>NC_138843.1:2187063-2837781 GCF_965183815.1 Platalea leucorodia | reverse complement strand
ACTCTGCGGCAGCATCTGAGAATGCAGAGGAACAGAAACCTTTTGAAAAAGTGAAGTCTAAGGAGTCCTTGGTTATCTCAGGCCTGCGGCATTTCACCGGGTATCGCATCGAGCTCCACGCTTGTAACCACGATGCTCAGGAATCCCGATGCAGCGTTGCAGCTTATGTCAGTGCCAGGACCATGCCAGAAGGTAGTTGTCTTCCTGCGCTTTGCTTTGGGTTGGGGCTGTTGTCAAAATACTGCTTTTGCTATGGGAGCCAGCTGCAACGCAGAAACGTCGTGTAGGACTGGTGCTCTCTTTATGTCCCGATAAGAAAGGATGATAGATGAAGTATTGGCAGTTTTGAATTTTGCAAAAGGCATGAAATAAAACTATAATTAATCATGACCTTGGTTCTAGCTAAGGCTGATGACATCGTCGGTCCAGTTACCCATGAACTGGTTGAAAAAAATACTGTGCACTTGAAGTGGCAGGAGCCAAAGGAGCCAAATGGTCTTATTGTGCTGTATGAAGTGAATTACGGACGTCTGGGGGAGACAGAGGTGAGAATTTCTGCTTGTCCCTTAGCACAGCCCGTTTGGAGAAGTAGCTCCGCCTGGGAGTCCAGGACGGTTTAGTCTTTAATACTCCTCGTGCGTATGGTGTTCTGTCCTGTCTGATTTCCTTGTGCATCAACCAATGTGACGTGAAACTTTACTAGTGAATTTGTATCCGCTGGAAGTCTGTCTGTGGCGACGCTGAGAAATAAAGATCTGCCTCTGTGGCGCCTGTTTGCCAAATAAGCGTCTCTAATTTGCCAACTTTCTGCATGGAGTTTTTTTAGGAATTTTATTTCACAGAAGGACAGAAAACATACATCTAAATTTAAGTTGCTTAGAGAAATTAAGAAAGTGTTGAGCAGCCAGAGAGCTTGTGGGCAGCCCTGCTGCCCGTGCAGGATGCCAGCGCCGTGCGGGTAGGAGGGTTGCCAGCCCAGGTCAGGTTTCAGGGCTGAGGTCTAGTACAGCAAATGGCATACGCTCTCTGTAATCTGAACTGCTAAACTGTAAAATGCAAATCCAGGACAAACCACTATATTGGAAAAGACCTGAGCATGTGAAAGGCCTATTTGTGTACATTTGCCAGACGAGGAGGTGAGGTAGGAATCCTAGTGTGCTGTTAGAGAGCTCTGGGTTGTTGCGGAGGTAGCGTAACGCAGCCTTCCTCCTCCCTCCTCCCGCAGGAAGCACACTACTGCGTTTCCCGTAAGCATTTTGCCAGCGAGCAGGGCTGTAAACTCCGTGGACTGCAGCCTGGAAACTACAGTGTCCGTATACGAGCTACATCACTGGCTGGAAATGGCTCATGGACAGAACCTACCTATTTTTATGTGGCCGATTATTGTGAGTGCATTTTTTTTCCCAGCATTTAATTCCTGATAGAAACCCAGGTTATTTTTGGAAGATGGGGGTTTAACAAGCAGTGCACAGGGAACTGTAGGGTGTCATAAAATATTTACCGAGACATCTGCTTTTGAGAAACTGAAATTACTTGGAAATGCGTGGCTTTTCTTCACGTAGCTGTTGAACAGCAGTCTGAGTCCTCATTCTGACCAGCCCCACCTTCTGTATCTGAAATAGCCTCTAGTTTCATATTTGTTCCTATTTATTCAAGGGGGAGATTTCGTTGAGGAAAAGACTTGGATTTTGGACCTGTATAATACCTCCAACTCTCTCTTTCTCTCTTAGTGAATGCTCAGCCTAATATTGCTGTTATAATTGTTCCGATTATTTTTGCCATAATAATTGCTGGAATTATTGGAGCTGCTTACGTGCTTGTGAAAAAGAGGTGAGTGCCATTTCATGTTGTTTCCACCAGAACAAGCAAAACTTCTGTCCAAAGATTTTGTTTATTTGTTGGAAGTAACTCTGTGTTTATTTTCTAATTTAGCTAATGATTGCAACACTAATTTAGTTTAGGAAATATTTTGTGCCTTTGGAAATTGGGACAGTGTGTATTTGCTGCATGCTTTGGGAATTAATCAAACTGCCGTCGGTTCCAATGTGTCAAAGTGCAAAGGTGCTGAAGGATTTGTGTCTCTCTTCCAGACAAACGGAAGGACCAACCGGACCACTCTACGCATCCTCTAACCCTGAATATCTCAGCGCCAGTGATGGTGAGAGCAATGAGGGCTTTCTTCAGTGCCTTATTTCTTGCATGCTCATTCAGGCAGTGCAGCAGTGTGGGATCGGCATCGTCTTTATGGAGTTTTTCTAGTCCTTTTTTAAAATGTATACCCGTAGTATCCTGTGGCAATGCTACACAAGGCTGCTACAGAAATGTCTTTCAAAAGATACTTGCTCAATTCAGAAACCTTTCCCTCTGCTCAACAGTCTACGTCCCCGACGAATGGGAGGTTCCACGAGACAAGATCACTCTCCTCCGAGAGCTGGGACAGGGCTCCTTCGGCATGGTGTACGAAGGGATCGCCAAGGACATAGTGAAGGGAGAGCCGGAGACTCGCGTAGCTGTGAAAACCGTTAACGAATCAGCCAGCCTCCGCGAGCGCATCGAGTTCTTAAATGAAGCGTCTGTGATGAAAGGGTTCAGCTGCCATCATGTGGTAAGCATCACCGGGTGCCTCAGATGATTAGCAAGTCCCATCAGATAACTAATAGTTCTGTGGTGCTTTCAAAGCTTGACGTTCAGCTTACAAAAGCAGCCCTTCTGCAGAGGCGGTTGATCAAAACGAGCTGGGATCTTTCCACGCCATATTTTATAAAACTCATCTTTCAAAAGGTCTCGTCGTGACAGGGCTTCGTGGTGCTGTTCTGAGCTCTTACTCGGGCGGTGTTGGCTTTGCTATATCCCCCTCTTCTCACAGCTGGGCTCTGCCCAGGGTGTTTGGACACAACCTTGAGGGAATTTCTCACTTATTTTCCAGGTTCGCCTCCTCGGGGTGGTCTCAAAAGGGCAGCCTACTCTGGTGGTCATGGAGTTAATGGCACATGGAGATTTGAAAAGTTACCTTCGCTCTTTGAGACCTGATGCTGAGGTAAAAACAGGAGAGAGGGACTCTGTTGTGCAACGGGCTGACTGCATCTGGTTTTGAATACTTGTTTATTTACCGTAGAACAACCCTGGTCGTCCGCCACCGACCCTGAGAGAAATGATCCAGATGGCTGCCGAGATCGCGGATGGCATGGCCTATCTGAATGCCAAAAAATTTGTTCACAGAGATCTTGCAGCTCGTAACTGCATGGTTGCAGAAGACTTCACTGTGAAAATCGGAGGTATGTAGTGTGTGATCGGAAGATAATTCTGTGGGTCATATTTGTTGTAAAGGCAAATATACGAAGCCCAAGCCCGATGCGGCAAATAGAGGTGATTTTCATGGCTCCCTTTGGAAATGGAGCGAACTTTCTTCTTTTTCTTCCCTGTGAAAGAATTGTGTGGACTTTAGTAAGAAAATAATCTCCCTTAGAGCCAGAGCAGCTTTTCTCACCTTCTCTCTTCTCAAACCTCTATCCAAAAAGTTTATGGCCTTTCCAGCCTGAGCTGCCATGGGTTATCTCACTGTTCTTCGCTTTCACGAGAATTATGACAAAGAAGGTGTTGGGTACAACAAACCAAGTGTTGATAATCCTATCATTAGGTCAGGTGCCTTTTAAAAGTCACTTATCTTCCACGAGAACCAGTTTTTAACCTAAACCCTTTTAGAAATAACTAAATAAATATAACATTTAAAAATAAACCGAAACTCCACAGCATGGTGGTTTTTCAGATCTCTTTGGACTTAAAGCCAAGGCAGTGGGATTTCAGGGCAAAGACAGCTCTGTTTTACTTAAAGGGGATGAATAAAAATAATGTTTAGAATAGAAGCTGTCACTAAAAGTTTTAACTCTGGAGTTTCTGTCACGGCTCTGTAGAAAAAATGCAGGGAAAAGGAAGATGTTTTGAATGTTAATCACAAGGTGACGAACGGCTGCACGTTGGGCTCTAGGAGGCTTACTGGGTGTATGAAAATAGCCTGGCATCAAAGGAGGGAAACATCCGTCTGGAGATGCCGCGCAGTAAAAGTGGCAGGGAAGGAGAGGCATTGAACACATCCCAATTGCTTTTCTCAGACTTCGGCATGACCAGAGATATCTATGAGACGGATTATTATCGTAAAGGAGGCAAAGGACTGCTGCCTGTGCGGTGGATGGCACCCGAATCATTAAAGGACGGTGTTTTCACTGCTTGTTCCGATGTGTGGTAAGTTGTGCTCTGCAGTCCCGGTCTCAAGAGCTCACTATTTTAACACGCGTGGTTTAAACTGTGAGTTGCTGACTTCCTCAGAGTACAGACAAAACAAAAACACTGTTTTGAATCCCTCTTCTGAAAAATATAGTCGTGTTCTTTGAAAGTACATGTTCTCCAAAACAAGATTATCACTTGCAGATCTCCAGGACGTTTTATTCTCACCAGGAGTCTTCTCTCTTTCTTAGGTCATTTGGTGTTGTCCTCTGGGAAATAAGCAGTTTGGCAGAGCAGCCGTACCAGGGACTCTCCAACGAACAGGTGCTGAAGTTTGTAATGGATGGAGGATACCTGGATCAGCCGGACAACTGCCCGGAGAGGCTGTGAGTAGTAAAGCAGGGGAGAATCGACCGCGCTGCGCCCTTTCGCTGACGTGTGGCCAGCAAAGGTGGCCCCATGTGTGGCACCTCTGAACCCCTTCTCTGTTGGGGAGGAACAAAACAGACTTTAGTGAGCCACTCTCACAGAAATTCAACCGATGCATCCTTACTGATCCAGGAATTAAAGACCTGAGCCAGCCTGTTTCACTAGAAGGGAAGTTAAACCAACCTGGACCTTACGTTGTGAGTACAGGTTCAAGAGAAGGAAGTACAAAGCACAGGAAAAGTTTAAAATACAAACAAACGCTGTATCAATTGCCCAAACAAAATGTTCTTCCCCCACTCCAGACTAGTGGATGGCAGCTGGCTTATGTCACGTGGCAAAGCCTGGCCACGGCCTGCATCCACGTGGCTACAGAGGCTGGAGAGCAGCTTGTTAATCCCAGGTCTGCTGAGGTTTTCTGTAATTCATCTCTCTATACTACGTAAATAACCTGGAGAATTACAACAACTTTTTACCGCTGATTTTCAGAAATCCAATTTATGGCTAATAAGGAGGGAGAGGCAGGGGAACGCTGTGCTGAGCCCGGAGCTGTTGATCGCGTCCCAGGCCTTTTCATTTCTGTTGCAGACTCGTTGCCCCGCTTAGAGTACAGGGCTCGGCTGCCTGCAGGGTTAGGGAGAAAAGAGGGCACTGTGCAAAGACAGCGAGAAACACCTCGCAGAGGTTACGAACCGAAGCCAGACGTTCTCCTGCGCCGGGGTTAAGGGTTATTCTCTGCCGCCGCTCCTGGCATTCGCTGTCTGGAAGTTACTGTGTGCCCAGGTCTGCCGGCACGGCTGCATGCCCTGATGCTCCCTGAGCTGCTTCTCTCAGAGTAATTTAAAAAATCCCGTTACTAAGCGTTTAACCTGAGCTAGGGCGTTTTGACAGAAGGGTGTAAGGAGCCGCTGCTGCAGCAGCGTACAGCGGCGAGGGGCAGCCTGGTAACCTCTTACCCCGGCCCGCTTCTGGCCAAGACAGCACTTCCAGCGTCAAAAAATAAACGTGTTTTGGGAGTATCCTTATGAAAAAAGCCTGCTGTCCTGGACGTTTGTCTCTCGTGGCCAGTTACAAACTCCAGTTTGAAACTTTATTTGTACTTGTAGGTTCTTTCTCCGTGGTGTCTGATAACATATGACCTCTTGCCGCAGCCTTTCTTTTGGGTGGGGTGTTTACAGGACCTCTGTCCTCTGCACAGCCTCCTATTTTCCTTGAAGTTTTAGGAGCTTTGTTATCTTTCAGGCTGAGTTAAAATTAAAATCGAATTAATTAAAAAATTGTGACCTGGCTATAAGTGCGTGTGCGCCTGCACAGAGTATGTGAGCTGCAGCCCTGTTTCCTTCGGAAGCCGAGTTAAGAACAATTGAAGGAATTGGAAGGAATTTTTGATCTAGACAGAAATAGAGAAAAAGGAGTGTCAGGATCTACAGGCAAATAGAGAGACGGGAAAGAGAACAAACAACTCGGTCGGAGTGTCAGGCGTGTGTGGTGGGGGTCTGACGCGGACACCAGTCCTGGTCTGCGCCAGCCCCGCCTGCGTGGAATTGTTTCTTCCTACCCCTGACTCTTGTTTGTCCTGACGTAGGCACAGCCTGATGCAGATGTGTTGGCAGTACAACCCTAAAATGCGCCCCACCTTCATCGAGATCATCGAGATGCTGAAGGAGGACTTGCACCCCAGCTTCCACGAGGTCTCGTTCTTCTACAGCGAGGAGAACAAACCTCTGGAAACGGAGGAGTACGAGATGGACTTTGAGAACATGGAGAGCATTCCCCTCGATCCCTCCTCCTACTCGCAGAGGGACAAAGTCCTGGGGCGGGACAATGGACCCTCCATGGCCCTCAAGGGGAACTACGAAGAGCACATACCTTACACTCACATGAACGGTGGCAAGAAAAACGGGCGGATTCTCTCCATGCCCAGGTCAAGTCCTTCCTAACGCTCCCTGTTTGGCCCAAGGGTTGTGTCTGCTTTTTTCCCCTCCACAAATCTCAGGACTCTTGTTATTGCTGCCACAGTGTATGACACACATCTACAAACTCTTCAGATTTTTAATCATCTTATGATTAATACTTTTTTTTTTTTTTTTTTTTTTGCCAAGTTGACTGGTTGTCAGTGGACTTATCTGTGAACATAAATGGAAGAGGTTTCCATGGCTGCTGTCCCTTCTGTAACCGTGGTTTCAAAACAGGAAGCGAGCGTGTGAGTTAACTGAAGGAGGAGCATCCACGTTTGCCAACAGGAGACGTGAAATTTGCTGGTATCTGAGCTACAGCGTAACGGTGCGGAACAAAACTTCTGCAGGACAAAAGCATTTCCAGTAGAATTCCAGGCTTTCAGGCGTACTCTTCACTACAGCTGAAGGATTCAACCCATCAGTCGGACGCGCCAGATCCTCAGATTGACCAATAGCTGCTGCTTTCATACTTTTTAAATGGGTTAAATCCCAGGGGTGCGTGCGCGCGCGTGTGTGTGTGCGTGTGTGCAGTATATCTATGTGGGGTGTATATGTATAGCAAAATATACACTTCTTCTTTTGTACATAAGTTTTGTATGTTCTCACAGAAGCTTTCCTCTTCTTGGAAGTGTGTACTTATCTTTTTTTCCCCATTTCCCTGGAGTGACTGAATCCTAAACAGATTATTTTTATACTAAGGACTCTTGGGAGTAGGTTTTCTCTCATTAACAAATGAGGAAAATGTGCTGGGAGCCAAAGGAGCAGAAATCTGAGATTTGTGGGTACTTTCAAGACCAAACGAAGTAGGAGTCCCCTGACCGGAGATACGGAGTTTTCTGTCCTTACAGCATTGAGTATATATATTGTTTGTTGTAACATATTTAAAAATGTCTTTAGTTTAAATTTTAACTTCATATAAATTATTGACTGTCTATGATCCTTTCGGGGAGGGGAGAATTTGGGGGATTGTTTGGTCTTAAAGTGGTCCAAAGATTTCAGAATGAACTAATTTTAGCCGATTACCCTTTTAGGAGCTATGAAGCACATGTTAAGTTTATACTTGACAAGGCTTTATAATACAGTTTCATGATTTATACAATGCAGTCAGCTGGCTCCAGTCGAAGCCCTGAGATAAAGTAGCTGGGACTTCACTTGGTTGTCGGGAGCTGAAGGACACCAGAACATCCCGGGCCCGAGTCCCGCTGCTCCTTGGCCCCCGCGTCCCTTGCTTTGCCTCCTGGGCGCGCCGTGCCGCGGAAGCAGCCGGCAAGAGAGGACGAGCAAGAACTCTAACGGCCAAAAGAGACGCTGAAGCCAATCTAAAGGGAGGAGAGCACGAGGCTCTTGGCTCTGCACGTGAAGCAGAAGCTGAGTGTGACTGTGGTTAGCTACCTGCTGCCTGTCTGCTGCCGCTCAGGCGTCCGGCCTCGTGCTGCCTGCAGGCCTCCGCTGTTTTCCCGAGATACCCGCGCTGCGTCCTGCGCGCTTCCCGGGACGCGTGCGTTAGCCGCTGCTTTCAGCTCTTGCGGATGTCGACTTTCGTCTTCTGGACTGTGCTTTGTTTTGCTGCTGTTTGCGTGAAAGACCGAGCTGATTAGCATAAGATGTTAGAAAAGAATTGTGAAACTAAACGCGTCTCGTAGTGATGAGGGAGCGTGCTGGCGGGGAGGAGCGCTAAAGCAAGAAATGAAGGTTATCGGTGTTGCAGGCCCTTGTCGTGCAGGAGGTGGTTTTAAAAGGGGAGAGAGATGCTCCGTCCTCCACTTCTCCTGGAGAAGTCCAAGAGCCAGTTTGTGCTCTCTGCCAGGAGGAAGCGAGGTTCTCCGGACTCGCTGGGAGCGGCGACGCCACGCTGGTGTCCGACTTTTTAATTCCAGCCCGGGGGGTGCTGCTGCTTTCTCCCTGTAACCAAATGAGAGGGGCTGGAGCTGGGAGGGGAGCGCCTCCGAGCCTGCTCCGCGCAGCCACGCTGAGCTGAACCGGTCGCTGCGGCGGCAGGGGAGGCCGGCGGACCCTGCACCGCCACGAGCTGTCGGCCCTTTGCGCCGGCCGGATCCGGTCGGTTCGGACAGAGGCGGAGGGTGCGGGTTGCGCACGGCGTTAGATGGAGAGCAGACAGTCCAGACAGGGGTAAGAACCTTCGATTTCAAAAGGCCTCGTTTACATTTCTTCTGCTTTACGAAGTAGTAACTGTTCAGCAGCTCTGTGCTACACTGCAGGAAAGAAGACATATTCTCACACTTTTCTAAGGAAGAGAAGTTTTTCTTATTAGAATTTTTTTATTTATTTTAATATATAAAACGCTGTAAAAAAAAAAAAACCAACAAACAATTTGTTTTCTTAAACACACAGAACATGTAAATTTGTATCCGTAAAATCTTGGCAAGTGGATGTGGTGGGATTATTTTTGTCCTGTTCTGGTGCAGTCTACCTCAGTGTTTCTTAAGGATATTTTTACTACTACGCACCTCTAATCCTGTTTAAATATTCTGGTCTGGACCTATTGTGGATCAGGGAAAATCAATATCAGCTGATTCCAATACTAGGGACCATTCACCGAGGGGAATGGGTGGGAGAACGGCTCGTCACTGTTCCTTGCTCATCCGAGCAGTAGTGACCAAAGGAACCGATGTACAGATTGGGATCTGATATTCTGATATCCTCCTCTTCGTTCTGTTGTGATTTAAAAAACAAACAAACAGAAAAACCCAAACCAACACAAAAACCCAAAAGAGCCATTTAAATTTTGGACGTTAGTGAAGTACTGACCTGAAAGGAGCGGATCGCTTCCTTCGGGAGCAGCGCTTGCCAGCGCGGAGCAGGGACTGTGGCCAGCCCTCGGCTTGGGGTTGGGGCGTCCTGGTCGCCGCCCGTCGCGCTGCGCACAGGGAATCCCGAGCCCTGCCGGTAGGATGTGACCTCCTGAAATAAACCTTTCCCGGCGTGTCCTGGTTTTGATAACATCTGAAAGGGCAGCGATCGTAACTGGGGGAACAGAAGATCTTTTATATAAACAAACATTGGAACCTTGTATTGGGTCTGGCTTTTAAATTTAGTTGATATTGGTTGGCCCTCTGAGTACACGTGATTTGCAGCACGCGGATCACTGAGCAAGGGAATGCGTGTTTGGCTTGGCGGACAGGCGGTCCGTTCACACGGCTCATGTTGTCATCTCCACTCTGCACCACACGGAGCAGCTGTTTGTACCCAGTACTGTGTGTAAAGACTATTCCAGTCGTCCTTTCTACGTTGTGCCAAGGGTGAGGAAAGGCCTGTGGTACTAGTGGTGAGGCTATCGTTTTTCCCCTTTTTAAAAACAAAATAGCACGAGCGGTTGCCACTCGTGGCTGTTAAAGATTACACTCAACTCTAGAATTAGGAAGAATAAATGAACGTCTGTAAAGCCCAGCTCTCACTTCTGGAAGATCCTTTGCTCTCAGCCCGCAGCTGAGCCTTCGGTCTCTGTTGTTGGAAGATCCTTGCCCTGGGGACGCCCCAGTCTCTGACTGGGATCTCGCCGAAACCTGTTGCGAGGCCCCGGGGCTTGCCTGCGAGTCGAGGTTGCACGTGCGAGACGAACCCGTCCCTGCGCGGGCTGTTGGGAAGGTCTCCTGCCCGGGAAGGTGCGCGGTGCGGGCCGGCGCCCTGCCGTCCTCGGGGAGCTGCCGCTCTTTGCTGCGGCGAGATCCCTGTCGGGGCGCGGACGCCGCAGCTGCGGCGCGAGCAGAAGCACTCGCTGCCGCCGAGCGATGAGGAGCCAAGCGATAGCGCAGGAGAGCAGGTGGAGTGGCTGGAGGGGGGCGGCCGCGGCCAGCCGGCGGCGGGAAGCTCCTTCCTGCAGGTAGCGTTCGTTGGGTTGGATCCTGCCCTTTGCGGGCAGAGGATTTCCCGCTCGCAGCACAGGGCAGCGGGACAGAGACTCCTCACCCTGCCGAGGAGCGGCCGCGGCCTCCTGCGCGCAGCCTGGGGACAGGGAGGGCACCGGCAAGGAGCCGGGGCTTCGCTCTCGCTAAGGCTGGTGAAGCAGGAGGTACAAGGAACGGCTTTCTGTGCTCTGCTGTGTTTTCGCTGAGCAGATGTTTGAAGCGTGAGAGTGGAGAGGTTTCTCAGAAACGCGCGCACGTTAAACTGGGTTGCCGCTTCCTGAACGGCTCTTGCAAATCTGGTACTTCTCTTGCAGTACGGCGCGGCGTCGCAAAGCCTGGCTGCTGGGTTAGAAATGTCTCTGCCTTGGCTGCTTGTAAATACTCTGTTGTGTTGTAAAATAGAAGAGCTAATAACATAAACTCTGTGCCAGCACTGGCTCGGGGAAGGTGATAGGAACTAGACTGCGCTGCAACGAGGATATTTTCTGTTGATGGTAAAGCAGCTGGGCCGGTATGGAAGAGGCTGCTTTTAGGTTGCTAAAGGGTACTCTTAATTTATGGATAGTAGATCTCTTTCCTCCTAAATTTGTATTATAGCCATGGGACACTTTGCTTAATTTTAGTATGTTGCATATAACGTTGGTATCTCTTTGGAAAAATCTCAAAGTCGCTTACTGCGTTAGCGACCTAACTACGCTGAAGGCAAATAGGAAGAGAGAGGCGCGAGAAGGGTGCTGTGGCGGATATTCGTGAGCCTCCGTTGCCGGGGAGGGAGAGAGGCGATGGAGTTCCCTCCTAACGTCGCTGTGACACGAAGACGGACCCTGAGGTACGCCGGGCCCTTCGCTGCGAGCAGTGATTCCTCGTACCAAGACTGGAACCTTGTTTTACAAGTCGGAAAGTAAAATATCTTTGTGCCATAAAAACCTTACTCTCAAGGCTGTGCTAGGTGCTCCCGCGATCCCTGTGAGATCGGTTCAGAGCCTGGAGTGAGCAAGAAACTGCAGATAAAGCCTCCGATCCCCTCGCTGTGTCCCAGCCTCCCTCGAAGCTGCGCGCCGCGGCGGGGACCCGTGGCCGCGGCGGGGACCCGGTCCCCCGCCGAACAGCCGCTGCCGCTCGTGGTTTCCTGCGGCCCCGGGGAAAGGAGCTGTTGAGCGGATTGGAATCGAGAAATAGTGACTTCAGAAATACGCGAAATTCAAAATAAGATTAGTTTGGTATTTGTATGAACTTAATTGAATTTGGCCTTTTTATTACCTTCTGCTTGGCTCTGTGTTAACTCCGCTTGGATTCTGTATGCGAATGTTGGTGTGAGAGCATTAACGCGTTCAACCTGTTCTGCCCCGGCTTGCCTTGTACGAGCAGCGCGAGAGCGAAGCCAGGCCCACAGCTGGCTTTTGGAGGAACCTGACCGTTCAAAAGCAGTTCTAAAGCTAGCGTTTTTAGCAAATCTGCTGTCATTAAATGTGTATTTCTTTTTGAAATGAAATTGCTTGTCCTTCTCGAACGTAAGCACTTATTCTTGCAGTTTCAGCAAATTGACTGCAGCACAATGCAAGCTACAAGGGGACAGGTAGAGAAAATGACTTTTTAAATATTGTATAATAAAGTTAGTATTAACTCCTACAGCGTTGTTATTTTTTTTGCCAACAGATTGGCAGTCGGCAAGAAATTGCGTTTCTGGTGGTCGTTTTGTTGTGAGCCCAGTGATGCAGCGGACGGTACCGAATCGCTGGGGCGGGGGGCCGGGGCCGGGGCCGGCCGGGAGGAGCCGGGGCGCTGCTGGCAGCGGAAGAGGAACCGTCAGCGGCGGGAACGTGGGCACAGCCGCTCTCGCTTGGCCGAGTCCCGGGTCACCAGTAAAGCTTGAGCTCAGGACTGATTACCTGAGGGGTCTGAGCTGGACTCGATACCAAAGCTCTTCTGTTAATCCAGGTTCTCCCAGCAGCATCCAGCAACGCCGCCTCCATCTTAGTTTCCGAATACTTCTCCTGTAACCGAGTCCCATGAGAACTGGCTGATGGAGAATTTTAGAAAGGCCGCTTCTAAACCCGAGAAGAGCGAGTGTTATTTGAAAAGGAGAAGCCTTTCCTTTTGCTTCGGTTTGGGCCGTGGTTTTATTGGTGGAGTATGGAAGCGGTGGTTTGTGTTTGAGGACCCGCGTGGATGGGGGCACTGGCCATCGGCTTTATCAAACACAGCCAAAAGCAAACGCCTTCTGCTTGCAATTAAATAAACGAAAGACAGTTTCAGTTACGTGTTACGTGGTGGTCTGTGAAGTCTTTTTTTTTTTCTGTTTAATCTTGCTGCTCCCACCTTTCTCTCAGCATATCTAAGGTTCCAGAATACAAATAGTATTGCAGATACCTCTTGTTTGAAATAAAGGATCAAATGTGCCATGGTTTTTTTTTAAAAAGGAAGAAAAAAAAAGAAAAATCTTCCCCCTTGATTTATTTTTTCAATGTTTTCATATATGAGCCAAGCAGTGACATGTATGGAAAATAGCTTTGAATATTAAGGAAAAAAAAAAATCTTGCTGTGTGTCAGAATATTGAACAATTAACTGTTTATATTAAAATTCTGAATAAATTATCCCAGAATAACTCTGTTCATTTTGCGTCTGCTGTCTGTGCGGCACTGAATGCTGCTTTACCACAGAGAAAGCACTAAATTCGTATCTGGGAATAAGCAATACTTTCAGTTGCAAAATGAATGGTGTTAAGGGAAAAAAAAAACCAACACACAGATCTGCCAGTTACGGGCTTGTGGTCTGACGCCAGTTTGCCGCCTCTGCCTGATGGCTCGGGCCCGCGGCGCTGGGCTCTGTCCTCGCCGCGGGGTTCTCGGCAGCCCGATGCCGGCGGGGAAACCTCGGTAAAGGGATTCCTTCGCCTGAAACAGCGAGAGCTGCTTCTCTGCGGTGTCGTTCTGCGATTGCCACGCGGGCGGACAAACTCCTGCGCACCCGTTCTAGGAAAGAAAAGCCGGAGGCTCTGCTTCACCCCCGTCCCGCGGCTGCAACCGGCTCTGCGCCAGGAACCGTCTCACCTTCTGTTCTGCCGCAGGCCGCTCTGGGAGCACAAAATCTAACTTAAATCTTGGGTTTTTTTGACCAGAGGTGAGATTTCCTTCCTGATCAGCTGCGCCAGCGAGGTGGGGGACTTACTGTTGCTATTTTTCTTCTCGCTGTATTTAGCCGCTCGGTTAAGATATCCTGCTTTCCTTCCATTCAGCAAAATGAGTCAGCGTTGCGTTGTTCCTCGTAGCCTTGGGATTGCCCCCGGCCGTGGCCGCAGGAGCTGCCGCCGACGCGGGCTCCTCGCGGGGGCTGACGGCCGGGACGGTGCAGCAACGCGGCTGGTGGAATTAACGGGTTTGGCTTCAGATCTCCTTCCCCGGGGCTCCGTCCAGCCACAGCGTGAGTTGCCCAGCTCCTCCCTGACGGCCTGCGCTGTAGCCCTGGCTCTTCACGCCTCAGCCCTGACGTTGGGCTTCCCCTGCCCGACCCGAACGCGCTGCCCTGCCGTCTGGGGCTGCTCTCCGCCACGCCAGACCTGCCCCAGCGATACCGCCTGACGCTCGTGCAATGGATCATTATAAAAGCGATGATGTTCTTTTTGCAAAAAGCGCTTGTTTTTCAGAGGGGCCGAGGCGAATCCTCACTGCGCTCCTCGCCCCTGTCCCTGACCAGTCCCAGTAACCTGTCCCCAGCCGCCTCAGCCCAGCTGGGATGGGCTGGGAGGGAGATGCTGGTGCTGGTGGAACAGAAAGCGTGCGGTGCTGATGCCACCTAGTGCCTCTGAACATGGGGCTGGACACGGCGAGCAGCGCTGGCCTGCGCCGCCCACGCCCGCTGCGGGCACCCCAAGGAGCCCAGCCGACCGCCAGCTCCCTCCTGAGCCCATCTGGAGTTCTCTTACCGTGAGAGTGAGGAGAAACACACTGGTATTTTAAGATGTTTCGGAGTTGCTTCTTCTGGCGCAGGCTCGTTCTCTGGGGATCCTAAAATGCGAAATTAAGCAAAGCCACAAAACTTGAACTTGCTGTCACGGGAGGTTTGCTGCCTGCTGGGCTCCTGGGATGCCGCGGGGAGGCTGCGGAGGCTCGGCCAGCCCTCGTGCCGTCATCCCAGGCTGCCTCCACGGCTCCGCTTCGGTAACCCCCAAACCACGTCAGACACGGGGCAGGAGGAGGAGATCTCGTCCTGCTTTGAGCTGAGGACAACTCACCGTCCCGGCAGCTGCCTGGTATTTAGGAGCAGCCCTGATCTCTGATAGCAATCGAGCTCTTGTGGACTTCAGAGAAATTAAACCTTAATTCCTCTTTGCTCTTGTGGTTTCCTGGAGCACGGGGTAATTGCTATTCCAAGTGCTGCCAAAGCTGCGGTCTCTGAGTAATTGGAGTGTGAGCGGATCTTGTTCTGATTAGGGCTTGGCTGGGGCTGGCGTGTGCTCGGGGCAGCGGGATGAGGAGCGTGCGCTCATCAGCCCACGGGGCTTGTTGGGAAGGAGCGAATGGCCGTGCCGAAAAACGGAAAACGGGGGCTCTGCCTGCCGGCCCGCACGCAGCGAGGGCAGGGGCACCACTGCCTCGTCCCGCACCCCCTCGCTTTGGGAGCTGATGCGCCTGTCTCTCCCCGGCACGGATGACTGTGGCCAGCACAGGCGTTTCTGTGCTTTGCTATCGCTTCATCCCGTGTAAGACTGAGACCTGCTGGGCTTCGGGGTCTCTGTTGCTGCCCAAGGTCAACGCATGACAGCAAAGACGAAGGACGCGTTAACAGGGGCCCTGTGCGAGGCCTCGCTGCCCCTGGCAGGCGGCTAACGAGCGATGGTGCAACGAGCCCGTGGGCGCAGCCCGTGTGTGCCGGGCTCTCACGGCACACACAAATCGGTTTTTCTCTGAACGGAACAGGAAGCAGTTTGCGGCAATTGCTGTCCTCGCAGCCATCGCTGGTTCAGTGGCTCTCCGGGCCCCCCCACCGGGCGCTTCGGGGTCCACGACCCCCGGGTGATTCTGCTGGACCCTCCCGGAGCCCCGACCCCTGTGAGGCTGGGAGCGAGCGTCGGGGCAGCAGCGGGGCCACCATCGAAGGAACTGCAGCATGGGAGAGGCGGGTTTGTTTGCGCCGTCGGAAAGGGGAAGCGGTGAGATGGTTGAGCCAGAGGCCCCCGTGAGCAAACCATCCGCACGGCTGCTGCTTCCCCGATGAGTCTCCGCTTCTCGCTTTGCTCCAGCAGCTCGAGAAGAAGCCGGGGCTGTCAGGTGCAAGCGTGCACAGGGAACTCGCCAGAGATGCTTCCAGCCCTCAGGGTAAGTCGCTCTCTGCACCAGCTCCATCCCACGACAACGGGGTTCTCACTCATCTTCCTCAAGGCCTTGTGAGGAAGCAGCTTGTCTTGAAGCCAAAAGTCCAAGCGCTGGGGTTCGTTCAGCCTCCCCCCGGCACGCGCTTGAAGGCAGAATGTGGGCTGGGGAGCCTCAGCCTACGAGGAGCTTCACTCTGCTGCGAGCAAAGAGGAGGAGAGGAGGTCAGGGCTTAACCCACAGCGTTAATGGCTGCCTTTGGGGCAGCGCCGGGGCGGCTGAACACCCTGCAGGCGCTGCTCTTGGCTCCTGCTGCCGCGGTGCCGCAGCTGAAGGTTTGCAAGGACACCTGGGCACTGCCCACAGCTGGGCTGGGCTGGGCACAAGAGGGGCCTGTGCCCAGGTTCCCCAAATCCCCCCCCAAACTCCCTCCCCAGGGCTGGGCACCCGTGTGATCGGGGAGATGGAAGCAGAGGGGATGTGGGGAGGGTTGTGCTGGGCAGATGATGCTTTGGGGTTTGTGGCCGGGTGAGGGAAATGCTCTTTGCCACCTGCCTTTGCATAACACCAGCCCAGCGTGGGCTCTGTGCCGTGGAGGTGCCTGTGGCTGTTCCCAAAGTGGTTGGGCTCTGCTCAGCGAGGCCGCAAGCATCAGCTGAACAGCGGGGAGAAGGTTCAGGTCTGGCCTGGGAGCCCAGCAGCCGCACAGGGGTAAAACTCGGCTTCTTCAGCCTAATGGAGGGGTTGGGAGCGAAGTTTGGAGCCCGTCTGGGCTGTGGGGCTGGTGCCAATGGGGAGCAGTGCGCTGGGGGACCTCAGGGTGGGGAGTTTGGTCTCTTGGGGCAGTTTGGAGACGGCTGAGATTGCTCCCACCTGCCTCCCTGCGTGGGAGAGCCAAGAAGGGCTTGGAGAAGGGTCCCTGCCAGGGGACGGGGACTTGCTGCGAGCTGCTGCTGATGTTGCAGATGGAGAGAGTCTCGCGCCTTCCCTCGCAGAGGCTCTGCCGTGGCACTTGAAAACGATGCCAAAGGTGCAAATATCAAGCCTGTGGTCTTAACTCTTACCCTGCCCTTCGCAGGTGAAGGTTCTGCCCCTGCAGAACCGCCTTAAAGGTGATGGTTTGTCAGGCTGACAGCTGATCACCATGAGTGGAGCAGGGAGGGGAAGGGGGTTATGGTGGGCGAACAGCTCGTTCTCCGTTTCCATCTGCAAGCCTCGAGCAGGGTTCAGGGGCTGCGTGCGCTCCGGGGCCGCTGATCCCTGGGGCTCTGCTGTAGGAAGTCCCTGACCCATCACACAGGTGGGAACGCCAGAGACCAGGAATTGCTCTCTGGCTACAGCTTCCATCAGCTGATACTTCTGACAAAACACTTGGCTTCTCCACTCCCCCCTTGGCAGCCCCTGGGCTGCAGCCTGCAGCGCTGCCTTAGACCGCGCTGAGCTCTGCCGTGCTCTGTGCTGTCGTCTCCTGCTTGGGCTTATACCTTGCGCGGGGCTCGGAGGGCTCCCAAATGTCAGACTCGCTGCTCAACCACTCCTGGCCATCGTTCTCGAAGCGCTGGAAGAAGAGGTGGTCCTTTAAGCGAGGTAATGGCCTGTGCACGGGGAGAGCGGTCTGAGCCGTGTGGCGGGAGCTGGGCTGCTGCAGGGCGGTCGGGAGAGCCTGTCCCGGGCGAGCAGGTAGCAAAGAGCGCTGGGGTCCCCAGGGTGCTGGGTGCACCCCGCTCCTCTCTGCAGGGGACACTGCGTATGTCTTGGTTAAGGCTTTTCCTTCCGTTTCATCTTCTTTTCGAGGCACGTTAATGCTTTTAGGAGCTGGGTAACGGGTTAAATATCAGCCTTCTGGTTTTGTAATAAATTTGTTTCGTTGCTGCCAGTGAGCTGGAGGTCCCGGTGTCTGCAGACAGCTGCCTCCGCACGGCTGCCTGGCGAGGGCTGAGCTTTATGGCGAGAGTTTGGTGTTTGAGCAGATGCTGGGGAAAAGATTCCTCCAGTCTTTCGGAGCGGGCTGACGAGCAGAGCCCCTGTGTGCGGAGCGCGGGCTGAGCCGTGGGGGTTTGTGTGGCACCGGCTGGGCTCCACGGGGTCCGACAGCAGGGACGGGAACGGTGCGAACTGGCCTCATTCCTGCAGGCAGTGCCGTGACTTGGAAAGAGGGGAGTGAGAGCCGCGGGCAGCGGGATGTTTGCAGTCCCGGAGGAGCTGGACACTGCTGTCCCTGCCTGCAAACACTGCCTTCAGGCTGATGCTTTCGGGACCCTTTATCTGTGGCATTACAGCTCTTGATACTCTTTCTTCCTCGTTATTTCCGACCCCCCTCCCCCGGTTCTCTTCCGATGTGGATGTGCAGGAGACCAAGATCCAAACCGAACGGTCAAAGGAAGGTTAATTCAGAGCACAGGCAGGGTCACGCAGGCTCTGATCTGTGGTGAGCCCCGGCTAGGACACCCCGCTCCAGCCTTGCCAGGGCTGTGCCTGCTGGGGCAGCTATGGGCTCACTGGGAAGGCTCAGGTGGGCTAATTTCTAAATAAATAGAGCAGCCTCGCAGTGCTTGCAAGCACTGACTGCTTTGGAGAGTCTCGGAGGAGCCCTCTCCCCCCAGATGTGCTCGCAGCGCAGTTTGTCCCACTGGGGCTTGTGCTGTGGGCACAAAACATTCGGGTTTGCTCAGCTCCGCTCCTGGCGCTGGCTCTCTGCACCGCGGCACTCTCCGGTCCGCGTGGGACCTTCCCTCGGTGCCCGGCAGAGTGGCTGGAGGAAGCTGCACGGTGACTCTCGTGACTTGGAGAGTATCAGAGGGGCTGCAAATCCCTTTCAGCCCCGCCGAGACCCTTCTGAGAGTGAGCTGCGGGCTGTGCTGGCTCCCCACTCCCCTGGCCCTTCATGCCCAGAACCCAGGCCCCAAACGCAGCGATAAGGCAGCGGCTCGCTGTACAGTATGTTACAGTGTTGGACAGCTTATCTTCTCCCCTCCTCCAGCCTGGGCGGCAGGAGCCAATCCCCACCGCTGCCAACGGCCGATGATGTGGGGCCCAGACCGGGCGAAGGACTGCACTTCATCCGATTTTGGCACAGCGAGTTTAGCACTTGCTTTGCAGAGGTTTTACCCCAGAGCTCCGGGCATCCTGCAGGGCGGCACGTAAAGGGCAGCTGGTGCGGGGCCAGCAGGGCAGCAGCCAGGAGGAGACCGAATAATTTTTGTTTCTTGTCCGTGATGCTCTCTGTGGTTTCCCAACAGTCTCTACCCCTGATTGCTGGGAAATGCCCAGACACCGGTCTTTCCTTCCTCTTGGGATTGTTTCGCACAGCAGAACTGACCAGTGCCTTTGTCCTGCCGCCTTTGGTGTGGCCTTTCCCCAGTGGAAATGCAGAGTGTTTGATGCTTGGAGGATGTGACCTGCGTGGCGAGGGCTTGCATCCCTGTTTCCTCTGATGTTTCCCCTGCCAGCGCCAGCCTGGCTCCGGGGTCACTCGGGGACTTGCAGCATCCTGCGCCGAGCAGCAGAGCAGGCAGGTGAGGACGGGCCACTGCTGGCAGAGCTTGTTCCAGCGCTGGCTGCTCCGGTGCTGCCTCCCGCTGTGACGCTTGCAGGTGCGTCTCCAGTGACCGGCCCGTCCGAGGGAAATCAGCAGAGGCAGTTGCAGGAGGGAGGTTTCAACTGTAGGCCTGAAATGGAAGTATTGAAATCTCTGTCGGGCTCCCAGTGGCCTTGCACGCAGTTAAAGCAGCATGGAGTTTTCTTCCTTGAGACAAAGGCGTGGGCTTGATCCCACCATCCCCACGGCACCAAAACCCCCGAGACCGTCCCAGGCTGTCACATGCAGTGGAGGACGCCTGTCACTGCTTCCTTCCTCCCCACGCGGGAGCCCAGAGTCATCGCGTGTTGCCTGCCGGGAAGCTCCGGCAAAGCGCAGCGGAGCGCCGCAGGCGTGCAGGGACCTGCCCGGCCCAGGCAGCGACGCTTCCTCCCCAGCTCTGCCCTGGGAATTCCTCCGATGAGGCTGCTCCCCACAGCAATAACCTTTTATGGTTCCCAGCCAGAGGCGAATTAAGCAACTGCAATACCAAATCTGCTTAATGTTTCCCTAAAGCAAACAGCGTGTGTTCTTGAAAGTGTCCTTTTGTCATCCCATCTCCAGCTTCAGCTGAGTAAAGGTGAACGCTGCTGTCTGCCGGTGCCTGGGGAGCTAAGATGTCCCGTCCCCTTACCACCGCGCCGCAGCGAGATGGAGCATGGGTCCTCCCAAACAGGCTTGAGCGCAGAGTCCCGGAGACTCGAGCGGCTCCAGAGTTTGCTGTGCTTGCTGATACATGGCTGACCACCTCGATCGTGGATATCGGGATGTTCACAGCCCCTCAGACCTGCCTCCCTCCTGTGCACGCTCCACGCTGGTCTTTCCTTGCTCGTCGTGCCAGAACCTGATGCCTGAAAGCATTTTTCCCCCGTGAGCCCCTCCAGCAGCCCCCCTTGCCCAAGCGTCCGCACAACTCGGCTCTATACATGGTGCCAGCCCAGCACCAACCGACTGAGGCGTTAGATGCAGGGAGCCCTGAATTGTCGTGTCTGGCGCTCACACATTGCCTAAAATGGTCTCCCCTTCGCTGCAGCCCCGTGCTGCTGCCTAACGGCCACTGCCGCCGAGTTCACCAGAGGCTGGCTGCAAAACTGATTTATCGCGTGTCGAACGGGAGCGTCTGAAGCCTCCACGGAGGATATAAGTCGTTTGGTGGGCCTGGAGGGGGTCTGTTGACTGCAGCCTACGTCTTGGCCAAATCCTGAGCCCTTCATGGCACAGGCAGAGCACAGGGAATATTTTCCAGGCCTCCAAGGAGCTGACTCTGTTCCAGGGATCCACTTCAGAGCTGCAGGCTGGAAGCCGGTGCAGGCCCAGCGTAGCCTTGGCAGGATGGCCGGACCCTGCTCGGGAGGAGAAAACCGCTTTGTTTGAGCTAAACCTGCGGGCCAGGGCTCTGGCCTCTGTCAGGCCACAGCGCTTGTCAGCTCCTGCAGCTACGTCCCTGCCGCCTCTCGGGGCTTTGCTGCTTGCTCTGCGGCGAGTTCGCTGCTGCACGGGGCGGTGAGGGCAGGGAAATCTCCTTTTTCTTCCTTCCTTTGGCTTGTATGAAGGGAAACACCATTTGTCCTCACCCCCCTGGGACCCTCCCCACCACCTGGTTGCTCCCCTTGGGTCCATCCTACCTCAGCCTTCGTCCCAGCCTGTTTTGGGGTTCAGCGGCTTTTACTGCCTGCTGACAGCTTTGGCTGCTCAGTTTCCTCCAAGCTCCTGCCAAAACCTGCACTGCTTCAAATGTGTATTCACTTCAAAACGCTGATTTTTTTATTGCAAGCTGACTAGAGGCAATCCAGGTGCATCTGAGGAAAGCAAAAGGGGATGTTCAATAGCTCGCTAAACCTCTGCCAGTTTTGCAGATAGAGCATTATGGATGTGGCTCAAGGACATCCTGGGCAGGAATTTGTCTATTAATTAAAAATGTCTTGGGAAGTAACTTCTACAGCCTTGCTAGAAAGCCTGTTTCAAATTTCCCCTGCTCTTATAGTTAGAAAACCCTTAATTAAACTAGTGCCTTCAGAGAGTGTTTTCTTTCGATATTATTTATAGACCCTCACTTGAAATTTCTGCACACATTTAAACACACCAAACACTCCTTAAAGCAGAAAATCTGGCGTCTGCAGCGTGCAGCAGGATCCAAGGAACGAACCTCCAAACTCTCCCTCACGTTTGCTGCCTTTTTCTAGTGGGCACCACGCGATTTCTGGCTGCGTTGCGTAGCATTAAAACCCACAGCAGGATGCAAGGTTTCCAAGAGTGTGTTTTTTAACAATATCTTCCTCCTTAATTTTTTTATACTTGGCTTTCCTGGAGTGTGATGGGTTTCTAGCAGTTTCTTGCTGTTTTTTCCCGTCGGATAGATATGGCTGCTTACAGTCTCTTGCTATTGTTCTCTGCATCTTCAGAGATCCACCACGGTGCTTCGGCCAACAGCCTGGCTTTTTTCCATTCGCCTCAGCTGTATGCATCTCGAAGGAATAAAAGGCCTCCGTGAGTCATGCGATGGTTTAGAGATCGTGGCTAACGTTTACAGTGTGTCTCGTTACATAGGAATGTGCTTCAGTCAGCTGGACGATCTATTGTACCACGAAGTACGTCCAGACCTTGTTTTTGTTTCTCAATGAGTTATTGGATGGTGTACGCACGCTCAGGTTCACGCTCACTTATCCTCCTGCGTGGGGAAAATCCACACGAGTGAGCCGGCACCAGGAGAATTATGCGCTCCTGCTATTGCTCTGCCTATTCAGCGTTGTCTGGAGTCACTAATGTGCCTCGAATTTGGCCTCCCAGTGGCATCCTTTGTTCCTTATGGAGGAACATAAAATCACTGTCAGTACTTTTATTCATAGATTTCTGCCTTAAAGGTCCATAATGTCAATAACAGCCATCAAATTGTGCTTAACTCTTCTGTTTTACTGTGGAAACAGCCTCTGCAGCACAGGGCAGCCTAGGAGCGTCTGGCTGGGATGGTGCAAGCCCCGTCTCTGCCCTTGCGCGTGCTGTGGCTCGAGGGATGAGGTTTCTGCTGTTGGGGGACCCCTACACCAGGTTCCCACAGGATCAAGGCTGCCGAGGTCCTGAGATTGCCTGGCAGTGCCTGTCTTCAAGGGGCGAGGGAGCAGAGGCCACGTGGAGCATTTCAGCGCTGCCTAACGTCACCCCTCTGCGCGTGGCCGATTTTACGTCCCTCCTGGCCATCTGCTCACGTGCTGTGGCCTCCTCTGTCTTGCAGGGTCCGACTGCAAGCCATGCTTACGGCCGTTCACTGACCACAGCACCCCTGCTTTGGAGTATCACAACCCCAAAAGCTTCCTCCCACCCCTGACTGCTGAGGATGACACCTTCTGCACCAGCATGGCTGAAGAAAAGGCAAGTGTCCTCTTTCCTTCCGCTGCCACCATGCGAGGCAGGAGCCAGGGTCAGCAAACTGGGTGGTCAGCACCATATTCAGAGGGGCCATGGTGGAATAAGGATGGGAGAAAGGCGTACCGATCCAGACTATCAAGGAATACAAGGTTTTATTGCTTCTGCTTCTGGGAAAAATCATACTTCTGTGGTTTGTATTGCTGTTAGGGGGAATGAGGCACAGAGGGATCCCAGGGGCTGGAGGAAGCTGAGCGGCTGGGGCTGGGGCTGGGGCTGGGGCAGGGCTGGCTGCGAGCTGCAGCAGGAGAGGGCTACTGTTAGAAAGTCTGGTTTGAGAAGCCCAGCTGCAGCCTGGCCCCGCTAGCTGCAGGGGGGCTGTTTGCCGTGAGAAAGGAAAGAAAAGCAGCTCCCACTCTGCGCACGAGGTGTCCCCTTCGCAGGAGGTGTGCAAGGCTCTCCGACGGGGTTTGTGTGCTCAGGCTAAGCTGTCGCTGCCTTTGCAGGAGGACTCATCTTCCGCAGAGCTGGATGTCCCAGCAGCGGACTTGCACAGCAGCACGGAGGATCTCCTCTCAGACTCTGCTCTCCATGGCACGGAGTATTACAGAGATCTGGGACTCCTGAGCCCGCCAGTTGCCAAAACAGCGCCAGAGACGGCAGCGCAGCCAGAACAAGCAACGCAAGCTGTGTCTGCCATTCGCTTATTGGAAGAGAGACCAAGGGTTCTGAGCAAAATGTCTGTGGATGTTGCTTTTTCCAATCCCGTTTCCTGCTCGGTACGTTACGGCGAGGCCGACTGCCGCTTTCTGAACAAAGGCCACGTTTGCTCCTGTGCAGCAGTGCCAGAAGATGGTACCAGCTCTTCTGAGTGTCCTGCAGAGGCAGACAAAGAGCTGGACCTGCAGGAGGCCACGGAGTCCTTCCCCACGCTGGTGAGATCTATGTCTACCTCTCGGAGGCACAGCTGGGAGAGCCCTTTATCACCCGTGGACTGCAAGCGCAGGTAAAGCGGGACCGTGAGCAAGATTTGATATATGCGGTACAATGACGCTGCGTGAGGCTGGAGCGATCGCACTGCCCTGAGCTCCAGCTGCTGCTGGGTGGTCTCCCTCCCTTGTCAGCATCTGCCAAAGCAGCTGGACGCCTACTGCTCATGTTGGGTGGGATGTGGAGGAACAGATGCTGGGGCAGCAAGAGGATTTCATATCTCCTTGGCAGTAGGAAGATCCTCTTTTCCTAGTCTTGGGGCCGGGAAGAGGATCTCTCATCTGGGGAGAGCTCGTTTCTGTCTGGAGGGAACCTTGAACAGCATCAGCGGCCCTGGTGGCCTCCATCCTCTAGCTCGAAGGGAACTCTGCCCACCCCAGAGGGATTAAGAGAGCTCCGTCAAATCCTTTTTCTTCTTGCCTGCGAGCCGGCTCGGTGGGGCCTGTGCCTGCCGTCGCCGCAGCGTCCTCCAGCCCTTTGGCCTCCACGTGGCTGCAGCGGAGCGCGTATTTTGTGGCGGGATGCTGAGCTCTGGCTGGGAGCAGTTTCCAGGCCTGCCGTTGCTGCCGTGCTGCGCTCCTGCCACACGAAAGCCTTGGGCTCCAGATTTCTACGTGCATGCTTTCCCTGCTGACAAATGTATTGATCTCCCAGATGACTGGGAGTTAGGTGCAAGCCAGCAAGGATTATTTTTATCTCTCCTCCTTATAAGGTACCCTAAAATTATCTCAGCCTGAAATCTTGGCAGTTCTTTATCAAGCTCGGATGTTGGTTCTCAGACCAATTGTTGTTCCATGTGCCATGGATCATTCACAGTTTATGCTGTGTAAGAGGCACACGAACAACGGCGGCACAGAGCGGCCGTCAGTGTCAGGGACTTGTTCGGTCCCCTCGCTGGGTGATTAAGCACGTGTGAGCGTGGGGCCAGGGAAGGGGAATACACCCCGCTGTCCCCTAAGCAAATGCTTCCTGCAGCCTGTCTCCGGCAGCAGGAACGAAGTGACAGTGATCCGCAGACAGAACCCACGCAGAGAGTAAGATTTTTCACTGAGCCCTATCCATCATTTTGCTCCTATGTTGTTGGCACTGCAACAGCACTTGGTGTTTGGGAAACCGTGGGGCGCTGGGGTAGCTGGTCCACCCCTCATTTCCCAGAAGAGGATTTCTTTTTCCTTCCTCGAAGCTGGGCCCCGCTGGGAGCAGGATTTGTGACATGATGCCACAGCGATGATTCGCTAAACGACAACATCTGCCGTTTCTAAATGCCCAGAGGGACTTTCCTGGCAATGCAGCTAAGGGCAGCAGCTCTCACACAGGCGAGGCAGGCTGCTGTCTGGGTGGCTGCTCAGTCTCAGGGGTTGCTAAGAGATCAGCGGGAGCCATCCAGCACTACACATCCCGGGTGACCAAGGAGCACGTGGACTCGCTGATGGCAGCCAGAGAAGCTGTTTTTAACAGGCTCAGGACTTGGTGTCCAGGCTGACGCTTCCTGGCATTTCCTTTTCCATGTGCCAGCTGTGGTGACCCTCCTCGTCCCAGCTGCATGAGCTCTTTAGGACTGTCCACCCAAGGCTAGGACGTTGCAGGGACTGTGCCGTGCCTGGCACAATGAGATGGGCCTGCTAAACTGGCTTGTTCCTCTTCCTTGAATTAGGTTCAGCCTGGATGCCACAGAGGTGGGCAGCGACCCAGAGCAGGAGGATGTGGAGAAGGGGAGCCAGTCCTGCCCGCAGCCACGCATCTCCCTTCAGCTGCCCAAAGGGGAACTGGAAACCTGGAGCAGCGGTGGGGCTGGCATGGTGATCAAAGTGGAGATAGAGCCGTTGCTCCCGAACCTCACGGTCAGCCCTGGCTTGGAGGAGGGGGTGAGTGCACGAGGGCTGCGTGCATATTGGCAGCAGGGCAAGCTGGGGGTGCAGGAGGCAACGCACACGGGTGTCCACTGCAGGCTGACTCCTTCGATGCCAGTGTTGAACCAGGTACGCCAGGAGATCTGCAGGAATCTCGGCGAGGATGGGCTTTCTCTGCTCTGGGACGAACTGCCCCTTCTTGCAGGATAAGGGCCCCGGGAGCTGGCTGCTGCACAGCCCTCTCTTCCCATCTATCTAGTTGGAATTTCCCTTGCTGCAGCCTGTGCCTGTTGCCCTGTCACTGTGCACCTCTAAGAAGAGTCTGGCTCCATCTTTTCTATAATCCTCTGCTAGGCAGTTGAAGACAGCAGTGTGACACCCCCTCTTTCACACTGCTTTCCTCTGGGGAAGTTCTTTGGATTCAATTAATATTAAAAGGACGTTTGTATCGCAGTGCTACATGTCCTATAAAAGTGAGAGGTGCCTAAGAAGGTTTCGGCCAAGTGTCACTTGCTTCAGCCTCCCTGGAGCCCGCACCTGAAGCCAACAAACAGCTGGGCCTTATGGCGTCCTGTCATCATAACCCTGACAAAACAAGAGAGGGAAGGGGTGAGGAGTCAGCCGGTTCCCAGTGATATCTTGGGTCTTGATCTAATCCTGGGCTCTGATATACCCTGGGTATCAAACCAGGCAGCAAGGGAATCCGCCCTGGGGCTCCCAGGGTGGGCAGGCAGGGTAGGAGGCTGTAGGAAGGCAGGGATGATCACGGGCACTTAAGTCGAGATTCCCTGCCTCGCACCTTGCCAGCCGTGCTGTGCCGCGATGGAGGCTCCCGTGGTGCACAAAGGACCAAAGATGTCCATGACTTTTCACCTCTCCAGGAATGTGGCAGCAACGGGAAGAGACTGAGGTCGAGGTCTGTCCCATCAGCCTGCGAGACCATTGCCTCCCCTCAGATACCTTGCAGTTTTGACACATCTCTTCCAGCCGTGGAAGGTTGGTATAGACTATATATATATGGCATTAAATGAGTTCAAGGTGTTTGTGATTAAGATTAAAAACTGGAGATGTAGCCTCTGCAAGCCGGACATCCTCTGCCCTTCCCTTCTACATGGTCCCAGGAGCTCCTGAAATAAAAAGTCAAGCTGACTTTGAGTCTGCTCCTGGCTGACAGTGTAGTCTAAGCGCAGACCTGCCCAGCCCCAGTGACACAGTGCCCTACAGCCTCTCCGTGGCTGGTGCATTGGTCGCTCCCTACCCGCGCAAGGCGAAGGTGGTGTCCTGGGAACAAAAGGCACTGCTTCATCTGCCTGGGTTTAAATGTACCCTTTCTCCTCTACCCCAAAGATGAGGCAAACACGGCCTCTGTGCAGGCCCCTTCTGCCAGCAGTGCTCTTAACTAACCCACCGTGCACAGCTGGCAGGGGAGCAGGCTTTGGGACAGGGCTGGCAGGTTCTGGTTTCTGCACTGAAAGCTGAAGAGCCTTAGAAAAACAGAGGCACCCTGGCTCCTGTAAATGTAATTTTGGCCTTCTCTGTGCTGCTGGAACCCATTAAACTCTCCCACCTGTGAGGACTGCCCCGGAGCAAAATGTAGCGACTTGTTAAGAGCACAGCCTGGGAAGTGGAGGGGAGCTGGCTGTCATGGGGAGGGTCTCTGGGGTGGTATCAGCTCCTACCCTCTAGCTGCGAGCAGGAGCCTCAGAAGTTAATGTAATACAGACTGGAGAAGGGAGGGATAACAGAAAAGTGATGCAGCCTTCCCCTCCCTCACAGAAACGCAGTGCAGCCTTTTCCTCCCTAACTGCTCCCAGCACTTCTCCCTCCCCATTAAAGGCAGAGCAGGAGCCCAGCAAGATGAACAGGGTCCAATCACATAGCTTGCAACATGGTGCTCTGCAAAGGCAAACCAGGATCCCTGAGTGTGTTTTGTGTTGCAGGTGTTGAACCCCCTGCTCTGGAGAGGCTGGAGAAGGACCACGTGTCCCCAGACCACGTGTAGGTATTGTCAGTCCTGGCTGTTTTGAGATGGCTGAGATTCTTGAGTATATCTAAGCCACTGGAGATGCAATAGCAAAGGAGAGCCCACTCCATGCTGAACCATCGCTGAGTAGTTGGTCATAAACCAGCGCCTGATGCTTTGTGGGGCGCAGAAAGTCTTTGCAAGGACATTTTCTAATCTCTCGCTTTTCTTTTGCCCCATCCCTGGTAGGCTAATTGTCCAGCAGGTACTTCAGGAGCTGAAGCAATACCATGGGTAAGTGTGTCTGGGCGAAGGATGCGGGTGGGGAGGTCGTGGGTCTGCCTAGGACCCACCTGGCAAATGACACTCGGTCCCCTGAGGTACCAGAATCACTGTATTCCAGTGAAACTAGGGTAGAATTGCAAGAAGTAGCATTTCATGTGCCTCTTCTGTAACTCTAAATCTGTTCCTGCCCTGTCTCCAAAGATGAGCCTTTTCACTGGCCCAAAAGTTCTGCTCTTGTATTCTTTGCTGTGTGTCTGATGTCTTCTCCCTGCACAGGGCGAAGCAGAGAGTTTGTGTGCAAGAAGGCAGCGATTCTTCCCAGCAGAACCTAACCTGGTTTGAGTTCCTGTCTAATGAGTAAGTGGGACAGACGGTAACCCCCACACTGCGTTCCCAGAGCGGACTGATTTCGAGCCCTCTCCATCTCAGCTCTACTGCCCTGCTAGTACTGTGTGCAGGACACTGGTGTCTGCGGTGGCTCAGCCTCGTTGTGCCTGGCACTAGACAAAAACACAGAGGCAGCCAAAACTCGCACAAATAATTTGACAGTTCAGCTCCTTAATTTGCAAGCGTCCCATTAATAAAGGACATGACTGATGCCAAACCAGATCCTCCAGGAGATGGAAAGCTCAGAGATGGGGTCCTAAAGGAATGCTTCAGATGAACTTCATCAGTGATCTCCCTGCACTGTGCTTGCCCAGTTAACTTCCCCTTAGTTAAGACGTTTTCGGTCTTGTTTCAGAAATGAGGACAGTGGAAAGAGCGATAAAGCAGAGAAAGGCACGAAGGTGATGCGACGTCTGAGTTCCCTGCGGAGCCGAGTCACTGGGTCCTGGCAGAAGGATAAGGTGAGGGAGAGATGCTGAATTTATGGAAGGGATTGCTGAATTCTTCAAGTAGAAAAGGGGACCTGACCCCAGGGACCAGTTAGTTGGATTGCTTTTGGATAGCTGAGGCCTTTATATTGGTCAGCAGAGGCACTGTGACCCCTAACATAATGCACTGGATCCCCGACTTTCAGCCCACCTTGCTCCAGGGCATGTTCTGGCTGCTCTCATGCTGTCTTAGCATGAGTCGTGCAGACCGGGCGAGAGAGCTTTGGCTGGGTGACTGCCTGGATCACCCACTGCGGCACGGAGGGGAGCCTGCAGAGGCACAGACGTGCTGCGGTGCTGTGTCCTGCCCTTCCTCGCGCGTGACCCTGGCCTAGAGGGACTGGCCCGAGCCTTAGGAAGGCACTTGGGAAAAGCGCCGCCATCCCGAAGGTTTGGGCACAGAGGTGCCCGCTGTACTTGCTGTGCATCAGCTTTCTGCATGCTCGTTTTTACCGGGGGGGAAGGAATGTGTGGGCAGTGTGAGGCCTGTAACAGAGCCGTGTTTTTCTCTCCTTCCAGGGTAAGAACAAAGAGCAGCCAAAAGAGAGAGAGAAGGAGAAAGAGACAAAGGAGCCAAAAGAGAGGTGGAAAGAGATCAATAGGCACCAGCTTGTGCCAGGGGTTTTCTCCAGTTGCACCAGCTGCTCCCTGTGTGCCAAACCTCTTGTGAATAAAAGTGGTCTGCAGTGCCTGAGTGAGTATGGCTGTCGCTGCCTGGCTCTGACCCAGCCTGGCTGCACCCTGCTCCCCCAGCCTCCCCTCCGGCCCTCTGCTTAAATCAGCCTCGTGGATTGCTTCACTTTTCTGCCTGGCTTGACTGTACCCCACCGCCCTGCTTGGCCTGGCTCGGTTATTTCTCCAGATAGACTAAATGATCTCTAAATCCTGCCCGGCAATAGTTTATCCTCGTTTTCTTTGGCCGCTTGACCATTTCCTGCCCCTTTTCCCTAAGGAAGGTTCTAGGTTAACTTTTCCTTTAATAATTTCTTTTGCAAAACTCTGCTTTGCCCAAGCAAATATCCGTGCTGCCTGAGTGAAGCCGGATCTTTTAGGCCGTTTTTCGCAGATGCAGTGATGTCTCAGCTCAGCATCTGCCCTGTGAGTGGGCACAGGGATTTCTAGAGCATCCAAAACTTTATTAACTAACACAACTCTGGTGCCTCCCAGAGCCCGCACGGGTGTGATTGTGGCTTTTCAGATGTAGGCAGCGCACAGGAATGGCAGCTGCTTCTTTGCCGGCGTGCATGGGACTCTGTCCCCCCACTGCATTCACTGTGGCATTGCTGCACGGCTTTGGCTGATGGACAAACCTTGTCCCTCCTCTTTGGGGCAGGTACCCAGGGCACTGAAGAACATTTTAATTCCCAAGGGATTGTCTGTGGGCAGAGAAAATCTTCTGGAAATGAGAGAATTGCTCTCTTTCTCTACCTTGTATCCTCAAGCAATGCTCACTCTCCAGTAGGGGTCTCTCAGAGGCGCTTAAGGTCAGTAAAAGCTTCCTGGGGCATAAACGAACTGGCTGCCCTTCGACGTGTGCTGTGAAAAGTGTATTTTCCCTTCAGGGCAGCTGGAGGGAAACTGAAAAGGACCACAGGCCCAGCGGTTAGTGAACGTTTTTCAGGTGTCACGGCAACAAGTAGGAAGCAGGGAGCTGAATAAGAGCAAGTGCTTCGTGGATATTTAGAGAGAACCGAAATATTATGAGAGGAGGCAGAGTTATGCCTTGGCATTCCTGTCTGAGGAACCTCCTAGCAGCGGCTCTGTTTGCAGTCCTGCACGCTGCTTTACAAAAAAAATATCTGAACCCGAGAGGACGCAGGCAGTCCTTGATCCCCAGAGCACCAAGAGCTTGGAGCCATGCTCTGTACGGTCCTGGGAACTCTGAGGTCATTGCTGGTGTGAGTGATTCTTCTCTGGACAGCTGCTTTGGAGATCTGTGATCTGGAGTGCAAGGGGTTGGAGCTAGCTGTTGAAACGGGTGTATCGGCATACCGTTTTCCATCATAAATGTGTGGGGATTGGACATAAGTTATCGTAACTTTTACTCTGTTTCTCAGCCCTTCCGTGAGGAATCTGTGTTCTTGAGTCTTGCTAACACTCAGGAGAAAAACGCCATGGTGGCTGAGGAACTGGTATGTGTTTGGGACTCTGTGACACCTCCTGTGGCTTTCTGGGCTGCGCAGGGATACGCTGCCCAGCCTAACATGGGCGGCAGAGCTCGTTTTTCCGTGTTCCCTTTGCGGTGCTTGAACTGAGGCTGAAAAATTGGGCAGGGTTCTGAGATGTTCATCCAAATTAATGGCCTGTCTGTGGTCAGATCTGGATTGGGACTTGCTATGTGACAGCTGTTAGCCTGAGAGTGCCTATATTTGGATTATGCTGGACTGAAACTTTTGCAAGCTGCTTCTGGGTGGCAGAGTTGATAGTTGATATCGCTAGCTCCCGTTATTGCAGCTAGGAGCAGTGCGTCGTCTCCTGACAGGTCACTGATAGGGCTCTTGAAAAGCAAGCTTCGGGGCCACCGTGTAGCCAGAGCAGCATGCCCACTTTTCAGAAGCGCAGGCAGCTCTGTCCGGGCTCAGTCTGAGCTGTAGCTGCCGCCAGGAGCTGAGGATATTTGGCTGCTCCTCTTGTTTTCTCATAATGAACTCACACTTCACCATCTCTACGCCTTGGCCCTCGGCCAGCTCTCGGTCCATCTCCTGGTCAGGTGCGGTTCTTTGGCTCATCTCCACGGTATTTTTAACTGCAGCACCACCACGTGGTAGAAATAAAACAGGCTCAGTGAAAGAAAAGACAAGAGAAGATGGTGGTTAAAGGGATGAGCTGAAGCCAGGGGGAGGAAGGATGGGGAAATGATTAGGTCTTTTCACTGTCCTGGGGACGCACAAAGTCCAGTGGCTACCGTGGCTGTGATGAAAGAGAGGAGCGAGAGCTCTTCTTATTAGAGAAAGTAACAGCAGGAGCAATTCGGCTTTTAATTCAGAACAAGGAATCATCGTTCTGCTAGAAACACGCATGTGAGCTGTGAAGAAGGCAGGCAGCCCGGGTGGCCCCGTACGTGGTAACTTGTTTCCCTCTCCCACCTGATTCCTCCCATCCATCCCGACACCACGCACGAAGTCTCCCAGGGAAGGAGGGAGGCTGTGCTGTGTGTCGAGAGCACGGATGCAGGAGAGTTTCTGCAGCTCCAGTTTCAGAGTCTCACAGATGTGACGTTAGGAGTCTGGCAGGGATGAAAAACAAAGAGGAATGTTTGCAGTCACTGGGATCTCGACAACAGTGGCCACCCAAACTCCGCTGTTACATAAACTTTGAGCTGTGAGTCTCTAGGTTTACTGTTCACCTGGAAATGGAGAAAGCTCCTTTTCAGCCTTTGCTGTCAAGAGTGGAGAAGGTTCTGTGCCTAAATTAATCCTCTCTTATAAACATGCTTCCAGAGTTTATGCAACAAGAGTGAGATGAGTCCCAGGAAAGCCCTGACAGGAGGAGAGCTCTCCAAGCAGGCTGTGCCACGGAGGTGAGCCAAGGATGTGCTGTGGAATATGGATGGCAGGAGGATTGCTTCCCTCCTAGCGACTTGAGCTTGAGCGCTGGGGGAGAGGTGGATCTTCTACGTCTGCTTTAGTTGAGACTTAAATCTCTGTTACTTTATGGGAAAGATAGAGCCCTAGGCCCCGCTGGGAGGTCAGATCGACCATCCTCTTCAAAAGGAAACGTATAGCTGCAACCAAAGCGTTCGGTAGGCTTCGGACAAATTCCTCTTCTTTAAGAGAAGGTGCTCGGTTTAATAAATCTTCCTGAATAATACAGGCTGTGCTGGACACCAGACTGTCCGCCTGTCCTAGCCTGACCCTTGCTGGCCGCTGCGGTATACAGGCTGATTTCTAACAAATTGCTGCAACAACTAGTCGCCAGGACTTACTTAAGGCACGTTGTGAAAGAGGTTTGGAGAGCTGTTTCCTTTCTCACAACAGTTTTGCGGGTAAATGGAGGACATGGGTCTCCGCAGTTTGTCAGGCAAACATCCTCCACCCATGCGTTTTTATCTGTAAGGGAGAGAGGCCAGAATGGCTCTTGGTTTGGACTTGAAATTCAGTGTGTGAAATTCGCCTCTCACTTGGCACGCGTGCCTGCACACTGTTGCTTTTAGGATTCCCAGTGCAGCACCGATAAGCTGATATGGGAAGGATAGTTTTGGCTCATAATAAGGAGGAATTACTTGATTTTCTATCCTGAAGTTTCTGCTCACAGCCCACACAGAGTCCTGAGAAAGCTGAAAAGCAGCAGGCAACCTGAAACTTTGCATTTCTGGAGAGAGGCACAGCTGCCAAAAAGCTTCTATTTTGGGGGAAAAAGGAGGTTTGGCTGCTGCAACATGATGACAGTGATAAATGGACTGGGAGTCCCACTTGAAATAAATGATTACTGACAGGAGGCCAAATCAAACAGGCGAAACCAGGGCGGCTGCGATAGGCTGTGGGTTAATGCGGTTATAAGCCAAAGATGCAGGATCTAAAGCAAATGTGAAAGTGGTCTGCAGCGCTGGTTTCAGAGGAAACCCTGCCGGAGCTGTCAGTCTGCTGACACAGAGCTGGCTCTACCGAGCTCTAGAGGTTTTAGAAAAGGAAGCTGAAGAATATACTATTCTCAGTGCTTCTCCTTTTCTGATTTTCACTTTCTTTTCATATCCGGGCAGTATTGCCTTCATCTGGAACATCTCCAAGGTGCCGCTCCTTTTGTACGCTTGGCCTGGCAAACGCATAAGGCTGCATGACAGTAATCTACCTGCAACTCATTCAATAAGAAATCTTTTGTTATTATAGGGTTACACAGGATTAGAAAGTCGGTGCTGTTCTCTTCTTTGCAATCCAAACCTTAGCTCTAAGCTACGGAGTCTTGCAGCCGGTTGCCGTGCCAGATTTTGCACTGATTTTGTGGAGATGCCCCGAGGCCAGCCGCACAAGCACAGCCCGTTCTCTCCGTGACAGCTGTAGTTGGGCAATCTGCGATGTTTTACTTTTATATTATAGCGAAGCACAAAGCTTGAAGCGTCTAAGGATTCATCTGTCACAAAGCGACAGCCAGCTGTTTACTCCCAAACCGCTTTATTTAACGATTATTTCTCTGTGGTGCTGAGAGGCCCCAATAAACGACTGGGACCTTATTGTACTTAGTCCTGTACTGAAGCAGCACGAAAGGGAACATTTCTGAAAAGCTTGCAACTATAAGATGAAGAGAAAAAAATAAAATCGATTAAACGGGTCGCAGTGTGGAAACCAGAGACAATATTGGTCCCATGGTAGTCTAGGATTTCAGCACATTTCCAGCCCAAACGGTGGCAGGTTCTTTCAAAGCAGCGCGGGAAAGCTGTAGGGCGGATTTTGAGAGGGAAGTTTGTTTTGTAAGCGTGTGCGTTGCGTTTTCAAGCTCAACGGGCAACTTGGATGTGCACGATTTAAAATATGACAAACTTGGGATGGAAATCAGTATTGTAAATCCTCAGAGTGAATCATAGATCAGGAAGCGAGGTTAGGTCACGAGCTCTTCTAAGTTTTCCTCCTTGCAGAGTATTTCAGTGGTCTGGTGCTATACTAGGTCAAACCTCGTTGGTGTCAGGAAAAAGGTGTTTTTTCCCGCAAGCAATTTAGTTATACAAGTCAGTGCATGAGTCTTCTGATATAGCAGATAATTCCCTTTGCTTTTGCTGTTTGTCTGCACAGGGGTCATTCGCGAAGGCCCGGGGAGGCACTGGCAGATAAGGAAGCCAGGGCCAGGCACCCAAACCTCGCCTTGGCAGGAGTGGCTGTAAACACTTCAGCGTGTTTTGAACGGCAAATCCCATCAGGCTTTTAATAACGAATTAGGTATTTAGAGTAAGTCCTGGGCGCTGCACAAAGACGTGAACTACCGTGTTAAAGCTGTCGCTCGGGATGCGACATCCCATCTGTTACAGGGCCTGTTTGGTCTTTGCTCCCGCCGCAGCCAGGCGCCGATGGAAGGCAGCTCCCCTGGAGACCCCCGGTGGTGCGGGATGTTCACATCCCCCGGCCGGGGCAGGGGAGAGGCCGGAGCGGTTCTCGGGCTCGGGGCAGGCGGCCTGGGACCCTCGTCAGGGCGAGGCCTGGTGGCTCTCGACTCCAGCCGCCTGCCCCCTCCGGGGAGCGGGCTGAGGAGAAAGCACAGGCCAGCGGTGGCCGTGCCCCTCCTGAGGAGAAAGCGGGGCCCAAGGTGGCTGTGGCCTTGCTGAGGAGAAGGCACGGGCCTGAGGTGGCCGTGGCCGTGGCCTCCCTGAGAAGGCGGCGTGGGCTGGGGGTGGCCGTGCCCTCCCTGAGGAGAAAGCGGAGCCCGGGGTGGCCGTGGCCTCGCTGAGGAGAAGGCACGGGCCTGAGGTGGCCGTGGCCGTGCCCTCCCTGAGGAGAAGGCACGGGCCTGAGGTGGCCGTGGCCGTGCCCTCCCTGAGGAGAAAGCGAGGCCCGGGACGGCCGTGGCCGCGCCGTCCCCGAGGAGAGGGGACCCCCCCCTCCCCGGCCGGGCCCCGGCGCGCAGGCGCGCGGCCTCCTCGCCCTTTTGCTTCCGGGACACGGGGGCGTTTCCTGTTGCTGTGGCGGCGGCTCCCGGGACCGAGAGTGCAACCGGCGGCTCCCCGGGGAGTCCGGTAAGAGACCGGGCTGCCAGCGCGTCCGCCGGCGCCCCGAGCCTCGGCCCCCGGCTCCCCGCTGCGCCGCCCCCTCCCGGCCTTAGCGAGAGCCCTCCCGGCACCGAGAGCCCCCCTCCCCAGGGCTGCGGGAGGCCGCGGCCCGGTGACCGGCCCCCCCCGCCCCCCATCGCCGGTCCCTGCCGCGGGGCAGCGCGGCCCCCGGGGCTTCGCACGCCCGCGCTGAGGGGGGTTCAGCGGGGAGCTGCGGGGGTCCTGCCCGCCGCCGCCGCCGCCTGGCAACCTCCGCGCTTACCCAAGGCCGGGCAGCGCCGAGGAGATGCCGAGTTTGGCCGGGGCGGCGGGTTTATCTTCCCTTTCCTGCCAAATCCCGCAGGGTTTATAGCCGTCCCAGCGTTAGCAGCTCAAGGCTTAATCCAGCGGACAAGGACGTAGCTTGTGAAGATCCAGTCTTTGTCTTTTAGGGGGTGAAGGAGGAGGTGAGATGTTACCGTGTGCGTTAGGGAGGCGAGCTGATGTAGCCTGACGTGAAACTGGTTCCCTTCGTGGCACAGCCCGAGTCTGAGCATCCTTGTGCTCGTGATAACGAAATCCTGCGTCTTCTCGGTTGCTTGCACAGGTAGTGCTAGTGCTGGGGCTGCAGCAGTGAGCAAAGTCCGGGATGTACGTAAGAAAAGCTCAGACGTGTTAGGAAAAAAAAAACGGTGAAAACTTCTCTCTATCCACAATTGTGATGACTGACCCATTTTAAATATTCCCTGGCATATTAGGGAGAGGCACGGGAGATAATATTGGATTGTAGGCTTAGCTTGTCTGTGCTGGGAAGGAAACCCTGGTAGGAGCAGTGACAGATTTTGGAGGAGGTAGGAGGAAACAGGGAGTGATTCAAACAGAAATAGCTTTCTGAGTGTTTCTGGTACCGTGCTTGGTTTTGCTGCTCTAATCTGCAAAATTTCTGAATGCTGTTTGAAGAGTTTGTGCTGTGGTTTTCTTACTGTAGTATCTGTGTGTCTTCTCTGAGAAACAAGAGAAGAAATGGCTGCTTCTCAGTTCCTCCTCTCTCCCCTCATAAGGGAGAGTTTTGTAGGTGGCTTTTTTGTTTGGCACTTTTCTTTTTTTTTAAATTTATAAAGTTATAAGGTAATAGTTTCTCTTTGCTATGGTAAAAAAAAACAAGCCATGAAATATGGCTCTCAAACAGGAGCCATCAGGCATTGTGTGTTGTAGTTCCACCTAATGTTTACCTATGAAATATTTTAAATACCTTTTATGATTGTCATAGTTGCTGCCTCAGTCCTGTAGTGTTCCTGTAGGATGGGGGAAGGGCTCAGCGTGAGAGAATTGGAATGGTACTCATATTTCTTTTAGGATAATATGCTAATTTTACTTTGCATTGTTTAAAAAAAGAAACGTCAGTTGTTCATTTGTTCTGGTTTGGGTTTCTGTGTTTAAAGAAAACCCCAAGCCCCCCAGAACTTGCAGTGTTGGGAATGACACAACCCCACCCCCCCGTTCGTGTCTCTGATATTTTGACTGTAAAGCCAGATACAGTGAGAAAGTAATTATAGGTTGTTTTTGGAGACAAAGAGGAATGCTTTAACAGGGAAGCTGAAACTTGATAATTTAGTGTTGTTGCTCTCTCGCGTGGACAGTCTCTGTTTCAGAATGTGAAGTATCCCATCACCCTGCACCCTTCCAGTTTTATTTTCTGTCTCGACGCAATTAGGCGAGTTAGCAAAACAAGCAAACGCCGGTCACCAAAGCCACCAGGACAACGTTAAATCTGTTCTGAGTTCCTGAAGATACCTGACCTGGATTTACCGAATACAGAAACTTCTTCCTGTTCCTGTGAAACTCCTCCTCTTTCCTGCGGAGATTTGTCACTCTGCTTTTTCTGGAATGCTGTAGTTCTTTGAAATGTTTCTCAGTCCTTGTGTTGTGTATCTTTATGTATAAATTCAGATTTTATATTCTATATTAATCATTTGTATGCAAGTTGTTCAGAACTAAAAGTTTTGATTGTCAGTTCAAGAGAGAGGAATTACCTTGCGTGGTGCGAGGGTGACGAAAGAGGGAAGAGATTCTCTGTGATCTCTGAAGCATCGGACATTTGAAAACAGAAAAATTATTAATTTCACAAGAAAACTATTTTGTCCACAGCTCTCTTCTGCTGGTGGGATTTAATAGATGCTGGATATATCCTTAGCATTAATAGCGCTTGAGCTCCTTGCATCATTGGAATCACTGTTAAAAGGTGTCCCTGGCTGAACTTAGCTGTTTTAAAGTTGTGTTGTGGTTTGTTTTGTTTTGTTTTTTTTTCTTTTTTTAATCTGCCATTTAAAAAATGCCAAAAAGCCATAAAAGTCAGGAGTTCAATTTGTGATTAATCACAGCATATCTGACTGTTAGTTGTAGTTGTTTGCAAATGGCCTTTTAAGAGTTATTTTATTGGGCAGTACCGCTCCAGACCAAAGGTCAGGGTCATAATACTCATAATATCTGGTGAGTCATAGATTTGTCCTGGAATCCAATTCTGGGAGACATTTATAGGACATTGCCAGTGTCTGATCCACTGGAAGGTATTACAGCTGGGGAGAAAATGTATTCACCTGCCCTTTATCAGGTAGGTTTGTTGCATACTGGGAATCAGGGTCATGCTTTTGGGCATTGCATCGTGTTGTCCAATAAAATGCTCTTAAGTTGTAAATTGGTTTCTGTGAGCCTTTGGGAAAGCACCTCATTAATAAGGGAAGGTTTTTTATTATACCAGATATTAATTTTATTATCCTCAATTGTGAACAGGATCTTTTATGATGTTTGTGAGCCCCTTGGTCTTAAATATTTCTTTGCTGGATGAGGCCCCTGTTTCAGTTTGTCTGTCAAGGAGCAGCAGGTCATGGCTAGCACTAGTCCATGCAAAATGCTTCAGAGGCAGTGACAGTCCCTGTAGTAAGCAGATGTGGGATAATGTGATGCTCCCAAAATTCTCAGTCTTAATTCCAAACCTGTCGATTTAAGCCCAGAAACAACCATGGTGGGTTTGCTTAGTTTCCAGTCTGCGTGGTATCGATTGCTGTTGTACCTCTGGCTCTAGCAGTGGTGGTCCTGTCCCCATCCAGTCGAGGTAACCCGAATCCTTGCACCTTCTAGGCGTGTAGGCAGTTTAACTGGTGTTCTCAGTGGCAGCCAGAGCTACGGCCTTTCTGCGTAGTCTGTGTCAAAATGAAATCCTTTGGGGGATCTGTTTTTCCCTGCCAAATTAATCGTCGTGCAGTTCCAGTGAGTAATTGAGGGAGGAGAAGGTGGGGAAGAGGAAGGGAAGAGCTCCGAGTTTTTAGCTCTGTCTTTCTCAGGAATACCTTCTGCGCCTCTCCAGTTTGAGAAGAGCTTGCCGACATAACTGTCCATTTCATTTTGGTACCTTCCCAAATTCTTTATCTGAATAAGACCCAATGCCACCAGTTACTGATGGCACATGCAAAAATGTTTTTCTTGCGAGTTTTGAATTTACCGATGCTCCTTTTCTTTGGCTGGTCTCTGTGGTGGGTTGGGGTATTTTCCCCTCTTATGATAAAGGGAAAAAACCCCCTCCCGTCTGTGTTTTCTGAGGTTAGAGATCTACTATTTCTGTGCACCTATAATGACCCTTCATATTTCATATTTCAGTCTCAGTTTGTGCAGGTTCCTGTCACTTCTTTGCTGTCCCTGCCCCTCATTCTTCTCTTTGTTGTTTTCTTGACCCCTGCAGTTCTCTAATACCCTGTTCAGAGAGGCTGTCCAGAAGAATAAAGAATGCAAAGAGATCTCGCATCCTTTTTCTAAAGGAAATCAAATTCACTACTATTCAAATGCTTGTTCTCATCCTTAATTGGAGTGTTCTTGGTTCAGCACTGTCTGCAAAAGAGTGTTGAATAGAGAAAGCTGGAGCATATTTTATAAAATTAAGGACGCTTATAAAATAGGCTGATTGTTCTGTCAATTTTCAAAATTGTCTCTGTCACATGGGCAAAAATAATGCCACTTGGAAATCACTATGTTTATTGCATGTCAAATAATCTCTTAGAGGATCAAGTCCTTGGATTCATCTGCAGTTTTCTGAAGCTTTTCTGTAGCATTTTCCTGTTTTCTAGTATATTCTCTCCTGTTGTGTAAAGAGTGTTTCAGCAGCATAGGAAACCACCACACAGCACTATTAGATACATCAACTGTTTAAGTAAAAAATACCTACCGAGAGTGACAGAAGCTGTTATCTTTAACAGAGCAATTGCATGGTTTTAAAATTGAAATATATTTAAAGTTGATATGCCTTTTACAGTTAGCTTAACAAGGTACCCAAGCTTTTGAAGTAGAGTTGGTCCTACTAATCATTAATAGGAAAAGAATTATCGAATGTAATCACTGAAGATATGTAAATGTCAGGGAATACGAATGTCTAGTTAAAGCTTGACAAAACGTTTATAGATGACTATATTACACAATTCTAGATGAACGAAGTGGATTTCAAGAGAGGAGGCGATGTCGCGGGGCAGGGCAGTGGCTGGATGAACGCTTCCCCCCATCGGTGTGCCTGTTCTGCCCTGACGGGAACCCCTCTGTAAGCTGGACTCGAATCCAACCCAGCCTGACGTCATGGAGAATTTTTTTTTTCTATTTCCTTTCGTGTGGTGATTTTTGTCCTGCAGTTTGCTCCTTTGTCTTGGGAGGAAAGGGGTTGCCATTGTCAACTAGTTGTTTGTTGTTGTGGCATGTCTTTTAACAAGCTCTTCATTTTCTGGTGGTAGCTGGAGGCCTTATCAGTGCTGAAACAGCTGATGTATTTGGTATCCGCTACGTAGTTTTAGCAAATGAATAATTTTGATACATTTTTATCATACATTTGCAGAGGCACGTACATTTGAAATTAGATATAGTGCCTTTTGTTTTGTTGCATGGGGTGTGGTATTGGTAGAAATATCACAGAGAGAATTTATGGAAGGTTATTGGTTTTGTGGAAATCTGTTGTGTGGCTGGCACTCAAAGTGCAGTGTTCTGCTCTTATTTCCCACGCTTGTGGAAGATGCATAACATGTAAGCGTCTTTTGGGCCCGTGCACTCGGTCTGTCTCTCAGTCTTGTTTTTATATCTTTATTAATTTATTTGTGTTTAAGGCCAAGTAAGTGTTTTGCGTCTGTTCTCAGGGTTTTGCTGTAATTATGGAAAACACTTAAAAGTGAGCATTTCTCTACGTTAGCCAGGAGCCTTAAAGCAGATCACCAGCCTTGGCGCCAGGCGCGGGTGATAGTTCTGTTTGGATGAAGAGACCTTAAATAGTTTTTTCTCTGTGCTTTAAACATAAACAGGATTTTCTCTAGCAGATACGGTGTTCATCTTCCCAGTTTTGTTCTATTTCTCTTTTAACAGGCGTGCCTGAAATACATGGGAAGAAACAAATCCTGGTGTCCTTTACTGTCTGAGTTGCTGGTGTCCTGCTTCTGCTTTTGATGAAGGATCTTGTTTTATAGATGGGCAGAAAGACTGCAGAAAATATTTGACGCTACCACTTGTCATCCTGTTTTCTCAAGCAGTAGTTCTTATGAGGAAAAAAAGAGATTGGATTTTACTGTACCATTAATGGTTTTATGCCTTTTGGGTGAGAGAGAGCTGCTTTAGTTCCTCTATCTGGAAACAGTTCCTTTGTGAAGCTAGAGAAGTGGTAATGCTCTGATAAAAGTGGTGATGCTCTGATGGTTCTGTGGTGCGTTTTGAACTTTACTGTAGTTAATTCAGCTCCAACTAATACTCTGTGCAGAAAGGCAGCTATTCCTATGGAGCCGAATAAATTGCTGCCTTCTTGAACGGTACCAATTTTGAATTGTGAGACGTGGAAATAACCCTTGCAAATATGAGGAAAGCAGCGCTCTGGTTGCGTGGAGGTTAGGCAGAATACTGTTAGTGCATTGAATAGTGTCTCTTTGTGCTTGCATGTGTGAATTGCATTATCAATGATTCTGAGTCTTATTGAAAAAGCTTCAGTATTTGGTGTAAAATCAAGAACAGAACACGCACAACAAGGATGCTCGCTGAAACACCTGAGCTTACTCTGCATCTCTTCCAAAATTAAGAACTTCTATGTGTCGCTCTTTCTTTCCCTAACTGGGAATGGCAAGAATAATTTAAAACTTTGGTTTGTGTGTGTGTGTTTCAGATTGTGCAGTGAATGTCCATAAGAACTGCAAGAATTTGCTGGCTGAATGCAGCAGCATCAGACCCAAGGTGGGTTTTAAAATGTGTTCTTCTTTTGTAATAACAGTGCTTGACATAGTAAGTTTAATTTAGTGCGAGTGTTTTAATTTACATCAGTACAGAATCTTGCCCTATGTCTTCAAGACGTCAAATAGTTATTAACTTGTCATTATAGCAATTTATGACAATGTATGTAGGGAAAATAAAGCGAAAAGTTTTATGGCTGTACTAAAAATTACTTACCATTGCTTGTGTCTGGCAGAACCGTGACTAACCCTTCTAAGAATGCTCAAATCCATCACTGGTTTTGGGAACATAATTGAATTATATGGTACCTCTCAATTTTATGCCCCTGTATTTTAATAGGTTGTGCCGTCTCAGAGCTGATGGAAGAGTGTGACAAGTGGAGGGGAATTTGGTTATAACAGCTGCGTATTATTTATAAGCTGAGCAATGCAGAATAAGTGATTTAATTTTTGAACTGCGATGAACTTTGTATCTTGCTAAGCTGTTCATTTTTTATCTGTGTCACCGTGGTGCCTGTGATCGCACGTAAGGTCACAGGTTGGTTTCAGATAGCTGTCTATGTGCCGGCTTTTTGTTCTGGTATTGGTTTTGAAAATCATTTCCTCCTCCTTATAACTAATTATACTTGAGGGAGTTTTAGTTTGTTTTAACCTGCAAGTGTTGATGATTTCAGAGACTGATAGCAGATTAGGGAGTACTATGAGAGGGAAAAGAGAGAGCAGAACAGCTCAAACCTGGGCAATTAGAGGTTAGAGGAAGTGCTTTCAGCCGTCGGTGATTTAGAGTGTAAGTCTTTTGAGGGCAGAAATGTTCTTGTGGGGGTTTGGGTATATACTTTTAAACTTCTCAAGACATTGTGCGTTTTCCTTTGAAACCTAAAAATTCACTTGCTCTGATGCTTTAATTTCGACTCTTTACCGTCTCCCAAGCTTTCAGGGTTGAATCAGCCCTTACAAACCACTCCTGAAGAGAGGAAAGGGGGAGCGGTAGCACAAAATGATACAGGGAATGAAGTCAGAAATGAGATCCTCAAAGTGAAGCGAGACTCCCAAAAAGCCATTCGTTACAGGCTCTATTACTTAATTTCTTTGCATCTTAGATAAATTGTATCTCAGTCAATTGTAATATCCTAGTGTTGTAAGAACGAGAAAGTTGTACAGGTTACCAAAGATGCAGTTTTAAATGGGCAGTCTAAATTTTGGTTGAAACTGGCTGGGTTAGTTTAGTAACTAATTGCTGTAAACTAAACGGCAACAAAGTGTAGGTGAAGACTGTCTACATAAAGGGTTTGCTTTCATTTAATAAATCACTTACGATCATAGCTTTAATTCAGCTGTAACTTCATTTTTGTTTCTATTTCAGTCTGGTTTATACTTGATGGGATTTTTATACAAAGTGTTGATGTCTATATGCCATTCTTCTGGAATGTGAGAAAATGAAAACTGTTATTGTGTCAAATCTTTTATACTTTCGGTATACAGCTTCATGTACAGTTAGTGCTATATGATAGGAAAAATATGATTCATTTTAGACTGAGAGTTTGGTCTGTATGTGTAAGAATATTGTATTTTTTCCTATAGCAGAAAGATTTGCAGCACAGACCTTCTGGATCTCCACAAAGTTCGCCCCAGTGCATTTCCCCAGGTTTGTACTAAAGAATGATTTCTGTGCTCAAGGCTTATCTGTTCGATTGTATTTTTTTCTTTAATATGTTTTAAAGGCTATACACAGTGTGTTATTGAAGTATAGAAAAGGTCTCTTTTAATAAGATGGCTTCATTTTTTTTTCTATTGGGAATGGCTTAGAGGCTCCTAGCAATCTCCTGTGTGTTTTTATCTTTTTATCTTTTTATTTTTCTTTATACCTTCTTGCTGTGTAACCTCAAAATATCATGGTGAAAGGGGATCAATAAGCTAGTTTTTCATTGATTGTCTATTCTCTGGCCTCTGAAAAGACTAGAACTGTGAACTTTGTTTTACATCAGATTTTCATAATTGTCTATTTAAAACTTGCCTGCAGCTAGTGGTTGCTAGAAATCTCTAAGACAAGCTAGCACTAATGGTCTGAACATAAATCTTTGTTGAAACAAAGTGGGAAAAGGGATCTGGGAGGGAAAAACAAGAAGAAAGAACAGCTCTCTTGCAGCATAGGCTTTGAAATAGCTTTTTGCTACTGGAAAAGACCATTGCAGCCACAGGGGTATGATTTAAATGGCATTTTAATTTGTAGACGTTACAAGGTCTGCATTAACAGAACAGGCGGCTTGGCTCTCCGATGACTGACCATGACTAGAGCAGAATTGCTTTCTGCCTTGCACTTGGTCCGTTTGGTTGCTTTGATGGTTGTAAGAAACGCAGTTGCCATCAATGTCCGAGCACTACTGTGTGTGTTTCATGTGTTTTTGTTAGGGATCTCTTGACTTGCATTGCAAGGTGTACTTCTTTATGAAACGATTCTTACCAAGAGGTAGCGCAAAGGGAGTAATTGTTATAAGAAGATGAGTGGCTGTTGCATTACCAAGAATGGTTTTGTGCATTTAGGGGAAAGTGCAGAGGCTAAAATAGGAAACAATAAGGAATAATGAAAATAGGAAAAGTTGGCTGTAGGGCTTGTCGTTGAAACAGCTCTGTGGTATACAGTCTGGTCTGGTGTGATAGGTGAACAACGATCGATACGGACTCTCAGCAGTGTGCAGACAGTGCTAATTGAACTCAGAAAATGGCTTTTTGTTGGTGCAGACTCTGCTAGGCAGCCAGTACTTGTTTTCCATAGTCAAAAGGAGAAGGTGGAAGTTAAAGGAACAGCTAATAGCATGGGCATCGTGTGTCTTTACCCACAGTATAACACTGCAGACTGCAGTGCCCAGCAAAAAAAGCCAAAGGTATTGTATCAACATAAGAGAAATACATTTTAAGAAAGGTACAAACCATGGTGGCTGTGTCCCCCCATCCCTCCCCACATGTCTTGCCTCTGGAGATTTTTAGATTTGGCCTACCATTGTGAGACAGAACTTGATGTTCTTGGCTTGTGGAGCACAGAAGGAGAACTTGATGGCTGACGATTTCAATAGTTCCCCAAATGGAAACGGGAGGGCGTTTATTATCAAGCCTTTGTTTAAGAAATCTGCCTTTACAAACCTTGCTAATATCTACTTAGTCTCCTCTTTCGGGACGATGGGCTTGGAGCTCATCACTTGGAGATGATGGAAAAGGGCTCAGTTTACCCAGTTTGCCGTAGATTGAGAATGCGCTCTGTGTGTAGCCAAGAGATTTCAAACCCAAACAGTTATCGGGAAAGGTATTTCCAGCAGGAAAAGATGCAGCGATATAATTTCTATTAAATGTCATTGATGAAACTTCCCCTGCAGCCCTAATACGATTCTAGTCAACTGTTTCAAGGAAGATGAAATGAGAGACAAGCAGATGTAGAGTATGGGATATCAAAAAATGTGGAAAAACCTGTTATATGAGAAGAAACATGAATACCTTGATCTAGCTATGTTTGGTTGAGCAAGGCAGAAGCGGAGGGAGAGAGGATCGTTAGTGGAGGTACACCGAGGAGCGCAGACTAAGAAAGGGGAACTTTTGGGGATGGCTAGACACCAGTGTTTTTACAAGAAAAGCTGTAAATTGGCGGTGTATAAACCTTGGCTGGAAACTGGAGACCCTCTTGAACTGCGGCAACAGCGTGGTCCTGAAGCAGCCTCCCAGACACAGGACTGGCGGAGGAGTTCGGTCTGGGTGTGAGACAAAGCTTCCTTGCAACAACGGCAGAGTCCCGGGTTCAAGGATCCATGAGATCTCTTCCACTCCCATGTCCTTAAAAGCACTGTGAAAAAAGGGCAGCTGCAGACCTTGTCAGTGATAAGTTTTAAAGATTGTCTGGCTGATTCTTCATCTTTGACTTCCCTGAAGTTCCTTTTTTAAAAGGATGTATTTTGTCTCCCGTTCCTTATCATTCATTACAGACATTAGTGCTAAATAATTGTATCCATTTTTTATAAGTCTATTACAGGCTTCCATGTATTGTGTAATAGTGATTAAAGTTTTAAATATCTTTCCAGTTCACAGTCTGTCTAGATTTAAAAAGCATTAAAAAGCTGCAGTATTAAAATTAAATTTAGCTCTGGTATCTATTACATTCAGTGTGTGTGCATGCAGATATAAATCACTGTGTAGCAATAAGCGTTGCAAAGAACTTGTGGTTTTTATGAGATCTCAGATTTTTCTCGTTTGCCATGAAATGTTCTGTGCCCTTATACGGTAGGGTGTGAATAATTGTGTGTAGGTTCTGGTGTTTTACTAAAGGAGAAGATACTTTGCAATTTCCACACTAAATGGGCACAGTAGGGACCAATTTCCTGCACTTCAGACCTGCTGATTTAGCCAATACAGTAAGTTAAGTGGCAGCTTTACATTTCTAGAAGGATCACAGGTAGTATAAAAACAGTGCATCTCTGGGGCCACTTTACTGTGCCAAGTCTGAGGGCAGCCAGTAGTGAGCATGGGGAATACAAATTCAAAAAGCAGCGGCAGAAGCAATACAATTCCAGCTCATCCTGAGCTGTCTTTTTGTGGTTCCTTTTCAAGAAAATGGAATGAGAATGTTTTTTTGGACAATGAGCTCTTGACATCCAAGATCCTGTCTGTTCTCCGTCCGCATTCAGAGAGAGGTTTGAGAGCAGGCGATCTGCAGTGTACGCCTCATTTTCTGAGTACCAATTCAATTTTTGCCTCTCTAGCCGCTTCTTTGAAGGAGCAGCCCCGAAGTCTTCTCCTGGGACCGGATGGCACCCCAGTACTGTCACGGAATCTCGGTATGACTATCGCCCAAAGAGGAAATTCTCAGTCTTCACTGAATACTGCTGGAGCTGTTAATAAATTTGGGTAAGTAAACTGCTTCTCTTCTAATTCACTAGCTTCTGCTGCTTCCCCCCCTGCAATGTGAAAAGAAAAACAATTACAGAGCTAAAGCAAGAACTCACGTTGGCTTTCAAGCTCAAAAGACATTTATTGAGCTTTTAATGCTGAAATTCATTTCCCTGAACAGTAAGCTTTTTTTTTTTTTAAATCACCTTGTCTTTAGTCCCTCTGTTCTATGTCACAAAAGATATCATATAAAATAGGGCAGTATTTGAGTATCTCTGTCTAGATTATGGTTTTCATGGGTGTATTTGTCTTCAGACTTGTTGAAATTCAGTAATCTCTTCTGAGTTCAGTTATTCTAGGTTGTGCTAGTTCTGACTAGTATAGGAGACAGCAGTGTTTTAAATTGCAGGATACCTTGAATAAAATAGCAGATGAATTCCAAGCTATCTGCTGTTTCAAGGAGTTGTTTACTTTATGTGCCACAGTTACACTCCCTTCTCAGTGAACGTGCCCTTTGTACTCTGAACTGGCTGTGGCTTGTCACCAGGTGATGTCTTTTAAAATGTCATACCAGAAGTTACATACGTCTTCATGCTGCTCTAATTAAAACTAATATTTCAGTGATGGAGTTGTTAAATCGATTTGACTGTTTAAAGTTGGAGTGCAACAATAGCTTTTCTATTTTTATTTTAAGTTAATTGCACTATAGTTTAGGAAAGATGCTTGTTAAAAGTAGTTGGATTTTTTGTTTTTGCTTTGTCAAGCAACTTAACAAAACGTTAATGTTCTGTTTTGGTCCTTTGGTCTAATTTCTTTGGACATTTAGACTAATTTCGGGAGACATGGATGAAGGGGATTCAGGCTTTATAAAATTTAAGCAGACTTCAGATGATGTTGTCTCACTTGCACCTTCAACAGCAGACTCCATTTTTCTGGAAGGTATGGAATTTCTGTGCTTTTCGGGATTTTTATGCAACTTCTTACACAGTCTTAAAGCAGCACTGAGATGTTTTTACTCTTGTTGTTGTTAATGATGGCAATGAGGGATATGGTGGGAAACGATCTAATAATAATTGAAACTGAATGTGCTTTTGGTCTAGATACATATTCTGTATCCCTCCGAAGTGAAACAGAAACAGATGCTCATGAGTTTGAGGCAGAGTCTTGGAGTGTTGCAGTGGAACAGTCTTATGCAAAAAGACAAAAGAAAGATGTTATAAAAAGGCAAGATGTCATTTATGGTAAGACTATTTGTTATTCTTATAACTTTTTCTATTTCATAGTGCCACTGTTTTGAAACAAAGCAGAAATAATTTTCATTGGCTCCCATTTTGACTTGTGCTTGAAAACTAAAATTGAGTGAAGATTTTCAAGTCTGTTACCTGTCTTAGTGTGCATAAGTCCTCCTATTAATCATTTTAAGCAACCCATAGTTTTCAGTATGCCTGTGTAAGCAGCAAAGCCCAGCTATACAATTAGGGAATAGCTCAGCTGCAACTGGGAGATGTCATTAAATAAGCAGGGTTGGTCACTATTTGGTTGGGAGATTAAAGAGGACAAATTTAGGAGCTTCACATCAGTGAGTCAAAGATTGTGGTGAAGAAGGTGGTGCAAAAGATGGTGGCTTTTGGAGCCTGCTCTTTTGTATCTTCACTAGTCACTGCACAGCATATAAACGACTTGTGATTTTTTTTTTTTTTTTTTTTTTTTTAATTTCCCCTTGCCCAGAACTAATGCAGACTGAAATGCACCATGTCAGGACACTGAAAATAATGCTGAAGGTGTACTCCAAAGCTATGAGAGAGGAACTGCAGTTCTCAAATGCAGTCATCAACAAGCTCTTCCCCTGTGTGGATGAGCTGCTGGAGATGCACGGGCAATTTCTGCTTCAGTTAAAGGAGCGACGAAAGGAATCCTTGGAAGAAGGCAGTGACCGAAATTATATAATCCAGAACATTGGAGACCTCTTGGTAAAACAGGTGTGAATTAAATTCTACCAATGTTGTTGACACTATTAAATTTCTAAAAAGCTAACTGTAAGGTTAAAGTTATGTTACGTAAAGATTGATTTGATACTGGGTTTCAGATTATCTTCCCAGTGTAACGTGTGAGCGTGACTCCCAGGAACATACCTGCTCACAGAAAATTCGCAATGTTCATTAAATGTTCTTTGGGCATGTGCGTATGCATGCTGTGGGATGTGCAACTGCAGGTGGTTTGGTTCTATTTTTCATCTGTTCCAGAAGTAAAGTAACATATTCCTGGTGTCCATCGCAAACAGGGCTCTCCTGCATTTAATGCTGAGCTTCTTGGTTCTGACCTTTTAAAAATGCAGTAAAAATCCTGTAAACTCAGTACAGCTTTAGCACCCATTCTGGTACGGAGTGGATGCAACAAGTTCTTTCATATATCGTGACCATTTTTTGCCCTTCACCTTTAACAGTCCTCAGTCTTTTTAAGTGCAGAGACCCAGAAATCCTTTTTTAAATTCTCATAATGACAACCATCATTTAATATTTGGTCATCTTGTGGTATTCCAAGCTCTCAGACGTCACACTGCATAAATCTCTTGTTTCTGGTACAGAAGAAAGTAAAATATTGAAGAAATGTCTAAGAAATCAGTTACCATAAAACCATGTTAAACCTGGGTCTTGCGGTGGAGGTAGGTTTACTCTTAATGATTCATGTCTTTCATTCTTATATTTCCAATTAGTTTTCAGGTGAAAACGGGGAGAGAATGAAAGAAAAATATGGTGTGTTCTGTTGTGGACACAATGAAGCTGTTAGTCACTATAAAGACCTGCTCCAAAGCAATAAGAAGTTCCAAAACTTAATAAAGGTAAACAGCAACCAGAAGTCTCCCATTCTGACTGTGCAAAATATACTTGACCACTTTAGGTTTTATTTTGTACTTGAAGATCTCTTAAATGTGAGCGAGCAGTGTTAGAAGCATATTCTCGTTATTTGATGGGTTGTTAGATTCTTGGATTTTAGATCTTTTGAGCTGTTTGGACACAAAGCCACAATTAGCAGGTGTTAAATTTGAGGTGGGCTCTTGAGAGCACATAGGACTGGGGAACAGAGTATTTGTTGTGTTCATGGCTCTATCACTGACTGGCCTGCTGTGTGGCCATCTTTGTAAATTGGCTTGATAATAAATTAAATCAATGATAAATGCTGCCGATGAACTACTATAGAAAAAGCAGGTACTTTTAGTCAAGCGTTGCCCACTGCATCATCTTTCCGAAACCAGAAGATTGGCTCCAGGGTGGTTTGTTCATCTGTTGTACGCTGTAACATGCAATTAATAGGAAGGGCTGAAGAGACGTGGCCAAAGTGGAAGCCTGTAGCCTGAATCTCGGACGGCATTGCACAGTCCTCACTATTCTCATTTTCCAGTCATCAGTAAGTGATTCTGTGTGAACTTTCCAGCACAGCTCTATACTGATAGACCTTCTTAACCAGGTGTCTTTAAAAGCGAGAACCCTTTGCTTTCAAAGAACTAAGTAAGTGACCGGAGTTTTAAAATATATAGCCTCAGTCCTTGTAAAGAAAGCTCTTGGTACTGTATTCTGCCGTCAGGATTGTTCTGTACCCGCAGTCAGACTAACTAGCGGGATTCTGATGCTTTGCAGTCTTCCCTTTCTAAACAGAAACGTGTTTCTGTAGATCAGCCTACTGGTGAACATACAGTGGTAAAATAAACACTTTAGTTTATTCATTATTGACCTAATGTGGCTGTTAGGTGGTTGGGTCTGGTTTTAAAAATGTAGTACTTTTCTATGTATTTAAGGACCGATCCTATTATAAAAGGCAATCAGTTAGCAAATAGGCAGTCAAACAGTTCAAACTTGGAACTTTCTCTGCTTGACTCCAGGTTTAGTTAACTGTAGTTGAAAATAATACCTAAAATATTTTCCAGTAATAAAAGCAGGTTTTTTAATGTTATCAGGAGTTTTGCTTTAGTAAAAGAGTGCAGCTCATTTTGTGGTGCTACGCCTAATTGCACAAAAATATTTTGATACAGAAAATGGGTGAATGGCGAGGCGAGGGAGGTAGAAGCGCAACATATACAACGGGTGTGATGAGCCTGTCTTGTTTTCTAGAAAATCGGCAACTGTTCCGTTGTGAGGAGACTTGGTGTTCAGGAGTGTATCCTTCTAGTTACACAGCGCATCACCAAATATCCAGTCTTGGTGGAACGGATTATTCAGAATACAGAAGGTAGGTCGTTTAATCTTTCCTAGAAGCCTCACAGTTGTCTGCTGATCCTTTTTCTCCCGTGTTTTGCATGCTCTTTCCTCAGACAAGGAGGGACAGGCTGGTACTGCCTTACATCTGCTTTCTCACTTCTTCCTTAGCTGAAGATGCTGTTGTAGATGCAGATCCAGATGAGTCTCACTTCATCAGAGGGTCAAGAGCAGCGTTCAGTTTCAAGTCTGCAACCACAAAACCATAGTAGTTAAGCCTGTCGGTTCATTAGAGATGTAGAGCTTTAGGGTATTTGATTTTATTTTTAAAATTAAGCCCTTTGGAAATACCATCAGATGTTCCGTATAGAACCTTCATGTCAAAATATGTTTGGGTGGCTCATGTCTTGCATTCCAGAGTTGAAAATGTGACTGACTGCTACTCTTTTCTCTTAGCTGGAACGAGAGATTATGAAGAGCTGACCCAGGCCCTTAGTTTAATTAAGGACACCATCACTCATGTAGATGCCATGGTAAATGAGTGCGAGAAGGGGCAGCGCCTTAAAGAGATTATGCATAAAATGGAGCTAAAGTCATCTGTGAAATGCAAGAATGGGCTTTTCTTCCGGAAGGATGACGTGGGACAGAGGCGGCTTCTACTGGATGGGATGCTGTACTGGAAAGCTGCGTCAGGGCGACTCAAAGGTAAAGGACCAGGAAGGGGAAAAGGACAACTAGGAAACAAGATTATTTTTAAATTTTTTTTTTTTTTTTTTAGTAACTGTTTATTACTGATCGATTGAGTATAAAATAAGATGACAATAACCTTCTTGTTTAATACGATATTGGAGGAAATAGCACTTGTTCTATTTTTGGCTTGTCCAATAAGCATCTCTGTAGTGGTGCGTGATAAGTTCCTTATGCTGTTTGCTTATTATCTGTCTGATCTGCTTTCCAATTCAAGAGGGAGGTCTTTAGGTAGACGACAAAGCTTTGAGTCATACTGACTTAGTCTCCTGTGGAAAGGCATTATCTTGTGCGAGCTCTGGTTCACACTTTGAAAAATTGTGTCGTGTCAACCCCACGACACCTTGATTCTGCATAATGTCTGTTTTGCCAGGAAATCAAAACGGTGTCCATCAGTGAATATTTTAACAGCTTCATTGCTCAAGTGTTCAAGGAGAAGCTTCAATGGCAGATAAAATGCAGCCAAGAGTAGGTGGTGCCATGAGCGTCTGCAGTTCCAGAAGAATCTGCTGTTGAGGGAGACATCTTCCCTCATGAGTGTTTGAGTCAACGTGTAGGATGCCGACGTAGGTGTTTCCAAGCTTTAAATCAGCTCTGTTTGTATTGTGCTGGTTCTCCATGACTGCAAGCTGTCTGTGGACAACCCAAGTGGAAGGCAGTAGCAGACCCAATATTGCAGATGTTCGTGTGCTATTCCCTGACCCACAGGAAACTGAAGTCAAGTGATTTTTAAGTCTGGACCAGTCTTTCTGCTTTAAAATCTGTTTTGGTTTTTTTTTATTATTTTTTTTTTCTCTATAGATATTCTGGCAGTCCTGTTAACCGATGTACTGTTGCTCTTACAAGAAAAGGACCAAAAATATACGTTTGCATCAGTGGTAGGTATTCTTATTTAATATGTTCACTTAGAGTATTTACGAAAGTGACAGTAACTACAGAAGAAATGCAGTTAGAGATGTTAGATACTTGTTATGGTAGGTTCAGAAGGAAAATTAAGTTAATAAACCAGCCTGCTATTATAGAATCACTTTTTCTGAAGCAGTTCTGGTACTTGTTGAATCCCTCCCACTGTCTCTTAGTGCAAAATTGGATTCTCTTGCATCAGCTGGTTTTGGCTGCCACATCTCCTGTGGTTTTTTGATGCCCTGAGTGTGTTCTGAGGCTCACTGCTTCTCCTTTTCTTGTGCTGTGACTTTCCCTTTCACTGAACTTTGTTAGGCTGCTATTTTATACAAGCCGTATATGTTAAACATGCTATAGAACTGTACTTTGAGAGGCACTTGCAAGTAAGGTCTGCTTCTGTTTGTTCATGTGAAGAGAAAGAATCTTCCATTTCGGTTAGGAACGTGGTAGCCATGGTCATAGTAGCCTAAGATTTACTGGGAGCAGAGAACTTTCCTGAAGTAGACGTAATAAGCACTAAATGCAGCTGTAATTACTGCAGCACTCTCGAACACTCAGTGGATTTGCTTGCTTTTCTAGGGCATTTCCACAGGTATTCTCAGAGCAGCTAATTGTGTACATTTTGTCCTGATCTAGTTCAGTTATGGCTGTAATAGAACCAGTAACAGAGAAACTATTTTATGTAATTGTTTTCTTGGATGTATTTTTTCCCAAGACATTAACATTAGAGCTGAATTCTAATGGCAAAAGCTATTTTGGTGACCTCAGGGCTGTAAAAGCAGCTGCTTTTAACCACCTTATAATGCACAGAACGGGGATGCTTTCACAAATCAGGATGGCTGGAAGTTGTTCCCTCTTGAACAGCATTTGGTGAATCTTTGAACAGTAGTTCATTTTATGACATGGACTCTGATAGAGTAATTCTCCCCTGGTTTCCAAAACGCATCTGAGCTATGAGCAGAAGAGCAAGTTCATAGAGGGGAAGAACATACTGTTAATGTACAGTGTCTCGCCTGTTGTGGCAGTTTTCTGTATGACTGCCGTTGCTTTGAGATGTGAGTGGCTTCCATCAAGGCTAAAACATTGTTCCCAAGAAATAAGAGCGTGCGTACGTGTTCTTAGCCAGTATAGCTGTGCCACTGCAAGTCAGGCCCCGCTTTATATGTCCCCTAGTAACTTTTCTTTTCTGTGAGCACATGACTGTCCCCAGAAGCTGATCTCTGCTACGTGGTGGGTTTTTTTCCCTTCCAGTAACAAATTCTACAGTTACAGACTGATGAACTTTTTGCATCTTTGTATGTATACAGTTCATTTGAAATTTAGATACCACTTTGCCATAGATAAATCAAGCAAGTGAGAGGAGCAAACAGATCTGCTCAGTGATTCTGTTTTTCCAGTGACCTCTGCTCACGGCTTGAATTGCAGTGCAGCTGCTCAGAGAAGTTGGCAAAACGTAGTGTTCCTGATGTCCGTGTCACAGTTCCGTTTTCCCGTCGCCACTCTAGGTTATGCTGTGAAGGTTCAGCACTTACAAAGAGCTGTTTTCTTCTGGGGAGGATCTGTCTAGGCTACATATATTGGACCTGTGCTGTGTGAAGCATAGATAGGTTTTTAGTAACTAATATCCCTCCTGTAAATTTGTTTTCATTGCAAAGACTGACAGCTAATCCAGTTAATCCTTAGTTATACAATACACTATCTGTCACCTTGTTGCATTATTCACAGGGCCTGATGGCACGCTGTAACACCTCTGTGCAATGTTTTTATTTCTTTTGTAGCTAACTTGCCAGTTTAGAACTCCTGACACTTCCTTTTGTTCTCTTCTTTCACTTCACATGTGTCATTAAGGTTTTTTTCTTTTTCAAATTTTGTTTTTGCCTCTTTTTGAGCAAAATCTTTGAACCTGTTCTTGACTTCTGGGACCCAGTGGGAATCCTCAGGTGTTTAAATTGATACATGCTTTACTGTGCAGTCAGGTACCAAGACTTCTTGTTTTTGAAATGTACATTCCTCATTCCATGTTTTGATCTATGGTTGATGAGTAAAAAATGACGATGTCAGAAGTGTCACGTGAAGAGGCCATAGCAATGAAGTTATAGTGTTGCGATGTTACGGCTCATGGTGACCCTGCATAAGCAGCAAGACGGGGAGCTAGGAAGCACAAACCTTAATGAACATTTATAACGTAGTGCAATAAATTATATTTTATTTTACAGGACTCTAAACCACCAGTTATCTCATTGCAAAAGTTGATTGTAAGAGAGGTAGCTAATGAGGAAAAGGCAATGTTCTTAATTAGCGCTTCCTTAGAAGGACCAGAAATGTATGAAATTCACACAGGCTCGAAAGAGGAGAGGAATTCCTGGATGGCACACATCCGCAGAGCCGTAGAAAGGTAAATTATGAGAGAAAGCCGGAGGGCTTGATTTCTTGCTCATCAGTCTTTTCTTCGCAGGACTCGGGTGTAAATTTATCGTAAAAATACATTTGACTATCCCTAAACTTTCTCTGTAAGACTGAAGCATGCAATTCTGTGTTCGTTGGGTAGAACCCATTCAGAACGATGCAGTAAAAACCAGCCACAGATTTTATTCTGCTTTTTTAAAAAATAAACAAAAAATTTGGTTCACTGATGTCAAATGCAACCGGGCTTGGGATAAGGGAGGAAGATTGACGCACAAGATAAACCACATCCTAGGCAAAAGCTTCAGGTTGAATCCCGAGATGGTTTTAAGTTATCTAATGTGCAAATCAAACAGATATCTGTCTCCCCCTTTGTACAGCTGTCCTGATGAAGAAGGAGGAATATTTAATGAACCTGAAGCAGAGAGGAGGCTGGCTGAGGCAAGAGCCGCTAAGTTAAAAGATTTTCAAGGTAATGACTTAGTTATGTATTCCACAAACTGCTTCTCAGCATCGTTTGTGATTTTTGACTGTCTTATTCTATCATCACATGATGTGATCAAGTTTCTCCTTCATAAGTCTTTCAAGGTATTGCAAGATTATTTAGAAATAGTTAAGTAAGTGTAAGAAGCTTTGTATGCTCCATGAGTTTTCCCCTTAACTTAATTATATCTCTGCGTTTGATGCTATGACCATAAAATGAAGAATAATCTTCCAAATTGAACATTGTACTCTGACAGTGATGAGGAAGGCAGAACTGAGTTTGTTTCTTCCTTTAGAGCGTTTGAACATGAAAGATGACCTGATTATGCAAAGTCTAACTGAGAAGCAACAGATTTATCTAGAAATGTCTGAAATGAATGGGTTCGAAGACCATTCCCAAGGATCCCGATCTAGGCTGCTTCTTCGGGGGGATATCTCAGAAAATCTGCAAGGAGAGGCTATTTTGAAGTCTGCAGTGACAGAAGGTAAATGCGATGTGGGACTGTATATGCGTTCTCTGAGATGCAAGGGTGGGGATAAGCACGTAGGATCTAAATACAGATCCTGAAAATCATCCTGTAATAACGTAATACTTTTATGTAACACTGTTCAGACTTCCCTATTCTCACAACCAATCTGCAAGACAGGTAAAGGGCACCTGTGTTTTTAGGCAGGAGGAGGGCACAGGACCTTCTCACAGCTTGGATTTTTTTATTTTTAAGGATCAACGGGTGGAGTCTTAGGATGAGTCTATTCAGATGGGTAACTGAGTGTTCTAATAATACACCAGTCCTGAAATATAATATTATATGAGGGTTATAGATTAAAATAGCCTATCTGAAGATAGTATATTTAGAAAGAAAATAAGGACAAAAATAACTTTTTTATTTTGGAAAAAAACCACCAAACAAACAAAACCACTTAAGGCTTGATAATCTAACTTGCAGTCAAGGAAGAGGTCATCTTTATATGTGCAATACAAAGCCTGTCATAAAGAGCTAGTCATGAAGGAAAATTCATCTGTCCTGCTGGAAATCTTTCAAACTGCCTGCTCTTTTAATGTATTCGATGGTTGACATTTTTTTTTAACTTGTTAGCATGACACACTTGTCTCGCTGCATAGACATGGCTGTTTACATGACATGTTCTCTTTCCTAGCTGAGAATCTCCAGAACCTTATCTTCACTCACTTGGGCAATGGATCCTGTCAGCCTGAAGATGGCTCTGGGTCGGGACTCCCCAGGAGGGCAGAGACCTTTGGAGGATATGACAGTAGTCCCTCAATTTCAAATAAAGGTAAGAAAGGGACCATTGAGCATTCTCCTGAGCTTCTGAGCTCTTTACTGTGTTTCTCTGTACAGAGAATGACATAAGAACAATGAATTAAGTCAGGCTCTGATATAAGGAAGCTTCACCAGGCTCTAAGAGGAGGATAAGAGCAAATTTCTAGCGTGTGGTATTATCATGTTGTGTCTTTTGCTTCTGATACCAACACTAGAGAGCAGAGTAGAGCTCTCTGTTGGTGTTACGCTAAGGGCATTACCTTAACCCATACTTTCTCATTATTATAATTCCACACAGAATTTTAATTTTGTTGAAAAAATAAGCTTGACCTGAAAACCTAGGCAGCTGGATTCAAATTTTCTAGGTTTTATTGTTGAATTATGAAAACTTCTTTCCACTTTTGTATCTGCACGGTCACTGAAGGGTTGTTGAATCCTTAAATAATATAAATTGTCCTTTTGGCACAGATGCTGTATCAGTTAATTAATGAAGTAAGTGGAAATACTAGATAGTATTTATCTCCATTTTTGCTTCATGCATTTATTGAAAAATAAAATGGTGTTTATTCCACTGGTTGTTAATGTCTAGAATTCTTTCTGCTGTCTCTGAAAGGCTATATATATATATCTGTCATGCTACAGGTACTTCATACCGTATGGTTTCCATCTCCCCCTACCTCTTTCCACGCTTACAGTGGTGCTGCTTGGAACAGAATTTTTCTACTAAGGAGTATTCCATGTTATGAGCTTACAACTCTGGTAGCCACAGACGATCATTTTCATGCGTACATTGTGGTGGCTTCACTTAAAATAGTATAACGTAATTTGAACTTACTCTCCCTATTTATCTTAACCCAGTCTCCTCAAGTTTTTATACTTTTCTGAGCAGTCCTACTCGTCACTGTTGTCTGCTCTTCCACTTCGAATCGGCGTGGATAAGCCATGCGGTTGCATATTGGTTCGGACTTCAAAGTCACCATTTTTTTTCTGCTTGCTCTGTTGTGCAGTGAGTTTTCACAGGCCCTGTGCTGGTGTGAGCTACTCACACTCCACTCTTCTTTCAGGTGGTAGTTTTAGGAGGAACAGCAGTGGTGACCAGCGACAGTGGAACTGGAGAGGCCCTGCAGGAAGTTCAGATGTGCAACTCCAGGACGGCCCTTCTGATGCAGAAGAAGGATCTCAAACTGTATGTTGGGCTTATGCATGATTTAAATGCATTTCCTCATGTTCCTCTTCATAACAGCAGTGCAAAATAAATCTCGCAGTTCAAAGTCGTAATAGCTGGTAGGGCTAGACTGTAACAGAGTTCGGTCTGTCAAATTACTAGACTCTATTAAGGATGTTTTGTGGGGCGAGTTGATAGCTTAGCGCTCGAGAGGCATGATAATTTGGTTTTATATTTCTTCATTTGATGCCGTACCATTAACACTAGCTTTAATCCCCACACATCTGTTTCAGCGTGGCCTCTGATTTAAGTATTTTTGATATGTGTCCTTCATTGTATGGGAGCAATCTCTGCCCCGGCAGTAAACGCTGTTCCCTAAAGAGATGAACCCTTCCAACTTGGTCTGGCAGCGCTACCAAAGCCCAACAAGTGTCTCTAGCAAAAACGTTGGTTTTGTCTTTTTTACAGAGCAATGTAACAAGGCTGGATGACAGCAGCGGTTGTCAGCCCACCATAGAGTCTCAGGTATGTTGCTCCTGCTGGTAAGAAATCTAGTGGCAAATAGCCCTATTATAATCATAGCATGCAAAACCAAACCAAACAAACAAAAAAAACCCACCAAAAAACTCAGTATTTTAGTGTCTGTGGAACCACAAGCACATTAACAGCCTGTACCTTATGACTCTAACGCATTACGAATGCAGACATGAAAGTCCTGTTAGAAAACAAAGATGGGTTCTGGGTGCATAGACACGTGTTTCAAAGAGCTGGCTAACTACTTTTCCTGCATCTTTGGAGGGATTGCATGTTCTCAGCTCACTGACAGAACTTGTCTCTGAATCTCCCGTGAGTGCTATAGCTGTGTAGTGATTCAGTGCTGGAGCATGGGAGGAAGTGATCGTTAAATAGCTGACGTGAAGAAGGCTGATGATGAAGATTGCTCCCTGGAATCCCAGTGAGATTTGCTGGGCACTGATTTACATCTGTGCAAGGACTAATGCACTGAAATGCATTGTGCCTGCGTATTGCTCTACTGGCCATTACTGTGTTAGAGTACTCTTGTAGCTGGGATTCCATTGTGTGTGGTTTTGTGCAGATGCTGTTGATTGTGTTCACTGTTTTAAAAAAAAAAAAAAAAAAAGTTTAAGGCATCAAAAGAGCTGTGTTCAAGTGTCTAATGTCTTTTTTTCCCTCCCCTTCTCTTCAGCTTGTCCAAAGGATACAAACGCTGTTACAGTTGCTCTTCAGTCTTCAGGTAAACCACTATTTACTATCCAAGAGGTTTGTTAGGCGTTAAATGTAATAAAATTTATGCAGGCGTGGAGAGGAGTTACCTTGAAAATATCCCCTAAAGCTAGAGCGAAGTGCAGAATTTAAGACCTGAGACTCAAGGAAACAAACACGGTGTCTGGTATTTTGAAGGAAGTGTTAGATCTGTTGTCTTAAGTAATTGTTTCCTTTTTCCTGCTCATTTAAATGCAATTCTTTTGCTGCTTTGAGCTCTGCCTGCTCTCCGTGCTCATTTCCTCTTAAAATTGTTGTTGATATACACGTATGTATGTATTAGTTGTTTTTACTGTAACCTTGTAATCAGCAATATTTTGGCTGATTGGATTCAGAGTAATAATTCTAGGTGCAAGAAGTGTTAATTTTGACATATGTAAGCATAACTTATTTGCTTAGCCATCTTTAGCATCGTGTCAGTCATGATGGGCTGTACAAGCTGGAAGTTAGATCTGCTCTTGAAGGCAAAAGTCTCTGTGATCTAATCTGGTAGATGCTGTCGTCTTTTGTTTAGCTGTGCGTGTTTTTTGAACCCGTGTGCCTTATGCTGAACTTCTTATTTCCCCTCCAGGCAGTTATCTCTCAGCAGGACAGCTACATTGAGATGCAACGAGCCAGCATGGTAGACCGGGAGAGGCAATACCGGCCGCAGTCTACGCGAGGCGATCTGCTGCTAGAGCAGGAGAAACAGCGGAACTTTGAAAAACAGAGAGAAGAACTGATGAATGTACAGAAACTTCAGAGCCAGCTGAAGCTGGAGCAGCAGCGCCTGGAACGGGAAAGGAGTCGGCAGCAGAGGGAATTTGAAAGCACAGAAGCCCGGCTGCAGGAGCGTGAGGAGGAGACTCGGCAGCTGAGAGGGAAGTTGAATCAGGAGAGGGAAGAACTCGAGAGGCAGCGAGAGGCCTATCAGCATGACCTAGAGAGGCTGCGGGAGGCTCAGAGAGCAGTCGAGAAAGAGAAGGAGCGTCTAGATCAGCTACGGAAGCTGAAGAAGCAGAACACAGTGTCAGGCACGTTCTCCCCAGAAATGGGACAGGTGAGGAACTCATTTTCTTGGAGTTTTATTTCTGTTAACCTGCTTGCCTGTGATTGAAGGCTGCCCTTTTTGCAGCACTAACCCATGTTCGCTTTTAGGCTCCTTGAGCCGTCATCTGAAATAGCTGGTGATGGCTCCTGTCAGAGAGATCAGAGCTTGGCAGTTCCCCAGTGTCTGTGAAATTACACCTAGACATTTGGTAATGAGAATATTTTTTAAAAAGATAGAAATGGAGAATAAGCTATTTTTGAACGTGGCTGAGGATTTTTATTTTTTTTAATACAGGAACTGCCCTATTGCAGGCAGGTGATTGCAGAAGGGGTGCTACATTGGTAGCATTTTGTACAGTTGATTTCTAAAAACACTTCTTATGTTTCAAAATGTGAATTTTGGGGTCTGGTTAAATTGGCTCATTTGTTACTGACTGAAAGTCCTGCTTTCTCTCCATCCTATCCTCACCTAGCATGGTCTGCTCTTGCATTCCTTTGCTAGGTGCGATATTAAGCAGCCTGGAGCTGCTGAGGTTCTTTTCGGTGTTCAAGGACTTGCAATCTTGCCCTTCCTTCTGTTTGCCAGCGTGCTTTCGGCTTCGTCTAACCTGTTCTGTTTTTCACTAGGAAGTGCTTTATGTTCTCAGGGCTGAGGGTGGTCTCGTTGTATCCGAGAGGGTGAAAATACCCATTTGACTTAGAATGCCTTTTTCCTCACGTAGAACCAGATGCTAAGTCATTCTGTTAGCTTCAATGGAGAAGGGGTGGAACCATCTCCACCCGTCTTGAAAACCTCTGTGAGAGCGAGCGTCTCTGGGATGGATTACCTGGAACGGCCAGACTTGGCTCGTAGGGACAGTACCACCCTGGAGAATCGCCCGGTGCTTGCGCTGAAGAATGAAGTGCCAATTCATCTCCTGAGCGCAACTAATCAGATTCAGAAACCAGCTGCAGTCCAGCAGCAGATCCCTACTAAGCTGGCCACTTTTACAAAAGGAAGCAAAGAGAAAGGTGGGAAGAACAAAGCATCTCATAGGACAGACAGTTCAGGTAAGTATTTAAACGTGGTTCTGATCTCTGCCAGCATCGCAGGGAGACAGAACGCTGTAGTTTAAACCTCTGGCTACCCGTGTGGAACCCAAAGATTAATATGCTACAACTTGCTAGTGTGCTTACTGCAGTTAGCAGGCTCTTAAAATCCTTAAGTTAGGAGTTATACGTGTATACTATTTAAATTGGAAGTACAGCCCAAAGGGATAAGGTTGAAAATGGAGTAATCCAACAGGAGAGAATGATGGTAAGAGTTTGTAAACGTGGATGTAAAATCTTCCTGCCTAACTGTGGTGTTAAAGGGAAATAGCAAATATTTTGCTGGTTCTGCATGAGTGAAATGTTTTGAGGCTGGCTTAACCTTTTTTCACTATCTGCCCAGAGTTGTAATGACATTGAATGCCATGCCTTTCTTAGCACCAGTCAGTCGTTAAATACAGATTTCCAGGCCAGAATTGAGATGTTGTAGAGTTGAAAGGGGCTAGTTTTGTCAGAAATAGAAGCAAGTAAAAATACAGTCACCCTGTCACGGTGTAATTTCTGCTGCTAACTGCTGGGTACTAAAGCAGTGATCTTTGCCAATGAGAGACGCAGTAAAAACCACTTTTTCTCTACCGCTTAAAATAGCCTCACTGCCAGCTTAGGAGGATGGCCTATAATTTTAAGTTACAAAATTATTTTTTTAGCTTTGTATAGGATTCAGACTTGGCAAGCTTACCCCTCACTTGGGCCTACACTACTATAGCGGACTCAGGGCCAAAGCTGTCTAGGGAGGGGAGGAGGAAAGTCTTCTGCACGTTGTAGAAACGTCTGTCTCTGTTGCGCCTAAAGTTTAGTCCAATTACAAACTTGCTTATGTTTTTGCACATAAATGAAGCCTAATATCCTCTTACCCTGAATACCAAATGCTGGTAAATGGGAAAATAAAGCTCTAATACCACATCTCCCCAACTTTATTTTTTAATAGCTCTTACATAATGATCTCCACAGTGGAAATGTACTTAATGGTGTTTTTCTAGAATTTATGTGTAAGGTATGAAACACAAATATATTGGTCTCTGTTCTCCCATAAGCATTAGTGGGATGCATGCTTGTTATCCCCATATGTAGATCTTAGATGAAATGGAACAAGACTTTCTGTACCAGAGGCAAAATACTGTGCATTGAATTTGGGTTTTGTGACGTGTAAGGAATGTGCACCGAGAGGAGTTCTTTGGATGCAGAGTAACCGTTTCATGAATTGCTTTTATTGTTGAAATTAAGAAACTGGCAGGCCATAAGACCAGAATCAACGTACTCTGCTGCTGAGCAGCTGTGAGACAGATGGAGAGCAGAGACAAAAGTTCATCACAGTTCTGCATGTGTGAAGTAGCACAAATAGCCCCTGCTATTTGAATGCTAAGGACAAAGATTTTTTTCACTACTGTGCTTTATAATACTAGGTTTTAAATCTGTGGTTCTCGGGGTCTGCTAGTAACTGAATTAGAAGTCCTCAAGGAAGAGGAGAGAGAAAGTATTCACGGACTAAACAGCTGAAGAGAAACTTTAAGTAACTTGCAACAGAAGCGCCAGCTCTTTGTGGTATAGCAGCGTCCTGGGATATGCAGAGGTGTCAGGACAGCGGGCCCCGGCATGAAATAGTGAAATTTGTGAAGTACTGCTAGCCTCAAATACTAATTTGTAAAATATTTTCTTTAGCATCTGTTGATCAGAAGCAGCTACTTCCCCCCAGGCTTGTTGGACGAGAGGAGGGTGTCCTGAGAGGCAGACGATCCGCAAGTCCAGTCCTCCCAAGCAGCCAGACCACTGCATTCCAGCCAGGTATGTCCTGACCAACTTGCATCTCCATGGAAATGCATCAGACTCTCTGTGCAGTGTCATGAATATGTCTTCTTCCATTTTTTTTCTATAGAATTGTATGGCCCTACAGATGCTCAGCCAGAAGCACTTTCATCTGCCTCAGCGAACCTATTCAAGCCCAATAACGTTCACGTTCAGACCCCGGTGACCTCTCAGCCGAATCTGTTAAATGTGCAAGATGATACCAGCAAAGAAGATGTAATTTTCTTCTAATTGTTTCCATTTGAAGATTCATCTTCTGACATTCTGTTTCAAGAACTCAGGCCCCAGTGTGCAACGTGACAGAGACCTGACGTGGATGTCTTTTTTCGTCCCTGCCCCGTTACTGCTAGCAAGCACCAGACCAGGATTACCGTTCTACTTTGTTGGCTTCTCTGCCAGCAGCTCAGAATGAGGACACAGTAGTAACAATTTGCTTTTAAATTCTCCAAACACGGAAATGTATTGACACATGGCATGGGTATATAAATTCAGAGCATATTAAAATACTGCCATTTATTGTAATTTGCTCTTTTTGGAGAATGTACGCTCTTTATGGGCACCATCTTGTAAGTTGTTATAGTTAATGTTGAACCGCCCAGATTTTTATGTAAAAAGTTTTAGTAGTAGGCCCCAAAATGGCTGCGAATTTTTAAATCCGTTTTCACAGGTACATGGTCAGTAATGGATTATGCTAACACGTGTTGATAACTAGTTGACTAGCAAGCCAGTCTCCTTACAGCCAGGCGTGACAGACGTTGTCATACCCGCTCAGCGGAGCCAGACTAGCGTCTCTGTTTCTTTCGTGAATTCAGTGGAGCACATGCTCAGCGGCCGGGTACGGTGGAAGAGCGAAGGTAAGCTTCTTAACAGAGTCTTCGTGGGTCAGGAGCTCTACCTGCTTGTGGATGAGAAGGGCTGGACGTGCGAGAATATACAACGGTAATGAAGAGCTGGACTAAACGCACATTTCATTGGCCATCAGCTTGCACGGAGATACCTGTCTCCTTGGAGACGTTGGGTAGCTCTCCATGTGAGCGAGAGCGGTACAGGTTCCCGAGCAAAACTCGTGAGTTGGTTCAGAATGAACTTAGAGACTTGGATTTTGTTCTCTGCTGAAGACATGTATAAGAAGCGTTTGAATGCAGTAATTTATTGTCTTGTTTAATCCTGAGTTTTCTGCATCTCTTGTTTGTCTGTTAACTTGTTGGGACTTTACTCCAAGTACCAGAAGATATCAAAGCTGCTGTTACTGCAGAGACTTCTCTGCAGCACTCTGTTAGGAATGAAGGGAATAAGAACTGTTTGGTTTTAAAATTAAAAAAAAAAAAAAAAAAAAAAACCTCTTAGCTAAACCTGTGTTGGTTTAGCTGCTTACAGCTAAACCAGCTTTGATACCTCTTGTTAAATGGGTCAGTTCTTAATCATGGAATGGTGATGACATTAAGTGTTCTGCTCAAAAGGCATTATTTCCCTTTGTAGTAATTTGCACAGTCATTTTGTTGTATTCTATTACTTCACTCTGTATCTCAGCTCTTTATTACGCACATCACCTAAGGATGTGCATTCCAGTATGTGTTGAATGTAACCGGTCAGCTATATTGTGCACAGGAGAGATTGTTTAGAGGGTATTATTACAGAATTAAAGAAATCAGTATCTCGGAGCTTAAAAACTTGGGTTAATACCTTTCAGAACATGATTGATAATAGGTTTTTTCCATGTCTTTAACCCTGGTTTAAAGTGATTTTTAGCACCGATGGATGGAGTGCCAGGTGAGTTCTCCATCCGGTCGCATGGCAATGGCATCGAATGGCAATTTGTCACTCTCTTCAGATCATTGCTGTCTCAGTGGTTAGGCCCTACGTGACGTTGGTAACGTTCTTTGAGGCTGTAACTTCACCTTGCTTGACAGTTTTAAAATTCTTTGAGTAGTTACAGTGCAAGAAACATAACTTTTCAGCAGAAAATACAGAGTTTATTTTCAAGTGGTGATAATTTGGGTTATTGTCTCCAGACGAGAAATTGAAAAATCCAAATTTACTGGTCAGTGTGAGAGGGAAAAGATAAGCTACAAAATACTGAATTGATCTTAGGGAGCAAGCACTCCTTGCTGTAACAATTGTTGGATTTAAGGGTCTTTTTCTTTGCTAAGCGATACTGGTATAAGCCTGAAGCAGTGGCACTGAGCTCGATGAGAGGAAGCTCCAAACCGTCTGGCTTGTTACCAGACCGGTGATGCTGCCCACCCGCCACCACCTTGTTAGTATGAAATTGGACGCAGTTCACTGTAGCACCCAAGGACTGCTTGGTAAATCGGCAGCGCTGCAGAACTTAGATCATCAGTGGCTAGATTTGCAGAAAACAGCCTGGGGAAGACAGTGATTTTTGCATTGTGATACGACGTTGATGATGGTTAGAACACAGTTCTACCCTATATTCATTTTTTACATTAATTTTAAGAGTTCCCCTCCATTCTAACCTAGCTTTTAGGAATGCAACTTCCGATCAAGCTGGCATGTGAGATCCAGCCGCTCCGTAGGACTGATTTTTTCAATCGGCTGATGTGGAGTCTCCAGTCATCTCTGATACCGGTGTGATTTCTCTGTCAACATCCAGCGAAGCAGCAAGAACGCACAGTACGCTCTCTCCTTCGTGCTGTGGTTTGGGCCACTCCTAGTGAAAACTCTATGCCCCCATTGCCTTAAATTACCAGGTTTTTAGGAGTTTTAGCCTAAAGCTAAGTTGCATCAGTGGAATAAACCACCTCAACCAAAGAGGGATGTCTCTGGGTATTTGACAACAATTTTTGGCAACATTTATTTGGTGTAATTTTGTGCCTGTCCTAAAGTGGTGTTCTGTGGACTGAAGGCGTTTCTTTGTCTGCTTTCTTCTGTGCAGTGAATGAACTCGGCTATAGAACAGTGACACATGGAAAATAAAGTCTGCAGTGAGGTCTCCCTTTCTTTTAACGTTTTACCTCAAACATAACTGTTTTAATCCTTGTTGTCAGCAGTGCTTTGAATAAGTTCTGGCTGTTAGCAAATGGGCTGTCACAGGCCAGGCTGTTGGTTCAGCACCCCAAAAGCTCCTTGGAATGTGGGTCTTCAGTCTGTAACTGAGAAATCACCCTAAAAGTCACTGTCTGTCCTCAAGACACGTGTCTAGCTGCAGCTAGCTTTCTGGAAACCGTTTTCACCTTGAGCAGAGACCACGTCTCCTTTCACTGGGGTGCAAATCGTTTAAGTGCCATACTGGTATTCGCGGGGCTTCCTCTTCAGTACCGTACCCGGCGGGAGGAGGCTCTGGGAGCAGCAGACGCTGCGATGCCTCCGTGCTGGCGCGGAGGGTGCTGTACCGGGCTGTGGTACCGTGACTTGTGGAAGGCTGAGGGAAGGAAGGGGAAGATTTTTCTTTAAATGAATAATGGGCCATCTCTTCACTTCTGCAAAACTGAAGCTGTGAAATTGTTATCGCTCCAGTTGAGTGAACTCGTTTTGGGCTCTTTACTCGAATCTCGTTCCTAGAAAAATGACTCTTCTAGGCAAATTGGATTGCAAAATACTGCTGTGTCCTGGGCTAAGTAACCCGCTATCGATTCTGAGTAACATCCGTTCCATTTGACTTTTTGATTACTTCAGATAAAAGTTTCCCTTTAAGCGATATCTGAGGATTAGACAGTTCAAAACTCTGTGCCTCCCAGGTGCTTTTGGGCTTCGTTCTGAGCCGGGGCGTGGAGGAAATCGCAGCAGGAGCTTTGACCTGCCGCCGCCTTTGCTTTGTGTCACAGCCTTAAAGTTATCGTCCTGGTCGTCTTTACTGTTGTGATGTTGCAATGTAGAGGCTGTTTCTGTGGGTCTGATTTTCAATTTTAACTCTGGTGTAAAGGATGCTTCCTCTCCCCATTCGGTCTGCGCTCGTTTTGTATTCCAGGCGGAAGATCCCTCCACGCTCACTAGTACCGAGCGCGTCTGCCCTGCGTGTAAATGCTTTCCTAGTTTTTAACTGTGCTGTTTGTGGATTGTAGTTGTGGCGTGTCCCACAAATTGAGAGCGCTAATCATTTCCCAACGTGAGGCAGAAGAATTGGTATTTCTAGAGATGCTTGCTCGTCGAGGTAATAGCATTGCAAAGGTAGGAGTCATTCTAAATAACTTGCGGACAGTTTTGTCTTTCTGAGTAATAGTCAGACGATCCCGCGTACGTGGAACTTGGTGTTTGTCATTTGCATTTACAATGGAAGTTAAACTAGGGAAGGGTTAAAAAATACGTATTTTGTTTCCCTTCGACTTTCAACTCTGCAGAAGAGGAGCTACGGCTCCCCGGTGCTGCGCAGTGGAGTCCGTGTGCTGTGCCCCCGTGCGAGGGGGTGTGGAGCGTTTTGTCGTCTTCCCCAGCAGTTCTCGCATTTACAAGAAAAAGATCTCCTCGACGCCGGGTTACGCGTGTGCTGTCCTCGCCTGACCTCGCCCAACAGGCCAAAGAAAAGCCTTTTCCCTGCGCTCTCTTTCGAGGCCAAGACCCAACACCTTCGTAACCACTCTTTATCCTTTACCGTCAGCACGTTATTCATCAAACACCATTTGTGTGAGCTCCGGTTCGTACCATTTGTGCCATGTTTATAAATCAGTTTTTTATATTTTTGTACTGAAAGAAATTGGAGCACTTTAGAAAAGTTTATTTCAAATTCCATTTCTGTGTGTACCTGGAAGGAAACCTCTCGTGACAGTAGGTCCTGTTGGCGTAACTGCGTGCATCTCGCTCAGAGCTGTGAACTCTCTCGATGCTCTTCAGTCTTAGGTCTGGTTTCTAGGCCCACCTTGCACTGTAAAGATTTAGTAAATAATCATGGTCCGTGGTTCAATTGACCATTTTGTTGGGGAAGTGTTCGGGTTTGGTTTTTGTTAGGGTGTAAACATTGTAAATAATTCCTTTACTGTTGATACTGCAGTAGCAGCATCTTTGTAGTCCTTATTTTATTTGTAAAGTTGATGGTTAAATGTTAATATTCTGTTGAATTGTGCACTCTCGATTAACTGTAAACTTGATCTTAGCACACCAAATGATGATTTTTACAATGATTGCAATGTTTCTCCACTGAAGGATTTCAGAGCTGCAATAGGACTGAAACCAACTTCTAGCAATAAAAAAAAGCATTTAAAAACTGACTGCCTTAATATATGTATATACACAATTATTTATTATTTTCTATTTGAACCAAGACCAAAGCAGCAGCCTCTTGTCACGTGCTTCTCCTTTTCCACCCTGGACAGAAATAATGTGCCGTACGAACGAAACGCTGACGGTTTTCCGAAGGAGAGGACGGAGCGTGGGAGGCGTGAAGCGGCGGCCGGTGATAGCTGCGGAGCCTGCCGGTGAGGTGAGCGCCCCGGGAAAGAACCAGCCGGTCCCAAAGCGTCCGAACTCGGCACGCTAGTGAGAGCGCCAGCTTCGCAAAGTTGCTTCTGTTAGCCCGTCGGTGCTTCGCGTGGTGCCCGTCCGAGGCATGCCTGGCTCTGTCCCAGGCAGTATCGGTTCCCATTTGGAACAGGGAGAACAAAAATAGAAACTCTCTCCCTTGTGCTGGTGCCAAGTTGGCAGCGCTCGCTCCCAGCACCATCCCATAGCCTCTGGCTGGCGTGGCACCTGCCCAGCTCCGCAGTCAGCAAGTTGTGTTTCCTGGTAAAATCCCCACGTGTGGCATCCTGGCAGGCTAGCCCGAAAGCTGTAACCTCAAATAGGTTCTAGAAATCAGAACAGATGCAAAACTGGGGAGAGAGTGGGAGAACTGGGACTCGGATCGGTGCTCTCAAAGGAAGAGGTATGATTTTTATCATCAAATTCCTGCGCCGTAGCCAGCGTTGGGGAAAACCCTCAGCCGGCTGGGGATGTGCCGGTGCCGGCGGCCCAGCCTGGGAAGCGCTGGGCGCAGCGATGAGCCGCTGCGTATCGCAGCGTCCTTGGGGGACCCGGCTCCTTCGCGGACGGAGCCAGCAGAACGCAGCCGGCGCTTTTCAGCCTCTGAAGCGCGGTTGACACCTGGGTTGCGGCACAAACTAGAACTCCACGGGAAAAACACAAGTTTTTCTCCTTTTCCAACGTATGCAAATACTCAAACCCTCCCAGGCACCCCAGTGTTTAAAATACGACTTGATCCTTATGGGAAGTAACAGGCTGATGTGTTAGCGAATGACATTTTCAAGTGTGTGTGTTTAAGCTTTGGCTTGCGTTTCCTTGAGGAGAAAATTTCTTACGTCGGCTTCCGCTCCGTTGGGCTCCCAGGGAGCGGAGCCGCCGCGGCCGCTGGAGGTCACTGCCTCCGTGCGCTTTCCCACCTCGCCGTCCCAGAGCAAGGCGAGTAACTTCAGCTCCATTTCTCGCTATTTTTCAGCAGCCAGAAATGGAATCCAAGTGATTTCGTGGGGGAGAGCTGAGAGGGACAGCCTAGGACAGAAATTACGAGGAGCTGAGCCCCCAGAGCAGTGGGTTTAATTTTTATTTTCTAATTGCACCGTGCTCCCCTGCAGCCATAACCGTGTGTCAGGCCAGCGGGATTCGTGTCCGGAAAGACAGAAGAGCCTGGATCGGGGAGACCCAGGGATAACGTGGCCGAGGGGGATCCCTGCAACACCGATTCCCGCTGGGAATCGCCCGGCCGCAGCAGCCCAGAGCTCCGCAGGGGCAAGCTGAAATCTTGGGCAGAATTTGCATCTGTCAGAAGCCTGGTGCTGCTGCAGCCGTGGGCGTTCAAACGAGCGCGGGCGTTTCTGTGTTACGCTTCAGTTCTTGCCGCGACGACGGCAGGGTAGCCGATCCTTTGGTGACTGCAAGCGCCTTGCCTGGCAGGATCGCCGATAACGCCGTCGCTCCTCTCTGAGCCACGTTTTTCACAAGAAGGGTGTGATTTCAGGAGAGGGTGTGATTTCAGGAGAGGGTGTGATTTCAGGACGGATGGCGGTGGCTTCAGAGCTGTTTAACTTGCTCATACCAGTATTCAGCAGCTCCGCCCTGCCTTGTCTCCCTTTAAAATCTGTAGCTAATTAACCCGAAACCCAAACCACATTCTTTCTCTTTGGATGAATCATTCTGAGGCCAGAGGCAATGACCAGCTTTATGCTAAACCTTCCTCTTTCATGTGGGTGAGACTCAGCTGATGGTTCCCATACACGCATCTGAGATTCGTTGGCAAGCCAGATGCTTGAGGAGGAACCCGCACAAGGATATTGGCCCCGCAGTGGGCTCCGACAGTGGGAATGTGCTGGTTTCTGCCTTTCCCTTTCCTCACCCCTGTGACTCAAACCCAGTTTTAATTTCTCGTCCCAGCGACGGGGCCAGCCCGAGGCTCGGCAGACGAGGGACGCGGGGCCTGGCCTTGTGTGGTGCCTACGTTGTTTGCTGCTTCTGGGCCCACAGGGTCTGGCAGGGGCTAAAAGCCGAACCCTCTCAGAGCTGGCAGTGCTGGAGCGTGCGACGCACGGTGCCTGGCTCTGGGGCAGCGTCGCACGCACGGGAGGCTCAAACACGGCCGGGAAGGCTTTGTTACGGGGCTCCGTGTACGCAGGAGCATGAAAATCCTCGCTGAGCAGCACAATGGAGATGTGCCTTTCGCTGTACGGGGCACGGCGTGTTGCTGGACCTGAAGTTATCCCCGATGACCGCATGTGATATGCGAATTTTCAGGGGATTTCAGACGGGTGGATGTGTAATGTCCTCCTTCCCCTTCTAGAACATTTGAAGTCACGGACAAAACCCCACTCCGTGTCGTTAGTGCTTTGCTTTTCCTGGGCTGCCACGGATTGTCGTTGTAGCGGCAGCGCGCGCTCCAGTTCCTTGCTAGATGCGTGGTGGGTGCGCTGCAGAACGTCTGTATGATCCATACCCAATCCTAGCCAGAAAAAGGGAATTTCTCAGTTACTGCTGTGCTGGTTTTGGGGTTGTTTGTTTTTTTTTTTTTTCTGCAATTAACAGCACTGGCCATCCACAGCGGAGAAGGGAGAAAGGCTGCGTGCTGCCTTGGCACGCTGGCAGCAGGGGCTGCGGGGCAGAACGCAGCTGCGAACGCAAGCCGCAGTGTGTTTCACTTAAAATCAACGCTGGCTGCGCATCGCGGGGCCAGGAGGGAGGTGGGTCGGTCTGACGCCGTATTTCGCTGGCTGCGGTGGTTTGTAGGCTTTGTGTGAGAAGCGGAACGTCGCGTGGGAGAGCGGTGTCACGCTGAGAGCGTTTGGGCTTTGAGCCCAGTGATGCCCGTGCGTGTGGCCTCTTCCAGATGTGGTTGCGGGCTGGGGTCTAACTCCTGCAGCTGGAGGGGTGCAGCCACAAAGCGGGGTTTGGGCTAGGAGGAGAGGCCTAGGTTTGAGCCATGTTGAGATTCTAAATGAATTCTATTAATTCGGGAGGATTTCTGTCCCAGATAGCCAAATTAACCCCTAAACCAAATTCACCTGCAGCCCAGTTGGCCTAAATCTTCTGGCCCCGGCATTGAAGTAGCGATTGGATCAATGCATGGAAATGTCAAACTGGGAGAACAGGTCTGCTGGGACGTAGTCAAGCCTGGGAGAGAAAAAGGTGTCTAGTTTTGCCCAGGGGTGCTCCCCGCTGCGCTGGGAGCTGGCTCCTGCCAGAGGAGGTGGAGCTGGAGGGACAGCGCAGGGCTTTCTGCCAGAGGAAGGCAATGAAAGGCAGCTCCGGCTGCCGTCCTGCCAGCAGCGTGGAGCCGCTGCGGAGCAGCCAAGCCCAGGTGTGCTTGAAGTGCCGGTTTTCCCTGCGAGGGAGTTAGCCTAAGTATGGTTTGCAACGAGGAAACAATTCCCAGGCGCTTGCAAAGGCTTCAGCAGCAGGGCCGCTCGCTCCCCTAGCTGAAAATGCCGTCAGCGTGGCTCAGATAACGCCCCAGCGCCGGGAGCAGGAGGCAGACGGAGACCCGCGGTGCTGGAAGCGACTTTGTCCCCGGTGCAGAAGGCGGATGTGGCTGGGAGCCAGCGGTTATTGCTTGGCAGCAGAAATAAAACAGCTGCTGCTCAAACGGCCATGAATGAAACCGCCGCTCCTCCGACTTGCTGAGCAAAGCCGGACTTTGTCCAACCCTTAGGAATAGCTGTAGATATAATCGAGGTGAAGCAGCTCCCTGCTCGCTAGCAGGGAGGGAGATGCTTCCCGCTGGCTCCTGGTCCCAGCCGTGTCCAGTGCTGTGACTTTCCCCGGGGTTCAAGCTTTTGCTTGCCTGCCCGCGCTCGTGTGTGCGAGGCACGGCCGAGCTGGGAGCTGCCCCGCGCTCCAGCTGCTGGGTGGTTGGACTCGACGATCTTAAAGGTCTTTTCCAACCGAAATGATGCCCTGGTTCTATGCTGCTGCCCGTGGTGCTCCAGGCGGGGTTGGCAGGGCCGGCTGCGGGCTCCCCTCCCTGCAGCCTGGTGCACAAGCCTCCCCTTGGGCTCGGGGAGCGATGGAGGGGCGGCACAGCAAGGGTAAATGAAAAAAGGCCCAGCCTGGGGGCTGAAAATGGCAGAGGCATCAGAAAACAGGAAGGAAATGAAGCCAGCTTATCTGCTTCAGCCACCAGCAGCAGGGCAGCTTGCTTCCTTCCAGTCTTGCCAGTTCTTGCCTATACTAGCAGCTAGGAAGGGTTGTGACATTGATTTATTTAACTCTGAAATTGAATAATGGATCGCACCCAAACCATGCTCCTGTGGCGAGACAGTCGGTTGCACCTTCGGTGCCGGTTGCCTCTGCCCGTGCCGATCCCCGTCTCCACCCTCAGCAGAGCTTTTCCTTCCCAGCCGCTGCCCCCGCCGCCGCGGGGCCCGGAGCACGCAGCCCTCGGGGAGAGAGGTGCCAGCGCCTTCCTCCGTTCTTTTGGGTAGCGCGGAAACCCAGCTCCGCAGAGGATGGCCAGGTGAGGGCAAAGAACGGCTTAATCCTTGGAGTTGTGAACAGATTTGTGTCCCCTTCGAAGCTGGAAGGCAGTACAGGACCTGAGCTTTCCTAAGTCCTGCATTACAAAGATATAGGAGGATCTGAGCCCTCTCCGGCCGGTGAAGGTTTGGACTCCCGAGCAGGGAATGCTCTTCGCTACTTTTGCTAAACATTATCTTAAGCGTAGGCTGGGAAAATCTGCAGCTTAAGCATACAGAACAGGCAAGGGACACAGTGGATTTTATTCAGATTTATTGAAGCAGCTCCGGGCTGAGTAATAAACACACACAACTGCTGTATTAAAAAGAAAAAAATACGTACAGAACCAGCCCATGGGCAAAGTCCTGTCACGTGTTAAGACATTGCAGGCAGCTGCCTCTGGTGCTGCCTGCATCCCAAGTCACGGCAGCCAGCAGCGCAGTCCCGAGCCTGCTGCCAGGTACTCGGGAGCTTCCTTTGTCCTTTCTAGCAAATAGCACTGAAAACAAAATATTGAAGGAAAGAAGTAACAAATATTCCTCCGGTTCCTGCTCTGAGATCCCATGAGTCAGGAGAAAACTTGGAAAGCTTTTGCCGTCTCGAGGGACAGCACAAGGTGCCGGGCCAAGGAGGCCCCTCCGCGCGCGTCCCCTCCCCGGGCTGCGCCAAGGGGATGCGCGGCAGCGGTTTGACACCAAACCTGCGTTGCCGTGGGCTCTGCTGATGCTCATGAGATCCACGCAAGGGCCGGCAGCCAGGGCAGTTCACGGACTTGCCCTCCTACTGCCCGTGCCTTCAGGCCGGATCCTCGCTGAAGCGAGACGCTGGCAAAATCAGGTGTGAAGCCTTGTAGTGCAGAAGCAAGCGTTGCGAGACCGGTGCGCAGCAAAGCCGAGAACGCTCCCCAGGCCTCGAAACCTCAAACGCCGCTGTCGTGGTGATGGCTGCTTGCTTCCCTCTACATCGAGGAATTTTTCCATAGCTATCGCAGGATATTTTATTACAAGTTCATTTGGGTCGTACGTCTCTTGCAAGGGGAAAAGAAAAAAAAAAAACCAGCAGGGATCTGTGATTCACTGGCATCTTTTCTGCCAAGAGCAAAGGTTTAATTCCAGTTGCAAATTTTTAAAAAGTTCATCGCTGCGTAGCAGGAAAGAAATGGCATGAAAGGGACACCAGAGAATAATTAGAAGCGGAGAAACCCTGTGTTTATATGTAGACAGGGCTTGTCTTACAAATGCAATTACCAACCATTCTGGGACTAAATCCCAGCTATAATCTTGTTCTGGCACCAGCTCACAGCCCTTGCGTCCCACAAGACATTTGGGTGCCACTGGCAGATTAACCGTGGCACCAGGAGGAGGAGGCGGCTGTGCTAAAAGCAGCCGCCGGTCCCCCCGGCCCCGCGGTCTGTCCCCGCTCCTGCAGACAGGCTGCCTGTTAACGCAACGGCGACTCGACGAGCTTTCTGTACCAGGGCCGACACCCAAGCCTCCTCGCAGAGAGCATTCCCCAAAATCCTTGCGTAGGCCAAGACTCAGTGGAAGGGCTAGGATGCCAGGTTAAGCGTCGTGTTATTTATACTAATCTCCCCGCAGCATTTCAGCACCTAAAGAGACGCTCGCTCTCCTACAGGGTTTTAGATCCCAAGCTACCAGCCTGGAAGCATGTTTCTGGAGCTGATGCTCGCACGAGGCTGTTCTCGAGGACAACTCCAGTCCAGATCCACGTGCATCTGCCGCTCAGGGTTTGACCCTTGTGCAGCGCAAAGTCACATAGAGGAGCTCTGGGTTGATCCGTAACTATTTCCCTTCCAGGTTCTTCGCCACGCCGTGACTCAGGCAGACAGGTACTTCCAGGTGCTGACGAAGGCGGTGGGGATGAGGGAATAAGGCACCGTCGTGACGCTGCTCCAGGTGTCGGATGATGGGTCGTAACAGTCCAGCGTTTTGCAGCGCTGAGCCCCGCAGTAGCCCCCCACCACGTACAGTCTGTTACCCGACGTAACAGCGCGGCAGCTGATGCGCTTAGCGGTGACGTCCCCAAATTTGGACCACTGGTAGGTGTCGCTGTGGAAGCGGTAAGCGGAGCTGGCGGAGAACTCGGTGTCCCCCCCGATGACGATGATGTGGCTGCCCACCACGGCGGCGGCCGTGTATCGCCAGGGCTGGGGGCAGCTGGCGGGCACCGTCCAGCGGTTCTGGCAGGGGTCGAAGCACTGCACCTTGGGCAGCTTCTCCTGGTTGGCGCTGGTGCCGCCGAAAACAAACAGTTTCATCTTGGCTCCCACCACGGCGGCGTTGCTTACGCCTTCTCGGAGAGGGGCCACCAAGGACCACTTGTCCAGCTGCGGGTCGTAGTGTTCCACTTGCTTGAGAGAGACGGAGGGCGAGGCCGGGAAGGCGCCGCTCACCGCGGTGTGACCCCCCACCACGTACAGGCAGTGGTCCAGCTCGGCGGAGCCGTGGCCAAACCGCGCCACCAGCATGGGAGCAGCTTTCGCCCACTCGTCGTGGAGGGTGTCGTAAACCCAGACGTCTTTGGAAGCGCCGTTCTCGGAGCCCTTGCCGCCGGTGATGTACACTTTGCACCCGATGGCGCAGGCACTGCACTCTTTACGAGGGCTTGGGATGTCGGCACGAGGAATGATCTCCCTGGTTTTATGATCCAGCATATAAATCTTGTCGCACATAAAGGTCTGGCCACCGAGCAGCAGCAGGGCCTGGCTGACCTTGCGGGGCCGGGCGCAGCACCCTGTCACAAGGCCATCGTTTTGCAGGATCTTCATTTTGCATCGGACGGCGTCGGCCACGATCTCCTCCCCCAGCTTGTGGCTGGTCACCAGCTTCTCGCAGGCCACTTGCTTCCGCAGGTAGGACTCGGGCAGAAGGGCCAGGCGGACGGAGCGCAGCAGCTCTGGCAGAACTTCATGGCGTCGGGGCAAATCGTACCGGATCCAACCTATAACGGCTTCGTAGACCAGCGTCTCATCCTCTACCTCCAGCTCTTCGCTCTCCACCAGCTCCAGCAGCTTGTCTTTGGGCAGGCGGAGGAAGTCTTCGGTCTTGCAGAGCGAGGTGAAGTTGGCCAACGCCATCCTCCAGGACAGCTCCAGCAGCCGCTCGCAGCAGTGGGCGTCGGACAGCAGCAGCATGTTCAAGCAATTCCCAGGGTAGAGATTCTTCTCCAGAAAGTCGGCCGAAGCATCCCGAATATCCTGAAACTGCAACATGTCCCCGGCCTCCAGCAAGGACTCGGCGTTCTCCTCGTTAATCAGCACCCGGGCCGAGTAGGCGTAGTCCAGCAGCAGCTCCAGCACCTCGGGGTGCAGGGAATCGTGGAAGTTGACTTCGGCGTCTCTGCTCTCCTTCAGGCCCCCGCTGAACATAGCGTCGAAGTAGCGGCTGCAGGAGGCCAGGACGGCCCGGTGGCAGTGGAAGGCCTGGTTCCCCGCCCGCAGCACCACGTCGGTGAAGAGGTGCCGCTTGCGGAGCAGGTTGAGGTGGGTGAGGAGGCTGTCGGCGTGGCCCGGTTTGTGGAAAAGGTGAATGTTCATGGAGCCGGAGCTCGAGCGGGATTTTCGGTTCTCGTGGCTGCTGACGGACATGGTGCTCAGGCTGCTCTGCAAGGGAGGAGCGGAGGGTCAGCAGGGGCAGGCCGGCAGCGCGGTCACCGGGGCCCGGGGCCGGCGGGGGTGCGGCTGGGGCCGGCGGGGGTGCAGCTGGGGCCGCCGGGGGTGCGGCTGGGGCCGGAGCACGGCACCCGGCCGGTACGGGGAGCTCGGAGGGGGCGTCCCGCGGCGGCGGGGCTCGGCACCGGGCGGCCCCGGACCAAACGCCGGTGCAGGGCACGGCCCCGCCGGCCCCCGCGTAGCACCGGAGGAGGGGGGGGGGGGGGCGATGCGCGCTCCCGCTGCTGCCCTCCCCGCCCCGCAGTCCCGTACCTCGCCGGGGCTCGCTCGGGGCCGCTCGCCGTTCGCCGCTCGCCGCCCGCTCTGCCGCCGCGCCCCGCCGCCGCCGCGTGGCCGCCCCGCCGCTGGCCCCGCCCCCTCCCCGACGGGCGCGGCGGAGCAGCCAATCAGCGGCCGCAGCGCCCTCCGCCGGCTCTTTTTTGTGAATGGGAGCCGGGGCCGCGCGTGCGCATGCGCCGCCCTTAACCCCTTCCCGCCCGGCGGCGGCGCGGCCCGGTCCCGCGGATCCCGGTGCCGGGGATCCCGGTCCGCCCCGGCCGGGAGCCGCCCCCCGGGGCAGCAGCTCCAGCAGCAGCTCAAGCCTCGGCGGTGGAGCCGCCCGGCCGCAAAGGCGCCGCAGAAGCGGGAGCCGGGGCTCGGAGCCGGAGTCGGCCGCTCCCGGCCTTCAGGGCCCGGCCGCAGCCACCCGCCCCCGCCCCGCAGCTGCCTGCAGGGGGCAAAGCGGGGGCTGAGCTGGGCCCGTGGCCGCGGCAGGGAACGGGGGGGAAGAAGAGAAAAGAAAAAAGGGGGGGGGGGAGAAAAAAAGAAAAAGGGGGGGAAGAAAAAGCGGGGGGAGAAAAAAAGAAAAACGGGGGGGAAGAAAAAGGGGAGGAGAGGAGGAAAAAGGCAAAAGGGGGGAAAAGAAAAAAGGGGAGAAAAAGGGGGGGGAAGGGGGGAAAAAAGCGGGGGAAAGGGGGGAAAAAAGGGGGAAGAAAAGGGGGGAAGGGGGAAAAAAAGTGGGGGGGAAAGGGTGAAAAAGAAGAAAAAAACCCCAAGTTCTGGGAGGATGGGGTCTGCCCGCGCAAGGTCTTGCACTAAAAAAGAGCGAGTGCTGCCCTGGGCAGTCAGCAGCAGCCACCGAAGGTGCTTCGACATCTGCGCGTCACTGGGGACCACTGCCCCTCTACAGAAAATACAGGTTTCAGGAATTCAGAATTGCCAGATTTTGCTTTATCTTTGCACGTTTTGGTTTGTCCTGTGCCTCACCGGCTGCAATTTAAAATCCCTCGATGAGGAAGCGGATGAAGCAAAGGCACTCAGACCAGTTCGCAGCACCCTTCTCTACGTTAAAATTCAAAGCGTGGTTCAGAGTTTCACTAATTTGGCATCAGAGGTGCGTGTATTTGGGGGTTTTTTAATTGCTGTAGCTACACCTTGTCCCACGCTAAGCAGGAGAGCGCGTTCTGAAGGAATGGCTTAACGAGGTTAAGAATACAAAGAGACGGGATCTGATTTCTTATGAAAAACACGAAAGGAGCTACCGTAGCTGGTGACAGGACTGGGCAGCAGCCACAGCTGTCCCCGAGCCGCGTCTCTTCCAGATAACGCACTCCAAACCGTACCAAAACCTGTAAATCCGACACCAAATTCTGAGCGCAGACCTGGTGCGGGGCGAAGGTCCAGATAAAGAGCCAGGACAGGGCGGAGGATAAAGCGTATCAAGACCGCGCTCTGCTCTTTGAACGCAGGCAGGAGACAGTTTCGCATGTCCGTGCCAAAAACAACAAAACAAAGAGGCCGAACCTCCTGGAAACGCGGTCTGCGCCGTACTGCGTTGCAGAGAGCAGAACCGTTTTCAAAAGAAGCGTCTCCATGACAGTCAGTCAGGTGCCCTGAATTATTTCGGGAGCAGGAAGGCCGGTAACGGACGGGGAGGCGCAGCCGACACAGCACATTTTCTGTCGCCTAGGCGCTGTTTGGAGCTTTCTAGAAGCAGATAAAGAACATTTGCCCGGCTATCGGAGGGAACAATCACTCAAGGCCACCTTTGAAGCATTCGTCTCATTTATTATTGGCACCGCCTAGAAAGATAACTGTAAAACTCATCTTGGCCTTGGTTTGATTGGTCCTTTGAAAGGTGATTAACAAATTTAAAAAAGAGTCCGTTGGCTGCTGCCAGAGCCTGGTGGAAGAGCTCCACCCGGTGGCGTTTCCTAAAGGCACAGCGGGAGGCTCCGCGCTGCTTCTGCTTTAACCGGGAAGTCTCAACTTCCAATATTTCTCCTTGAAGGAGTCGTGCAGGCCAGAAGAAAGCGTCGCAAGGCGCTGCTTACGGTTGCTGTTTCTTTCTAAAGAAACACAACCGTCACAAGCAAAATAACCGCTTGCTCCTCTTTGCGTTGTGGCATCTGCTCTGGGCTCAAACACCAAAGCATCTGGCGGAGAAACCTCCGCGACACGCGTCACCTCCCGGGTTGAGATGAGGCACCGAGCGCTGAGCCTGGTGCTCAGACTCGCAGGATCCGTCCCTTAGAAGTTTTGTGTGACAGAACCGTGGCCATTTCTCCACTAACGCCGACCTTGTGCTCTTTTAAGTGACAGCGAAGACTGGAGGCTTGCATTTGTCTTTTGGGGCATAGGAAGGAAGGACGGAAGTGACTCTTCCTCTATTTTATCAATCCTAGGAGATTTCTTGATTTTCAGAGGATTTGCCTGAAAGATTTCTCTGATGGAGAGTGATAAAAATTGTTAACTGCAAACAATCGTCTCTGTAACAAACATCTTGACTACAGTCCCAATTACGGGATGCATGGAATTACAATCATCGACACCCAGGAAAGTTAAAATACGCCCTGCCTTGCTAAAGGCGTTTTTACCACGTAAAGACTGGGCTCCGGACCTTAATGATGGTTTACACAGCTTCAGAACTTCCTCCTCTAGATGCTTGGTAGATACCAATCAGGGAAGATATGGTCCCCAGGAGACCTACTAACCATGGAGGAAAGCGTCCGGCCCAAAGAAATCCCGGAGGCAGCCAGTGGATCGCGTTGGAGAGGTCGGCCGCGTCTGTGAGGATGCTCAAGACTTCAGCCTTCACTTGGGCTTTCGTTTCCTTTTGACTCAGAGGCGAGGATGTGCTGTTGGAAGCAAAAGCACCATCAGGGATAGCCCATAATGTAATAATAATTAGCGATAGCTCACAAATGAGAACAGAGATGCTTGGGTTGAATTAGCTGTCTAGCCAAGGAGAGAAATCGTACCACTTGTGCTGCCTCAGCTTTCTTCTCAACTGGAACAAGATTCTCAGGGATCTGAAAACGAGACCACGGAGTTATTTCTCTTGTAGCATCAAAGGGGAGGGTTTTTTCCTCTGGCATTAACTGCGCCCGTGAGGAAGGGCACCCCTCTGCAGCTGAGGGCCCTTCATTTTAGCCGGATGACAGGGAACACGGTTCGCTCCCTGCCCGCCTCCCTCCCGCCGCGGCACCCCAGCCAGCCTCACCGCAGGATGCCCAGGAGCAGGGAGAAGGCCCAGAGCGCCGTGCTCAGCGTCCACCACTTCTGAGAGCCGACGCGGATGATGCCGGCGTCGGCCGCCCACGCGACGTGCTCGCAGGGGTAGTAGAGCTGGTTGGCCAGGTTGCAGAGCACCGACAGCCCCCGCACCAGCCCGTCCTCGTCCTGCGGGGAGCGCGGAGGACAGGCCTTGGCGCCTGCGGCGTGGCCGGGGAGGCTGCCGCCGCCCCCCGCGCCCCCCGCTCACCTTGGGGCCCAGCCCGTAGCCGCAGCTGTAGCTGAACATGGCGAGGTCATCGAAGAGGCGCAGGGCCGTGCGGCAGGCGCTCAGCTGGGCCGACACGGCCAGGAGGCTCCCGGGCAGCCCGGATGGTGAGGCCTGCGGCCCGGCCAGCGCCCCGCCCGCCAGCTGACAGCCATAGCAGAGCGCTCGGACCTGCGGAGGCACAGCCCGGTGAGGGCCCGGCCGCACCGGCAGGACGGGGCCCCGCCGGGCCGCCCCCGCCGCTCACCAGCCGGTCGCGGCCGCGGTAGGTCTCCAGCACGGCGACCAGGCCGCTGAGCGCGCCCGCCGCCATAGCAACGCTTCCGGGATGTGACGTCAGTCACATGGAGCCCGGCGCGGGGCTCGCCGGGAAGGTGGCGGAACCGTCGCCATGGCGACGCGGCCCGGTGGCTACCTGAAGCCCGGCCGCGGCCTCCCGCCTCCTCGGCGATGGCGGCCAGCGCGGTGCCGGCCATCCCGGCCCCCCTGACGGGCGTCCCCTTCCTGAAGGCGTCCCACGTCCAGCTGGGGGCTGAGCGCTGGGCGCCGGGAAGCCCCCGTCAGCCATTTTCTCACAGCCAGTTCCCCCCGCGCTGGGGGGTTTACAGGCCGCCGCCGGCCCCGCCGCCCCGCAGCGGGCGGGTGCTGAGCCCGGCCGGGGCTGACGGCGGGGAAACCTGCTCGGAAACTCGCCTGGCGTTTCCAGAGAGGCCCCTGCAGCCTGTGGCCCCCGTTGTCCCACCGGAGTCGCGGGTCCGCATGCACGCAGATCCCCGCATCCGCGTCCTCCCCTCGACGACGAGGGAGAGCTTCCCCTGTCCCCACAGCCCCCTTCAGAGACCCCTGCCCGCGGCCGAGAAATGGAAGGATAATATTCCTTGTGGAGACAGAGAGAAAATAAGGCTCCCTCCGTCCGTCTACACCTTCTCGTACCCAGGACGTGGGGGCCAGCCCGCTGCCAGGCCGCGGCGCTCGCCCAGGGGTGAGCTGTTTCACGGGGCGGCCGGTCCCCACCAGAGCTTCCCCGCAGTCCTCGGTGCCGCGCAGGCTTCCCGGGCACCGGGGGACTCAGTGGCTTGGCTCCGAGTCCTGCTGCGAGCAATTAAAGCTGTTAGAACGATTCGGATATTTTGCTTTCTGTTTTTATAGCTGAGTAAATCAATCTGGTGCTCATAAAACAGGTTAATAGCACTAACTAGAGCCGCTCGCCAGCCAAGCTTTTGCTGCACGGCCTTTCCAGCTGTCTTCTACGCTTGCTGCATCCTCAGATGCCGCAGTTTTCACACCAGATGAAACTGGATGAACTTCATCTACGTTCCGCAGTGTCGCGGCTCACCTCGCTGCAGTCTGGGGCCAAGTGCTTTGCCGTTTCATTCTATGAAATCGATTCAGTAGTACTAAACTGCTAAAAGAGCAGCTGCCTCGAGATTTCAGCTTCAATAGCATTAATATTTCCTTACCAGGGTAAATAGAGCATTTTTAGAAATAACACTGTTCGTTTTCCCCTCCGGCTGTTTGGCAGGATGTGTTACTGCTATTAAAGGGGACGGACAGCCCTATTACAACACTTCTTATCAAGCACAGTTTAAGGGTGAATGGAGTCCCCCTGCAGAGCCAAGTGAAAAGGTAACAGCGTGCTTTTTGGGGAGGACCAAGACGCAGTTAAAGGGCAGCACGTTCCCATGTTGAATTCTGTCCTGAAAGGGGTGGGATCTGTGCAAGTGAAAACCAGAGGGATGGAAAGACAGAGAGGGGAAACAACGGGATTGTGCTCTGAGTGGCTGTTCTGTCGCTCTCTTGGCTTCCCTTCAGCACATGTCCTCTATTAAATTTGGGGATCCCAGGAGCAGCGGATCTATGAGCGAGCAGAAACGTGCCTACAGTGCCCCAGACAAGAGGACACAGAGGTACCAGCAGGACAACCTGATGGGCATCCCCAGGAACTGCTCTCTCTGATGAACGTTAAACAGCTCCTATCTGGTATCTTGCAGAGTCTATGACAAGGGACGTGCTGCCTCCCGCATCCACCGCACGAACCTGCAGCTGGGGGACGGCTGCACCAGATTCTCCACCTCGACGTCAGAGCAATTCCCAGTACATAACCTAGGTAGGGGAGGTCCCTGACAAGGGGCAATGTGTACAGACCGCTACTGGGGTTTATAACAAGCTGGACAGTAGCTTTTATCACTTGGGTTTAATGATATAATTATAGATAAAGATATAATGCCTTCATATAATATGTATATAATTTTATATTTTTAGTTTTGTATAGTTTTTATGTACTCAGCATCAGTGTCGTCACTGTGAGGCTCAGTTTCATCCTCACTCCCCTTCCCTGGCAGGTTAAACAGCTGTATTCATTCCTGTGCATGAGGAGAAGCTGCTGTAGCTATAAATTGTTCAGAGACCGGAGTGCTCTGACATCCTTCACTCTCGCTTTTGCCAGAGCCTGTAACTATTGCCCGTCCAAACAAATATGCCTCATCCATCCCCAGAGGCGACGAAGACCCTGAGAGAAATCAAGCGTTGACAAGAACGACTACTACGCAGCTCTTCTACCCAGAGGTCTGTTCCCAGCTTTGCTGTGCGGGTGTTTCTCTGGTGGAGACCCTCTCTTCTTTTATGTACGCTCCTCTGGCACCTAAAGCCAGTGCTGTCGGCCCTTCTCCCCTCCCGCTCTGGGCTGTGCAGGGTGTAACGTGCCATAGGGCGCCTTTCCCAGCTACAGCCTGTTTCTGTTCAAGCAGCTCTCGCGTTCTGCAGGCTGACAGGTGGATCCTCGCACCGAAGCCTGACTTGCTACTGCAGAAGCATGGAAGCGACGTCTGCTTGGGAGATGAGCGTTCAGGCTCCCGTTTCTTCAGCACAACACAGCAGTCCGACTATCGACCACCCCACCAGAGCCAGAGGGTGACGGCAGACAGCAAGAGCCACCGCGAGAGCCACATCCCCTTCAACTACCACAGTAAGGCCGCGTTGCTCAGACTCTCGTGGCGGCAGGTGAAGCCTAGCTCTGTGCTAGGCCTAGCTCTGTGCTCTGAGGTTCTCCTAGCTCTGTGCGAGGGACAGCGATGCCAGTGCTCTGGGAGAGGAGGCAGCCCAGCCGTCTTGGGTTGGAGATGGCAGGAAGGCACTGGTGCAGCATCATGCCTTTAGTAAAATGAGACTGTTACCCCCAAACCAGGCAGGACAGCCGTGCTCAGCCCCGTGCCCGCTGCTGCGGGTTCTCACAGCGCCTGCTAATCTCGGGCACTTTCACCTCCCCAAATGACATCTCACCTTGATGCCTGTGCCAGCCACAGGCATTCGCTGCCATCGTACAGCAATGTTTGGTACATTCAGGTGACATAAATGATTTCTGGGACATGAACCAGTGGCTTGATCTTTCTCCTTTGCTACATTTGTTTTGAGAAGTTGCTTTGCATTTGTATTTGGGAGGAAGGAGAGGATTTCGATCAAAAGCTGTGCTTATGCAACCTCAGGAAGGGATGCGGTTAGAGCTGGTCATGGAAGGCATTAACAAGATCCTCGTCTGACATCGCCTCCTGTTTCTGATGGCCAGTACTCTGCAGCTAAGAGCGAGCTCCCTTCATGCCACGTATCTGGTTTTAAGCCATTTGTTTTACTAAATGTGGAACAGATCACGGTTGAATTGATCTTCTCCTTGGCCCCAAGCTTGTGGAACGGCTCCATAACTAGCATATGGAGTGATATTCCTGTACCTTCCATGTGAATTTCTTCATTTATCTCCTCACCCTGAGAATTGTTTTCTGTCTGGGCAAAGGTTTTCAGCAAAGTGCTGACAGCAAAGCCTATCTTTTCCTCTCGTTAATGGAAATGCAGAGATCTGGACTGCAGGTTAAACTGCAAAGCTTTTCTGATATTGCCTCCTAATTTACTGGCTTGAATTTTCTTTTTATTTTAATTCCATCTGTCAGCAGATGAAAGTTCTGTCACAACCACGCAGGCCATGCTGGTCCCACACAGACAGCAGAAACAACGACTCTCTGAAGACATGCTACAGCAGGTACAGCCTTAATAGGCTTGGATTTACCACGGGGCGGCTTGGGGAAGCAGGATTATACCAAGCGAAGCTGTAGCCTCCCAATTAACGTCATCAGATTTGGTGTGTGCTCTTGAGCTGCTTGAGATGGGACAGCCACACATCAAATCCTGTCTGCCTCCAGTCTCAAGTAAATGCGCTGTGGGGAGCAGAGTCGCAGCTGAGAAAAATCTTTGAAGGGAGAAGAAGGACAGGCAACCAAGTCCCTAAGCCAAGGAACACTGGAGGGAGAGGGAGGGTGATTCTGGTCCCCCCCAGAGGATCAGAGGAGGAAAATCGGCATGGCTAGAGGCGTCCAGCCGGGGTAAACGTCTCTTTGCAGCACCGGCAGAGAAGGCTGTGCATCTGCCAGAGAGAGAGGATGCAGGCAGGTGCCGGGGGGGTGACCCTTCAGGTAGCAACACAGGGCTCGGATGTTGGGGCTGCCAGGTTCCACGTTACCACCTGCCTCTTCCCCAGCCCCGTCCATCTGCTGAAAGCTTTTCTCTCTCCTCAGATCAAATGCTCACACCTGGGGCTACCCTGGAGGGCGCAGGACCTCTTCAGGACTGAGCAGAAAGATGCGTTCACGCCCAAGTCCAGAGGCCCAGCAGAAATCCCAAAGGCGACCTCCCAAGCGAGCTGCGTCCCGCTGGGGACCCTGAAAGGATACCGTCCCCAGAGGAAGGTGCTCTTCGCGCCATGATGTTCTCCCTTCTTCGGTGACTGCCCAGAACTTGCTGCACTGCGGACTGCCTACGCGTCGTGTTACCTGTTAGCCGTCCTGGTGCCCTGCTCTTGGCCTGTCTGTGTGTTGTTACAGGGAACGTTTATTTCACGAGTTGAATAAGGACACAAGAAGGTGTTGTGACAGCAAGAATAAACATTGGGAGATTAGCCCAAAGATGCGGGTGACACATCTCTCTGGATTGCAAGACCCACTGAGTGCCTCCAGGCAGGCGCTGGGGCGGGAGGAAGCAGGTGGGGTAGGGGGAAGCTCAGAGAAAGGGCAAGCGATCCGAAGCAAAGTGAGGGGCACTGTCAGGACTCTGTGTGGGCTGGAATATTCCCTCATTTTGTGTTTGGATTTTGGTGTCAAGGCCTGAAACCAAAGGTCAGTGAACAGCAGGGCAGAGGTAGCCCTCCCCAGCTTATGATGAGTGGGCTGTTTTCCTAGAGGTGAGCCGTGTATTGTTGTTGAGTTGGTAACTCATGTGGGTTTCCTGAATGCTGAGCTTGCACTATCTCTGTTTGGGATGTAGGTATTTTAAAGAGGGATCGGCGTGGGCCGGTCAGCCCCGGCCCTTGGGAGGCCGAGCAGGGTCAGCTGCTGCCTGCTCACAGCTGCCCCTTCACAAGCTCTTCTCAGCCCCTTGATTCACGTGCTGTGAGCCAGCACCGAAGCATTTGAGCACGGGTTACTAAACCATTTCCAATGGCTGCAGCTTGCGTGTGAGCAGTAGCTGGACCCGCGATCCCCCTGTGCTTTCCTCTCAGGATTTGACTCTACATCCCGCGGGAAAGGGACGGTCTTTGCTCCACGTGTACTTCAAAGAAGCTGTGTACTCAAGTCTTGCAAATGCACGCAGGCACCTCGGATCAGTATCCTACGCCGATACATCGCAAACACTTCCATTCAAACGCCTCGACTGCATCATTTGCTGTAGTAACGGGGACTTACATCTGCTACCAGTCTGCCCCGTTACTTTTATGTGACCCTGAGGTGACGTTGCCACCTGTGCTACCGCAGAAACAGCCGCGGTTCACTGGGGATAAATGGTGAACACCACCCTTTTGGTGGAACCAGCTGGCTGGGGAGCTGTTGCTGGGAGGACCCTGTGGTTATTCACTTTCTTTTTCATGTGGATTTTGATGCAACTTCAGACACAGAAAGTAAAACTGGCTTTGGGGGTCTTTGCTTTCTAAACTCCTCTCCCATCCCTTCCAGCAACGCCCCAGGAATGCCTGAAGCAGGAAGGCCGAACAGCTTTTCTTTGATTCCCCCGGCTACGTGAAATCTGCCGGCACGGTTGGTGGTGCGTGACACCCCTCCCTGCCAACGGAGCCACCAGCACGTACCAGTTGAATATCAACAGTGTCTGTGACTCAGAGATAAGATGAAGTCACGTCATTTCTCGATCGGTTTAAAAACACATCACTCGTCTCCGCGGCCCCATCCTCGGCACGGCATCACCCTCACGCACATGAGGTCAATGCTGAAGTGTCACTGCAAAACAGGGTCTCAGTCCAATCCTGGGGAAGATTAGGCCCGTAGGGTTGGGTCGGTTAGGGGCAGGGATAAATTAGGGGATCTCGGTGTGGCCTTTGATTTTTCCTCCCTTCCCTGGAAGGCTGCGCAGCTGCCTATCCCGCTCGCCTCAGCCCAGGCGGGGATCAGCCTCCTGGAGCTGCCGGATAAGCGGGGCCGGCAGCGATGCAGTCCCTGGGGCGTGTGCGGAGCTTGGCGGTGGAGCTGGAGGACGGGCAAGCGTGGGGCGCCTACGGCAGCGGGGAGCTGCTGCACGGCCGGGTGCAGCTGGAGCTACGCGGCGCGGTGCGGCTACGGGCGCTGGAGGTGCACGCTTGTGGACGCGCCACCACGCACTGGCTGGAGGGCCGCAGCGTGGGGCTCAACACCGTCTACCATGACTACACAGCCTACCAGACCTTCCTGTACCGCCACTGCCAGCTCATCCCCGGTAAGGCTGGGGCACGGGGGTGGTTCTCTGCTCCAGGACATTGGGTTGGGATCCCCTCGGGCTGCAGGCATCCCCTGCGCGAGGACCTCTGCCCTCCTGGGTGCTTCCAACCCTTGGGCACCCTCTTCTCACCTTTGCCTGAGGGTTTCTCTGCTGCTGGTTTCTAGGAGGCTGCCTGCAAACTCGGGGCTGGTGAGCAGGAAGGGTTGTGGCTTTTGTTCTGTTTGCACAGGGAAGCGCAAATAGAAGTGTCTGTTCGCAAGTGTGGAAAGAGCACTTAGTAGTTCAGTAAATATTTGGTTTCAGTTTTCTGATGCTGGGACTGCGTGCCCAGCTGGCACGTTGCTTAGATCTCCTGCAAGAGGACGAGCCGCTTGGGTTCTTTGTGTGGTTGGGATGAAATGATCCAGAGCCGAGGGATATGGGACATCTCAGCTGTCCGTCTGCTCATTAACTCTGTCTTTTCTTATGAAAGCGCATGGCTTTTATCCTCCCCGCCGATGACAGTGTTACAGTCATGGCTCTGTGGCTTTTTCTCCCCCTTTCCCTGCTTCCGATGGCCGTGTTATTGCCTGTGACACGGCGCTATGTGCCGCCCGGCCCCGGAGATGGCCGTAGGACTGCACTCGTGCTGAGGGCATTTAATTGTGTCAGTGGCCAAGCGCAACCCAGAAAGTCGTGCCAGCCCTAGCTGGCAAACGTAGAGGTTGCAGGAGGAAACGGGAGCGATGGAACGAGGACGTGAGCTGCCTTCCTGGAGGCGTTCCTGTCTCTGGCCTGCACTTGGAGGCTCATACTCTCTATTTCTGGATGACCGTACCTTGCCATCTGCTCCAAACACCTGCGTTACTCTGGAGTTTCTGTCTTTGGCAGTGTTGGATGGCCCCTTTGCAGCTGCAACTGCGCTAAGCGTCCCAATCACAGTTAAGGCGATGGGAGAAGCCCTTGCCCTGATGGTGGCCGCGTTAGCTGTAAGGTTACAGGGTGAGTTTTATTCCCCAGTATCCCTGCAGCGAATGTCTGCAGGGAAGCCACAAGCTGCTGTGAGCGTGTTTGGGTTTTGCTGCTGGGATCGTGTACGATAGAAGCCCCTGGAGCCATCTGGAGAAGGGCGCTCGGCCAGGGGCTGGAGGAATTGCACGAGCCGCTCGGCCTCGCCAGCGCCCCGCACTCCTGTAGCTTGGAGCTGATGGTTTCTGGCCCTCGCCTACCGCACGGGGAGAGCTGAACTGGGCTCCTTGGGGAGCACAGAGCCTCGCCAGAACTTGGGGGCTGGGATTTTATTGCCTCTGTCCACACGCGGATTCCTTTTCTGCTTCGTGAGAGGGACACGGGCGCGTGATCGCAGGAGTGTTTTAAGGGAGCGAAGGCTGTGGGCTGCAGGGAAGTGCTGTTCTGCAGCCAAAATCGCTTCCTTCGGATCCCGCTGGCTCCTGCTCCGTCCCGCTGTCCCCCCCGGCAGCACGAGGACCTTCCTGATGTCAGCTAGCGAGAGGCTGCTGAAAACGTGCCATCATCCAAAGGTCCCTGTGACTGCTCCCTTCTTGTTGCTTCTCGATGAGATCAACTGTGTCTGCGTGGTGTTTAAAAAATGCAGGTTTTGTCATGGTAACAAGGCAGTGCAGAGGAGGGAAGCCAGGCAGAGATAAGAGCCTCCCTTCTGCTCTCCCCTGAGCTGCGAGTTTATCTGCAGTTTCCTGGCAGGGTGGTGAGCGCTGGCACCGGGGTGCTGCCTTGTGAGACAAGAAAAAGGGTGAAAGAAGGATGTTCGGACTATTAAATGTATATTGTGTAATCGTCTTCGATAGGGAGCAGGAGGAGAGGAAAAGATCGGGGTGTAATGGGCAAAGGCAAGGCAAGGAAGGCCCTGGACTCTTCGGCATGAGGTGATGTGAGAGAGCCCGAGGAAGCATAAATGCTTTTTGTGCAGTGATCTTTTCTCTCCGAGGATCCCGCAGCACTTCCCAGAGGTGTAGGTCCTGCCCGGGTGAGAGGCAAACATCTAGAAGCCATTTTATTTTCATGGAGACATCCAGGAGAGTTACGGCACGTGGGCTAGGAGCACGTCAGGGCTCCTGTTCGTTGCGGGATGGCCCTCGATCAGCACCTTAATCCTCGTACATACGCAACACTCGCAAATCCAGCAGGGACAGAGCTTATTCCTCAAGCCGGGAGCGTGCGCTTGTGCAAGGCTCCGCGTTGCCCCGTCTTGTCTCCATCCTGGGTCAGGGTAGAGCTGCTGACTCGCCTTTTTACCTGCTGCATCTCCCTCTCTCTGGCTTTCCAGGGACCCTTGTGTGGCTCCAGGGTCAGTGGGCAGAAGCCACCAGGTCCCAGCAGCGGGTCAGGGAAGGAGAAGCCCCTTCTGAGCCAGGCTGGGTGTCAGCTCCTGTTGGGACCAGCTTAAGCCTGGCCAGACTCTAGGTGGGGCTGAAGAGTTGGAGATCTTGCCTGCACCGACCCTGGCCTGGGTTTTAGTTGGGTTTGGGCACCCAGGAGCATTCTTGAATGGAAAGCCCCTGGCCGTGGTCCCACAGCCCCTGCCCCTGGAGATCCCGGGAGAGAGGAGAGACCCTCTCCCGGCGCTGGGGTCCCAAAGAGGTGGGAGAGGGGCTGCCCACCCCGCGTGGAGGCGAGGAGGGGAGCCGTGGACATCTCGTGCGGCTGGCGCGGGAGGGAGGCTTGCAGAGATTCGCATCCCGTGGGCGAAGGCTGAGTCACGGGCTGAGGGGGGTGTGCCGGCAGGCGGGAGGAGAAGATGCCAAGCGCAGGATGGAGCCTCCTCGGCCCGGCCGAGCCTCCAGCCCCTCTCGAGAGCCCCACCGCCTCTAATGTCACCCTGCGCCGCAGCAGGGACACCAGGCACCTTCCCAGAGCTGGCATCACCCGTTGACTCACGCTGTGACGTGCCTTCCTTCCTTCTTTCCCTTTCCCGTTGCTGTCAGGCTGCCTGCGCAGCATTTGCTATGATCCACGTTTGCTTGTGGCAGCAAATGGTTGCGCACATAAAATAAAACACGGCCCCCTTCCCTTGGGGAGGGAGACAGACGATTCCAGTTAGCCTTTGGAGACAGCTAAAGCTTTGCAAGGCTTCAGCCCAGCTCATTTTCGGTGGCTGAGATCAACCCAGTTCAGCACAGCAGGTCCTGCCCAGCATGGCTGGGAGCAACTCGAAAATCCTCAAAACTTTAGCGGCCAAATGCTGAGTAACATTTTTAATGCCTGTTTTGTCTTATCCCCAGCCCGTGCCCGGGGTGGAGAGCTCTGGTGCTCTGCAAACGTGACAATCATGATTAAAGTGGAAGTTCCTAAAGCTGCGTTAACCCTTTTGGGGGGTGTAGACCCCTTTTTCCTCACTTTTACAACATCTCGGGGTGCTGCTAATGGTGATGTCCGCACTGAGAATCACCACCTCCCTGTTTTCATGCTTTTACCCCGGCTGAGCCCCGGCAGCAGCAGATGCTGCCGACAGAGCGAGTCCCCACGCCGTGCCTGCCCACGCAGGTGTAATTTGTCGCTGGGTTTTGGAGCGGCACCACACAAACTCCAGTACGAACTGGTAGAAAACCAGCCCTCGCCTGGTTAAAAAGCGCAGGGAAGATGTATTGCTCACTCTCTAATTGCACAAGCTGAATGGGAGCCAGTTCTTGATTTCTTAGAAATAAGGGAAGCGATGTCCCAGACCAGTTTTCCCTTCGTCGCCAGTTGGCCCGGCCGCGCCGTGCGAGGAGCCCAGATCCAGTTGCAGCCTGTTCCGACCCCTGGGAACGGCTCTTGGGAAAGGATGCGGATCCACGTGCAGCGCGGCCCTCGCCTATGGGAACTGAACGAGGGGGCTGCTGCGCCGAGTGAGGAATCCCGCCGGGAACGGGGATTCTGGCCAGTGCCGAGAGGATGGAGATGGGATGGGACGGCAGGATGGGAGCTGCAGGGGGGTTTTGGGGGGCACCGAGCAACACCCGCAGCAGACAAGGGGGTATCCAGGGCAGGGCTCAGCCCTGCGAAGCGCCCCGCCGCCGGACGCGCTCCCGCGGGCCGCCGCGGTGCAGCCGCCCCCGGCGATGTCTCGGTGCGGCACCGGCGCGGCGGAGGAGCCGGGGGAGCCGCGCTGGGCTGGGACACGCACCCCCAGGGCCCGACCCCCCCCCGGCAGGCCCGGGGAGCGGCGGGGCCGGCCCGCACATGCTCCCTGCCTTGTTTTGCAGGGCCCGGCGGGGCCGCCCCGTCCCGTCCCGTCCCGCCCCCCCCGGGGCCGCCCCCGGCCGCGCCGGGCACTTAAAGCGCGACGGGCGGCGGCGGGAGCGGGGCTGTGCCGCGGGAAGGGGCCTCGCCATGATCTTCGATCGCCTCAAACGCTTCTCGATCGTGCTGGAGGGTGCGGAGCGGGACGGCCCGGCCGCCTTCAGCCCCGGGCAGGCGGTGTCGGGCCGCGTGGTGCTGGAGCTGGCGGCGGCGGCGCGGCTGGGAGCCCTGAGGCTGCGGGCGATGGGCGCTGCCCGCGTTCACTGGACCGAATCCCGCAGCGCCGGCTCCAGCACCGCCTACACGCAGAGCTACAGCGACCAGGTGGAGTTTCTCAACCACCGGGACACGCTGCTGGCACCCCCAGGTACGGCACCCCGAAGCGGGGCGGCACCCCGGGGGCGGCTCGGAGAGCGGCGGCGTGGGCGCCCCGGAGACCCCGGGGCTGAAATAACGGGGGTGCGGGGCTGCCTGGGGCACCCCGGCCGCTGGGCGTGCGGCACCCCAACCCGCCGAAATCGGGGTGCCTGGGACACCCCGGCTGCTGGGCGTGCGGCACCCCAACCCGCCGAAATCGGGGTGCCTGGACACCCCGGCTGCTGGGCGTGCGGCACCCCAACCCGCTGAAATCGGGGTGCCTGGACACCCCGGCTGCTGGGCGTGCGGCACCCCAACCCACTGAAATCGGGGTGCCTGGGGCACCCTGGCTGCTGGGTGCTTCAGACACCCCAGCCACCTGAAATCTGGGTGCTAGGGACACCCCGGCTGCTGGGTGTGTGACACCCCAGCCAGCTGAAATCGGGGTGCCTGGACACCCCAGCTGCTGGGCATGTGGCACCCTGACCCACCGAAATCTGGGTGCTAGGGACACCCCGGCTGCTGGGCGTGCGACACCCCAACCCGCTGAAATCTGGGTGCATGGGGCAGCCTGGGATACCCTGGCTGCTGGGTGCCCCAGACACCCCAGCCAGCTGAAATCTGGGATACCCCGGCTGCTGGGTGCCCCAGACACCCCAGCCAGCTGAAATCTGGGATACCCCAGCTGCTGGGTGCCCCAGACACCCCAGCCAGCTGAAATCTGGGATACCCCAGCTGCTGGGTGCCCCAGACACCCCAGCCAGCTGAAATTTGGGTGCGAGGGACACCCCAGCTGCTGGGTGCATGATACCGCAACCTGCTGAAATCTGGGTGCCAGAAGCACCCTGGCTGCTGGGTGCCCCAGACCCCCCAACCCGCTGAAATCTGGGTGCATGGCAAAGCCTTGTGGACCAGGGAATCTGGGGACTGGGTGCATAGGTCCCCTCCAGACACCTCAAATGCTGAGTGCACCCCAGGACCCTGGGTCCTGGGGTGCACAGCCAGACCCTGCTGCCCGGCAGGGCACCCCAGTTAGGGACTGGCCCCACACAAGACTCCCCCTTTGCTGTGGGTGCTCCCTGGCATGGAAACAGCGTTGGAAGACTCCTGCGGAGGCCCAGGAGCTTGCTTTGAGCAGGGGGGTTGGACGATCCCTGGATCCGGGTGATCCCCAGAGGTCCCTTCCAACACCAGCCGCTCTGTGCAATGCAGGCAGGACCCTGGGGGGCACGGGGGGCTTGGCTTGCCCCCGGGAAGGGGCTGGCCACCCTCCCAGAGGGCACCTCCGGGCTCTGGCTCGCTCGCCGCAGCGCAGGGTGGCTGCAGGGTGAAGCAGAGCCCACCCGGGGAAGCTGCCCGGCTCTCCGAGGGGGTGCCCCTGGCTCGTGCGTGCCTGGAGACACGTGGAAAGCAGGCAGTGCCCGGCACCCACGGGACGTGCCCAGCTCTCACGTCACAGCTGTGTGTCTGCTGCTGCAGTTTAACCCTGGCAGAAATATCCCTGTGCCATCGTGCTGCTCCTTTGCTGTGTGCTGTACATCTCTGCCACCGATTTGCCCAGGGAGGAAGTTCTGCAGGAGGGAGATAATCGTCTTAAATCTGTTGTGCCCACAGACAATGGTGAAGTCACCGTCCTGCCGGCAGGAAGGCACGAGTTCCCCTTCACCTTCCAGCTCCCCGAGTAAGTTGATATTTTTTTTGTTTCCTTAATGCAAAGGGGGAGAGGAGGCGCTTGGTCTGTGACACAGGTCCTGGGGGGGCACAGGGCGCCTTGAAAACGAGATTTTTTTCATCAAAGCCCTTCTAAATTGCTCATTGCTTATACGCAGGACCCTGGCTACCTCCTTCGAGGGAAAGCACGGCAGCGTGCGCTACTGGGTGAAAGCCAAACTGCACAGACCCTGGTCGACAGTGAAGAAGGTGAAGAAGGAGTTCACTGTGATTGAACCCATCGACATCAACACGCCGGCGCTGCTGGTGAGCTCCCCCGGCTCCCCCTCGGGGCAGCGGCATCCAAAACTTCCCCGGGAAGCCCACGGGGGAGGTGTCTGCCTCCCCTCCGGCATTACAATGCAGGCCTGATCTCCAGAGGGAATATTTGCCCCCCTGTAACTTGTGCCCTGGGCAGAGGTCATCTCTATCTCTTAGTTTTTGGAAACTTTAATGCATTGCGACAGCATCTTGCATCAGATACCTAAGAAGTTGCTGATGCTCCTCGGCAGGTTCTCGGTGCCAGGGAGGTGCTTGCTTTGAGTTTCATCCTTTCTTGCTAAATAGCTTAAACATTTTCCTTTCTCCAGGCTCCCCAGGCAGGTGCTAAGGAGAAGCTTGCTCGTGCCTGGTACTGCAATCGTGGCCAGGTTTCTGTGACTGCCAAGATTGACCGAAAAGGCTACACCCCAGGTGAGACAACGTGCTGGTGCCCTTGAACCTCTGCAGGCCCTGGGGCGGACCCCCGCAGGAGGGGATTTGGGGTCACCGTGAGCTGGGTTCTTAACTCCTGGCACGAAATCAGTCCGAGAGCCTTAGTGTGTGCACCTGGTGTGGGCAGCCGCCTCGGGACAGGCTCCTGCTCGATTAAACCTTGTGCTGGCAGTGCCAGATAGCATGAGCAACCCTCGGTGATCCTCTGCAGGAATTCCTTGAGGCAGGACCGGGCTCCATCTCCCCTCCTCCAACATGTGCGTCTGTTTTGGTAGGTGAGGTCATCCCTATCTTTGCTGAGATCGACAACTGCACAAGCCGAGCGGTGGTGCCCAAAGCGGCCATCGTCCAGACTCAGACCTTCATCGCTCGGGGCACCAAGAAGCAGAAGAAGTCGGTGGTGACCAGCATCGTCGGTGACTCCATCGCAGCGGGGAAGCGGGAAGTGTGGCACGGGCGGGCGCTGAAGATCCCGCCGGTGGGTCCGTCCATCCTCCAGTGCCGCATCATCCAGGTGGAATACTCCCTGAAGGTGAGGACCTCGCGGGGGGCGTTGCAGGCGGCTCAGCTCAGCATTAAGCGTTTTCCCCTTCTCACCAGGGCTGTGCTCGTCGCTTTGGGCTTGTGCAGAGATTTTGGGGCTGGTGATTTGTATAAGGCCTTGGGTTCCCCCTGTGCAGCTGTGGCCGCTCTCCCCGTTGCCACTCGTGCACAGCACAAGGGCTCGTGCAGGAGCATTTGCATCTCCCTTTGCATCCCACTGCAAGAATTCCCTCTGGGCCAGCTTGAGCCAGTGCTGCGGGGGGATACCTGCCCCTCCAGGCTGGGAAAACACCAACAGCTTCTCTGCTCTCTCCTGTCTCTGAAGGTTTGTGTGGATATTCCTGGGACGTCCAAGCTGCTCCTTGAACTACCGCTTGTCATCGGAACCATCCCGCTGCACCCGTTCGGGAGCCGCACATCCAGCGTCAGCAGCCAGTACAGCGTCAACCTGGACTGGCTGAGCACCATCCCGGAGCAGCCGGAGGGTGAGCGTCTCCCTCTCCCTGGGATCTGTCTGGGTGCTGCACCCCTCCCTGGTCACCCTGCTGTGGATAGCGAGGGTCAGAGCAAGTTCTCAACCTTGTCTCTTGCTCCAGGACCAGCTTTTGCTTTTTTACTTAATTTTTTGGTTGTGGTGCTGCATCTCCTGGACTTTTTCCCCCAGGAACTGGGAGGGTTTGGGAAATAGTGGATTTCAAGCCCTTTTACCTGCATGTCTCCCATTAATGGAGAGTGTTTCCTGCTCCCTGATGGTTCCCTTCTCTCTTCAGCTCCCCCTGAATACTCGGCGGTCGTGTCCAGCCCGGAGGCTGAGCAGAGCCTGGCTCCGCCGTGCCGCAGCGAACTCGGCGGCATCCTGGAAGGTCCCTTCTTCGCCTACATCCAGGAGTTTCGCTTCAGACCACCTCCGCTGTATTCGGAGGTAACAAATCCCCCTGGGCTGGGAGGGCTGCTGGAGGTGGCTGCGATGTGCCTGCTGCCAAGGTTTTTGACTCTAAACTTGGCTTTGCAGATCGATCCAAACCCCCCTTCAGACAACATCCGTCCGCGCTGCATGACCTGTTGAGAGAAGAGCATCGGATGCGGTTGACAGTGTGGCGATCCCTTGGGATGAAAGCTTGCACCCTCGCAGCACTTCGGTCTGGAAACGGGGACGCGGCGGCCGTGAGACGAGAGCTCCCGCAGCGCCGAGACCCCGGCTCTGCTCACTGCCCTCAACTACTGTTGTCACGACTGTCCCACGGACTGACACCAAGCGTAGCGTTGTGGACTCGTGCATGGTAGGAGAACACGTGAGACTCCGCGGCGTGGAGCGGCTCCATGTGTGGTTGGGCAGGACGCGGAGGGTTAACAACTGCCCCGGGATTCTGGGGTTCAAAGGGGGGATATTTGCTCTCCCCTTGCCTGCAGTGGCCGTGCTCTGGCAACTCCTGTCATGGAAAACTGGAGCTTGGAGGTATTTCTCAGGATTACTAGAGAATATTTTAATCGTGCTCGGGTTTGAGTCCCGTGGTGATGGAGGTGCAGCCCCTCTCCTGCAGTAGCTCACCAGGATTGCGGTTCCCTAAGGAAGTAACAGGCCTTTTTCTGGCCAGATGAAGCAGAGACTTTGTCCGCTGCTGATAATCTTTGCCACGAGCCTGGTGATGCCTGCAGGGGGAATGGTTTGAGCTGATCTACCGAAACTGTAAAGGCTTCCATGGGCTGAGGACTTGGGGGATGAATTTTTATCATTTGTGGCAGCATTTTGGTGCCGTTTACCAAGAACAGGAAAGCTGGTTCCTGTGTGTTAGCGCCAAACCGGCACCATGTGCTGATGCCTCCCCCACGATGGGGCTGAAAACCAACCCCCAAACTGCGGTACCACCCCGGGGGTGTTGGAGCTGCGGCTCTGGCATCTCCCTGGTGGCCAAGGAAAAGAGCAGGAAGCCTGGTCTGAGGCTGGTGGCAGCCACAAATGCCGATGGGAGACGTGGAATTGAAATGAGTCCTTCAGGGCCAGGAGTCCTGCTCAGGACAGGTTTGATCCTGCACCCATAGAGGGGTCGGTGGCCCCGGTGCGGTGAGGCGCAACATGCGCTCGCCAGCATGGGAACTGGTGAGCCGGGTGTTGTAGCAAAGACCGCTTGCGTGTGCGTGCCAGGGGCTGACCCCGCTCGCTCTGGCATGACCTGAGCAGAGTTTGGGTGCTGAGGACCTTTGCATTCCCTCACTGAGACAATCCTGCCCGCGGGGCTGCTCGCTTCCCCGCGCACAACCAAAGCCAGGCGTGCCTTAGCCTCCGTGCTGGGGCCGCGCTCCGCTCGCTCGGGATTGTTCAGCTGATTTTTGTATCTGTGAACACTTTCATAACGACCACTCTTGTCTCTGATTATTCTTTTTTTTATGACTTCTTGTTGGAGAATTTTTGTTTGAAATAAATTCTTTAAACCCAGATGTTGCCTGGATATTTTCCTATTGCTCTCTTTCTGCTGGATCCGCTCACCGGCTCTGCCCACGCTTCCCATTGCCCGGAGCTGCACAGCTCACGTGGCTGTCGGGATGTCGGAGCGGGAGCGCTCCCTCCCCTCGCTTCATCGCCCTGCGGGCACCCAGCTCCATCCTGCACCCAGTCCTGCTCTGCACTGGGATTAACTGGGTCACTCGGCCAGCGCTGCTCCCCAGCAGGATTGGTCCCCCGCGCTCGGAGCCCCCCTGCCCAGATGTCAGGCTCCCAGGGCGAGCACTGAGCGATGCTCCGCGCCGTGCCTCCGGCTCCTCCACCTCCGTGCAGGTTTGGCCCTTTTCCCATCACCGGTTTAGATCCCGTTGTATTTTTCCACGCTCGCTCCTATCTGTGCCCGGGCTGCCGGAGGACAGAGAGCTGCCTCCATCCCGAGAGCCCGGCGGGGACCCGGCAGGTCCCACTGGCACAGAGAAGCCAGGACCCTCCTGCGGTGGCTTGGCCATTCCCAAGGAAGGTTGGGCTCCGTCACCTGCTTCCCTGGCTTAAGGTTTGGTTTTTAACAGCATTTCTGTGCTCCGTATCTCTGCTGAGCACAGCAAATCTTGCATTGGGTTTAGTTATGCCTTCCACAGACCGTGGTGTTTAAAAATATTGCCATGGGAATGTAATTTTTTTGTTGTTTGCTGAGCTGCTCAGCACCGCAGCTGCGTCGCAGCACGTGCTCCTGCAGTGGGCCAGGCGCTCGGCCGCAGCCCAGCGAGATAACGCATCCCGGTGTTTGCCTGCGACAGCCTGGTGCGTGTGTAACCTTTATTCAAATCTGATTTTTATTTGGCATCCCCGGCCGCACCAAGTAATCTGCCTCGGAAGAGGATTAACCGGCCTCACAGTGAATTTGTTTGCATCCTCGTTTGGGGAGATGCATGCCCGGATCTGCCGCTGACGGTAGCGGCAGCCGGGGCTGCATGGCCTCGCAGCTCAGCCGCGCTGGGGCATTTTGGTGACATCAAAGGGCACAAACCGCAGCGCTGCAACCCCCCTGGATAAAGATGCCTCCAAAGGAAACCCTGTGATCAGCCCCCCGGGGCCGGTGTGCAGCCAATCTCCGCCACGCCGCGGCATGGCACAAGGGAGCCATTCTGTGCCGGCAAACGCTGAGCGGCAGAGACGGCCGGGGGCTGCCGGTCAGACCCCGATCATCTGCCCCAGCCGCACAAGGGGATGCTTATTCCCAGGGCCAGAGGAGGAGGAGAGCCGCCAAGCACCCCGTCCGTCCTGCTGCGCCTTTCTGGGAAAGCACATCACGCCGTGACGGGGACAGGCCATGCTGGGCTGGGGAACCCAACGCCGGTGGGCACCGCTCCCGGTCCCCACGTGGGAGGGATCTTTCCAGCAGGAATTCTTTCAGATGCCTCCAGGTTTTTCTCATAAAGCCGGACAGTAGCACAGCAAGGGAGGGGGGGCACAGCCTGTCCGGGTCTCTTGCCAGCAAAAGGACTGCGCTCCTGAATGCTGGAGGGGCTAAAAATACCCCGTCTGGATATTCGGAGCTGCCCCGGAGTCGGGGCGAGGCACAGACCCCCCCGGCAGCGCTTTCACAACCGCTGGCTGTGCCACCGGTGCTCCCTCCAACCTGCTGTTTATCTTCCCCGGCTCCAAAGTCCTTGTTGAACAGCACCGGCTGCTCTCCTGTTCATCGGCCCAGGGGGGTTTGGGGCATGCGGGGGTCCCTGGGGGTCTGCTGAGCCAGGACAGCCCTGTGCCATGTGCGGCAGCGCCGGCCGCAGCACGGAGACCCGATGCCGGGCGGGAGGCGCGTTATGCAATTACAGTGCCGGCAGTATTTATAGCTCCTGGCCCCACGTGTTGGAAAATGCTTCCCAGACCACCCGGCCAAATCTGCTGCTCGCGAGGGGCATGGAAATGCCACCCCCCCACTTCTCTGCTCCTCTCTCTTTTCCTTTTTGCCCTTCAGGCTCAATAATGTGCGGGACCCCTCTGCCCCGGGCACTGGGTGCCGGGACCCCCCCGCTGCAGCTCGCAGCCCTGCAGGGTGCTGAGACCCCCCCCTTGCAGCTCACAGCCCTGCAGCCCCTTTCTGCAGGGTGTCGGGGGGCTGCTCCTTCCCCCCCTGCTGTCCCCATCCCCGGAGGATGCTTGCTCCCAGCACAGCAGCCGTGGTCTTCGCTTGAGGCTGTTGTCCTCCGGCGAAGGGTCAGTGGCGCGGGGCCAGCGCAGCCATGTCGCAGGGAGGGTGACACACGAAGCTCACGGCTGTCCCGGCACTGGCAGGGACAGAATGTGCCGGCGCCGGTGCAGCCTTGCAAGGGCCAGAGATCAGCTGCGCGGCTGCTGCTTCCCGGCCTGGGCGCCCATCCAGCTCCCAAAACAAGCGCCGCCTTCCCCCAGCCCAGCTGGGCTGAGCCCTGCAGGGTGCAGCTCGCCCCAAAACACCCGCCATGGGGGCACTGGGGGCTGGGCTGTTTGCAGGGAGGGGCGGTCGGGGATGATAAATCTGGATTTTGCCCTAATGGGGATGCCCCGCTCTGTCCCCGTGCTGGAGACAGGGTCGATGTGCTGCCCATCTTTGCAGCCGGTGGGATGCTGGGCTTGCGCTGCTCGCACCCTGGGGAGCAGCAAATCGGTGCTGACGGGTGCTCAGGAGCACAGGGACCTGCTCATCCCCGGGTTACAGGACCCGTGCCATGCCAGCAGGTCCCTGAGCACCCTGGGGACACACACGCAGTCCCCAGCAGCACAAGGCCTTGCTTTGGTTTTGCTCCAACCTGCAGTGCTGCAAACAGCACAGCTTGGCCCCAGCGGCATCTCCGGGGACCCCCTTTGCATGGCGGTGGCAGAGCTGCGCCGGGGCCCCGGGAAGCAGCCGTGCACCCCGACATGCCAGGGCGGCACCGCGGCCATCCTCCGCCTGCTGACTCAGCCGCCTGTGTGCCAGAGCTGCTCCCGCCCACGAAAACCGCAGGCAAAGTCCCCACATCCCTGCGCCGGGGCTTTCCCCGCCGGCTCGACAGGAATCGCAGCTTTTTCCCGGAGCAGTGGCCAAGCCGGCGCAGGCAGCAAGATCCTCCAGGTGCAGGGGAAAACTGCAGAGAAACCGGGGCTGGTTTATGCCGAAAAACAGGGTCTGGAGCAGCCAGATGGATGCGTCCCATGTGCCATGTGTCCTGTGCCCTGGGAGCACCATATCAGCGCGAGCGGGCATCACGGTGCTCACCGAGACACCCCGCAAACCCTGACGGCGGCGCTACTGGTGCCGGTGCAGCATTTACCGTGGGGCTGGCTGATGCCGTGGGCTGCTGGGAGCAAATCACCACCTTTATTCACTATATCAAACCCACCCCCTTGTTTTTCTGGGGCCGACCCCCCTTATTTGGGGTCCCTCGCTGTGGGGCTCCCAGCCCCTCGCGCGGTCACTGCTCCCTCCCTCGGGCAATGGAAAATTTTTATGACTTTTTGACTTTTATCCAGTTGTTTGGGAGCGAGGAAGGGGCTGGGCGCCGCGCACAAACATGTCTATGTATAAACAGCGGGGACCATGGCGGGGGGGGCTGGAGCTGCCGGCGCTGGGTGCCGGCAGGGACCCACCCCACCGAGCCGGGTGTCCCCTATCCCAGTGGCCCGGGCTTGGCGACCCAGAGCCGTCCCCACAGGGATGCAAATATTTTGGCTTTGTTCAAAAAAACAACAACACTAAAATATCCCCCCCTCCCGAATCATCCGACGGCGGCGCGTGATGTGTTGGCACACAAACAGGGCGCGTGGGGATGGTGCTGGCCTGGCCGGGGACGCGGCACGGCTCCCATGCCGGCATGCGGGGACAGGCTGGGATCTGCGGTGACACATCCATGCCCCGTGCCAGGGACGCGGCACGGCGGGACTTTGGCCCCAGCACGGCTCCCCACCCCGGCCATATTTGCCGTCGCTCCTGGCCACTGCTCCGCAAGTCGTGTGGAAACCCCCGTCCGGCGCGGGGTGCCCATCCCCTGCCACGTCTCAGGGGACGCGGCGCGGTGGCATCCCACGCCCTGACCACCGCATCTCCCTGCAGCTAAAACCTTGCTTGCGCAGGGCGTTTGGCACCAGGGAGGATGCTAGCAGCACCGCTGCCCTCACCGGTGGGCTGCTCCGGGTGCCGGCGGGGACGTGGCCATCCCCTACCGAGAGGCGAGGAGCGGGGGGCCATCACCCCCGCTGTTCCCCAGCCCCTGCCACCTCGGCCCCACTCCCGGGGCAGCTCCTGCGATGGGGTGACCCTGGCAAACCCTACAGCTCCAGTCCCCCATCTGCTCCCCAGTCTCAAAGCCTCCAGAAACAGGGTCGTGCTCCTTTTTTTCTTCCCCTTTTCCCCCCGCCCCTGCAAGAAGCAGCAATTTTGAGCCAGTTTCAGAAAAAAACCTTGAGCCAAGCCCAGGTTGGAGGAGAGGAAAGCTCTGAGCCAGCTTGCAGGGATGCCCACACATCACCAGGAGCCTGCAATTCAACCCCCTCCCCGTTTACTGACCTTGTTAGCAAGCCTGCACCCAATTAGTTTTAAATGCAAGGGTTTACATGGAGCAGGGAGAGAGATTTTCCTGCTAAGCAGCTGTGTAAATGCTACCATATCCCGGCACAGCGATGGAGGCAGCGATAGCCTGGGGGGGCCCAGCTGGTTGGAGGTGGCCATGGCAGGTAGCACCGGCGGGGAGGGCGGCCACGGCTCCTCCGGGGGGTCCCGAACTGGTTCACTCCGCTTTCCTGGCGGTTTTGTGCATGAAAAAATGAGGGAGAGTCAATCAGCTTGCAAAGAGCTGGTGAACGCCAGGAGGGTGGATCGGGGTGGGGGGATTGCTCTTGGTCCTGCATGTCTTGCTGCAAGGCTCAGCTGGTTGCGTGCTCCGGGATCAGCCCTTTCCCTGTATGCACGGACGGGGGGTTGCTGCAAAAATGGGATTTTTTGGAGAAATGGGGCTCTCTGGTTCCTGCTGAGCCAGCTATCCTTAGTTCAACCCCAGCCGCCTGCTCGAGCAAAATATGTTTATGCCGCAAACCTCTGGACGGCTCCGCTGCCAGGCGGGCAGGGGAATGTGTGTGCCGATAAGGGCGCCGTGTCCTTTCCTTCCAGATTACCCGACAGCCGGCGAAGCGCAGGGAGGTGGCTGCCTGGCTCCCAACACCCTTGTTTTATGATTTCTTTTATTATTACTATAAGGTTTTGGTTGGAAAACAAAACAAAAAAAAAATCAATAGCTGTGGCTTTGCTGTGCCAGGCTGCTGCCAAAGCCTGGAAAGCTTCGGCCGTGCCAGAGGCGGAGCTGCCCCCGGCGCTGCCAGCCCTGAGAGCAGCCACCCGAAAACATTAAAACTGCAGAAAGAAAATATTTCCTGCCATCACCCGGGCGTTTCTCGCGTGGCAGAGGGAGAAGATGGCTTCTAACCGCTCCTCCCGGCTCGCGTGCTGGGGCATGCCGCATCCTGGTGGGATTTTGCAGTGGTCTGAGCACCAAGCATAGCCCTGCAGGGGACGGGGCAGCTCTGAGCCCCTCTTAGTGGGGAAAAAAAAAAAAAACATTAAATATTCAATTTTGATGTTGCTTCAAGTCATTTTCCATTCTTGGGTTTGGAAATAACGCTTGCCCGGGTGAGGCTGTTGCAGCAGGCGAGCTCAGCCTGACGTGAGCAGGAAAGAGCCGGGGTGCTGGGAGGCCGCGGGCCCTGTTTGCAAAGTAAAACTGCAGTTGTTGTTGTTGTGACACCCGTACGGTTGCGAAATGCCGCCGCTGAAATACCCGTGACTTTCAAAACAAGCCGAGTCCAGCTGTGGCTGGCGGCTGTCTGTCCAGCTGTGGTCATCTGTCCAGCTGTGGTCCCTGCAGCCCCTTCCCCGCTGCACAGGCACAGCTGGGATGCCTGCGCCAGCGATGCTTGGGGTGGGGTTTGGGGGGGGAAGAACCCCAAAAGCTTTTCTTAAAGAGGAAAAGCAAAAATTCCCCAGCTGCAAGGGAGATTTTTCCACCTCGGGGATCCACCGGGCATCCCGGCCCCGGGGGTTTCACAGTGCCAGGGTGAGGAATGAGCTGCCTGTCCCTGGGTGCGATGCAGCCCTTGAATTCTGCTTAAAGAATAAAAAAAAATAAGCTAGGGATCGATTTGTTGGCTTAGAGATTAAGTCAAAGCAGCTCCTGAATGGTCACCTAATCCCCCGGGAGCGGGTGGCATTGTGTAGGTGGTGGCAGCGGTGGCTTTTTGCCCGGAAAATAATTCTCCTCCCTGCCACGGCTCGTGGTCGGGCTGGGCTCAAACACCTCGCTGGCATCGGCTCCCCTCTGGGCTGGGGCTCGGGGAGGGAGAAAAGGTGCTGGGTGCGGGGAAGGGGCTGCGAGAGGGACGGACGGACGAGGGAAGGGGCTGCAAGAAGGACGGACGAGGGAAGGGGCTGCAGGGTTGCAACCTTCTCCGCTGCTCGTGCCAAAACCAGGCTGTTGCTCTGCGGGGCTGCGTTTCCCTGAGGCTGGGAAACAGGTTAAACTCCTCGATCGGGGAGGAAAATCCCAGCCCAGACCCGCAGGGATGGACCTTGCCTCCCCCGGGGGCTCGGACCCCCCAAGAGCTGGTGGTTATGGGGCCGTAGCAAACCCCTCCAGCTGCTTTATGGTTTTCCTCCGGTGCTGGCCTGAGCTTGCATCCTCCAAAATCAGGGAGCCCAAAGCAAATCCCCAGGCTCCGAGCATCTTCCCGCAGCTCCGGCTGGCTGCACCGCGCGCTTTATTGGGATGCAGCGCTGAATTTTCTGCTTAGCAAGAGCAAGCGGAGGCGGCACGGGGTAAACCCACCCGTGCGTGTTGCCGGTGCCATTTGCTTTTGGGGACACAGCGCCAGGACCCTGTGGAATAGGGAGGGAATAGGGGGAGGTTTTTCCCCTTTAGGGCAGGGATGCTTGGCGCTCGCCTTGGCCGACGGCACCTTCACCCACGGCATTTGGGCAGCGGTGGCACCGGCGGCTGTAAACAGCCGTACAGAAATAGTCAGCGTATCAGGCAATATAAAAAGGCATTGCAGGACATAATCAGATGTTCCTCCTCTAAAAATAAAAGGCAGCGGGTCTTAAATTAGCTGCTTGTAAAGGTGTTGGGGTACACATGTACGGATGGCTGGGGCTGCTCCGCTCCGTCCGCCTGGGAAGACGCCAAAGCCGGGGGGACCCCACGGCTCTGTCTGGGTGCCTTTGGGATCGACGCTGGTCCAGCCACGCTCCCGCCATCCACGTGCGCCGGGCTGAGCTTTATTTTCCCCATCGCGGTGGCTTTTTGCTGCTTACCCCAGAGCTGTGCTAGAAAGAGTTCCCGGTTCAGTGTAATGAGTTGCCCGTTCTCAGGCTGCGGGTGGCAGCGGCTCTCACCAGGCATAACTGATGCCCTGCGGCACGTCTGGGTCCTGCGCGGGGTCGGATCCAGACGAGGAATGGAGAAGGTCACGTCCTGGCTGCAAAAGCTGGCCTGGCGGCCGTCCTTGGGTCGCTGGGCTGAGAGCGGCTCCCGCAGACTCATTTGGAAAACAGTCCTGTGAAATTTAAACTAATTAGAAAGTCCTTAGCCACTCGCTCGCACTAATTGGCAGGGCCGGCTTAATTAGTTTTCCCCGGCACGTTGCCTGTGGGCTCTGGCTGGCACCGTGTTCCCGGCAGAGCACTGACGAACTCAGGACACGTGTGGTAAAGGACGTGTGGGCTGTTGGTGGGGATGGGGCTGTCCCCAAAGGCGTTGGGGGGATGCGAGTGGCACCGTGGGTGGGCTGGATCCCTGGAGGGTGACCCCACGGGGGCGATGGGGGGTTCTCCTGTCCTGTCCCCCCCCATCCTCGGGGTGTTTTTAATGCAGCAATCGGGACTGGATGTCCCGGCATGAACCTGTTCCACGAACAGAAATGATTAACCGGTGGCGGCGCTGGCCCTCAGCCGGGCAATGTGTTTACCGCCGCCGCCCAACCATGCCGAGCCGTGACCCTGGTGCTGCTTCCTTCGCCACTCCGGCCCCAAAAACAGACTGTAAACAGGGGCCGGGGCTGAAACCCGAGTGCGCGCTCGCGCTGAGCTGGTAACTGAATACTTCCTCCGCACGTGGCTGGCCTGGTGCGCTCCGATGGCGAGCCCCCGTGTCGCCCAAATCCCAATAAAATCCCTAAATCTGATCTCTCCGGCTGGGTTTCTGGGGCCGGGAGGATGCCGGATCCTCGGCCTCCAGCCGATCCCCAGGGATTTGGGGTGCTGCAGAGCAAGGATGGAGGCTGCTGGCGATGCAGGGGCCCGCTGGGGGATGCGTGGCGGGGAGGGAAAGATGGATTTGCTCTGCTGGGAGGTGGAGAAGCACCCTGGGGACGCGGGGCTGGTGCCACCTCGTGGCTCCGCCGGCAGCTGAGACGCCCTGGACGTGCGGTGCCGTACACCCATGGGCACGGTGGCGGTGGGCACCGTGGTGGGGGGTCCTGCATGCACACAGCCGGCCGGGACCCTGTGCCATGGGAATGACGCTGTCGCAGCCGTCCCCATCCTCGGAGCGCTGGGAAGAGCCGTAAATCCCATCCCACCCTCAGCTGGCGGAGGTCGCGCAGGGGAACGTGCCGAAATGCAGCCGTGTGCCGCCCTGGCCGTGCGCCCCGGTGTGTTATCTCCAGTCGGCATCAGCGCGGTTTCTTCCCACGCGTGCCGGTGCTGCAAGTGTAATTTTAGTGAAATCCCTTGCAAAATGCGATCGGGGCTAAAAGCAGCAGCGAGGAGGCTGAGCCGTACGCCGGCGGCTGCAGCAGAGGCCCCGTGGCTCTGCCGGCGCTGCCTTTCCCCGGACTTCCCCGTGCTACTAACCCTGTTTTTTTTTTTTTTTTCCTTTTTATTTTTTGCACTCTCAGCAAGTAAATGCTGACGCCTCCGGCTCCTGCGTGCAGGGCAGACGAAACCGCAAACCGCTCTTCATCTTCAGCAGCATCTCCAGTTCTGCCCCAGATAAGGCCCGAGGCAGCGGCAGAGCCCCACGCAGGGGTGCTGGGGGGGCCCTGCCTGCCCCGGGTCGCCCCGAGTCCCGGCCCCGCTGCCTGGCTGCGTCCTCTGCAGCGCCGTGGATCACCCTCGACTCCAAATCCTTGCTGTGCTCTGCCTGCTCAGGCAAGGAAAGCCATCTCAGCTCTGCTGCTTTGTGCATTTACTTTAATTTTTTTTATTTTTGCATTTATTTTTAAGTTTTTGCATATTTTTAATTTTCGCAGGTAGCTGGTGTTTGGTGCTGGGGCTGTTTGTGCCCCATCCCGCAGGGGCCAGGGCGACGCTGGCCCCGGCTGCGGCAGGAGGCGGCCGGCCGGGATGAAGCTCTGCCTCTCCTCCTGATCCGGCCAAGGAAACCCCCTCAGCCCCGGCCGGACCCTGCGACCGCCTTCCCTCGTGATTTATCGCCGGTGAAAGGTTGAGGCTGGGAAGTGCATGGCCAGATCCTGGCCCCACCCAACGCTGCACCTGGAGGCATCGCCTTCCATGGCCTGGAAAGCAGAAAACTCCCTGAAGGTGCTGGTGCAACCACGAGCCCAAGGGGTGGATGCTCAGCACCCCGTGAGACCCTGCCTCATCTCCCTCCGGCCGCTCATCCCCGCTGCCCCAGCCTGGTGCTGGCTACAGCACCAACTTCTCCGGCGATGGGTCCCATCCTTCCTCGTCCCTGATGATGATGGGTTTGTCGGAGATGAGCAGGGCAATGGGGACCAGCAACGGGCGCAGCCCCTGCCTTCCCTCCTCCTCCTTCTCCTCCTCCTCTTCTTCCTCCTCCTCTTTCTCGCCAGCCGGGAGGCCGGAGCAGCCAGTGCTGCCAGGCAGTGGAAATCCAGCCAGGCTCAGCAACTCCTGCCTCCGGTAGGCGAATGGCAGCTCCTTCTCGCAGCCCAGCGGGCACACCACCACCGGTTCTTTGGCCGTGGGGCTGGGCTGCGGCGTGCTGGGCCGTGTGCTGGTGTCGGTCATCTCCTTGCCGGGGTTCAGCTCCGTTAGCAGCAGCTCAGCTGGGCTGAAACTCTCCGAGGGCTCCACAAAGCCTGGCCGGGGCTGGTCCTAAGGGTGGGATGTGTTTGGGATGGGAACATCCCGTGCCAGGGCCGTGTACGGGCGCCTGCTGAGGTGCAGGATCCGGCCCCTCCTGCACCTCGCATCTCACCTGGCTCATTTCACCGGCGGCGAACTGGATGGCTTTGCTGCCCATGGGCTTAGGCAGGGGTGGGAAGAGGAGGCGGCGAGCCCTGGGGAGGGGGTGGTTGGTGAGGGGGTGGGTAATGGGGGCGGGGGGGGCAGAGCGGGGTGGGGGCGAGGGTGCTGCCATCACCTCTTTTTGCTCAGCTGGTAGATGGCGGCCACGGCCGGGAGACTGAGCGAGATGCCCAGGTACTTCAGGTTGGATTTCCACGCTGCTCCCTGGGGACCTGGGGACGGGCGCAGCGGGATGGTGGCATTTCTGTCCCCAGCACCCCGTGTGGGACACAGGAGCCGTTTCGGGACAAGGGCAAGCACCCCATGGAGAGCACCCCATGGGGACCAGGGAGGGGATGGGATCTCCAGCCGTTACCCAGTGCCTTGGTCTGGAAGTGCCACCAAGCGTTGCACGTCCCCCTGCTCTCTGCTGTCACCTCCCAAACGCCCACCCTGTAGGCTGTGCCGGGCCGTAGGTTTTGGAGGGTGTAGTGTGATGCCGTGGCGTCCGCTTCACCATCTGGGCAAACGGTAACGATCAGGCGGTAGTCTGGCAGCTGCCTGCAGATTGCAGGCAGCACCATCCTCCTGCCCCACGGGGACGGGAGGTCCCGCTCACAGGTCACGTTGTCCCCCTCGGCCGCGTGGCAGATGAGGTACTTGGCCAGTGCCCCGGGGCAGGCGGCACGGGGGGACGGGCTCCACCAGAGGACGACGGCGGTGGCATCCCCGGCGCTGGCGTTGATGCGGATGGGCATGGCCAGCGAGGCTGCACATGATGGTGGGGGGGGTGCAAAAAAAAATGGGGGAGCATTTCATGAACCTCCTTTTTGCAGTTAAACTGGGCGCGGATGCTTGGTGTTGCCATACGTACCGTTGCCAGTGTAGTGGTGCTGCAGGGCGAAGGTGGACCAGCCCCGTGCCGGGGCCCAGCCGTGCACGGCGAGGCGGTAACACGCCGACGCTTCCACTGCTCCTGGAGCAGGAACCAGAGATGTCGGTTAAACCCCCGCCAGAATCCAGCCCCAGGCAGGGGGCACGGGGAGAGGGCTCAGGGTGCTCCCTTGCCTCTCTCCACATGGATGCTCTTGGCAGGGAAATCCCGTCGGATGCAAAGGCTCGGTTTTGGAGCTGCTGGCAGCGGCTGCTGCTGCTGCTCGAAGCAGTAGACTAAGCCAGGGCTTGGTGCTTCCCACCACGCCGACATGGTGCCGCCAGCCACGCTGACGTCCTTGAAGCCGAGATCTGGGATGAAACGGGGAGTGCAAGGGATGGCTGGGAAAATAACTCCCTCGAGGCTGCCGGGGAGCTCGGTCCTTCCGCGGGGCAGGTACCTGCATGCTGCTCTGCCTGCACCCGGAGCTGCTGTGCCGGCCCCGTCCCGGCAGCGTTGGCCGCTGTCAGCAGGATTTCGTACTCTGCCCCGGAGAGGGTGAGGTTGTGTGCCGTCACCTCCCTCCCCAGCACCACGGCGTCCTCCTCGGCCGGCTCGGCGCAGCGGCACGCCAGCATGCGGGCGCGCAGCGTGTAGGTGACGTCCCCCTGCTCCTCGGGGGCTTGCTGGGGGAGGGAGAGGCGGCGGCTCGGAGGATGAAATGGCGGGGGGACACCCGGGAGGGTCCCTGGGGGATGCTGCCGTACCTGCCAGCCCAGCCTCAGCACCCGCTGCCCATCTCTCCCCAGATTTCCCAGCTGGTAGCTCAACGCCGGGCTCGCCAGGATTTCTGCAAGAGGAACGAGCCCGGCTGGGCTATTGGCATTTTCGGGAGCTGTTGGGATCCCACCCGCTTCCTCTCGTCTTCCTCACCCTCGGGAACGAAGATGGAGCTGCTCCAGTCACTCCAGTAGCTGCTCCAGTGGGGGGGCTTGTGCCGGAGCTGGACCTCGAAGGCGCCGTTCCCCCCCAGGGCACAGGTCACTAGAGAGGGGTGGCAGGGTCAGGCGGGGGGTGACCCCCCCCCTTTTCCCCAGTTTTTGGCCGTCGCGGGGTGCTGGGGGGCCAGGGGAAAGCACGGGGCAGAGCCCCCCCATCAGGACCTGGGAACACCCCCAGGGGATGCTCGTCCCCCTCAGCCCTGCGGGCTAAACCGACCTGAGTCATCCTCATCCGTCACCGTCTCACACATCACCTGCAGAGAGAACCGGAGACGGAGGCACCCGCCCAGTAAAACCAGCATGTTACTGGGACATGAAAGCAGATGCTGCCCTGTGTCCCCTGAACATCCCAGGGGCTGGGAGAGCCAAATGGGGTGCAGGGGACATGGTGGCCAGGAGGGTCCCCTTGGCCGGGGTACCACGGCTTCGGCCCCGGGACCCTCCTGGCAGCAGTCAGAAGGGTGAGGGGTCCCTGGCTGCGGGGGGTTTCACTGGGGACGAGCGGCCGGATTTCATCCGTCGTCGTCGTTAGTCTAATCTGGGGTTTTGCCTGTGTAATCCCCGCGAATTGCAGCCTGATCCTTTTACGGGTGGCAGCGGGATCCCGTGGCCGGGAGGATGGAGCAGAGACAATAACACCATGAAACAGATGGGACATGGATGGTTTTAGGGGGGGACGGTGGCGTCACCGAGCCCCCGCACTCCCCAGGCTGCCTGGGCTGCCACAACGCTACTGACCATCCCGTCGGTCACCACCGGCTCCGGCAAATGGCGTTTTTACCTGTGTCCAGCCATGGTCACCCATCCTCTGGAAGCGAGCCTCCCTCTGTGGCGGCCGGCCCCCATGGTGGCACAGCGGCCACGGCACCCGCAGCCGCAGCCGGCCACCGGTCTTGGTGAAGGGCATCCCAGCGGAGGGTGGATCTGGCTTGACTGAAAAGACGAGGTAGTCTCGTGGTTGTTGGCACCAGTGCTGGCGCCCAGCCCAGCCCCGCAGGTCCTTACCGGCCTCGTTGAGGTACAGCGTGAGGTTCGGGGTCCTGTGGACGTGGTCCCCCCAGCGCGCCTCCACCCAGGCCGTGGCATTGGTGAGGACGTAAATGCGGTGATGCTTCAGGGTGTACGTCGTCCTCGCGCCCGCCTGGAACCGCTGGCACAGCCTGGGCACCACGTAGCTGCGGGGGGAGCGGGCGCAAGGTCGGATCTGGATGGGGCAGCACTCACCCTCCGGGTGGGCTTGGGATGCGGAGGGCACATGTCCCCACGTGTCCCCATGTGTCCCAGTCAAGACACATCCCATGGGCTCCCCAGGATGCGGTGCCCGACTCACCAGAGCGTCAGGACGTAGGAGGTGTTGCCGGCAGGGCCGCGGGGCGGCCAGGAGCAGAGGAACCAGCGGGAGCCGCATTGCTTCCAGCAGGAAAAGCCGGGGGCTGCAGCGGTGCCTGTGGGAGAGGGCAGTGGCTGGGGGCTCCTGCACCCCAAACCCCGGCAGGTTGGGCCAGGGTGGAGCAGCGCTGTAGCCGTTGCTCGATCACCGTGTTGCTCACCCGGGGGATCGGAGCAGCCGCGCTGGTGATTCTCACCCAAAAAACACCATTTCCCCCCTCCCCGGGGATGCGGTGCTGGCCGGTGCCGCTCGCCCCAACTCCTGCCCGCCACTGGTGGGGATTCACCCGGCTTTACTCTGCCCTTGTGGTTTTGGGTGAGCGTCTCCATCGCAGCGACAGCTCCCCGAGCCTTATCGCCCCCAAATCGTTCATTGAAAGTTTTCTGAAGTTATCTCTCATCTCCCGGCGCCGCAGGAGCACTTACCGCCCCGCGCCAGCGCCGCCAGTGCCGCCAGCAGCCACCCCAGCATCAGCCACCCGGGGCGTCCCACGCCGGATCCGGGCCTCCGCTGCCCTTCCTGGCTGCCCAGTCCCCCAGCACCCGGTGGGTGTCCCCCCCCAGCTCGGCGGCAGCCCCGGCGCTCGGCGCAGCTCCCCACGCCTGGTGTTTCCTCTTCTGCTAAAAGCTTGCTGAAGGGCGGCCGTTCCCAGGCAGGGCAGAGGGCGAGGCGTGATTGCATGCCTCACTTTTGGTAAAAGCAAAAGAGAAAGCAACGAAAATATCCCCCTTTTCTGCCTGCACGCCTGCCGGGACTCGGCCAAACCCTACCGGGGTTGTGCCGCGTGCCCCTGCCGTGCCGCATGCCCCGTCCTGGCAAGAAGCGCAAAGTAAGCAAAAAAGAGATGTCTTGGGGTTTTTGGGGTTTTTGCCTTTTTTTTTTTTTTTTTTTTGCTAACTTCACGGCATGCTTTTGATCCCCTGCCCGTAACCCAGCGAATCTCGAGCGGCTGCTCTAAGGTTGGGGGTTGTTCGGGTTTTCGGCAGCGTGTGTGTGTGCACACGGCTCTCGCCGAAACCAGGCTCCGGTGTCCATCCCCAGCACGACTTGTCCCCTGCGGCCGCGAACAAAGGCCCAGTGAGGCAGGAGAGCACGGTGTCACTGGGACGCCGGCAGCCGCGTGACGGGGCGGGTGACCCCGGGATGGCGGAGCCGGGTGGCACTGAGGGCCGCACACAGAGTCCCCTTGTTCCCGCAGAAAGCGTCCCCTTGTGCGGCTTTTGCTCGGGGCGGGAGGGCGGCGGTGGCGGGAACGTCCCCGCGCCGGGACGGCGCTGCCGGGACCCCTCTGTCCCGCTGCCACGGGCATGGCTGGGGCGGGGGCACAGAGGGTCCCCTGGCACCTTCCGCCTCGCTGTGCGCCCCTCCTGCCCTCCCAGCTGCGGTACGCGCCATGCTGGGCCATGCCACGCCAAACTGAGCCGTGCCGGGCTTTGCCATGCCACAACATACAGCAGGACTGTGCTGTACCTGGCCGGGCTGTGCCAAGCCATGCTAAACCGGGCCAGGCCATGCTGTGCCATGCCACACCAGGCTGTGCCATGCCGGACCGTGCCATGCCAGACTGGGCTGTGCCATGCCATGCTGGACTGTACTGGGCAACACTGGGCTGTGCTGGGCCATATGGACCATGCTGTGCCATGCCAGCCACGGGACAGACCTGGGCTGGCCCACACCGAGCCGGGGGGGCTGTTCCCACCCTGTGCCCTGCTGCGCCAGCCCCAGGCCATGCCGTGCTGGGCTGTACCGAGCCAGGCAGACTGCGCCAGCCCCATGCCATGCCGTGCTAGCCCTGTGCCATGCCGTGCCAGCTCTGTGCTGTGCCGTGCTGTGCCAGCCCCAGGCCATGCCGTGCTGGGCTGTACCGAGCCAGGCAGACTGTGCCGTGCTGTGCTGTGCCAGTCCTGGGCCATCCTGTGTTGTGCCATGCTGTGCCATGCTGTTCCAGCCCTGTGCCATGCTGTGCCGTTCTGTGCTATGCCAGCTCTGTGCTGTGCCGTGCTGTGCCAGCCCCAGGCCATGCCGTGCTGGGCTGTACCAAGCCAGGCAGACTGTGCCGTGCTGTGCTGTGCCAGTCCTGGGCCATCCTGTGTTGTGCCATGCTGTGCCATGCTGTTCCAGCCCTGTGCCATGCTGTGCCGTTCTGTGCTATGCCAGCCCTGTGCTGTGCCATGCCGTGTTGTGCTGTGCCGTGCTGTGCCATACTGGGCCGTACTGAGCCAGGCAGACTGCGCCAGCCCCATGCCGTGCCGTGCTAGCCCTGTGCCATGCCGTGCCAGCTCTGTGCTGTGCCGTGCTGTGCCAGCCCTGTGCCATGCCATGCCAGACCTTGCTGTGCTGGGCTGTACTGAGCCAAGCAGACTGTGTCAGCCCTGGACTGTGCCGTGCCATGCTGTGCCATGCCATGCTGTGCTGTGCCATACTATGCCATGCCATGCTGTGCTGTGCCATGCCGTGCTATGCCGTGCCGTGCCATGCCATGCTATGCCATGCTGTGCCATGCCATGCTGTGCCGTGCCGTGCCATGCCATGCTATTCCATGCTGTGCCGTGCTGTGCCATGCCGTGCCATGCTGTGCCGTGCCGTGCCATGCCATGGTATTCCATGCTGTGCCATGCTGTGCCATGCCATGCCATGCTGTGCTGTGCCGTGCTGTGCCGTGCCATGCCGTGCCGTGCCATGCCATGCTATTCCATGCTGTGGCGCGCCGTGCCGTGCCATGCTATGCCGTGCCATGCCGTGCCATGCCGTGCCATGCTATGCCATGCCGTGCCGTGCCATGCCATGCCGTGCCATGCCATGCCATGCCATGCTATGCCATGCTATGCCGTGCCGTGCCGTGCCGTGCCGTGCCATGCCGTGCCGTGCCATGCCATGCCATGCCATGCCATGCTATGCCATGCCATGCCATGCCATGCCGTGCTGTGCCATGCCATGCCGTGCCATGCCGTGCCATGCCATGCCGTGCCATGCCATGCTATGCCATGCCGTGCCGTCCCGTCCCATGCCATGCCCTGCCGTGCCGTGCCGTGCCATGCCATGCTATGCCGTGCCGTGCCGTGCCGTGCCGTGCCGTGCCATGCCATGCCATGCCATGCCATGCTATGCCATGCTATGCCGTGCCGTGCCGTGCCGTGCCGTGCCATGCCGTGCCGTGCCATGCCATGCCATGCCATGCTATGCCATGCCATGCCATGCCATGCCATGCCGTGCTGTGCCATGCCATGCCGTGCCATGCCGTGCCATGCCATGCCGTGCCATGCCATGCTATGCCATGCCGTGCCGTCCCGTCCCATGCCATGCCCTGCCGTGCCGTGCCGTGCCATGCCATGCTATGCCGTGCCGTGCCGTGCCGTGCCATGCCATGCCGTGCCATGCTATGCCATGCTATGCCGTGCCATGCCGTGCCATGCCATGCTGTGCCATGCCATGCTATGCTATTCCATGGTGTGGCATGGCGTGCCATGCTGTGCCATGCCGTGCCATGCCGTGCCATGCTATGCCATGCTATGCCGTGCCATGCCGTGCCATGCCATGCCATGCTATGCCGTGCCGTGCCGTGCCGTGCCATGCTGTGCCGTGCCATGCCCTGCCGTGCCGTGCCGTGCCGTGCCGTGCCAGCCCCGGGCTCGGTGCTGATGCGCGTCCGGTGACGCGGCGGGGCCGCTGGGCGGCGCCCCGGGCGCAGCGGGCGGACCGGGCGGACCGGGCGGCGGGCGGCGGGCGGCGGGCGGAGCGGGCGCGGCGGGAGGCGGCGGGCGGCGGCGGGCGCGGCGGGATGGACGAGCCCAGCATCCTGCGGCGCCGGGGCCTCCAGGTGAGCGCCGGGGAGCGGGAGCGGGGAGCGGCGGCGGCAGGGAGCCGGGGGGAGCCCGGCCCCGGGGAACCCGGGGTGAGGTGGGGGCTCTGGGTGCGGGTCTGCAGCGGGGGGTGCTGCGGGGGTGGAGTGGGTGCTCAGGGCGAGGGGTGGGCGCTCGGAGCGGGGGTGTGCAAGGGGTGGGTGCTCAGGGTGAGGGGTGGGTGTTTTGGGTGTGAGGTGGGTGTTTTGGGTGCACGTGAGAGGGGTGCTGTGTGTGCAAAAGGTGGGTGCTGCGAGTGAGAGGTGGGTGCTCTGGGGGTGTGCGTGTGCAAGAAGTGGGTGCTGCGTGTAGGAGTTGGGTGCTGTGGGTGGGTGTGTGCGAGAGGTGGGTGCTCTGGGTGCGAGGTGGGCGTTTTGGGTGCACGTGAGATGGGTGCTGTGTGTGCAAGAGGTGGGTGCTGCAGGTGAGAAGTGGGTGCTCTGGGTGGGTGCATGTGCAAAAAGTGGGTGCTGTGTGTAGGAGTTGGGTGCTGTGGGTGGTTGTGTGCAAGAGGTGGGTGCTGCAGTGAGAGGTGGGTGCTCTGGGGGTGTGCGTGCAAGAAGTGGGTGCTGTGAGAGGGAGTTGGGTGCTCTGCGTGCGTGTGTGTGTGAGAGGTGGGTGCTGCGTGGTAGAGGTGGGGGCTGCGCGTGAGCAGCGTGTGACGGGTGGGACAGGAGCCGGGCACCCAGCACCAGGAGTGGGGCAGGGGACAAGCCCCAGCCATGCCGTGGGGTGCTGGGGGGGAGCACCCGCCTGTGCAGGGGCTGGGGTCTCCCATGGGAGCGCCGTGGCCCCTCCAGCCCAGGATGCGATGCCGGTCTGTGCCAAACCGCTGTGCCAGCGCCGATTTGCCCCTCTGAGCAGCCACCCCCTCCGTCGCCCTGTGTTCCTGCTCCGGGCGGGCCGAGGGCACCCACCCTCCCTGTCCATCCCGCACCCGCTCCCCGCTGGCACCCGCTGTCATGCTTGGAGGGGTGACAACCCCTCAGAGCTGAGCGCTGAGCCCGATTTTCCGGGTGACCTCACGCCTCCCTCCCCATCTGCAGTAACCGGGGGGCCCGGCCCGAGCTGTCCGGGCGGTTGGAAGATGGCACGGCGCTGCCTTCATCCGAGCTGGCAGCTCCGCAGGGCAGCTGCGCTCCGCCGCACGCTCAGCCCGGGAAAGAGCCCCGCGCCGGAGCTGCGTCCCCGCTGACACGGCCGGTTGGAGCCGCGGCCGTGGGGTTCGGGGCTCTTGGCCGTGGGTGTCGCTCCCAGCAGTCCCGGGGCCAGCAGCCCCACGGGGCCGTGGCTGCGTGCCCGCATCCCCGCGGCAGGAGGGGCGGGAAGGGGCTCCCACCAGGGAGCTAATCCCAAAGCGCTGAGCAGCGATGCCGTCCCCGATGCCGTCCCCGATGCCGTCCCCACAGGGATCGGCTGATGGTTAATCCTGGCTCCCAGCAGGACCTGCTGATGGGAGATGTGCCGTGCTGCATGGGTGCATCAGGCACCCTGTGGGTGCTAGCCCTGTGGCGCTGCCCCACGCGGGTCCCCAGGGCCCTCGGGGGATGCTCTGCCTGTCCCCGGGGACGCAGCGTGGCCGGAGAGCCCCCGGCAGTGGTGGGTGTTGGGTGCCACAGGACCACTCCACGCCCTTGCACCCATAGATGGGTGAGGAGGCTGTGGGGTGGGGTGGGGGTGAGCATGGGGGACAGGGGTGTCTGTCCTCTGTCCCACTGTCCCATCTGCACGTGGCTGAGCAAGTAAAACCCTCGGGGTGACACTTCGCTGCCTCTTCCTCGCTTGGGGGCCAGTGGCCGGCAGCACGGCCCTGGGTGTGGGTGGGATGCGGGCTGGGCGACGGCAGGGCTGGGTGAGGGTGCTGGGGGGCTCCTGCTCCACGCAGGGACCCTCCACCCCCTTCCCCAGCCTGGGCCTGGGGTCACCCAGTGATGCTGGGTGCACTGGGACACCCACACCCACCCCGGGCACCCGCCCCCTGCCCCACACCCGCCCCCAGCACCCACGCCACCCCGGGACAGACGCGCACCCGTGGGCCCCGGGGCTGCCAAGTCCCTGTGCGCCCAGGCATGATGTCACCCGTTGCCATGGCGATGCTGCTGCATCACTGCGTTGCAGCGCGCCCCAATCCAGGGATTTCCGCAGGGGCTGCACAGCGTGGGCAGCGGGATGGGGTGCCGGCACCCTGGGGGGGTTGTAGGGTGCACGGGTGCTGCTGCGTGCCCCCACATGGGTGGCAGCACCCCCTGCCCGCGGGGAGCTCCCTGCCCACGTAGGGAATGTTCCTAAGCTGCCTGGGGGTACGGGGCTGGCGGGCACCGGCGGTGGGCACAGGATCAGGGCAATGACGGGGCATTAGCCAGCACGTGCACCCACCGCGTGTGCCAGCATCCCGTGGTGTGCCAGGGCACGCACCGGCCCATTCACGCCGTGCCCCTCGCACCGTGCCCGTGGGATCTGTGCCACTCTCTGTGGCGTGCCCGGTGGCACACGGGTGGGCACTGAGTCTGTGCCGGAGCCGGCCAGCGCCCACCGCACCGGGAGGATGGCGCGGGCCAGGGTTCCTGCCCGCACAGCTGCCCTTTGCCCTGTTGCACCACCTGCAAGCAAACAGCTCTCACAAGAAATATTCCCAGCGACTGGAAAAATAAACAGCGCAGGGGCTGCCAGCTGCTCCCCGCACCCGGGGCTGGGGGGACGGGGCGGGGGACAGGGCACAGCCACCACCCCGTGGCCACGCTCCAGCCAGGCGGCTGGGTGCTGCTCCCGCTCTGCCACCCTCGCGCCCTCGCTCCCGGGCCTGGCCACGGGGCCACCAGCCCTGGGGACCTTGGAAGGAGATGTCCCCTTGTGCTGACCCCGGGCGGGTGATTTGTCACCCTCACCTGACACGGCAAAGCCGCAGCACCCTGGGCACGGTGAGCGGGGTCCAGTCCGGCGGTGACAGCCTGGTGGCAGGGGCCGGCTGCAGGCAGTGTGGGTGCTGCTGGGCGCGTGGCCGCGGCCAGTGGGCGGTGGGGGTCTCGGGCGTGGGCACCCCCCGACACCTGGGGCCACGCTCTGACCCTGCTTCTCGCTTCTCTCCTTGCAGAAGGAGCTGAGCCTGCCGCGCCGAGGAAGAGCGTAAGTCCCCGAGCTGGGCCACCCGGGGCGCGGGACGGGGTGTCACCGGGAGGGACGCGCTTGGGGACGTGGCAGGGGGGCAGCGGGGATGGGTGGCGGGTGGCACCGGGGCTTGTTGTGCCCACATCTGGGATGGCATCGCCGTGTTCTCTGATACTGGAGGGACCTGATGTGCGTGTGCTGGGATGTACTGGGATGTACTGGGGTGTGCTGGGGTGTGCTGCAGGTACATTGGGGTGTGCTGGGGTGTTCTGGGGTGTTCTAAGTGGTATTGGAGCGTACTGGGATGTACTGGGGTGTGCTGTGCTCTGCTGCAGGTACATTGGGGTGTGCTGGGGTGTTCTAAGTGGTATTGGGGTGTACTGGGATGTACTGGGGTGTGCTGGGGTGTGCTGCAGGTGTATTAAGGTGTACTGGGGTGTTCTGGGGTGTTCTACGCAGTATTGGAGTGTACTGGGATGTACTGGGGTGTGCTGTGCTCTGCTGCAGGTACATTGGGGTGTGCTGGGGTGTTCTAAGTGGTATTGGGGTGTACTGGGATGTACTGGGGTGTGCTGGGGTGTGCTGCAGGTGTATTAAGGTGTACTGGGGTGTTCTAAGCAGTATTGGAGTGTACTGGGATGTACTGGGGTGCGTTGTGCTCTGCTGCAGGTACATTGGGGTGTGCTGGGGTGTTCTAAGTGGTATTGGGGTGTACTGGGATGTACTGGGGCGTGCTGTGCTCTGCTGCAGGTACATTGGGGTGTTCTGGGGTGTTCTAAGTGGTATTGGGGTGTACTGGGATGTACTGGGGCGTGCTGGGGTGTGCTGCAGGTGTATTAAGGTGTACTGGGGTGTTCTGGGGTGTTCTAAGCAATATTGGAGTGTACTGGGATGTACTGGGGTGCATTGTGCTCTGCTGCAGGTACATTGGGGTGTGCTGGGGTGTTCTAAGTGGTATTGGGGTGTACTGGGATGTACTGGGGCGTGCTGGGGTGTGCTGCAGGTGTATTAAGGTGTACTGGGGTGTTCTGGGGTGTTCTAAGCAGTATTGGAGTGTACTGGGATGTACTGGGGTGCGTTGTGCTCTGCTGCAGGTACATTGGGGTGTGCTGGGGTGTTCTAAGTGGTATTGGGGTGTACTGGGATGTACTGGGGTGTGCTGGGGTGTGCTGCAGGTGTATTAAGGTGTACTGGGGTGTTCTGGGGTGTTCTAAGCAGTATTGGAGTGTACTGGGATGTACTGGGGTGTGTTGTGCTCTGCTGCAGGTACATTGGGGTGTGCTGGGGTGTTCTAAGTGGTATTGGGGTGTACTGGGATGTACTGGGGTGTGCTGGGGTGTGCTGCAGGTGTATTAAGGTGTACTGGGGTGTTCTGGGGTGTTCTAAGCAATATTGGAGTGTACTGGGATGTACTGGGGTGCATTGTGCTCTGCTGCAGGTACATTGGGGTGTGCTGGGGTGTTCTAAGTGGTATTGGGGTGTACTGGGATGTACTGGGGCGTGCTGGGGTGTGCTGCAGGTGTATTAAGGTGTACTGGGGTGTTCTGGGGTGTTCTAAGCAGTATTGGAGTGTACTGGGATGTACTGGGGTGCGTTGTGCTCTGCTGCAGGTACATTGGGGTGTGCTGGGGTGTTCTAAGTGGTATTGGGGTGTACTGGGGTGTACTGGGGTGTGGTAGGAGGCTGTTGCGAAGCCACAGTGGGGTTGCGCATTGGGGTGCGTTGGAGTGTGCTGTTCCGGGGTGTTTTGGGGTGTTGCGGAGGTGATGCAGGGGGGTCTCGGCGCTGGGCTGGGGCTGTCGGGGGGTCACGGGGCTGTGTGCTGGGGGGACGTAGGGGCTGTGCTGGGGCCGTACTGGGGCTGTGCTAGCCATGCACTGGAGGGGCACTGGGGCTGTGTTAGGGATGCACTGGGGCTGTACTGGGCCTGTACTGGTGCTGGCTGCGGTGTCTCAGCGCCACCAGCGCCCCGGCGCATCCCGGGAGCCGGACGGATCGGGGCTGCCGCTGGACCGGGCCGGGCAGGCTGGGGTGCGCCGGGGGCTGCCGTGCCGAGCCGTGCCGAGCCGAGCCGTGCCGCAGGGGCGGGCCCGGGCCCGGCGGGCCGAGCAGGGAGCCCCGGCGGGGCCGCCGGTGCCGCCCGCCCGCGGGAGCCGCCCAGCGCGGGGGCAGCCGGTGCGGCGGCGGCGCGGGGAGCGGAGCGGGGCGGCGGCGGCGGCGGCGGCATGAAGTCGCGGCGGGACAGGCTGAAGATCCCCTCGCTGACCTTGGAGTGAGTCGGGGCCGGGGCGGGGCGCGCCGGTACCGGCCCCGGGGGCGAGCGGCGGCGCCCCGGGGCACCCCCGTCCCGGAGCATCCCCGTCCCGGAGCACCCCCATCCCGCTGCATCCCCGTGCCGGAGCATCCCCATCCCAGAGCACCCCCATCCCGCTGCATCCCCAATCCGCTGCATCCCCATCCCAGATCATCCCCGTCCCGGAGCACCCCCGTCCCGGAGCACCCCCGTCCCAGAGCACCCCCATCCCGGAGCACCCCCATCCCGCTGCATCCCCATCCCGCTGCACCCCCATCCCAGAGCACCCCCGTCCCGGAGCACCTCCATCCCCATCCCACTGCATTCCCACCCTCCGGGCCGCAGGTCCCAGCCCTTCCTCCCGCATCCACAGCCCCGGACCCCCCCGGTGACCCCCCCCCCCGGCAGCACCGGACCCCACGGTGTGCGTCCCCCCCCAGCCTTAGACCCTGCAGTGTCCCTGCTGTCCCCTGCGCTCCCCCTCCAGCTCTGCCCCTCTCCCTGCCCTGCCCGGCCCCCCCAGCCCTGGTCCCCTTGTCCCCCCTCCAGCCCTTGGCCCCTCTGCTCTTGGCCCCTGGCCCCCTCCAGACCCCCTGCCCCCCCCGGACCCCCAGCCCCCTGTGGCTGTGCCACCAGGGTGCCCGCCAGCACCCACTGACGCCACGCCGGCACGTCTTGCCTTGCAGCTTGTCTCCGAGCAGCCAGAGCCCGACGCTGCTGAGCCCCTGCAGCCCCTGCAGCCCCTGCAGCCCCTTACTAACCCTGCACCCCTGGAGGTAAGACCCCCCCAAACCTTCCCCGGGCACCGCGGCCACCAGCTCCGGGGCAGGAGAGACCAAGCAGGGAAGGGGGAGAGGTGGAGATGCGGGCAGCAAGGTGGGTCCCCCCCAGCATGGGTGCCTCGGGGAGCCCCGAAAGTGGCACTGTCTTCTGTGGGGCACGTGGGGCAACGCAGCCGGGGTCTGTCCCCAGCCCTGTGCACCCCGAAAGTGGCCTGGCCGTGCTGGTGGGCTAGCAACCGGTCCATTTTGGGGAGCCCTGATGGGAACGCCGTGGCAGTAGCTTGAGCTCAGGCTCTGAGCATCCTCATTTTGGGAGAGGATCGCCTCGAAATCAGACCAGGGCAGGGCATTGTGATGGGAGCGGGGATGGTGCCTTCCTCCCGCCCGGAAAACCTCCCTCGCCGCCTTTTCTGCTCTGCCGTAGTGGAAGGGGAGCGGGGGGCTGCTCTGGGGGATGGGTGCCCCTCACCCAAAATGCTGTGAGCCCCTTGCAGTGCCCCACCGGGTGCTGCTATCGTGGAGGCGGGTGGCCGGACCCTGCGGCATGCGCCGGCTGCGCTCTGCCCTGGGGACAAGGTGCAGTGGGTGTGCTGGCACCCGGCAGTCACGCCCCGGCCCTGTGCCCCATGGCGCCCGTGGGGCAGAGCTGCGGCCTGCCCGGCACCCATGGGTGACGCTGGGTGCCTCCATCCATCTGCCGGGGAGAGCAGCTGGCGCTGGGCGAGAAGGAAGCGGCCGGGAGCTCTGCCACTGCTCAGCAACAGGCAGAGCCATTTGTTGTGGGCAGGCAGGAGCCAGGGTGCTGCCTACACTCTGCCTGCACAGGAGGGTCCTTGCCTGCCGTGCTCCCTCCTGGCTGGCCACACCTCGCCCGCGGCACGTGGAAAAACAAGCGCGGCCATGCAGTTGCTCAGCCAAGGCCTCTGGGAGGGCGTTTTTGGGATGCTTGGAATGGGGACGGGATGGGGATGACGGGCAGTCTGGCAGCGCCCCGGGTGCTGCAACGTGCTGGCGTCTCACGGCTGCCGGGCAGGAGGCGAGGGGAAGCGTGGTGCTGCCAGGCTCGGTGCTGCCCTTTTGCCACGCTGAAACCCTGCCCAAACCCACTGGTGTCGGGATTTCTGGCCCTGGCACTTGCCAGCTGCCACCCAGCAAGCGTGGCGATGCCGTGCCGTGTGGCTCAGGAGGCTCCGCCGGCCCTGGCGTGCCACTGCAGGGGGTTTTGTCACCGCCACTAAGGGGATGGATGCCACTGGGTCTTTGCTTGGGATCTCCCTGATTAAACGGGAAAGCCGGCGTGGGAGGGAGGCTGCGGGGCGCTTGCCGGGGCGCTGCCGGGCGGTTGCCCTCCGAGCACGGTGCCCCGCGGGCGGCAGGATGCCGTTAGGGGATGCCGGCCCTGCTGACCTGGGGGGATTTGTGCCCCTCGAATGCAGAGTGGTGGAGGCTGCATCTCCATGGTAACCCTGACCCCATTTTGGGGTGCTGCCCCGTCGCTATGGTAACCCCAAGCCTCCATTTTGGGGCGATGTCCCATCTCTGTAGTAACCCTGACCTCATTTTGGGGTGCTGCCCCATCTCTGTGGCAGCCCTGAAGCCCTTTTGGGGTGCTGCCCCATCTTTATGGTAACCCCAAGCCCCAATTTTTGGGTGACACCCCATATCTGTAGTAACCCTGGCTCTGTTTTGGGGCGCAGCCCCGTCTTCATAGTAACCCTGACCCCATTTTGGGGTGCTGCCCCATCTCTATGGCAACCCTGACCCCGTTTTGGGGTGCTGCCCCGTCTCTATGGCAACCCCGAGCCCATTTTGGGGTGCTGCCCCATCTCCATGGTAACCCTGACCCCGTTTTGGGGTGCTGCCCCGTCTCTATGGCAACCCCGAGCCCATTTTGGGGTGCTGCCCCATCTCCATGGTAACCCTGACCCCGTTTTGGGGTGCTGCCCCGTCTCTATGGCAACCCCAAGCCCCTGTTTGGGGGTGCAGCCCCATCTCTCCCCTAACCCCGGCCCCACATCGGGGCGCTGCCTCGTTTCTATGGTAACCCCGTCCCCCCGTCCCCCCAATCCCCCAACTTCCTTTTGGGGGTGCTACCCCCGTCTCCATGGAAACCCCGACCCCGTTTCGGGGCGCTGCCCGTCTCCATGGTAACCCCGCCGCCGCCGGGCGGGAAGGGGCGGGCGGCGGCGGGAGGCGGCGGCGGCGGGAGCCCGGCCCGGCCCCGCTCCCAGCCCCCGGCGCGGTCCCGGCCCCTCGCGTCCCCGGCGGCGCCGCTCGGCCGGGCCGGTGGATGCGGCCGGGCCCCGGTGGGGCCGAGCCGCCCGCGATGTCGGACCCGAGCTGCTGGGGAGCCGCTCCGCCCGGTTACCGGGGCCAGCGGGCGGCCGGCGCCCTGCTCCAGCGCTCCAAGAGGTACCGGGCGGCGGGGGCCCTGCACCGGGGGGGGCCCTGCACCGGGGGGAGGCTGGGTTGGGGGGGGGCTTTGCACCGGGGGGGGCACCGGGGTGCCTGGGTTGGGGGGGGCTTTGCACCGGGGAGGGCACCGGAGTGCGTGGGTTGGGGGCGGGGAGCGTGCATGGAGGGGTGCGCACTGGAGTGTATGGTTTGGGGGGGCTCTTCCCACCGAGGGGGCACCCTGGGGTGTATGGTTTGGGGGGGTGCAGCGGGGGGGCACCCTGGGATGCATGGTGGTGGTGGGGTGCACTCTGGGGTGCATGGGTTGGGGTGTCTTTGCACCAGGAGTGCACCCTGGGGTGTGTGGGTTGGAGGGGGCTGCGCGCCATGGGTGCATTTTGGGGGTGCTGTGCACTGAGGGTGCACCCTCAGAGCCCTCAGGTTGCCTGGGGTGGGGTGCACCGGGGGGGGACCCCAGTGCCATGGGGGGTGCAGAGCGTAGGGTCCTGGGGCATTAGGGGATGCACGTTTTGGGGTGCTGTGCGCCAGTGCTGGGGGAGGTGGGTTGGGGCTCCTTGCAGCGGGGTGTGTGTTGGGGAGGGTCTTGCACGCACAAGGTGGAAATACCCCTGTTAGCCCCCGTACCAAGGTGGCCCCCGCACCCATGGCACGTGTCCCATGCGGTGACGTGTCCTGAGCCAGGGTGAGGGTCCCCAGGGCGCCTGGGGGGGTGGGAAGGGGCCAGTGCCTTGCAGCCAGCCGTGGGCTACGGGGGGGGCAAAGGGCTCACACACCCTTCGGCGGTGGGGCTGGGGGCCGTGTCAGGGGCTGCTGCGTAAACGGGGTGCTAGCGGGGCTACCCCAGCTCTCCAGCTGCAACGCCAGGCTTGGCCCAGGCGGGTAGGTGGGACGTGTCCCCGAGGAGGGGGCCAGGCAGCACTGCCGGCCCTGGGGGAGATGCAGCGAGCACCCGCTGAGCCCCCCGGGTGCAGGCAGTGGAGGCTGGCACCTCCATCCAGCAGATTTGGGGTGCTGTAGCCAGCCCAGGCATAAAACCCTTCCACGGCTTTGTATAAAAAAGGTGTTTAAGACAGTGCGGAGGCAGAGGGGAGATATTCCCATTGTGAATATCTTTTAATATTGCTGTGGGCTGGCACAAAGCGACACGGTTGCTTAGCAAATGAATCCATCCAGCGCCGATCCCAGCCCCGAGAAGGTGCCTGCTTCACCCGAGCTGCGGGAATTACGGCTGCCAGCACACGAGGATGGGCAAGCAGGACCCTTAATAAAGGAGAAGAGGCGTTGGATGGGGTTTTCCAACCTGGGGTGGCCAAGCCGCAGCGGCCCTGGGAGAGATGTGTAATTGGAGAGATGATCTAGGCAGTCATCTCTCTCCAGCTGAGCATGATGAGGCTGTAATTCTCATGAAGGGCAAAGGATTTGCTCTTCTTTCATCGGTATTCCTAGAATCCACGGTGAGAAGCGGTCTGGCCTATTTTACAGCGGGCAGAAAGCATATGGTGTTATTTAGTGGGATTAAGAGGGCTGAGAGATCCTAATTTCCCGTGGGGGGATGCTGAGATGGCCGGCGCGGGGCAGGACAGCCGGTGGTTCAGGGGCTGATGGGGCTCTTCTCCTCCATGGATGCTGCCCGTGGCTGTTCACACCTCGCACGCCACAGAAAAACGTGCCAGGAGACGTAACAGGTACCGTTTCCTACCCACTACTGGGAAACTGCGGCACGGGGACGTGCAGGGATGCGTCCAAGGAGCAAGGCAGTTTCTTTAGGTTTGTTTTCTTGCAGTGCAAAGAAATAAATGTCTCGACATGACTTGGTACTGCGCCATTTGGGATTTTGCTCTTGGGAGGAGCCCGGTGCGTTGCTCCATGCTCCGGGGCGGATTAATAAGAGCCTCCGCAGCACCAGGCTTTCAGCTGGGGTGGGAAGAGGGGCCAGGGCGGCTCTGCGGGGCGATGCTGGGTGCCTGGCGGGGTTGTGAAGATGTGGTGGAGTTGTGCGTGGCCCATGCTGGGCCGTGCTTTGCATTTCATCATCCAGACCCTGGTCCCCAGCCTCCCCCATCCCAGCCTCCCCCATCCCAGCCTCCTCCACCCCGGAGGCAGCCGAGTTCAGCGCCGTCAGAAGTCACGGAGAAGAAATGTCATGGAGAAACTTGGGATGCAGCTGCTTGGTTCGGCAGGTTTTGACGTTAAACACAAACCTATCCCACTGGAAAGCGATTTTTCCAGGATGTGGTGATCCATGGCACTTCCCCAAATCTCCAGGCACGTGAGCGCCGTGAGCCCATTTGCGGGATATGGAGGAAAAACTTTGTCCGCAGCCACGTGAAGAAGGGAGCCGGGAGCGCTGGCTCGTGCTTTTAATCACGCAGCCGGGAGCGGAGCCGCCTGCTTGTACTTTGAGACTGCGCCCGCTCCCTTATCGGCCTGACCCTGCCCTCGCAGCCGCGCTGCTCCCACCACCCTGCGCCCGCTGGCATTCACCCGCCGGCGGTGCCCAGCAGTGGGCTGGCATCTGGCGGATGATGCTCTACCATCCTGGGAAGCTTTAGGGGTCGGATCCTGCGGGAGAGGAGCGGGATGCTGCAGTTTCTCCGTGCATTTCCCAGTGATGGCCCTGCCTACGGCCGGGTGGTTTAGCCTGACCCTCGGTATTGCACGGTGCTGACTCCTTGCCCCCCAGCGCCGCTCGTCTGGATCCTGGCAGAGCCATTTGCCCATTAGAGACATCAGCGTTGTGCTGTGCAGCCGGATCCTGCCCTTCCCGCAGCTCCTTTCCTGCGGGAAGCTGTCAGATTTTGCTCTGTCGCCTGCCTGTGGACATCCCGGCCGTGCCGTACCGAGGCTGGGTGCTGGTGCGGGTGCCGGCAGGCAGTGGGAGGTGCCGGTTCCTCCTTGCAGGCAGCCTCGGGACGGGTGACACATATTTTGCTCCAGGCTTCGGGGTGACACCGGCTGTCACACACTTTCCTCATCCTTTGAAATAAGTGCTGGACGGCAACGGCAGCCCCAAGGCCGAGGCAGCCTCAGCATGAGCAGCACGGGAGATGCTGACGGCGATTTTCCACTCCATTTTTGGTACCAAATGTGCAATTAGGTGATGGAGGCAGAGAGGGCAGCTGCCCTAGCTCCTGCCTTCAGGGCTCGGCAGCTCGTCTCTGCCCCGAGGCTTGTTTCTAGCCTGAGGTTTCCGTGCTGTGAAGGATGGGAACCAGCTGTAAATGATGCATCAGGCGAAGGGGGGTTGAAGTGGCGCAAGATGGTTGCGGAGCCGAGGGTGGAGCGCACGGAAACAGGAAACGTCGGCCTCCCTCTGTGTCACTATTACTGGAACTTGCTTCGTTAAAGGTTTGTTTTCACTTCCAAAATGAAACCGAGCAAGCAGGAGCGAGCCCCTCGTCCCCTGGGATGTCCCCCCCTGCAAAACACAGACGCATGTGCACCCACGGCAGGACCGAATGGTGAAGCAATGCCAAAGCTGGCTGCTCTCTGCAGCCCTCCTGGTTAATAAGCCTCTGCTCGTGCCGCTTCGGTAGTGGAGCGGGTTTGCTTGCAGTGCCTCGGTTTCCCATCCGGCACGCAGAGCTGGCAGCAGCAAGAGGCTGTGGTTTGCTCTTGCTCTGGGGGTGGGTGCTGGGCTGTGAGTTTGCAGCCGTAGGTGCTGCAATTGGTGTTTAAGCCTGTGTTTAAGCAAGAAAAGCAAATGGAGGGGCCAGGCAGGGGTGGGAAGGGGTGAATGGTCGGGGGGGAAGGTTTCTGCCTCCCCCCGGCATCATGGCTCAGCTCCGGTGCTGAGCAGGAGGCTCCAAGCCCTCCAAAGCCGCTGCAGCTCTGGGTGAGCTCAGGGCGGTTGGGGGGTGCATGTCCCAGGGAGACACCCAGGGACCCCTCATCCTGGGTGCAGCTGGCAGAGGAGGGTTTTGGGGGGCCCCAAGCTGCCTCCCCGGTCACCGGCTTGGCCGAGACCTTCAGTCTCGAGCAGAAGAGTTGGGGCTCCTGGTTTTAGGGTGGGAGCAAGAGGAGCCCTGCGGGGGGGAGATGCCAGCGGTGACAGGGTGCCAGGCATCGCTTGCAGAGCTCTGACCACGTGTCACCGGCGTTGGCCGTGCACCAGTGCCGTGTACATCCATCTGGAGGGGTGGCGTGTTGCAAAACGCCGTCCTTTGCACCCCAGATACCGTATCCGCCGTTCACTTCTGGGTTTGGGATCCGGGGAGAATCCCTCGGGTTCGTCCTCTCGATTTCGCAGGTGTATCTGGCCATGGCATGATGTTAAATGACGTCCTTTAATTAGTGGCATCCGTGCGGGTTCCTGTTCCCAGCCTGGCGAGGAAATTCAGCGTCGCCTTTGTAGAACTTGCAGCCCGAGGAAGCGCAGATAGAGGAAAGGGGAGGTCGTCCTTGTGCTTGCACGCCAGCTTGCACCAGGTTCTGCTTTGCGCTGTGGATATCTGCAGTTCCCTCTCTGCAGAGTGGCAGAGACATTAAATGAGCCCATCATCCTTTAAATGGGGTTGAAATGGGCTGCATACGACAGGAGTAGGGCTGCAGCACCCCTGCGGGCAGGCGGGCTTTTTGAGGCTGGGCCACGCTTGCGAGGCAGCCTTGGGCTCGGGGCTTGGAGAGGGGCTGAAAGGAAAGGAAGAAGGAAATTCCTGCAAGAAGAACCGAAATCTTGTGAGTTGGGAGGGTGGGAATGGAGACGGTGATATGGAGACCCGGCGCTTGTGGACACGGCCTTTTGCTTGTTCCAGAGGAGCTCTGTGGGATGCTGGAGTGTGGCACTGGGAGGGGAGTTTTGGGGTGTTTGGGGTGTCGAGGCGCCGTTGCCGTCAGCACGGACCCGCGCGCGGTGCTGCTTTTCACCCGGCGCCAGCGCACGTGGCTTCCTGCCGGAGCGTGGCCGAGCCGGACCCCTGCCGGGGCATCGCAAACGCCCAGTGACACCGCAAAGTCTCGGGGACCAACTGTCCTCCCCGCTGTGACATGGGGACCACCGAGTGTAGGGAGGTTTATAGGAACTGGGGGCATTTTCCATGCAATGGAGCAGGTCAGGTTGTGGCCGCTTGGCATTTCCATCGCTTCCTCCTTTTACATCCCTTTTTCTGTTCCTGCCCTCGGCCCGTTGCCCAAGGGGCCGCCTGCCTCTGCCCTCCCCAGCGAGCCAAAACCAGAAGCGGGACCTTGATGAGACGATTCATCGTTAAAAATAACCCCGGCAGCACTGAACCAGGGACGGATCTTCCCTGCGGCGGGAGATCCGTAATCGATGGGGTGATGGCAGCCATGTCCCCTGGCACAGGGTGTCGCATACAAGTGGACCCGTACGTGCCCGAGCCCGTCCAGCCTTGCCCGTCCTTTGCTTCCCGCAATTAATTCCCTCTTTTTCTTCCCTAGTTGCCGAAGCAGCAATAGGAAGAGCTTAGTGGTGGGCACCCCCTCTCCGACGCTCTCGCGGCCGCTCTCCCCTCTCTCCGTGCCGACAGGTAAGGGATGTCCCAGGCGATGGGTTGAGCATCTCCCCAAATTACCCGAATATTTTGCAGGGTGACCCTCCTGCAGCACCTTGTTAGCAGCAGTGGGCTGGCTCCTGGCCACGGGTGCCTTTTCCAGGAGGGAATATCCTGGGAAGCGATTTACCTTCTCTTTCCCCTGAAGGAGCAGCTTGCGGCACCCCGAGCATCGCGGGTATCGGGGTGACTTTTCCCCCTTTCTCCCCACAGCCGGGAGCAGCCCCTTGGACAGCCCACGCAACTTCTCCGCCAGCACCTCCATCAACTTCCCCTTCGCTCGCAGGTGAGCTCCCGGCCCCCCTCCCAGACCATTAATATTCACTAATAATTATAATTCACCACCTGGGACTGTTCTGTTGATCTCAAGTGATTTGTTTTGATTTTTTTTTTCGCTTTTTTTCTCCCTGTTTTTTGGTCTGGTGGTGTTTGCTCTGCTGTGACCGGTGCCTCCCGCCACCCCAGCCATGCTCCTCGGACTGACAGGTGAGTACCGGGCACGGGCTGGGGCTGCGGTCCGGGGAGACGTCTGCTCCGCATCGGCACGGCCCTTCTTTGTGTGCGTCCCTGGGCGGGAGATTTTGCTCTAGAACCAGGCTCCCTGCAGCTCCCGGAGCAGAAATATCCCTGTTCCCATCACACCGTCGCCAGCCACGAGCTCAGCCCCAGCTCGGGCCTGCTCTGAGCGCTCCCGACGGATGCTCGGCAGATATCCAGGGACGGATGCTCAGCCGGATCCCCGCGGAGGCAGATCTCGCTGCATCCCCTTCCCAGCCTGCGCTGCTCCAGACGCAGATGCCAAAATCCTGTTTAATTAATTAATTAACTGCACACATGGGGGCGGACAGCTGATTTTAACCCATCGATTGTCACATGGAAAAAAGCTGGAGGCTTACGGATGGTTTTCAGGCTTGTAACAGAGTGAAAAGCCAAGCTGCGGGGCTGGGGGTTTGCGAGCCTGCCGGCAGCGAGGGTACGTGGTGGTGCCAGTGCCGGATCCGGCACCCTGCCAGCTCCTGCCGGCCTTGGCCCCGCACGGGAAACGGCGGCGGGAGGTGAAGGGCCTCCTCTTGACCTGGACATTGCCCCGTCCATTAGAAACGTCTCCAGGAGGAAGCATTCGCCTACGTATGAGCGGTTGCCTTCCTGTTTATAACCGGGCTCTGCTCCGCGGCGCCTGTTGTCTCAGGATGGGTCTTTAGGAATCCCGATGTCTCATAGCACAAAGTCCCAGAAGGCTGAATTTTGCTCTAGTTAAAAATCAGATTCTCGCAGTTTGGGTTTTTTTCTGTCTGAAACGGATTCGCCACCTGACCCAGCCCCAGCGCTGTCCCTTCGTGGGGACCGTGCTCGCTGTCACTGTCCCCATGGACGCCTGCACGCTGGGGGTGCAGAACCCCCCCCACCTGCAAACCCCTCTTATTTCACCCCATTTCAGTCTATCCTGAAAAGAGGTTTCAGGGCTTTATTATTCAAGCCAAACCTGCGTTCTCTTCCCGATCCTTATCACTCTGACGTTATTTATTTGCATTTAGATGATGGTTTTTTTCCTGTATGTGATTGGCATGTTTGCACTCGCAGGGCTGATGGCAGAAGGTGGTCACTGGCTTCGCTACCCTCCTCTGGCTATGGGACCAACACCCCCAGCTCCACTGTCTCGGTAACGTTTCCTTTCTCATGGCAGCAGGCGAGAAGAACCCAAACCCTTTGATTTTTGGTGAAACGCCTCCCGAGCCCCACGGCATCGGGTCCTAGGCAGCCCCTCCATTCCTAGAGGACCATGTGCTTTAGCTGCGTCGTGCTTTCCAAATGTGGTTTTAAGAAAGCCGTAGAGCTCAGCTAACGGCTTACAGCGTCCCTGGGCGTTACAGCATCCCTGCGTGTCGCGGGTCGAGCGTGCACGGGGCGCATCCCGACCGTGCAGGGAAATGGCCGGGCAGGAGCCGCCCGGGATGCTGCGGGTACAAGGGATGGGGCGGTCAGCGGAGCTGGATTGAGTGGTTTGGGGTGGGAGTGGGCAGCGCAGACCTCCCCAGCCTGGCCTTGCCATCCGTATTTCGCATTATCGAGCACAGAGCATGCTGCCCGTTAGTGTTTCCAGCCTCCTAAGAGGCTCCAAGAAATATTTTCCTTGTGGACTTGCTGGTTTCCACCCTGCTGCTGGGAAGCACGGATCCGTCTCCTGATCCCCCCGTGTCTGTCCTTCTTTCCAGTCGTCTTCGTCCTCCCAGGAGCGCCTGCACCAGCTGCCGTACCAGCCCACTCCCGACGAGCTGCATTTCCTTTCTAAGCATTTCCGCAGTACGGAGAGCGTCATGGACGAGGAGGGGCGGCATTCGCCCTGCCTGCGCCCACGATCCAGGAGCCTCAGGTACGGCACCCGCTGTGGGGAGCACCCACGGTGCTGCCGGGACGATGCACCGGGTGCCGGCACATCCAGCGCATCCTCTGCCCTCTCGGAAGCTGTTCCTGAGATGTCCTGGTCCTGCTAAGCCCGTCCCAAGGTGTTGACCCCAATGCGGGTTTTCCCCTTGCAGGGGAGTGAAGAAGCTATGGCTTGAGGTTGTAGATGCCCCATCCCTGGAAATAATCAAGGTCAGGTTGGACGGGGCTCTTGGAGATGGTCCTGCTCATTGCAGGGGGGTTGGACTAGATGGCCTTTAAAGGTCCCTTCCAACTCAAACTGTTCCATGAGTCTGTGATCCTAAGCTCCATGGTTTTGGGCATGAGGTTCTCAGCATCTTCTCGGCTGTCGGGATGTGGCATTGCTCTCCTGGCAGCGGACGACACCTGAGAGTGAGGTTTCCTGGGGCTGAAGCTGGAGAAAGTGGGATTTGTTCCAAAATAGTTGGTTTGCAGCTTCTTGCTCAATTGTCTCAAAGGTTTCGGTGGAGACAAGGGGACTGCTGAGCAGAAGCCCAAGCGGTGGCCGTCCTTGCAGGGCACAGCTGGGAGGCCACCAGCCTGAGCTGCTGTTAAAAGGTTAAAAATCTCGTTTCTGGGCTTGGGTGAGGAAACATCACCTGTGTTTGCTGGGGCTGAGCATCAGCCTGGCCTTTGCCTCTGCAAAAAACAAGGAGCGCAGGTGGACAGGCATTTGCAGGCTGGAGAGAGGAAAATCTGGAGAGAGCATCAAGCTGGTGGCCATAGCATTGTGCAAGCTGACCCTACAGACCTGCCGAGCTCCGCGTTGCTGCTCCAAGACCGTGTCCCGTTCAAGGAGCTGGTCATGTTTCCGCTTGTCCAGCACCAGGAGCTTGTGCTTTTTACAGGGGATGTTTCGGTTAAATTCTCTTTTCCCACTGAAAAAGCTCCCGGCCCTCTTTGCGCCAGAGGCAGAGCCATAGCCCTGCGTGTCGCCAGCTGAAATTTCATTAAAATCAGATTAATTATCTGACAGGGCTTTGTAGGTGGCGAGGTTTTCACCAAGGAGATGCCAGCTCTGCGGTCAGCACAGCAAAGGCTGAGCTGGGGCTGGCAGCGAGCGGCTTGGGTCTGGTTTTAGTCGCCGCATTTATTATATAGCGGTTAATGAGTTGCTGGCTGCTCCTGCAACTTGCTTTGCATAACAGGATCACCAGGCAGGGGCCTGAGAGAGGCAATGTTGGGTGAGGGTAAGAGAGAAGCCGTGTTTAATGAAGGACCCTGCGTCCACCACGGGGTTCGGTTGGGGTTTTTTTGCTGGTGAGCTGCAAAAGGGCAACGATGGTGAGAAATTGTGGGATCCAGAGGAAGGAAAGGATGAGCTCGCTCTTCAAAGCCCAGGGACTGATGCACCAGTCTCTCAGCCCTGGATTTTCAAGTGACTTGAGTTTGGAGACCTGGGTCTGCAGGACATTAACCTCCCCTGGACCAGGTCCCAGGGACCTCCAGATCCATGCATGGTGGGAGGGATGCTGCTGGAAGTGCTGGCCCAAGGCTGATGGCTCCACTCAGATGAGCTTTAACCACTTGGGACTGGGAGTTAGGAGGAGGGAACAAATTGCTCTCCAGGGGTGGTAGCTATTTGCATGGATGTAAATGACTTGGACCTTGTAACGCAACCGGCTTCCTCCCTCCGCAGCCCTGGGCGGACGAGTGGAACGTTTGATAACGAGGTTGTGATGATGAACCATGTCTACAAGGAGCGGTTCCCCAAGGTAACTGCTGGGACCAGGGAGGACGAGAACGTTAGTGCCTCCGCGGTATCCTGACAGCATCTTCTCCAGAACCATCTCTTCTCTATGCTGGAATATAGAATGCATGGGTAGATGTAGCAGGGGGTGTTGGAGGACACCGGAGACGTGGTCATGGGTGAGGGAGGCAGGGACCTGCGGGTCTGTGTCATCACACATGCAAGCAGAGGTCTCTGGGGACTCTGGTGGAGCTTTTCCAGCCTGCTGGAAGCTGGGTCCCAGGTGGGGCCAGGGTGTGCACATGGATGTTGGATCTGTGGGAGGTGGTAGGATGAGATCCTGGCTGGCCAAACCCAACACAGGAGGTGGTAGGATGAGATCTGGGCTGGCCAAACCCAATGCATGGTATGGGACACATGTTCCCAGGGGTCACCATCCATTCTGCCTTGCAGGCCACGGCCCAAATGGAAGAGCGTCTGCAGGACACCATCACAAACTTCTCTCCGAGCAGCACTCTGCCGCTGGCAGACGGGGTGCTGGGCTTCATCCACCACCAGATCATTGAGTTGGCCCGTGACTGTCTGGCGAAGTCCCAGGGAGCTCTCATCACCTCCCGCTACTTCATGGAGCTGCAGGAAAAACTTGAGAAGATGCTCCGAGATGTGAGTACGGGGCAGTTCCCTGCCCGACGTCGTCTCCTGAGGCCACCGATAGATGCCTGGCTTCTGTCTCCTCTCCGTCAGGCTCAGGAGCGTTCGGAGAGCGAGGAGGTGAAGTTCATCGACCAACTGGTGAGGAAGCTGCTGATCATCATCTCCCGTCCTGCTCGCCTTCTGGAGTGCCTGGTAAGACATGGCAGCTTCTGATGTGTCTTGTCTTTCACGGTAAAGCCTCCTTTCCGGGTTGGCGTGGACAATGAAAGACAAGGCATCTTCTCACCACCTTGCCTAGTCCACCATGGGAACTGCTGCTCCTCACCATCCTGACCAGGCTGTAGCAAGGAGCTAAGACCATTCCTAGCATCCAAGCCATTTTTCAGAGGGGAGAAGCTGGTTTTTCCTAGCAGAGTAGGGAGATGTGAACTTCTTGGCAAGCTTTCTCATCCATTTTCAGGTTTTTTTTTTAGCTGTTGTGCTGAATTTCTAAAGCACTCGCCTTTGTGCCGTCGTTCCTGCAGCTGGAAGATGGAGCTCATGGGGCTTCATTTTTTTTCCATCAACCCTTTATGTTGGGAATGATGGCAGAAACAGGAGCAGAGCATTTAGTTTTCTCCTGCAAGCATCCAGAGCCAGTCCTCAATTACAGATGTCACCTGCAAGACTTAAAGGAAAGGTTGAACTTTGCAAAGTCTCACTCCTCTACTGTTCTTGGTTTTCCCTGTCCAGGAGTTTGACCCGGAGGAGTTTTACCATCTCCTGGAAGCTGCAGAAGGACACGCCAAAGTTGGCCAGGGAATAAAGACCGATATTCCCCGATACATCATCAGCCAACTGGGGCTCGTCAAGGACCCACTGGAGGGTAGGCAACTGCCTGGGTTGGTGGCCCCGAGGTCTGCAGCAGGATGTGGACTCCCAGTTTGGCTGCTGGCAAGCATGAACGAGCACTGGGAGGTGGCAGGGGGACTAGCAGGGCTGAGCTGGTGCCATGGAGTGGGTCACAGCAGGACCAGGACAGTGTCCAAGTCTCCTGGCCAGCCCCACATCCCTTGTTATTGCTCCCAACACGTTCAGCAAAGCAGATTAAGCTCAAGAACGCTTAATCCATAGGAAGCCACGGCCTTGGGGGGGAACCATAATCCCTGAGGAACACGGGAATGACTATGGAAAAAAGAGAATTATGTAAATGTTTAACCTCGTGTTGAACCTCTTAATGCCATGACCTGAATTTCTCCATACAATAGCTCAAGCAAAGCGTGTGGCTAAATCCCCGCGGGATCTCCAAGTTTGGAGGGAAAGTGGTTGGTGGGGAGTTATTTTGGTGGGGGTTGAGCATGAAGAAGGTGAAAACCATCTCTGTCTTCTGCAGAAATGGTCCAGCTGGATCATTTTGACAGCGGGAACACCATCACGCCAGAGAATGATGACGCCTGTGAGGTGAGTGTGGTCATACCTGCATGTCCCACCTGCTGCCTCCATCGTCATCCTGCCTCACCCCACACCACAGCTCCTTGCAGCAGCTCCTCTGCTATCTTAGTCTGGGAGATGTTAATTCAGGTTGCCTCCAAGGGTGACTGCTGTATTCAGGTGTAATATCTCACAGTCCCTCAACCGGCTTCTTGCGTGGACAGAGCTCAGAGTGGGCTCTTGATCTGCAGAGCATCTTGGTCTTCTGGCTTGGGGTTTGTGGCTGGAGAGGGCTCAGGGAGGGATGTCCTCTGGCAGCGAGGAGCACTTGGAGGTGCTTGGTGAATTCCTGCCTGCACTCAAAGCACCAGCATGCCAGGAAACATTAAAGACCTTCCATGTCTTCTTCAGCGCCAGCCTTTGGTCACCGCTCCTCGGAGGAAGCCCTGCGAGGGGGACTTTGAGACCATCAAGCTGATCAGCAATGGGGCTTACGGGTGAGTTGGGAAGTTCCTAATGCTTGTCTCCATCTATAACATCTCCAAAGTCCTCCCTGTCCAAATCCTGCTGTGCTGTGTGGTCGGTCTTGGTGGTCGGAGGATATGTTTTGAGGTCCGGCAATATCGCTCCCTCCTAGGGCCGTGTACCTGGTGAGACACAGGGAGACACGGCAGCGCTTCGCCTTGAAGAAAATCAACAAGCAGAACCTCATCCTGAGGAACCAGATCCAGCAGGTCTTCGTGGAGAGGGACATCCTCACCTTTGCAGAGAACCCCTTCGTGGTCAGCATGTTCTGCTCCTTCGAGACGAAGCGACACCTCTGCATGGTGATGGAGTACGTGGAAGGTGAGAACGGGATTCGGGGCTGGAGGGAGGGGGCAATATCAATGTCTGAGCGCTGAGGACACCACTCGAACGTGTCCTGCCCTGCTTTGCTCCAGGGAGTTGAGGGAAGCGTGAGGAGATGCTTTGGTGATCCTGAGTCTCACCTTGATGAAGGCGGTGGCCATGCTCACCTAGGAGAGCGTTTGTGCCCCATGCCCAGGGATCAGTGCTTCTCCAAGGAGGGATGGGAGGGTCTGGCTGGGAGCCTGCTTGGCAGGAGAGGCAGCACAGCCCTGTCCCCTGCCTTCTCTGAGCCCCCCATGCTCAGGAAGACCCGTGTCCCCGCAGGGGGGGATTGTGCCACATTGCTGAAGAACATGGGCCCGCTGCCTGTCGACATGGCGAAGATGTACTTTGCCGAGACTGTTCTCGCGCTGGAATATCTCCACAACTATGGCATTGTCCACCGGGACCTCAAACCCGACAAGTGAGGACGCGGGTCAGGTCTGAACAAGGACGGGGTTGGGTTTGGGTGGGGATGGGAGAGGGACTGATCCAAGCCAAGAGGGCAAGGCAGAATGAGGTCACAGGTTCTGGTGCCCAAAGACCTGGTTCTGTGCCGTTGCACCAGGACCAGAGGTCTTGGGGTCCAGCTGGTCCTGCCCAGGTCTTCCCAGAAGCAAACGGCATCATCATGGGGCATCTGTCTTCTCTTGCAGTTTGCTCATCACCTCCATGGGCCACATAAAGCTGACAGACTTCGGTCTGTCAAAGATCGGCTTGATGAACATGACCACGAACCTCTACGAAGGGCACATGGAGAAGGACACTCGAGAGTTCATGGACAAGCAGGTACGAGATCCTGCTCCATTTGGCCGATCTGCCATCACCGGGGACTGGGATAGCCTCGGGACTTGTTGCAAAGGTCATTGCAGAGGTGTCAGCCGCTGCTTCCCACGCAGGTGTGTGGCACTCCAGAGTACATCGCCCCAGAAGTCATCCTCATACAGGGCTACGGGAAGCCTGTTGACTGGTGGGCCATGGGCATCATCCTCTATGAGTTCCTGGTGGGCTGCGTCCCCTTCTTCGGAGACACCCCCGAGGAGCTCTTCGGGCAGGTCATCAGCGGTGAGTGTCGGTGGCAACTTTGCTCCTCCGTTTGCTCTTCCCAGCAGTCATGGCTCGTCCTTAACGTCTGGAGAGCTTCGTTCCATCATTTGGTACTTGGCTGAACAGTGAGAAAGCTCCTCACGCTTTGATTTCCCAGTTTGGGAGGATGCTTTCATCTGCTGCGGCTGCTGGGGGACTTTCCTCTTGCCCAGAACTGACTTCTCCTGTGACCTCGCATCGTCACAGTCCCCGTCGTGTCCAAACTCTTCCAGCCACACCAAACTCCTTCTCCTTTTTCCTTGCAGATGAAATTATGTGGCCGGAAGGGGACGAGGCTCTTCCCGCGGACGCCCAGGACCTGATCATGCGGTTGCTGAGACAGTGTCCCCTCGAGCGCTTGGGCACCGGTACGCATGGCGGCCCCTGCACAGCGCTCGGGGGGTGACCTGGCACCCTAATTCATGTCAAGCCATTTTCCGAAACCAAAGCGTGTCCTGCCGCGTTGAGGGTGCTCAGAGGAGGTCCCTGGTTCGGGGTTCACCCCGGGAAGGCAGCACAGGGATCTGATCCATCCTATTTTAAGCCATTTGCTCTGCATGGAGGAGAGACCGTGCCGTTTGGGATGGAAGCGGGAGCATCCCGGATCCTGCCCTGTCCCCGTGACGCGGGTTTCTCTGCCTGGCAGGGGGTGCGCACGAGGTGAAGCACCATTCCTTCTTCCTCCACCTGGACTGGAACGGGCTGCTGCGGCAGAAGGCCGAGTTCATCCCCCAGCTGGAGTCAGAGGACGACACCAGCTACTTCGACAGTGAGGCCAAATCCATCCCCTTTTCCCCACCTCTGCCAATCCGTTATCCCAGCTGCAGGTCGGATTCTCCCGTGGGATATGAAAATCTCCTGGGTGAAGTCAGTTGCTTTACAACCGAAGTCGCGAAACAGATGCAATCCTATTTCTAGGCTGCTCAGCCTTACCAAAACCCTTACTTTCTCACCCCAAAAATTCCCTGGGATTTGGGACCGGGCTGTCAGCCACAGTACAGTTCCCCGTGGCTGCAGGTCCCACCGGGGCCGCGTGGGCAGGCAGAACGGGGTGTGTTGCAGGCAGGGTGACAGCCCTGCCTGCTCTGGCTCTTGCTTTCAGCTCGCTCCGAGAGGTACCGCCACTTGGATTCGGAGGATGAAGAAACCAACGATGAGGAATCATCCGTGGAGATCGGGCAGTTCTCCTCCTGCTCCCATCGCTTCAGCAAGGTGCTCCAGTCCCTCCTCCGGCATCCAAAATGACGGGGCGCCATAGCCGGCGCGGTTGTGCCAAGCATCCGTGTCCTGGCTGATGCCAGAGTGCCTGGATTCCTGAATTTCTTCTCCTTGCTGATGGCTTGTCTCCTCCTCAGGTGTACAGCAGCTCCGAATTCCTGGCGGCTCACTCCAACCTCAGCCTCTCGTCCTCCGATCAGAGTCACAGCGAGGACAAAGAGGAACGATGGGACAGGCACTCGGGAGACGAGGACAGGAGCCGGCTGGCAGGCACAGAGCCCCGGTGCGTGCTGAGACAGGGAATGTAACGCTGATGTGGGTTTGTGCCGGCGCCGAGGGTTTGTGCCGGCACCGAGGGTTTGCAGAGGTGTGGGTGGGACATGTCCTGGGGTGCTGCAGCGGCTCGGTGCCGTCCCCCTTGCCCATCTTTGGTTGTCCTGAGCCCTCCTGCTCTCCCCGCGCAGGCTCCGCTCCTGGACGTCCTGCAGCTCCACGCCGTACACCTCCCGGCATGAGCGAAGCCGCAGCCCTGCCGCACTGCCCAGCACCTACAGCCTGGACACCATGCCCAAGTTTGCCTTCTCCTCGGAGGACGAAAGCCCTTGCGTGGCGTCCTCCAAGCCGGAGAGACCCAAGTTTGTGCTGGGAGACCCTGACGTGGGGACCAGTGGCGCAGTGAAGCCGTCAGCATTATCCGGTGCGTAGGCTGCGGGTGCCAGTGCAGGATGCTCCGGGGGCAGCCGGGGTCCCACACGGCATGGGGTGGCTTCTCCACGTCCCCAAACTCTCCCTCGTCCTCTCTGTGCAGCCGATATCGTCAGCCTGAACCGCATCCGCCTCCGGAGCAACAGCACCGGCACCAAAAACTCGACTCCCCGGGGCCTGGAGCCGGGCGGGAGCCGTCGGCTGGGCAGCCAGAAGGATGTGCCGGACAGGCAGAGAGCCTCGCCGGGCGGCCGTGTCCCCAAATCTGCCTCCGTCTCAGCCTTATCCCTCATCATCACATCAGGTGCGTGTGCCATGTGGTTTATCCTGCCGGATGGTGGCTGCCACGTGGTTTTCCCAGGCTGAGCCGGCTTCTCCCACTCGCAGATGACTTTGGTGGCGGTGCCCTGATGAGCCCCATCTCCCCCCACTCCCTCTCGTCCAACCCCTCTTCCCGTGACTCCTCCCCAAGCCGAGACTCATCCCTCGCCATCGCCAGCCTGCGGCCTCCCATCATCATCCACAGCTCGGGCAAGAAGTACGGCTTCACCCTGCGAGCCATCCGCGTCTACATGGGGGACAGCGACGTCTATACTGTCCACCATATGGTCTGGGTATGTGGCCTGGGCTCCGCATGGGGAGGGACCGGCGGTGCCGGATACTGCGTTTCCTGATGGAAAATCCCAGGAGGAAACTTAGGCTTGCGTCCGAATAATATCTTGGTCTTTTGATTGCAGAGCGTGGAAGAGGGGAGCCCTGCTCAGGAAGCGGGGCTGAGAGCGGGCGATCTCATCACACATGTGAACGGCGAATCGGTGCTGGGTTTAGTTCACCGGGACGTCGTGGAGCTGCTGCTGAAGGTAGGTGACCGGTGCCACACTGCTCGTCCAGCCGGCCCCCGGCAATGGCGCATCGATCCAGCGGCTCCCCGGCATCGCCTCCGCCGGCACCTGAGGCAGGAGCTGGTTCAGATCCGGCGCTTGGATCCGGCATGCTGCAGTGACTTGTTTTTCACCCCTCAGAGCGGGAATAAAGTAGCCCTGCGGACCACTGCCCTGGAGAACACCTCCATTAAAATCGGCCCTGCTCGGAAAAACAGTTCCAAGACGAGGATGGCGCGGAGGAGTAAGAAGAGCAGGAAAAGGGACAGCCAGGACAGGTGGGTACAAACAGGGTGGGATAAAATGGCATTTGTCCCGGCGCGTGCCATACGGGGGGGGATGCTCTGGCTCTGCCATACCGGGGGATCTAGCAGGGTCCGGTCCTGCCAGCACCAGCTCGGCAGGCTGATGGCCACCAGCTTTAAGGAGAAGTCAAGGCTCTTCCTGTCCCCGCCACCTTTGTGCCCCCCACCAGGAGAAAATCCCTTTTCAAGAAGATCTCCAAGCAGTCATCGGTCCTGCACACCAGCCGCAGCTTCTCCTCCGGTCTCCATCACTCACTGTCCTCCAGCGAGAGCCTCCCGGAGTCCCCCACGCACAGCCTGTCCCCGGGTCCCACGACGCCCTGCCGCAGCCCCGCTCCCGACCTGCCCCCAGGTACCCCAACCTGCGGCGGGGGGTGGATTTTAGCTCCGGGCATGGCGGGGATGCCACGTGTCCCTCCATCCCTCGCGGTGACCTGTTTCTCTTTGTGCGGCAGATGCTGTGTCCCCACAGAGCACCTCTCCCTCCTCCAGCACCCCAACGTCGCCCGCTGGCCACGTGCGCCCCAGCTCCCTGCATGGGCTGGCACCCAAACTGGGTGGGCAACGCTACAAAGTGGGACGTCGCAAATCCACCAGCAGCATCCCCCCCTCGCCCCTCGCCTGCACCCCTTCCTCTGCCCAGCGCCCGCCTTCTCCCCAGCGCTCCCCATCCCCGCTCCCAGGGTACCCCAAAACCCCCCATTCCTTCCAGGGCAAGACCCTGTCCCCCCCCACCATCGTCCGCCAGAGCTCACGACCCCGCAGCGCCGACTGCCCCCGCTCCCCCCTCCTCAAACGTGTCCAGTCGGCCGAGAAGATCGGCCGCAAGCTGGGGCTGGAGATGCCTGCGATGGATGGGGAGGCCATGGGGGAAGGCGAAGCACCGGCGTACCCCGGGGAGCACGGTTATCACCCCACCAGCTCCCGGCTGGGGGACAGACACGACCGGGACCAGGAGGTGGTGGTCATGCGGCGCTTGAACCTCTCCGAGCGTCGGGACTCCTTCAAGAAGCAAGAAGCGGTTCAAGAAGTGAGTTTCGATGAGCCGGAGTCAGCGCCGGCAAGCGAAGATGGTGGCAAGAGCGAAGCCGGGCAGGGCGCATCTCTCCGGTGCGGCGGCATGGCTGGCACGGAGTCGAAGCCGAAGCCCAGCCCGGTCCCGCAGATCGCGGTGCAGGGCTCCGAGAGCGACGAGCAGGAGCCAGCGGCGGCCGAGTGGGAATGCCAGGGCTCCTACCCCATCGGCAAGGCCGAGCAGCCGGACGGCAGCGTCTCCTCGCTGTGGCGGGATGGATGTGAGCATCGGGACCACAGCTCCCGGCAGCACCGGAACTGTGGGGAGAGAGCAACCGGCCACTGGCAACCACCGCGGGTGCCGCCGGCACCACCGGCGTGGGGCCAGGAGCCAGCAGGTGCTCAGCTCCCGGCACCCCGGAGCAGTGCATGGAGCGGGGCCAAACATGCCTGAGCCCCATGCCGGCACCCGGGGATGGTTCAGGCTCCCCGCGGCATCCCACCACCTCCCCAAAAAACCCATCCTGCGCCGCGTATCCATGAGATAAACATTCCCGGAGCCGTTCTGGACGTCGGCGCTGGCCGGGTTGGCTGCGCCCTGGCACTTCGCCTCCCCCGAAGGCTTTTTGTACTCCCCGAAAGATGCTCATATTTTTATAGAGACGCGGGAGCTTTTCCGGCGGCGGCGTTTCTCCGGCAGGGCCCCAACCTTTGTGTACAGAAAGGACTCGATGCAAATATTCATTAATTAATTTATTACTTTTATAAGCTAAACGGTCAGCGCAGGACTGTCGCAGGGTCCGACCCGGCCCCAGGGGGTCCCAGGCTTTTCCGTGCGGCTCCCGGCTCCCGGCTCCCAGCCGGATGACACGATATTTTCTAACCTTGCAAAGACCCACTTGCCTTTCCCCACTTTTTATCTTCAGTTTTAGCTGGAAACACCCCAAATCTCCTAAGAAACCCTCTTTGAGGGGGGTAATTGTAATATTTAAAATTAAAAAAACCCCAAACCCACAGCAACATTCCCCAAATGCTGGCGGCCCGAGCTGGGATGCATATGAGTGATTTTACGTGCATATGGTTCATCATATAACAATGCGTATGGTTCATTTTATAAGCGTATAGCGGATGTAAATGTTTTAATTTTTTTTATTCGGAGCCTTTTGGAGCCACCCAGCTCCATCGGCCCTTCCAGGCAGGAAAAGCAGAGACCTCCCCATGGGGACGGCAATCGGATGCAAGTATTAACGGGATTTTTAGGGTTGGTTTTTGCTCTTTGCATTTCTTCTGCCACCACATCCCACGGTGTTCCTCAGTTGGTGCATACGGACATCCATAAAAAGCCAGTATTTCTTTTATTTTTTCAAAAAACCCAACCCAGCCAGCCCCTGTGCTGCTGCTTCATTTGTAATTTGGAAACTTCACGCCCTTCTCTCCCCCCCTCATCACTTTTTATCCACCAAACTACGGCTCAACCCGTCACTTCCCCCCCATTTCTACTGTTTTCTATGATATAAATGTTTCCATTTGATAATGCATGTACCGGCTTTTCCTCCCGCCGCGGTTTGCCACCCTGGTGCTCTGAGCACCACGTGCCGGCGATGGGGGGACCGTCCCCGGTTTGCTGAACCCCCTGCCACCGGGCATCGCCACGCCACCGCCGGCGAGTGCGTCTCCTATCCCGAAGCAACCGGCGGATTTTTTGGCTGCCTGTTGGATTATTTTGTGCGTGTGCGGTTTGTGCCAGGCTCCGTATCCTGCTTCTCCCCCTGTTAAACCGGCGCCGTTTACCCCCCCAAAACGAGCAGCCGGAGCCGCTCGGCGTTTGCTTTGCTTCTTCCTCCGCCGTCTGTATTAAAGTCTCAGGAAGGCAGCGGGGTTTGGGGGAGACACCGGGCACCCCCTGCCCACCGGCACCACGGGAAGGGGGGCTGGGCCGCACACCGGCGGCACGGATACAGCGGGAAAAAGATTTTTTTAATGGAAAATGTCTTAAAAGCCAAGGGGACCGTGTCTTCCTGCCCAGCGCCCGGCTCTGTTCTTACCTTCGGGAAGTTTTCTGTTGTATTAAAATTGTTCCTTGCGATGACCTGCGGCGTGGTGTCTGCAGCCAGGGAGGCTGGATTCGGCGGTGCCGGCACCGGAGCGGGGCTGGGCAGGGAGCACCAGCTGTGTGGGGTGATGGTGAGGGGTAAACGGGGGCTGGTGGGTGCCGGAGCTGCCCCCGCTCACCCGGGGCTCCGCTTGCCCAGCAGGAGGGAGGGCTGGGGGAACGCGGCCCCACCAGCAGCACCCCGGCACCGAGCCTGGCTCCCGGGCCTGGGTTGTGGGTGCCCGGTGCAGTGCGCGGTGCCCAAGGCGGTACCCGGTGCAGTATCAGTGTCTGCAGCACCCAGTGCAATGCCCACTGCTGGGCCCAATGCAGCGCCCGGTGTGGTGCCCAGTGCCCAGTGCAGCACCCAGTGCCCAATGCAGTACCCCATGGCCACAGCACCCAGTGCCCGGTGCAGTCCCGGTGCTGTGCCATGCCCAGCGCAGTCCTGGTGCCCGGTGCTGTTCCCCATGCCTGGTGCTGTGCCCCCTGCCCAGTGCGGTGCCCAGTGCAGTCCCAGTGCAGTGCCCCATGCCTGGTGCAGTGCCCAGTGCAGTGCCCGGTGCCCGGTGCAGTCCTGGTGCCGTGCCCCATGCCCGGTGCTCAGTGCTGTACCCCATGCCCGGTGCCCGGTGCAGTCCTGGTGCCGTACCCCATGCCCGGTGCCCAGTGCAGTCCCAGTGCCTGGTGCCATGCCCCATGCCCGGTGCAGTCCCGGTGCAGTGACCCTTGCGGGCCCGGTGCCGTGCCCCATGCCCGGTTCCCGGTGCCCGGCACTGTGCCCCATGCCCAGTGCAGTCGCGGTGCAGTGCCCGGTGCAGGCCTGGTGCCGTACCCCATGCCCCATGCCCGGTGCCCGGTGCCCGGTGCTGTGCCCCATGCCCAGTGCATTCCCGGTGCAGTGTCCGGTGCAGGCCCGGTGCCGTGCCCCATGCCCGGTGCCCGGTGCTGTGCCCCATGCCCAGTGCAGTCCCGGTGCAGTGTCCGGTGCAGGCCCGGTGCCGTGCCCGGTGCCCGGTGCCCGGTGCCCGGTGCCCGGTGCTGTGCCCCATGCCCAGTGCAGTCGCAGTGCAGTGTCCGGTGCAGGCCCGGTGCCCTGCCCCATGCCCGGTGCCCGGTGCCCGGTGCTGTGCCCCATGCCCAGTGCAGTCCCGGTGCAGTGTCCGGTGCAGGCCCGGTGCCCTGCTCCAAGCCCGGTGCCCGGTGCCCGGTGCCCGATCCGCAGTCCCGGCCCGCCGCTAGGGGGCGCCGCCGCGCTCGCCCGCAGCGCCGAGCGGCCGTTGGCGCCGGCGACCCCTCGGCTCCTTCCGGAGCGGCTCGGGCGAGGGGCGTGGCCCCGATCGCTGCCGGCGGCCGGGGGAAGGGGCGGGACCGCCGAGGCTTCGGGGAGGTTCGTTCCTCTCCGGCATTTGTCGGCTATTTCCGGGGCGGGTTCGGGCCGTTCCGGCGGTGCTCGGGCCCTTTCCCAGGCTGCCGCCGGGCTGGGAGGCAGGAGCGGGCTGGAGCCGAGCGGCGGTGGATGAGGCCGGCGGAGAGGTGGGACGGGGCCGGGGACGAGGGGACCGGGGCTGGGGGAGAGGAAGGCCGGGATCGGAACCAGACCCAGGGCCTGGCGAGCGGGCCGGCGCCGGGACCCGCGGTGAGCGCGGCCCCTCAGCCTGAGGCGCCCCGGGGGCCCTGGGTGGGAGCGCCTCGCCGGGCTCCCCGGGCCCAGCCTCTGCCCGCTCCCCGGGGGCAGCACCGGGGCTGTCCCCGTTCCCCTACCGGTGGTGCCAGCGCAGGGTGCCCCGCTGCCGGGGCAGCGTCACCCCCGGGCCGTGCCACCCCCGGGCTGGCCCTGTGCCCCCGCCCCGAGGTGCCAGGGCAGGTCCCCTGTGTCCCCCGCCGCGGTGCCGGGGCTGTCCCCGTCCCCTCCCTGTGCAAGGGCCGTGCCCCCCGCTCCCCCCAGGCCGTCTCCGTCCCCAGCAGTGCCAGCATGGGGACCTCCGTGCCGTTCCCACTGCGGTGGTGCCGGTGCAGGGACCCCCCCTTGGCAGGGTGCCTGGGCACCCCCTCGGGGTGGCAGAGCCGGAGGAAAGCGGCCCGTCAGGGCTGCAGGGCTCCAGCCTGGGCTGAGGGCTTGGCCCCACCGCGGTTCTGCCCCAGCAGGCCCTAGGCTGGGGCTGGATGGCCTGGGGATTCGCCTGTCCCTCTGGATGTACCGGGGTCCGGCCTGGGGTGGCTGTGGCTTTGCTGGCTCTAGACACAGTTGCCACCAAGCCCTGGCTCTGCGACGGTGGCCAGCCCACCTCTTTCCAGTGAGGTTTGTGCCCTGTGTCTTTTCTAATGCTGGGGATGTTTCTCAGCCCCTTGAAGAGGAAGCTTCCCGTGGTCACGTACCTCCCAAACTGGGGCTCAATGGGAAATAAAAGGTGGGGGGAAAACCTGTCTCAAATGAGCTCTGCGAGAGCTGCAGAAAGCTGGAGTGGCATCAGCATTGCGCCTGTCGGCACCCCTGCCCGGCGTGGCAGAGGAATGGCCGCCTCTCCTCCCCATTAATGCGAGGCTTTTCTTTCCCTCTTTCCCGAGCAGCTCTTAGAGCCACTGGGGAACTGGCCCTGTGACTTTCTCTGTGAGAGCAGAGAATGGAGACAGCTGAGTAAATATAGCCTAAATCACTGCTTTCCTGGCCATTCCCCCGCCCTTCCCTGACATGCGAAGGGCTGGTGTGTCCCCGAGGCTGGGTTGGCCTCTGCTCCAGTCATCGACTCTTCCATGATGTGGGAAAAGGCCAAGCGATGGTTTGGTTTCTTTGGTGACTCTCTTCTCTGACGTGGGCAGATCGTGCTTTGATCTGCCCGTGCGGTTCGCAACGAGGCTTTGGTCCTCTGAAAGGTGATTGCTGCCCCAAACCCTCGTTTTTTTAACTCGCTAGAACAAGGTTTTAAGCACACAGGAAAATCCTTTCTGCCCGCAGTTGGGTCTCGCTGGACAAAAGCTCTGGGTTGGAAGAGAAACCACGGCTCAGCTGGAATGCGGCAAGGAGCAGAGTGGTTTGTGGAGCCAGTTTGGAGCCATGTCAGAGCGCCGGCGCTTCGCTCCGAGTGCTGGCGTGTGTTTACAATGAAAAAGAATATTTATAATATCAAGGGCTCTTTTAATTCCTCTGGGAATATCTGGAGCCGCAGCTTGGAGCTAAAGTAACTGAGTAATGGAAGATAAAAAGCAAACAGAGGAAGGGACAGTGGATTTCTCAAGTTGGAAGGTCTCGCCTCTCTCAACCAATACCCAAATAATGTTGGTCTGCTAAGATGGTTACTGCTCACCTTGTAGGCTGCTTCATGTGATTGCTGCGCTGTGCAGAGCTGCTAATAAATCATCATATAAATTCCAAATACCCCAGGGAATGTGATTTTAAGCAGATGAGTTAGCAAGAGCGGTTGGATTTTTTTTTTTTACATACTCAGTTTTTTAGAACTGTAAGTTTTGAGGGAAGTCGCCAAAGCACAGCTCCTGGGTTTATTTCTGAAAAAAAAAAAAAACAAAACAACAAAAAAACCAACCTAAACCCTGCTCTGTGAATGCTCCTAAAATGGAAGTAGTGTTCTTGCTGCTTGGGGGCTGGTGTAAAGGGAGCCTGGAGCAAAGGGACGGTGCTGGTGTAGGGTGCTTGGTCCTTCTCCGCTTGGTGCCGGTGTGTAAAAGTCTCTGGCCAGGCAAAATGCTCTTGGAGGAGAAAGTCGCTGAGGTGGGTGAGACAGGACGGGCTTCAAGTGAAGCAAGAAAGTCCAATGTCAGGGGAAACCTCTGGACAGTAAGAGAAGTCTTGGAGTAGGTCTGCAGATTGCCTGAGGCGCTCTCAGATTGTCCAGGCTTTGAGGAGGAGGTCGCTGAGACCCCCAGTTGTCTCTTAGAAATGAGGTAGGTATCGGTCATCCCAAGGCAGGGATTTATGAGGCTCCTCAGGTCCCCGTTAACTATAACATTTACTTTTTCGGTGAAATGTTTCAGATGTTCCTTCACTTCCTTGGGTTTCAGTGAATAAAGCAAAATATTTAATGAAATGGAAGTCTGAGCAGCAAATGCTCTGTATCCCTGGCAAAGGGCAGCTGGTGGCCGTGGGCAGGATGCTGCTCCTCCTTGGGCTCTGTTGCTGGCTGCAGGAGAAGCATTTCTTGGTGAGAAAAGAGGTGAATATGGCCTCTGCTGCGATGTGGTCGCTCTCAGGACAGCGGGCCTGGCTTGGGCACAGTTCGTGGCATAACTCGGCTCCCCTGCCGCTTTCCCCCGTTCAGAGGGAAATACCAGCTGGCTTGGCAGCGCCGTGGCCGTCGCCAGCCCGGGAGCGTGAGCCCCCGGTGCGGCTCTGGCTCTCCCCCTGCCTCTGGCCGCTTCCCTGGGGGCAGCTGATGGAACGTGTCCAGCTCCGCTTCCCGCCCACGCCGGCTCCCTGCGGGCTCGCCCTGCTCGTTCCCCCATGGCTCGTCGTGGCCTTCCCGCCTCCGCCGCAGCCTCGCTTGTGGCTCAAGCCTTGCGAGTCGTCATTTAGGCTCTTTGGCGGGCCAGGGATGGAGCTGGCCCGCAAAGCTGCCCGGGAGCGCAGGGGATTGCTGTGCTGTCTGTCCCGAATGATAAACCAGGGGTTCCCAAGCTCTCGCCCTCGCCACCCTGGTGCTGCTTGGTGGTTTGGGTGCTTGTGGGCACAGTGTGACCCCCGGCGTGCTTGGCACCGCTGGCTTCTGCCGCTCTGGCAGGGTGCAAGGCCAGCAGAGCTGCCCTGGCTGCATAGGTCAGAGAGACTCGATGCAGCAGCAGTTGTCACGATAGGGCACAGTGTGGCAGACGGTTCCGTGTCCATTTTTATTTCCATCCCTAGTTGCATTGTCCTATTTTCCCTTTTTCTTAAAGGAAAGGTTTGTTTTCGTTGATTGTAACCCATTAACATGTAGCATTTTACAGTTCAAAACTGGAGTTGGTGGTTTTTTGCTCGCTAAGGATCTGATGTAACTTGGAAAGATTTGAGCCGTGTAGATTGTTGTAAGCATATTCTTTTAAATATTTTGATGCGTTCTTTCGCCTCACTGGAGGGAAAGTAACGCTCAGTCTCGCTTCGAGTCAAGCTGCACTTTGAACTGCGCTTGGAACTGGGTTAAAAAGCACAGGAACCACATTTGAAACGTTAAGATGCTTTTATTTATGTGTTGGGCACACACAAAAAGACTTGTAATGTGTTTTTTGTTTCAAACCGATGTATTAAACAAAGAAAGTATTGACAGCAGTTAATGAATCGAGGGATTGTTTCTGGGCGCTGAGATAGATTTACCAAAGGTATTTAGATGTCTGATGCATGGGATTTTCAGAGCAGCCTAAGCAAGTGCTCGCCAGCACGGACACACGAGGTTCCTCTCCGAGAGCCGAGCAAACCTGGAGCTGGGCCCAGCTGGAATCTTTTGGCAAGCTGCTCCCTCTCTCCTGTGCACGCAGAGCCCCGGCTCGGAGGTGTGCTTCCAGCCGACAGGCTCGTGCGTGTCCCGGGCTCGGGGCGCTGCCTTTCCCAACTCGCCTTCCCTCCGAAGAGCTGTTCCAGGGCTTTGGGAAGTGCGTGTTCCCTCTCCCCAAAGACACGACGATTCGGGCAGCTGCTCTCTGTGGGGTGCAGAGCTTTTCTGAGTGGCGGCTGCCATCCCGCACACGCAGCTCAGCCTGGGAAGCTTCTCGCTGGGTCCGTGGCAGGACAGAGGACGAGTGTTTCCCCTGGAGAGGACAGCGCTGGCGTTAGCCATGTGGATTTGGGTTTCCCGGGGGGCTCCTCACCCCCATACAGGCTGAGCGTGGGGAAGGCAGGTGAGGCTGCTCCAGGACCAGGCTGGCTCCGAGTATTTTTTTGTGTGCCCAGTGACACTCTGGGACTTGCAGAGCAGAGTGGCACGGAGCTCTGCATTCCCACCACAGGGAAGGAGGCTGGAAGGAGTCAATGGAGCAGGAGCTGCGGGACCTGCTCTTTGGAGAAACTCGGTGCTCCGGAGTGACTCTCTTCTCTTCCCACCCCTCCACGCAGGTCTGCTCTTAAAAGCTACTGAACAAGTTTGCCAGGGCTGAGCGTTTTCTCCTTCTAGCCTCTTCGGCTGCACCGGCTTGTCTGAGGCACCCGGAGTCGGGGCTGGGATCTGCGGGTGGAAGCTGGGGAGGTGCCTGCAGGGGAGCATCGACCCCGCTGGGTTTGGGCTCTGCTGCATTGGGGTGCGTTATGGGGTCTGTCGTCTCCGGGAGGAGCGGGAGCTGCCGGCGCCTGTCCCGGCACACGGCGGCCGCTCGGCCCTTGGCAGTCAGACAGTGCCCCCGGCGCTGCCGACTCGGCTCCGCCGGACCCTGACAGGCAGCGTTCAGAGGGGCGAGGGGCAGGCAGTGAGCCTGGTCATAAATCTCTCTTTATATTCTGGATTATGAAGTAATATTTTCCTGGCTGGGGCTGGTTGGACTGGGGAAATGCGGGCTCTGCTGTGAGTTCCCTGCTGCTGCTGTCCCAGCACAGTGGGAGCTTGCATGGCAGCTGTACTGGGATGTGCTGCTTCTCCCACAAACACCCCTGTCCCCAGGGTCTCTCTATGAGTCCTGCAGCCTGGTGTTGCTCCTGGAGCTCCGGAGAAGCTCTCCAGTGACCCAGATCAGGCTCAATCCTGTTCCCCACCCGCCGGAGCCTGGCTGCAAGTGTCCTACCTCCCCGAGGGCAGCGCCTGCTCATTCATGGCAAAGACAGCCCAGCTGGGACACTTGCCCGAGCTCAGGCAACTAGTGCGGGTGCTGGCTGCTGTACAGGTTTCATGTGCCACGGCCTCTTTGTGCCTTTCTTCTTTGTCAAGGGAAGGAGCCCGCAGCGTGGTGCTGGGCTGGGGAGCCTGGCTGCAGAGAGGTGAAGCTGGCTGCTCACAGGGGACTCGCACAGATCTCAGACTTTCTGGTAGCGTGCAGGGGTGGTGGCACGTGCAGGAGGAAAGTGGGGCTTGTAGCTGATGTGAACTGTAACGTGTTGCTGGCCTGAAAGGGTTATTTTGAAATACTGCAGATCACCAACGTTAGTGCCTCTCGCAGAGTCCAGCCAGCGGTCGGAGCAGCCTTGGCTTTGTGCCGTGCTTGGTTGTGCATTGACCCCGCTGGGAAGGGTGCCCTGGCTCCCTTTGCCTCCTCGCCTCCCTCTGCAGAGGCTCCCGCAGCCCTGAGAAGCGCCTTCCTGCTCACTAATAGTTTTCAGATGAGACTCAAGAGTTTGAGCTGGTTTTGGTGGTTTCTGGGCCAAAACAGCTCAAGCCATTAATAGGACCTGCAGCGTTTCAGCAGGCCTAGGGTGTCCCTGGGAAGGCTGGTTTCTGGCTGCCCCGGTGCCTTGTAGGTCCGGTCCTTGGTTGCATGCCCTGGCTGCGGGAACTGGAATGCTGAGATTTGCCTGGGGGAGGTGGAAAACTGGCCCGCGCGGCTGGGACGGGATGGGAAAAGAGGACGTGCTCGGCTGGTGGGAATGCCCCAGCTCATACATCCCTTCAACGACATGTTATAACCCAGGTTTGTTCTTTTTGGTGGATTTCTGGGCAGGGCAGGCAGCATATTCTTCAATTTCTCTCTGAATAGCTGAAAGGCAGTTAGCACCTCTAAGTAGACTTCAAGGCTTCTGAAGATTATTTTAACTCATCTCACCTCCATCTCTGTGAAAAGAACCCATGCCCGCACTTGATGCTATTGCTGCTTTTGAAAGTTCAAAAATTTACTTTGCTCAGAGCAAAGCTTTGAAGTGCTGCTCTGTGGGAATGGCAAAAGCATCTCGAAAGCCTTTTGCTGAAAGCTTGGTTAACCTACATTTGTGGGCAGCTACCTTCAGAAAATGACTTTGTGGGGGACTGCATGGGGAGATGTAACGGTGAACTGTAAAATTTAATCGATTTAACAAGGAAAGGTTAAATCTGTTTGTTTTGCTCCTATTCAGGGCCTCCAGCTGGTGGTTGCAGGGTCACCCTTTTCTGTATGCAAAAGTTCCTGCATAAAGGCTGTTTTGTCCCACTTGTTGTCTTCTTGTTTGCATAAGTGCTGCGAGGAGGGTAAGCTGAAGAAGCAGGAGTGAACCTCTTTAAGATGCAGAGCTGGTGCCTGACTGTAGCAGAGAGGAGGTGGCATTCCTGCCCGCAGCCGCCAGCTCCTCTCTTGCTTTTGGGAGTGTAAACTGATATTAGCATGTCCTGGTTGGACCCAGGGCTCAGCATCGGCTGGTAGGTAGGAGAGAAACGACTTCTGCCTCTCTCGGCTCCTCAGATTAACCCCTGGTTTGAACGTTGGCGTCTCGTCAGGGTGCGGGGTGCCTGGCTGTGCAGTGACAAGTCTTCTTCTCTTTGCAGGCACTGGAAAGGGAGACACAGCACGCCGCACCGTTCTGGGCTGGAAGTGCACTGTGCTTTTGCCTCCTGGACTCCAAGAAACCTGCTTCTTTTTTGGTGAAGCGGACCCTGATCTCCTGTTTCTTTGCTGCATGCCCACTCACCAGTGCTGGATTATGTTTGTCTCCTTCTCCCTTTGCTCCATAATTTGGCTGAATCGTGGTTTCAAGCTAAGGAAAAGGGGCTGCACCTAAGCGCGCCGGCGCACCCGGACCAGGCTCCTGGGGTGCTGGTTCACACAGAGACGTTCAGAGTGCTGATGGGGGAGAGCTGCCTCTGAGATCCCTCCTCTCCCGCCCTAAACGTGCTGCCTCGCCGTTCAGAGCTGGTCTCCCCGCAGCCGAGAGAATGGGCAGCACCGATGGGTTCCAGTACCGCGCGCTCTACCCCTACCGTAAGGAGCGCGAGGAGGACATTGATCTGCTGCCTGGGGACATCCTGGTGGTGAGCAAGGGGGCCCTGCAAGCCTTGGGCTTCAAAGACGGGGATGAGCAGACCCCCAATCAGATTGGGTGGATCCTGGGCGTCAACGAGCGGACCAAGCAGAAGGGCGACTTTCCCGGCACGTACGTGGAGTACGTGGGGCCTGTGAAGATCTCTGTCCCTTCGCACCGGCCCCGAGTGCAGAGACCCCTGCCCGCGACGCCGGGGGCCAGCGGCTGCCGGCTGCAGGAGGCTCTGGAGCAAGGTAAGCCCTGCTGCCTGCCGTGGAGCGGACGAGGGTGTGTGAGTGGCTTTGCAGGACAGTGGTGAAGCCCTTGGCTCTGCAGCGCTGGATTGCCCTGCGGGCAGCAGTGCGGTTGAGTTGCCTGGGAGTTGTGGGCTCGCGCTGAGTCCTGGCTGAGAGAAAAGCACGTTGTTCCTTCAGCTTATCGATCTGCTTAGCAGAGCTTCTTGGGGTGAGCCTCGTCCCCCTCTTACCTCTGCAAGATCCTTTTCCCTCTCTGGCCCACGACCAGCCAGGATCCCTGTGGTCCTTGGTCCCTCTCCCTGCTCTCTGAGGGTTTTGCCCCGCTCCCTCCCTTTAGGAATAAGTCCTGACCTCTCCCAGCCACCTCCCTGCCTCTGGAGCGCCTGGGGCATTGCTCCCTGCCAAGAGCCACTCAGCCCCGCTGAGACACACAATTACTTGTCTCTGGGCAAGAGGAGAAAAGTCAGGGTCTAAAAGAGTACTTCCGAGAACTGGAGCTAATTGCTTGTCTGCTTGGCACCCATCCCTCCCTGCGGATCGCAGAGCTCTCGCTGGGGCTGGGCAGCCGCCCTCGGGCAGGCCATGGGCCGCCCTGCACCTGCGGCTGCCTCCCAGCTGGCACTGAGCTTGGCACGGACCCGGTCCGGGAGCTGGGAGAGCCGCCGGGCCTCAGTGCTGCCCATAAAGCTGTGGCAGCTGCCTTCTCTTTGCCTATTTTTCTTGCTCCCAGGCACATAAGCCCCTGTGGCAGGGGCTCAGCAGGCCCTGGGGGCTCCGAGACAGCAAAGAGGAGTTGTAGCCACGCTTTGCCTTCCTGTGCCTTGCAGAAGACCTCGTGCTGGTGCTCGTGGGAGGAGTAGGGTCAGCAGCAGGAGCTGGTGGGCATCAGAGCACGCTCCCGGCTGGCAGTCCTGCATCCTCCCCGTCCCTCTCTGCCTGGGAGCCATGGCTATCCCATCAGATGCCTCTAGCTGTGTGAAACATCTCCGAGGTCTTAAGGAATGGAAAAGAGTCTCAGAAACCAGGGTGGTGGGGCTGGGTGCGTGGCTTCCCGCAGCTGCCTCCCGTGCTCCTGCTCCTGGAGCCAGAGGGGCGGCCCCGGGAAACGTCTCCGCAGGGTGGGAATGCAGCCGGGCCATGCGTTTGGGTTGGCAGCGAGAGCCGCTGACCTGAGTCATCCCACTCGCAACCTGCCTTTCCAAGAAAGCAGCTCCTCTTGGGAGCCTGGGGCATGCTCTGCGGTGGATGCATCGGCCTTGCCTGCATCCAGCCCTGCGCTCCCTCGGGGGCTGTATTTATGCCTTCGTGGGCTCTCTCTTCTTCTCAAGCAGGGCTTGGTGGGGGTGCGTCTGGGTGGTCAAAGCCGCTGCCCTGCGCAGGGGTGGGGATCTTTGGGCTGTGGAAGAAGATACGTGCCAAAGCTCCTGACACACAGAAAAGATGCGGTTGGGAAAGAAACCAAAAGCCAGCCTGTCTGCGTCCTGCCCGGGGATGGAGGAGAGTGAGGGTAGGGTACCAGGGCACGCGAGGGGGGTGCCAGCCCTGTCCCTGTCCCCTGTGGGAACATCCTCACAGCCAGCCTCCAGCCTGGGCACAGGCAGGGCCTGCAGGGTGGCAAACAAAAGCCCGGGGCCATTTTAGATGCAACCTGCTGGGATGCTGGTGAGGAGGCGCATTTTTGCAACTGAGAAACTGTATTTAAGCCAAGCCCATGTTATTTCTTCGTGGTCTGCACTTTGGGACGTGCAGAGATGTCTCCTGGCTGCCGCACGAAGCTCATAGCTGGCGGCGTTGCCGGGTCCTGCCCTGGCTGGCGGGGATCCCTTAGCCCCCCAGTGTCACACGCGGAGCGGGGCCAGTGCCACGGCTGTCACGCAGCCCGGGAGCAGGGCTGGCCCTGAAGAGCAACGAGATCCAGCGCTTTCTGCCGGTGAATTTACGAGCTGCCGGTGTTTGCCTTCCGCAGAGAACACGAGCGGAAAATGCGGCTCGGAAATATTTCCGCAGCTGCCCCGGCCGTGCTGTGAGCGGCCTTGTTTGCGGCAGCCCAGCCCGGAGGCCCGGCAGGCTCGGGAGCCGCTGCTGGCTCCGGCACAGGCTGCCTGACAAAAAAAGGCAAGCTGCTGCCTGCTGAAGCAGCACATTCCCGGCCGGGCCACGTGGGCAGCACCAGTATTTACTCTCCCTTCAGCCCTTCCCAAGGGTCAGGCTTGGAGCTGCCAACCTGGCAGCTTGCCTGCAGCTTCCCCAACCCGACCAGCGCCATGCTGAGCCCTTTCCCATGCCCAGGGGCTCTCTCTGGAGGGGAATTGCTCCCCCAGCACCACAGGCCCTTGCAGAACTGCTGGGTGCCTGCCCCTCTGCTCCATGGCTGCTGAGTTGAAGCACCAGCACGAGCTGCTTCATCTCCCCGCGAGGCTGTGGGTGCAGGAGGCTCAGCTGGGTGCAGAATTTCAGCTTGCTGCGCCTTGTGGCGAGACCACACCGGGCGAGTTCGGGTCAGATCCATGACAACAGAGCTGTGTTTCGCAATGGGGAGCAGCCTTTTGGCTCTGCCTCCCCAGAGTGGAGCGTGTTGGGTGTCCTCACCGACCGCGGGCTCCCCGGGGTCTGCCCGGTGCTGCGGACCGGCCCGGAGGAGCCTCCTGCACCGGCTGGTGCTCAGTTGGAAGCGAGACGGGGCCTGGCACCGCTCATCCTTCGGCAAGCCTCCCGCTGGCAGCTGCTCAGCCAGGCCTGCGTGCTCCTGCCCCGGCATGCATCACCCGTCCAGCACAGGGAAGTGGGGTGCCCGGAGCCGGGACCTCAAGATCTTCTGGAGGTGACAGCAAAACGCCACCCAATGCAGGGCCGCAGATCCCCTGGGAAAGGAGGGACCCTGGTCCTGTGCCGCGGGCTGTCTGCGCCCTGTAACAGCTTGCACTGAGGCTGTGGGCTTGCGGGGAGGGGGAGGCAGAGGGCTGGTTTCCATGTTAAACGAGCAATCAAGGGCAGGAATTTGCTGACATGGCGTTCTGTCTGAATCGTTGGATTAATCACAGCTCACCACCGCAAGCGAGCTCCCTGGCCGTGCTCCTCCACCAGCCCTGCACAGCCCCTGTGCTGGGCAGGGACTGAGCCCAGCCTGAGCTCCAGGAGTCCTGGTAACCCCTGTGCTGCCTGCCCGGGGTGCTGGGGTCCCCGGGGGGGATACGCTCTGCCTCCGAGCCTCTGCAGGGAGCGGTAGGGATCCCGCTGTGCACACCCTGTTGGGGGCTCGGAGCAAGGCCGGGTTCAACAAGTGCTGTGCTGGTTTCTGGGCCAGCTCGCAGGTTCCCCACAGCCTCCATGCGGTGTTCACGTGGGCTGTGGCCTCGTGGCAGGGGCTGTGGCTTTCCTCGCTCTCGGATGCTGCCGTTGGGAGCAGCACTGGTTGTGTCCAAGCCCAGCTCTGCCGCAGAGCGTCTGCTGGGGGCCGAGCTGGGGCTGATCCCTTCTCTCCCTCCCTCTCCCCCAGGGTCTCCTCTCCCAGACTTGCAGGAGCAGTTCAGCCCTCCGGAGATTGCGCCGCCGCTGCTGGTGAAGCTGGTGGAAGCTATTGAGAAGAAAGGTAAGGGGGGACACTGAGCACCAAGGGGCTGATACCCCCCAAAACCCCGCAGCGAGGGCAGAGAGGGAGGCAGCTGTCTTTAAAAGCTGTTGGCATTGGACCGAGCCCCATGGGACATGCAGGAGGCAGCTGCCTGCAGAAGGGGGGGCCTCCTGCTCCTCCCTGGCTTGAGTTGCTGTTCCCCAGAGCCGGGCTTGACCCCGCTGTGCCGTCCTGTGCAGAGGCCTGGGGTGAGGGCGCTGGATCTGCACGCAGGACGCCTATGCACCCCGGATGGGTGCTGGGGTTTGGGAATCTCTTCCAGACTGGATCTGTGCTGTGGGGGAGAAACAGGACCACTGAACCAGGTGTCCTGGGGGCCAAGGGGGCTGCAGCAGCATCTGCAGGAGGTTGGCTTAGCCACCATCCAGGCCTGGTTAGCCGTGCCACAGCTGTAGCCCGGCCAGCGCGCGGCTGCCGGGCTGGCACCGAAATGGTGCATGTGTTGGGAGCTGCACGGCTCACAGCTAACAGCAGTGTCCCCGCTTCCGCAGGGTTAGACAGCGAGATGTTGTACAGGACATCTGGCTCCGAACTGAGGCAAGCGCTGAGAACCGGTAAGAACCAGCTCCGCGTGGTGAGGAGGCGAATCGGCTCAGATGGAGGAGATTAGTGGATGTGACAGCGCCAGCAGTAATGCAATCCAGGCCGGGCTTGCCTGTCCCCGGCAGTTCCTGACTCCCGGCACGCTGCCTGTGGGGCTGGGCCGTCCCCCGTCCCAACACGTCCCTGTCCCCCTCTCGCATGGAAGGGACAGGAGAGGTGGGGATTCCTGCCACCATGCGTGGGCTGGAGCAAAGGGACGTGGCACCGGCTCGGAGACTCGCAGGCCAACAAGTGAACCCCTGCGCTTGTCTCCTGCTGTCTCTTCAGGGTGCCCCGCTCTTGGGGTGCTCTGTTGATGGGCTGGCGGAGGCTTCTCTGGCTCTGTCACACCACTAATAAGCAGGGGAGGATCTTTCAGCTCAGCTTGGTGGCGGGAGCCTTGGCTCCGCTGTGCTGGCGGCTGATGTCTCTGCCAGGGAGCCTTCAGAGTTGTCTCCCACTCGGCTGGGCTTGGGCCTCATCCAGCACCGCGCTGGCTTGTCCCCTTCCGCAGTCGTTCTTGCAAACCCCAGCTACACGGTGCTGTCAGCTCTGGCCGCGCTGCTTTCGGGACAGGCTTTATGTGCTGTCCCGACAGCCTGCGCCTTGCATTTGTGGGATGACACGGTTTGAGGGAGACCTTCTCCCCGCTGGGTTCAGCGTGTGGCTGGTCAGTCTGCGCTTGTCTCTACCAGCAGCAGGGAACAAAATTGTCACACGAGTCGTGTGTGCCCAGGATTCCTGTGGCAGGGCTCCAGGCAAAGGGTGTGGGCATCCAAAATGACCTCTGCCCCCTCCCAGGCAGGACCTGCCTGGGTTCCCAGAGCCAGCTTATTTCTGGGGTGCAGGGGGCACTTCCAGGCGACCTCCGTTGTGTGGGCTCAGCTGCCCGAGGGCTGCCTGAGCTCCCTCATGCTGGGCTGCTGTGTCCCAGGATAGCTGGCCAGGTGGTGCGCGATGGTCTCTGGGATGGATGTTGGCAGCACCGGAGCTGCCAGCTGAGTGCCCGGTGCTGTGCCCGCCACCCATGGGAAACCTGTGCCCTGGCAGATTGGACCCTGGGCGACCTGGAGCCCTTCGACGTGCACTCCCTGGGCGAGGCGCTGCGAGGCTACCTGCAGGACCTGCCCTCCCCCGTGGTGCCGGTGTCCGTGCACGGAGACATCCTTCGCATCCTGCAGGGTAAGGGCTTCCCCTGGCTACGCTTGGGAACGGGTGGCTGGGCGGGACGGACGCGTTTGGGGTATTAAAAGTCCTTTCCCTATGGGGGCTGGCACATGGCCCCTGCTGCCGACAGTGCTCCCACGCTGTGACACAGCCGGAGCACGGAGAGTGGTGCCGGCCGTCCCAACCCTTCCATCGTGTCTTGTTCTCTCCCCAGAGATCCCCCAGCCAGAGAATTGCCGGAAGCAGCTGCTGCTGGCCCTGGAGTCGCCTGCGGTCCCGCTCCAGAACACGCTCACCCTGCAGTTCCTGCTCCGGCATCTGGGGAAGGTATCGCAGCAGGCCGAGAGCAACAGCCTCCACCCTCGGGCCCTGGGAGAGATCTTCGGCCCCCTTCTCCTCCGGCTGCCTGGCGCCAGGTACGTGCGGCTCTCGGGTTCCAGCTGTGTACCAAGTGTCACCCGCTGTGCCTGCCAGGACGAGGAGTCCAGCCAGTAACAGCAGGTCTGCCCGCAGCCCCTGCCTCGCTGCGTGTGGGACTGAACTGCTGGCAGCCCACAGAGGTGGGACTCAAAGCCACGGCAGAGCCTTTGCTTCTGTGTCAGCCTGGGATCTGGCAGCTGGGCTGTGCGCTGGGATGAACCAGCCGACCCCGGGGGGCACGGGAGCAGTGCCAGGTTCTCCCCCACAACCGCTGATCTTGGCTCCTCTCTCCCTGCAGCCCAGAGCTGAGCCCTGACTTCTCCGTGCTGTTTCTGGAGATACTTCTGCAGACGAAGGAGTTGGAGCCGGAACAGTTGCCTCCAGGTACTGAGATGCCTCTTCCTTGGGGCCCGAGGCACCGTGCTCCGTGGGTGTGGAGTCTCTGCCCCCGTGAGCGGGATGCCAAGGGCACTTCTGTAGCCCAGCTGTGCCTGGAGGCTGGCTTCAGGCGCTCATCTGCTGCTGTAGATGTGCCTGGAGCAGCTTCGGGCAGCGTGGCAGCCAAGCGGGGCTTCCCAGGACGGTCACTGCAGGGAGGGGGACTCGGTGCTCCGAGGAATTGCCCATGGGGAGCTGGGACTTGGGCTCACCCTGCGTCAACCCTCCTTCTCTTACAGCCTTGCCTCCAAAACCGCCTAAGCCAAAGCCCAGCGCAGCCAGCTTGGCCAACGGGAACAGCGTGCCCTTGCAGGACGCCGAGTGGTACTGGGGTGACATTTCTCGGTAAGGGGGTGGCTGGCAGCTCACGTCCTGAGTGCCCTGCCCATCAAGTTATCTAGGGGAGCTCTGGTTGTGCCTCACAGGCTATGACAATGATGTTCCTTGCAGGGAGGAGGTGAACGAGAAGCTACGGGACACACCAGATGGTACCTTCTTGGTGCGCGATGCCTCCAGCAAGATCCAAGGGGAATACACGCTCACGCTCAGGTAGGGCGCTGGGGTCCCTCGAGAGCCTCCGCTGCTCTGGGGCGGAGCTGTCGGCACGATTACGGCTGCCTGGACACCCAGACGTCAGGCTGGTGTAGGGCGCTGGGGTGGTGATAAGTGCCCTCTCTCCCCTCCCCGCTACAGAAAGGGAGGCAATAACAAGCTGATCAAGATCTTTCACCGAGAGGGGAAGTACGGCTTCTCAGAGCCTCTGACTTTCGGCTCGGTGGTGGAGCTCATCACCCATTACCGGCACGAGTCGCTCGCCCAGTACAACGCCAAGCTGGACACCAGGCTGCTCTACCCCATCTCCAAATACCAGCAGGTGAGGCCTGTGCCAGAGGGGTGCGGCTGGCCAGCACAGCCTGGACCAGGGGCATTTGCTCGTCCATCCCTGGCCCTTTGGTAGATGACAATGTCTCACCCCTTCCCCCGTGGCGGGACATTGCTTTGTGGGGTGATGGGTGGCTGGGGAGGGTGTGTGGGACCGGCTGCCTTGCCAGGGGGCTGTCGTAGGGCAGGAGCAGGTCCTGATTGAGGCTGTGCTTATGGCAGGACCAAGTGGTGAAAGAGGACAGCGTAGAAGCTGTCGGGGAGCAGCTGAAGGTCTATCACCAGCAGTACCAGGACAAGAGCTGGGAGTACGACCTGCTGTATGAGGAGTACACGCGCACTTCCCAGGTATGCGGGCACTGCCTTCCCCCGGGGTTGCCCTGACATCCCCTGCTCGCTGGCCGCCACGCTGCTGTGCACAGAGGAGAGCAGAGATTGGGCACCCGCTGCCCCATTTGTCTGCTCCTGAACTTGAGGGGACGCCCCAGAGAATGGGCTTTGAAGAGGGGGGTATTTTGGCTGCAGGAAGGACAGTGCTGCTTTGGGAAGGGGGGTAAGAGGGGATGCGAATGGGCAGAAACCTGCCCAAATGCTCCCCATTCCTCAGATCTCCCCTCCCTTCTCCTCAGGAGCTGCAGATGAAGAGGACGGCAATCGAGGCCTTCAACGAGACAATCAAGATCTTTGAGGAGCAGTGTCAGACGCAGGAGAAATGCAGCAAGGAGTACATCGAGCGCTTCCGACGGGAGGGCAACGAGAAGGAGGTGCAACGGTGAGGACTGGGGGTGCTGGTGACCTGCACTGCTGGGGAAGGGCTCTGCGGGCTGGAAGGATCATCCTGGCCCAGCGCAGAGCCGAGGCATGCGCAGTCCTTGTCTCTCCAGCAGCGTGCTGTGGGCTGGAGCTGGCAGGCTTCCTCCTCTGCCTCCCCCACTCTGGCTCACAGCCTAAACCCCCCTCCTTCTCCCAGGATCCTCATGAATTCGGAGAAGCTCAAGTCTCGCATCACGGAGATCCACGACAGCAAGATGAAGCTGGAGCAGGACCTGAAGAAACAAGCCTCGGAGAACCGGGAGATCGACAAGCGCATGAACAGCCTCAAGCCAGACCTCATGCAGCTGCGCAAACTGCGGGACCAGTATTTGGTGTACGTAGTGCCTGCCCCCGCAGAGGGCTGGGAGCGGGGCCCCGCTGCCCCTCCAGCCCAGCCCGGGAGCGATGCAGCTGGCTCCTGGAGGGCTTTGGGGCTTGTCGGACCGGGCTTGCGGGCTGCTGGGTGCAGGAGCGAGCCCTGCAGCATGCAGCAAGCCCTGCAGCATGCAGCCTCGGGGCACAGCAGTCCCTCAAAGGGGACGGCTGCTGCCCTCTGGTGATGGCTGCGCAAGTGGTGTCTGGTCCGGACGCCGCAGGCCGGGCACGCTGCCTGCGCTGAGCTCTGCCTCTCCTTCCCCAGGTGGCTGACGCAGAAGGGTGCCCGGCAGAAGAAAATCAACGAGTGGTTGGGCATCAAGAACGAGACGGAGGAGTGAGTGTCCCCGCTTGCGCGTTGTGGGATGTGGGGGGCTGCAGGAGCGCAGGCTGCGCAGCCGGTTCTGCCTGCTCCGGAGCCACAGGCAAGTCCCATCTCCCTGCCTGGGAGCTGAGGACGCCTTCCCTGCCAGAAAGGGTGACGGCAGTTAGCAGTGGGAGGGGAGATTTGGGGGCCACGTGCCCAAACCGAGGGGCTCTGACCCTGTCTGTGCTCAATTGCAGCCAGTACTCCATGATGGATGACGAGGAGGAGCTGCCGCACCACGAGGAGCGGACGTGGTACGTGGGGAAGATCAACCGCTTGCAGGCAGAAGAGATGCTGTGCGGCAAGCGGGACGGCACCTTCCTGATCCGTGAGAGCAGCCAGAAGGGATGCTACGCCTGCTCCGTGGTGTGAGTACCCCCAGGCGGACGTGGTGGGATGGAGCTGGCGCGGGCTGCGCTCCCGCATCGCTCTGCCCTTCTCTCGCCAGATGCTGGAGGCTGGCGGAGGCGTCAGCTGGCAGGCTGGGCTTCCCCGAGGTCTCCCGTCTGCCTCGGCTCCTCCTCCAGGGCCAGATACATCTTTGGGCTGCTTTGGTGACGCCCGCTTGTGCTCTGCTGTCCCTGTCCCTGTCCCAGCGGGGCTCCCTCACACCGGTGTGCCGCTGACCCATGCTCCCTTGTCTCCCTGGCAGGGTGGACGGTGACACCAAGCACTGCGTGATCTACAAAACGGCAACCGGCTACGGGTTCGCTGAACCCTACAACCTCTACGCCTCCCTCAAAGACCTGGTCTTGCACTACAAGCACACGTCCCTGGTGCAGCACAATGACTCCCTGAATGTCACGCTGGCTCACCCGGTCCTTTCCCAGCCGCCGGCCAGATGAGCAGCCCGTGCACAACACAACAGCTGCCTTCAGCTTCTCCCCAGGGCGCTGCTTTCTGGCTCTGGACTCTTGCACCCTGTATAGTTGAGTCTCTGTGCTCCTGCCCCTCCAGAGCCTCCGAGATGTCTGTGACCGTTCCTGGTGTCCCTTTTGGTCTGTAGCTGAAACCCATGTTGGCTGATGGGACAAAAAGGCTGGGCTGTTGACTCCCAGTGGGCTCCAGCCTCTGGGAGGTGGGATCCAGTTGTGATTGAATTGCTGTGGGCGAGCACAGCCCCCTCCCCTTCCCCGATAAGCAGGTCAGATCCCCTTCTTGCTGGCAGGTCGCCCCGCTACGCATCACTGTAGAGCTAGATTCCCGATTCCTCGGTGCGCTACGACGTGGGTCACCGCCTCAGCCGAGCGGCCGCGAGCGCTGCTCTGAGCAAGGGGCTCCCTGCCCGGATGCCGGAGGAGGCAGAGGAGGAGGCTGCGCTGAGCGGTTGAGCGCGGGCGTCCTCCACTCTCACTTCCCTCGGTGATCTTGCAGGCTGCGGTGGTGTCTGGTACGAGGGGTGCTGCTCCTTCCGTGCAGAGACTCGTTTAGAAAGGAGAAACCCCATCCTCCGTGGGGCTGCTCGGCCGAGGCCTCTGCTCCGGGCCATGCCCCACCTCACCGTCTTGTTCCCTGGTGTCATAAACACCCCTTGAGTGTTGCTGTCTGGGGAGGGAGGATCCGGTTAGCGATGAATCTCTCGCCTTAGTTGTGCCAACTAAGCTGTGAAATCCGTGTTGGTACCCGTGTTTTTTCCCAGCAGAATCTGTGGGATGCACAGCTCGTTGTTTCTGGCTGTCTTCGGTGAATCTCTGCAGACGTAACCCATCGAAGCTAACTGTAGCTCTGTAAATATGGTTCTTTTTGTAATCGGCTGCTTACCTAGTACTGGTGTTTGCTGAACTCCCACTACGATACGCAAGCGCGTGGGCAGCAGCTGGCCGGGCTGTTGCAGACTCGGGTCCTGCCGGCTGAAGCAGGAGGGGGCCGGAGTCCGACGCACACTACGAGCCCTACACAAAATGAAGGACCTCTCTGCTGCAGGAGGACGGTATCTCCGCTGGGCCAAGGGCCTTAGCACATAGAAATGTATATGCATGATGTCGAACTATGTATGCAAAGCACTTATAATCACGAGTACTGTATGGGGACTTGGGGTGAAAGAGCGGGGGGTTGCTGTAGTGCCGCCCATCGCAGCTGGCTGGCGCGGGCAGGGCTTCTTGCGTCTTTTCGGATAATGCTGAGTTCAGAGGGCTCGAGGGCAACGGAGGTGGCCCTGGAAGAGCTTCAAAAGTTGAGGCCGTGGTGGCATTTGCTTTACTGCGTTATCTTGTCTGCCTGGCTTGAAGAAAGCATTAATTGTCCTCTTGATTTGCTGGAGAGGCTCCTTCCCCTTCTGGAGGCCGCGTCCTCAGGACGGGCTGGTGGATGCTGTAGGTTTTGACGCTTCTGCTTTGTGTTTGCGACTCGGGCTGCGCCGGATCCGCGGGGTGCTGTGTGCTTGTGCTCTGCCTGCGTCCTGTCCTCGATGCGTCGGGGACCACGCTGTCCCTGGCTCAGCTCTGCTGCTCGCCTCACTCCGGGTTGGTCCCTGGATCCTTTTGGATCTGGGATTGCTGGAGCAAACATCCCCTTCCCGTTGCTTTGGCAGCTCTCCTATGCTTGACTGTACAGACCCTGTTCCCTGCTCTGCATGCCCTCTCCGGGCCCTGGGCCGTGTTTTTTGGTTCTGGTTTGTCGGTGTTTGGCGCTCCGAGGATGCGGGGCAGCGGTGCTGTCCCCGACCCATCGCAGCTCAGGTGTGCGCTCGGGTGCCGAAGTGCCAGCGAAGGGGCAGGCGATGGGTCGGGGGAGCTGCGGGGCAGGGGAGGCTGCGTTTGCCGTCGGAGATCACTTGGGAAAAGCTGTCGGGGATAATCAACGGAATCGTTTGGGCTCGGAGACGTGAGAGCATGTGGGGATGGGGCAGGGAGGCCCGGTGCTCATAGCCCTCTCTGCGGAGGCCTCCCGGGGCCCGTGGCGTGGCCGAGGGGGCTGTGCCAAGACCCCAAAGCTTCCTGCCAGGCTCCCGCCCCAGTCGTGGCGGCACATTTTCAGCCTGGGGACTCCACGCTGGTCCTGCCCCGGTCCCGTGCTCGTCCCTGCGCTTCCAGCACATCCCTGCGCCACGGGTCAGGCTGCCGGCGGATGGGGTCCTCCAGCCGCTCGCCCCACCGTGGCCCCGTCCCCCCGCCACCCCACCAACGTGAGCTCGGGGCCAGTCCTGCCGGCGGGTTTGCTCCTGGCTCATGCCAGGGCCTGCCGAGCGTCTGGGAGAGTCTCAGCTTCAAGCCATCGCTTGTCGACACTTCGCTTGGTGCTCGCCCCGGCTCTGCTGGCCAGGGAAATTCCAGCTTCTCGTGACAGCGTTTATTTTTACCCTTTCGGCTGAATTTCTGCTGTTCTCCCCACGCTGTCCCTTCCTGCCGCCCAGACAGAGCCTCTTCCTCCCCAGCAGCATGGGCAGCTCAGCACGAGCACGGGGGGCCACCATCACCCCCTGCGTCCTCCAGCACTGCCGTTCCTGCCCGCCAGCGCCCGTCCCCGTGCCCCGTCCCCGACGGGGCTCTGCTTGCAAGTCCTGTGTACAACGAGGAGGAAAATGCCCTTCCCCAGGGCTGCCTTTCCCTGACGGTGCTTGACTTGGCTCCCTGAAACGCAGCTTTTTCCCTCGTCTCCCCCTGGGGTGGAAGCCCAGGCCCTGAGCTCCCTGCCTGCAGCGCAGCTTCCCCCAGAATTAAGCTAGTTGTGATTTGTGCTTTGATGCTTTCGCTCGTGCTGTTCGCGCCGCCGGATGAACCCGGCAGCCATGCGTTTCGAGGCCCTGGGCTGTGCTTTGCTGCTTGTGACCCCCCCCCCCGTGTCCCCCAACCCACGTCCCGTGGGTGCGACGTGGCCGTTCCTGCTCCCCGGGGCGCAGCTCGGCTCTCGTCCCTCCGTGTCCCAGCTCGGGATGCTCCGTGCTCCCCCCGTGTAAACCCCCCGTGTCACCGGCGGCTTTGTGCTCGGAGAGGACGTGGACATGCGTGAATGCTCCTGAGATTTTAGTTCCTAGGTATATGCAATAAATAACTTGCCACTTCAGCTGTTCGTTACCAGCAGTAGTTCTCTATGCTCTTTCTGTTGATGTTTACTAATGTAAACCCAGTATTTGTTACTGTAAGAGGATTTTTTTTGTACGGTACTTCGAAAACCCCACAAAAAACCAAAAAAAAAAAAGAAAGAAATAAACAGAATTAATGAAACGGCTGCAGAGATTTCAGCGGAAGGGTGTTATGCCAGGGGAGCGGAGGCGGGAGGGCTGGGCTGGGTGCAGGATGTGACCCATCGCCCGGCTGGTGCTGGGCTGTGCCGGGGCTCGGCTCCCCGGGGTCGTGCAGGGCCGGGGTGCGCGGGGGCCAGGCCCGGGCTCGCCGGCCGGGCCAGGAGGCGGCAGCGGAGCCCGGAGGGGTGAGAAGCAGCCGGAAGCGGCGGCTCCAAACAGCAGGGGAAGCGCGAGGTTCCTCCGCGCTGGGCCCCAGCAGTGAGCCCAGGGGATGGTTCTGGGCAGCACCCTCTGCCCGCACCCGCAGCTGCCAGCCCGGGGGTGCTTCAGCACCTGCACCCAGCCCGGGGGGGCTCGGCAGACCGCGGCGGGGGTCCGACACGGAGCCACCCCACTGCTTGTTTGGGAGACGCCGAGCGTAGGCTGCTCGGGGTTGGGTTTCTGTTTCCAACCCGTCGCAACCTGCGGGGAAGCGGCAGCCGCCGGCGGGGCTGGGGCGAGGGGCTGCGACCCCCAAAGCCCCGATTCGGGGCCGCGGTCCCCGGCGGGACAGCGGGGACGGGGTGGCCAGAGCCGGACGGCCCCGCGTGAGTCAGCAGCGTCGGCGTCACAGGAGGAGGCCGGTTGAGCCGGGCAGGAAGGGCGCACGGAGGCGGGCGCAGCCAAGCTTTAAAAGTCCTCGCGGGGACAGGTTCGCCTCCGCGCCACCCCACCGTCCTCATGGCCCCCGCGGTGCTGCTGGCTCTCCTGGTGCTGGTGGCCCTGCTGGCCCCGGGGCTCGGGGTGGCCTTCCCCGGCTGCGACTACCCGGCCCACCTCTGGTGCAGCTCAAAGGAGATCGCCGTCGCCTGCCAGGTCAGAGCCGCCGGTGCCAGGGCTGCCCCGGCCGCCCGCTGACGCTGGCAGCCCACGCAGGGCCGCCCGGCACGCGGGGATCCCGCCGAAACGGCACGCGCGGGGCTGGGCGCCTGCCCAGACGGCGGGGCTGGGGCGCGTGGGAACAGCATCAGGGCATCGCCCGGCCGTGGTACCCGGTGCCAAGCGCCGGCTCTGAGCATCCCCACAGCACAGGCTGGCACACCGCAGGGATGCTCAGAGCCCCCGTGCCGCGCTGGCACCGCGGCACTCCCCGGCATCCCCGGGGAAGCGCCGTGCTGCAGCCAGACCCCAGCCCCAAGCCTTCCCCAGGCGCTGCTGGCACTTCTGCTTTTTCAGCGTAATCCAGCTTTTCAGCTTATTCCACCTTGAACATCCCTGGACGGTGACACCGCTGCGACGGCGGGTCCGGCAGCGCCCTGTGAGCCCCGCGGGGCCGCAGCCACCACCCGGCAGTGGGTGCTGGGCTGTACCCCCACCCAGGCACGTCCTGGCCCCACCAGATACGCTTTTCCCCAAAAATATTTTGGGGAAGTTCCCGTGGAAAGCCCCGGCGCTGCTGCAGGAGGCCCCTGGCCGCTCTCACTTCCCTCCCAGCGCTGCACACCCTCGTCCCCGCTCCTGCCCCGCATCCCAGCAGCTTTTCCCCCATCCCCTGCAAATACGGGGGCGGGGGGCTGCAGCCGTAGCCCCCCGTGCACCCCGAAACCTTCCCGCACGCAGGCAGAAAGCCGCTGCGCCAACCTCTCGCGCCCGGCGGCCGCCCCCGTGGAGCTGAGCCTCTACTACGAGAGCCTGTGCCCGGCGTGCCGCGGGTTCCTGGTCCAGCAGCTCTTCACCGCCTGGCTGCTGCTGCCCGCCGAGGCCCTGAGCATCACCCTGGTGCCCTACGGCAACGCCGAGGTAGGAGCTGGCCCGACCCGGTGCCGCAGGCGCTCGCCCCGGTGCCGCCGGCCCCGATCAGACTCGTTGGTCCTGCAGGAGAAGAACATCAGCGGGAAGTGGCACTTCCAGTGCCAGCACGGCCCGGAGGAGTGTTTGGGCAACATGATCGAGGTGACCGTGACCATCCCCGTCCCCCCGGTGCCGGCGTGGGGGGGTCCGGCGGCCCCTCACCGCCTGCCCCGTCCCCACAGACCTGCGTGATGGACGAGGCCAAGAACTTCAGCACCTACTTCCCCGTCATCTTCTGCCTGGAGTCGGGCAGCTCCGTCACCAAGAACCTGGAGGCCGTATGTCCCCTTCCCCGTCCCCGTCGCCCCGCCGTGGGGCTGTCCCCATCCCCCTGACCGCGTCCCCCCGCTCTCCCCGGCAGTGCCTGCAGATCTACGCCCCGCAGCTGGACGGGGGCCGCATCGCCGCCTGCGTGCAGGGGGACGCGGGGGCCGCCCTGATGCACCGCAACGCCCAGCTGACGGCGGCCCTCGACCCCCCGCACCAATACGTGCCCTGGGTCGTCATCAACGGGGTATGGCGAGGAGGGGGACGCGCGCCGGGGCGCCGGGCAGGGCCGGGGCAGCGCGGGGACCCCCTGACCGGCCCCGTCGCCCCTCTCCCCGCAGAAGCACACGGACGAGCTGCAGGCGCAGGCCGAGGCCTCGCTGCTGGGGCTGATCTGCCGCCTCTACCAGGTGGGACGGGGGGCACGGGGAGGGCCGGCAGGGCTGGGGACACGTCCCCGTCCCCGTCCCCGCCGGGGCTCCATCGGCCGCTCTCTGGCAGGGGGAGAAGCCCGAAGCCTGTGGGGGCTCAAGGGCCCCGAAGGCCCCGTCCGGCTGCAGACGCTGAGGGACGGCGTGGGAGCACCCAGCGAGCGGCGAATAAAAAGGATGGATTGGGGTTTTTTTGTGGAAAAACAAGAGGCTCCGAGTGGTGTGGGGGGGAAGCGGGGAGCGGTGCGGGAGCCGGGCCCCGGGGCGCCGGGCCTGGCCTCCGCCGGGCCCCGCGGAAACGCTGCTGCCTCGGTAGGTGTCATGGCGGCCGCCTGCGCCTCGGTAGGCGTCATGGCGGCTGCCGGCGCCCCGGTAGGTGTCATGGCGGCCGCCTGCGCCTCGGTAGGTGTCATGGCGGCCTTCGGAAGCGGAAGGCTCCCCGACACCGGACGCGCGCCCTCTTCCGCGTGCCGGTGGCGGAAGCGCGCGGCGGTGAGCTGGGGGGGGCATCGATGTGAGGAGGGGGGGGAACTGGGAGGACTGGGGGCACGGGGGGGAACTGGGGGGCACGGGGGTGACGGGGGGGTCCAGCAGGGGGGCCCGGGGGGGGCACAGCAGGAGGAACTGGGGCACGGGGGGCACTGGGAGGGTACAGCGGTGCTAACTGGGGAAACTGGGGAGCGCAGCATGGGGAACTGGGGAGCACTGGGAGGGTAGGGCAGTGCTAACGGGGAACTGGGGAGCACGGCATGGATAACTGGGGGGGAACTGGGAGGGTAGAGCAGTGCTAACTGGGGAAACTGGGGAAACTTGGGAGCGCAGCATGGGGAACTGGGGGGCACTGGGAGGGTAGGGCAGTGCTAACGGGGAACTGGGGAGCACGGCATGGATAACTGGGGGGGAACTGGGAGGGTAGAGCAGTGCTAACTGGGGAAACTGGGGAGCACAGCAACATGGGGAACTGGGGGGAACTGGGAGGGTAGAGCGGTGCTAACTGGGGAAACTGGGGAGCACAAGAGCATGGATAACTGGGGGAACTGGGAGGGTAGGGCAGTGCTGACTGGGGGAACGGGAGAGCACAGCATGGATAACTGGGGGGAACTGGGAGGGTAGAGCAGTGCTAACTGGGGAAACTGGGGAGCACGACAGCATGGGTAACTGGAGGACACTGGGAGGGCAGGGCAGTGCTGACTGGGGGAACTGGAGAGCACAAGAGCATGGATAACTGGGGGAACTGGGAGGGTAGGGCAATGCTGACTGGGGAAACTGGGGAGCGCATCATGGGGAACTGGGGGCACGGGGCACTGGGAGGGTAGGGGAGTGCTGACTGGGGGAACTGGGGAGCACAGCATGGATAACTGGGGGGCACAGGGGGCACTGGGAGGGTCGGGCAGTGCTAACTGGGGGAACTGGGGAGCACAACAGCATGGATAACTGGGGGGACTGGGAGGGCAGGGCAGTGCTAACTGGGGGATCTGGGGAGCACAACAGCATGGATAACTGGGGGGCACTGGAAGGGCAGGGCAGTGCTGACTGGGGGAACTGGGGAGCACAACAGCATGGATAACTGGGGGGACTGGGAAGGTAGGGCAGTGCTAACTGGGGGATCTGGGGAGCACAACAGCATGGATAACTGGGGGGCACTGGGAGGGCAGGGCAGTGCTAACTGGGGAATCTGGGGAGCACAACAGCATGGATAACTGGGGTGACTGGGAGGGCAGGGCAGTGCTAACTGGGGGTTCTGGGGAGCACAACGGCATGGATAACTGGGGGGCACTGGGAGGGCAGGGCAGTGCTAACTGGGGGAACTGGGGAGCACAACAGCATGGATAACTGGAGGGCACTGGGAGGGCAGGGCAGTGCTAACTGGGGGAACTGGGGAGCACAACAGCATGGATAACTGGAGGGCACTGGGAGGGCAGGGCAGTGCTAACTGGGGGATCTGGGGAGCACAACAGCATGGATAACTGGGGGGCACTGGGAGGGCAGGGCAGTGCTAACTGGGGGATCTGGGGAGCACAACGGCATGGATAACTGGGGGGCACTGGGAGGGCAGGGCAGGTACAGCAGTGCTAACTGGGGAGCGCATCATGCATAACTGTGGGCACAGGGCACTGGGAGGGTAGGGCAGTGGTGACTGGGGGAACTGGGGAGCACGGCATGGGTAACTGGGGGCCACAGGAGCGACTGGGGGCGCGGGGGCCCCGTCCCCACTGAGCCCCGGGCAGGGCCGCGGGTGCCTGCCCGCAGGATGCTGGCGCGGGGCCGGCACCTCCTGCGCTGCTGGAAGCCGCTCTTCAGCGGCCGCCTGCTGCTGCTGACCAACACGGCGAGCTGCGGCGCGCTGCTGGCCACCGGCGACGTGCTGCAGCAGGCCTGGCACTGCCGGCGGCACCCGGACACCGAGCCCCAGGTGGCCCGCACAGGTGACAACCCTGGGGGGGGACACGCACGAACCGCGGTGGGGGGTGATGCAGCGCAGCCTCACGCATCGTTTAAGCCACGCTCGTTATCACGGCGGGGTGGAATTGGGGCGGCGTTCCCCGGCACGACGCAAAGCCGCCTCCGTGCCTTCCCCGGAGCCAGAGCCGCTTTCGGGGGGGGGCGGGGAGCCCAGGGTGGGGGTGACATAAATAATTCATCGGTCGCCGGGGCGGTGTTGTGTTGCAGGACGCATGTTCGCCGTCGGCTGCAGCATGGGCCCGCTGATGCACTACTGGTACGTCTGGCTGGACGCCGCCTTCCCGGCGCGGGGCGTGCGGGGGCTGAAAACCGTCCTGAAGAAAGTCCTCATCGACCAGCTGGTGGCATCGCCCGTCCTCGGCGCCTGGTATTTCTTCGGTACGTGGCGGCACCCGCCTCGCGTCAGCGTCGCTGAGAACTGAGCGTGGCCCAGGCTGCCGGTGACGCGTTACGGCGCGTGGGTGCCGGCACGACGCCTGTCACCCTCCCTTGGTGGGCGCCTGTGGGGTTCCCGGGGCTCCCTCCCTCCGGCTGCGGCCGGCGCTGCCCTTCCCTCCCACGGTGAGGGTTTTTTGCCATTTTTCGGCATCCAGCCCAGCTGAGATAGCAATTCCCATCCACGCTCCCCACATGGAGCCTCGTGGGCGCTCCCATCCCCGCTGACGTCCGTCTGTCCCCGCAGGCATGGGCTCGCTGGAGGGCCAGTCTCTCCAGGAGAGCTGGGAGGAGCTGAAGGAGAAGTTTTGGGAGTTTTACAAGGTAAATACGCCCCCCGCCGAGCTCTCCCTGCCGCCCGCGGTGGGGACCGGGCTCCGGCGGGGAGCGCCTGGCTGCTCTTTGCTCCCGGCAGGCCGACTGGTGCATCTGGCCGGCGGCTCAGCTCCTGAATTTCCTCTTCGTCCCGCCCAAGTACCGGGTGGTTTACATCAACGTGATCACGCTGGGCTGGGACACCTACCTCTCCTACCTCAAACACAGGGTGAGCACCGGCACCGCGGTGCCACGCGGCCGCGCCTCGCCGCTGCGGCCAGTCGGGCTCGTGCCGAACGTACCTTGGTTCTCTTTATTTTCCAGCCTGGCAGCCCCCCGAGCGCCGCGCACGACTCGCTGCGGGAGAACCGGCGCGGTGCCGGGATGTAAAGCGGCAGCCGCTCTTGGCGACTGCGACGTTTTCGGGGGCTCCTGCCCGCAGCAAGCGATTTTCTGGGCATCGCGGCGGACGCGGCTCCATCCACCCAACGACCGTGATGGCCGGAGCTCACCGCGACCGCCGTCTGCAGCTCGCTGCCGCCTGCGCGGCTCTTGCCGGTTAACTCATCTCCTGATTGCAGTGCTGGGGTTGGGTATTTTTAACGAATCTCCTGTCGCAGGCTAGCCTGGAACGCGATTTTTTTTTGTATTCTTCCACAGAGCCCACGCTGCCGGGGCGGGGAGGAGCCGCTGCAGCTGCACTTTGCCTTCGGCGCCCCGGGGAAGGTCCCCAGCGCTCTCCCCGCTGCTGCAGCCGGGTTTTTTCCCCCCTTCTCCAGGGCAAGGCCGGCCCCTTGCTCCCCTCCTCGGCTCTTGCACGGAGCCAGCGGCTCGGGTCCCTGCCTTGCTCCCGCTTCGGCAGCGGGATGCCGCCCCGCCGCTGTCGGCGCAGCTCCTCGGCCCTTTCCCTGCTGCTTTTTCTCTTGCAGCTGAAGGGAGAAGTCATCCGGCTCCCCGCACCCGCCGCCTCGTCTCCCTTTCGCCCCACCTCGCACCCACCTCCCCGGCGCCGCGCGTGGGCTGGGCTGCAGCCGCCCAGTTTTTATAAAAATAGCGGCGCGATCGCTGCCGCCTGCTCGCCACCGGCTTTGACAGCGGCAGAGTCGCCACGGAGGCGGTCGGGGGTTTTTAAGGCAAAGTTTTTCACAGGATTTGGACCACAGCTCCCCGGGCAACTTATTTATTACCAGCATCGATAAAAATTGCCTAAATGTGATTTTTTTTTTTCCCCGAAAGCTGTGCCGTACAGCTCTGGCCTGGTCCCTCCTGCCACCCCTGCCGGGGGGACGCCAGCCCGCCCACCGCAGCCAGCCAAGCTGCCAAGCCACCGCAGGAGCCATTTGGTGAATGCTAATTAAGAAACCAGCTCATTTCTGCTCCTCTCCGGCAACGAGCTGGACAGCGCGGGGCCGAGGCGAGCGGAGGTTACCGACGCCGAGCGGAGCGCCCGGCCCGCTGCCCCCTCTCCGCCTGCAATGACCCGGAGGAACCGGTGATCAGCATTGATTTATTTCTTCACAACATTTCTTTAATACAGTGATTTTTAGGAAATTGTACTCTTTTTTGACACTTTTGACATTTGTACAGTACAGTGTAACTCTTCCATAAGTAAACTTCACAAAAAATAGGAAAGGGGAAGGGGAGGAGATGGTATCGCGGTCGGGGAAGGGGAAAAATCTGTAAAATAAAGACACAGCGCTCCAAGAAAAATAAATAAGAGGGCAGCAAGACCTCCGGGTCCGTCATCGCTACAGGAATATCCACTTATTCACAGTCTCCACAGAAGCACGGTACTACAGGAACACACGAGGAGCCCAAGGCCCTGCAGCAAATTAGCAACGCTCCTCCGAGCCCCGCGAGCCAAAACCGGGGGCTCTGCGAAGGTCCCCGGCCCTGAACCGGGGCTAAGTTGCTGCAGCTCGCTTGGCTGGCCTCGCTTTTATTTTTTTTATTTTTTTATTTTTTTTTTAAATCTTTAAATAAGAGATTTTTAAAAGTGATATTCACAAGCAAGGTTACCACACTGAGGAAAAAAAAAAAATAAATGCACCAACACGGCCACAGCACAGCAGGTCACGCGCACAGCGTCACTTCCTACGCCTATTTACAAGGAGATTGTCTTATGTACAAGGAGGAAGACGGCGGGAGCATAAATTAGCATCTATTTATACAAATAAACATATTTGTTAGGAAATATCCATCCATCTGGGGGGAGGAGAGCCGGGGCAAAGAGCCCCCGGGAGCTCTCTGGGCAGGCGGGACCTGCGCCGCGGCGGGGAGGGGGACACGGGGAGTCCCAGCGGGACGTGAGGTTCTGGGGTCCCATCGCAGCCCCCCCCCCCGCCCGTCCCTGCCCCCCAGGGACCCCGGGGAGGGACGGGACCGGGGGCGATGGGAGCTGGCGGTGGCGAGCAGAGAAAATAATATTTCTCGGCGAGTGGAGCGATTACAAGCAGAATGGGGGGAGTTTTCTACCAGCCCAGGCTTAAAAATAAATTAAGGGGGGGGGGACACAGCCTAACTGAATTGGGAGGGGGCTCCTAGAGGGGCCGCAGCCCTTTCGGAGGTATCAGCAGCAAAAGCCCCCACGGGACCCCCAAGAAGAGGGGCTGGGGGGGTGGCGGGGGGTGCACTGACCGGTTTTTGGGGCGCGGGGTGGGGGCTGGCCCTAGCAGGCACAGTCCTGGTGCGGGGGGGCCTGCTGGTCCGTCAGCTGGGGGCCCTGCTTGGCGCCGGTGACCGCCGGGTCGGCCGTGTCCAGCGACTCCGACATCTTCTCGCAGATGATGTCCACCAGCCGCTCGAAGGTCTGCTTGACGTTGATGTTGTCCTTGGCGCTGGCCTCGAAAAACTCAAAACCTGGGGGGGGGGGGGGGACGGGGACGACAACGACAACAACGACATCAGGGCTGCAAACCCCCACCCCGCTGCAGCCCTGCATCCAGCCGCCCAACATCCCAAACCTTTTCCAGCTCCTCCTCCCCTCGTTAAATATTGAAGGGCCGCTCGTGCCGCACGGCCGGACCACCCGGCTGCGACCCGCCCCGCGCCCACCCAGGGACGCCCGATTTTCCCCTCCCGGCACCTCTCGGCAGCCGGTGGCGGGTTTACGGGGCTGTAACAGAAACCGGCATCGCACCCTGCAGCTCGTGGCTTAATTACAGCTTTTTTTTTTTGTTAGGTGACAACTCACCGCTGCTATTGAAGCAGAATTACAGCGAGGGAGTTAAGCCCCTAATTAAATTATTTGTGGGACGATGGCTGCGCCGGCGTGGCCCCCCCACTCACCCAGGTGCTCGGCGAGCTGGCGGCCCTTCTCCGAGGAGACGACGCGCTCGTCCTCCATGTCACATTTGTTCCCCACCAGCAGGACCTGGGCGTTGTCCCAGGAGTAGGTCTTGATCTGGGTGGACCTTTGGGGAAGGCAAAGGGGGAAATCAGGCGGGGGGCAGAGCACGGTGCCGGGGGGGACGCCCCTAAGGGGGGGGACGGTTATGGGGGTCCTCGGAGCCCCTCCGGGCGCTCACCAGTCCTGCACGGCGTTGAAGGACTCCTCGTTGGTGATGTCGTACATCAGGATGAAGCCCATGGCGCCGCGGTAGTAGGCGGTGGTGATGGTGCGGTACCGCTCCTGGCCGGCCGTGTCCTGGGGAGGGGCGGAGAGCGGCACGTCACCCCCGGGGACGCGGGGACGCCGGTGGCTTGCAGGGTCCAGCCACCCCTTGGGGTGCTCCAGGGGACAGCGGGGTCCCCGGGGACGCGTCCCTCCCCACCAGCACTGCAGCCCAGCCGGGGCTGGGGGCACCCTCAACATCACCCCCGGCGCTTCCAGCCCCGGCAAACGGCGGAGCAGCCCCACACCAACCGTCCGCCCCGTGCCACGCACCCCCGTGCCGGCGTGGGGACCGGCGGGGACCCCCGGGGCGCCTCACCCAGATCTGCAGCTTGATGCGCTTGTCATTCCGGTAGATGGTCTTGACCTTGAAGTCGATGCCGACGGTGCTGACGAAGGCAGGCGTGAAGGAGTCGTCGGCGTACCGGAAGAGGAAGGAGGTTTTCCCCACGCTGCTGTTGCCGATGATCAGGATCTTGAACATGTAGTCAAAGTTCTGGTCCGAGGATTCCTTCTGCCCATAGCGGGAATCGGTAGCGGACGCCATCTGCAAGGCGGAGGAGAGGCCGTGACGGAGACGGCGCGGCAACGGCCAGGGTGGCGGCTGCAAACTCACGCGATGCCGGGCCCCGGCTGGCACCGGTGCCACGGTCCGAAGCCGTTTCCCACGGTTGAGTCATATTTTGATTCGGGATGGGTGAGCAGCGCCGGGGCGAGGCGCGCTGCCACCAGCGGCGTCACTCGGCCCCAGGATTGTCCCTGAAGGGCTTTGCCGGGCCGGCTCCTGTCACCCCCGATGCGGGGACCCCCCAGAAGGCGCCCACAGCAAATATGGGGTGCACAGACCCTGGCGTTTGCTGTCACGGGGGGGGGTCCGTGACCCTGGCAGGGGTGCAGCTGGCAGCCAGGGCGCTGCAGCCTCTCCTGCATCTCCCCTGCAAAATGGCACCTGCAGCGGTGCCCCCGCACGCCGTGCCCAGCCCGGCCGCCGCTTCGGCAGCACAGCGGGGTGCTGCGGGTGGGTGCTCAGCGCTGGGGCAGGGGGTGATGCCGGGCAGGGGTGCACAGGGGTGGGTGCTCACCCGGGGCTGCAGGGCGGAGCGCGGGGATGCTGGGCAGCGGGTGCTGCAGCGTGCAGGGTGCTGCGGAGCGCAGGGTGCTGGGGGTGGGGGGCAGGGTGCTGCGCGGGGGGGGACACTGGGTGCTGCAGGGTGCTGCAGGGAGGGGGTGCAGGGTGCTACAGGGTGCTGCGGGGGGGGCTGCAGGGGGGTGCAGTGTGCTGCGGGGAGGGGATGCAGAGCGTTCCAAGGAGGGGGTGCAGAGGGTTGCAGGGTGCTGCGGGGGGGAGAGTGCAGGGGGTTGCAGGGAGGGGGTGCAGAGGGTTGCAGGGTGCTGCGGGGGGGAGAGTGCAGGGGGTTGCAGGGAGGGGGTGCAGGGGGTTGCGGGGTGCTGCGGGGGAGGGGGTGCAGGGGGTTGCAGGGAGGGGGTGCGGGGGGGGAGCTCAGCCCCTGCCCCTCCCCGCAGGCCCGAGCCCGCTGCACCCGGCCGGTCCCCGCCGCACCCCGCTGCACCGAGAGACCCCCCCCCCCCCCCGCCATGCAGCGAGGAGCGCCCCCCCCCCCGCCGCATCTCTCCCCCCCCCCGCCCGCTGCAGTCGCCATCCCCGCCCGCTGCCGTGCACCCCCCTCCCCGAGCAGCGCCCGCCCGGCGCGGTGCAGCCGCCGGTGCCGGTACCGGTATCAGGGAGGGGGGGGCCCCGGGGGGGTGGGGGGGGGGCGGGGGCGCGCGCTCACCTCCAGCCCGCGCTCGCGCCGCCGCCTCCTCCTGCAGCAACTGCAGCAGCGGCGCGCGCCGCCCCGGCGTTGCAGAGCCCGGATGACGTCGCCGCGGGGAGGGGGCGGGAGGGGAGGGGGCGGGGCGTGGTATGTAAATGAGCGCTCGACGTCAGCGTTCGGGCCCCGGGGGGAAGCGCTGATTGGCCGGCAGCGCGCTGTGATGGACAGCCGGCGGGGGCCACGCTGGGCGGGGCGGGGAGGGGGGAGGAGACCCCCCTCCCGGCGCGGTGGTGGGCGCCGCCCCCCCCCTCGCAGCGCGCAGTGGTGCGGCCCGGCGGCGCCCCGCGGGCCGGGGGCTGAACCATCCCCTCCCCGGGCGGGGGGCGCGGGGCGGACCACTCCCGTTGGAGGGGGGGGGCGAGCCATCTCTGTTCAAGGGGGGGCGAGCCCTCACAGCCTCCCCTGTCACGACATGACCCCCTGTCGCGACGGCCAGCGCGGCCCGCGGCCCCCCTCAGGCCTGCAAGCACGGGCAGCCTGACCCCATCCCCTGACGGGGGCACTTGGCCCTGAGGTGAGGCCCACTGCCCCCAGTGCCCCCAGTGCCCCCAGTGCCCGGCCCAGCTGGGGCGGGGGAGCGCAGGCGGGCGGCCATGTCCTGCCCGGACCCCTGCGTCCTCCCTCGCCCTGAGGCAATCAGCGGGGATTAGGGGGAGGCAGCATATGGCGGCCCCGCGGGAGGGCGGCGGGGCCCGGCCTGGGGCTCCGCAGGCCCCGGGGCAGCGGCGCTCCCCTCCCCGCCGGCCTGGCCCTCGCCCGGGCCTGCCTCTGCCCTGCCCGAAGCCCGCAGGCCCCAGGAGCCTCCTAGGCTGGCCCTGCCCGGCCCTGCCCTGCCTCTGGGACGCTGGGGACTCAGGGGCCTCTGGTGCAGCTCCTCGCCACCACAGGGACTCACCGGGGCTGCCACAGCCCGTGGGAGGACAGAGCCGGACACCCCTGGCTCTGCCTGGAGCCAGCTGGGTGGGACTGGGGCCCCCCGAGCCAGCGGGACAGCACAGGCGGTCACGGCACGACCGGGAGGCAGGGATGGATCCAGCCGCCATGGGTGCTGCCACCCACCTCCTCCAGGCATGGGCTCCACCACCCTCCCTCCATCCCTCCTCCACCCCCCCCCATCCCCATCCTGCATGGATGCTGCAGCCCCTCGGCCAAGCAAGGGGTGAAAAGGGTTTTTTTTAACCAGCTCCCACCCCGCTCCCAGCCTGGCAGAGAGCCTGGGGCTGGATCCGAGTGCAGCATGAGCCATCCTATAGAAGCGTGGATGGGCCAACGTGGCACAGAATCATAGAATCGTTAAGGTTGGAAAGGACCTCTGAGATCATCGAGTCCAACCGTTAACCTGACCGCCTGGTCCATCTCTAAACCCTGTCCCTAGGCACCACATCCACACGTTTTTTTGAATACTCCCAGGGACGGTGATTGCACCGCTTCCCTGGGCAGCCTGTTCCAATGCCTGATGGCACGGAGGTGCTTTTGAGCCTCAGATGGTAATAAAACACCGGGCTGGCACCCAGGGCAGATGTGAAAGCAGCATCGACAGGCCTACAATGTAAGCAATAAAACATGAAATATGGATGGAGCATGATTTCGAAGCTTGGGGGTTGGAGGGCAGAAGCGCAGGTGAGGGCGCCGGGGCTCTCAGAGAGACGGCCACCGGACCAGAACGTCCTGATCCCTCTGTCAGCAGGAGTTTGGTACCGCCATGCCTCCCCGATTCCTGGCCTTGTCCTCCCTCTGCAACACATCCCCTGCTTACGTTGCAGGAGCAGGAGGAGAAAAGGCACTGAGCTACAGACAGCCCGAGAGGGAAGCAGGACACCATACCATCCTCGCAGGAGGGCTGTATGGGCAGCACGCAAGGCGTGCTTGTGAGACGGGTGATTTTAGATTGGATATTAGGGAAAATTTCTTCACGGAAAGGGCTGTCAGGCCCTGGCGCAGGCTGCCCAGGGCAGGGGTTGAGTCCCCAGCCCTGGAGGTATTTAAAAGACGTGTAGACGTGGTGCTTAGGGACGTGGTTTAGTGGTGGGCTTGGCAGTGCTGGGTTAACGGTTGGGCTCGATGAGCTGAAGGGTCTTTTCCAACCTAAACGATTCTGTGATCCTATGAGGCCGTTCAGGGAGCTCTGGGAGCACAGAGCCTCACCTGGTCCCTACCAACCTGCCAGCGCACAGCCCCTCTCCATCAAGAGAGACGGGGGGATGCCGAGCACCCGCCCGCGAGGCGGGGACGGCACAGAGCCACCCGCCAGCCCCTGCGGCACCCGGCACTCCCGGCCGAGCCCTGGAAACCGGCTGGGCTGGGAAAGGAGCACCTGGCTCCCACGACCCCGCTGCCGATGGGGAAGCAGGGGACGGGCGGTGGGCGAGAGCTGGCGGGGCCCCGCGTGCCAGGGCAGTGCCGCGGGTGGGGACGTGTTTGCAGATATAAATCACCGTTGGGAGCAATGCGGAAGAGCGAGGGAACGGGCTCTGCGCCGCGCCAAGCCGGCGATTAAATATTTACCTTAGCCGGTTGTGTTTGCCAGTGATGGATCGACGTTTCCAGGGAGGAGCTCGCTTTTGTTCAAACACAGAGCAGGGCCCTCACCGGTGCCCGGCAGGAGATGGGGCCACCAACAGCGCTGGTCCCTGGGGACATCGTCCCGACCAACATGACCACGGCTCCTGCAGCAGCGGCACGGTAAAGAGACGCTTACAAGGCTCGCGTTTGGGGGGGGAACAAACCAGGTTTAATCTCTGGAAGGTGAAGGAAGAAACCAAAAGGACCCCGGGGGCTGCCCCGGCCCCTGCAGAGACGTGGGGGTCATGGCACCTGCCGGGGCCCGAAGTGCGAAGTGCAAAGTACAAACGCAGCATTTCGAGTGCCGATCACAGAGCAGAAACGCGTCTTTCTGCCACAGGAGCGCGTGTGAGTGTGCCTAGGTGAGGCTTGTATTAAAAAGTGAGCTACAAAAGGCTTTAAAAAGTGAACCTGTCCCCAAATAAATAAACAAACCACTGACTCGTGCCCATGCTGTGCCCCGGTGCCTGGCTGCACTGAGGTCCCTCGTGCTGGGGGCTGTCACCAGCGCCCTGCGCCCACCTCACCGTCCCACCCTGGGGCTGCTGTTCTGCGAGGGGCCACCCGGAGAGACACCAAAATGCTTTTGGCTGTGCCTGGCCCCGTGGGAGACCTCTCCCCAGAGCCCTGTGGGGCATGGTGTCCCCAGGGCTGGGCTGGGGCAGGAGCACAGGGTCCCCAAGCCCTGTCTGAAGGGGACAGGGACCTTTCCCAGCAGCTGTACATGGCGACGCTGGGTGGGAGCCGGGGACAGTCGCTGGGAGAGGGCGAGCAGTGTCCTCGCGCCCAAGAGGACCTGCCCAGCTCCCACACGGGGACACGCTTTGGGTCCCTCTGCGTCCCGGCGGCCGCCCCGCTCCCTGCGGTGCCGGTGCTCTCCGCTGCCAGCCCACGGGCAGGGAGCACTCGCCGGGGCAGCGCCCAGTCCCACGTCCCCGCGGCAGCAAGGGGACCCACCGGCCGGTGCTGCTACGTGCCCAGGGGCAGGAATGTGACGTTGCCCTCCGTGTCCAGGCACAGCCCCTGGCTGCCCTCGGGCCCCGGCACCGAGCGCCCGCTGCCACCGCCATCCTTCGGTAGCGTCCCCTCCAGCGCCCGCCGGTTGTCCACGTCCCTGGGGCGGGTGACAGGCGAGTCCCGGTCCCCGGGGCCGGGTGACAGGTGCTCGGTATCGGCCAACTCCGAGTCATCTGTGGCTGGTGTCTTGGAGCCGCTGTTGTCCTCATCCAAGGGGCTCTCGGTCCCCTCCAGCTCCGTGTCCGACTCACCCTCCTCCTCCTCCTCCAGCGTCAGCTCAAACTGGAACTTGTCGGTGGTGGCAGGGGACACTCCGGGTCCCTCGGGTGGTGGGGACGGGCTGCGCGGGATCACGCTCTGGTACCATTCCCGATTGTCCTCCAGCGTGTCCAGGATCTCCTGGGCATCGGGGTGCACCAGGTCGGCCCACGTCTCCCACAGTGGGTGGGCAATGAAGTCGATGAAGCCCACCTGGAGGAAGGCAGAGCTTAGCCCCCAGCCTGGGCCTGCGGCCCCCACCCCGGCCCCACGCCGCTGCCCCACCTGGGACTTCTCCACGGAGGCGGTGTGCTTGTCACACATGGGGCTGATCTCCATCCCCTTCTCCCGCTCCCGGTCACCTTGGCGGAAGAACTCCACCATGATGCGGTCGGTCCATTGCCGGTACAGCTCCAGTGGCTTCGTGGGGTTGCTGAGGTCGGCGCAGTGCACCATGTTCTGCAGGACCTGCGGACACAACCACGGTGTCACTTACCCGACACCTTTTGTCCCCCAGGGCCACCACCCCTGTGCCAGGAACCCCCTTGGCCATGGCCACCTGGGGTTGGGAGGGGCGGTGGCACCGAACAGGACATCCCGGCAGCCCTGGCCAGAGCCAGGACCTACGCCTGCAACGCCAGGAAGGTTTCCCCACCCGCGCCCACCTGGATCCGGTCAGAGTAGTTGTCCAGCAGCAGCACCCCCAGACTGGTCACCTTCTTGGTCTCCACCATGGTTTTCAAATCCGCCAGCAGATTCATGTGCTTGGACATGTCCGTGGCCAGCACCTGGGCAGAGCAAGCCGGGAACGGGACTCAGCCTGACCCCACCACAAAGCCCCCCAGCCCACCCTGGGGTGGTCCGGGCCCTCCCGTACCATGTCGATGACCATTTTGCGGAGTGACTGCCTCTGCTTCTTGCTCAGGTTTTGGAAGATGTCGCAGTTCTCCTCCTGGAGAAGCTTGAAGCCCACGGCCAGGTGGTGGTTCTCCAGCACCGAGGCGTCGTTGTACATCAGCGCCAGCTCTGAGTCTGTGAGATGGCACCGGTCACCCTGGGGTGGCTCCTGGACACTGGGGCCCCCCATGCCCTCCCAGCTCCATCCTTGCACCCCCGCTCACTGGTGTTGATGAGGAACTGGTTGGAGACACCAGGGTGGTCAACATCATGGATGGCACTGGCAAAGATGGCAGCCATGATCTCCAGGTCTGTGAAGACAGCCTAGGAGTGGTGGAAAAAGGCATTGCAGATGTGTTATGGCCCTGCCAGACACACTTGGTGGCCTCGGTGGCCTTGGGTGACCAGGGCTCACCTCCAGCGCGGGCGTGGAGAGGAGGACATGGGTGGACTGAGCCACGTCGGCGGCGTGGATGTTGTTGTGATAGGCCACGTCGGCGTGGTAGTGGTCCTCCAGCGTCAGCATGTAGGTGATGAAGGTGTTGACGGGGATGCGGAAGGTCTTCATCAGGTCACGCTCCTGCGGGGAGGTGGGAGGTGGCTCGTCCCCATCCGGGCATGGGGATGGGGACATCCCGTTGGGATGCTCACCTGGAAGATGCTGTACATGATGACCGTCAGCGGGTGGTTGCCTGAGTACTCGGCGACTTTAAACACGTTGAGCCCCCACTTGTTGATGTTCTCCAGCTCCTGGGGACCAGAGGGACAGAGGTCCATGCAGGGCCAGTGCCAGGGACCCCACGGCCGGCTGGGTCACCCACACTGGGGCCCACCTTGGCCAGCAGCTCCTCCTGGTCCGTCCGCACTCCGAAGCGGGGAATGCCGGCGGCGGCGAGGCTGGAGCCGTGCGTGAGCTTCCTGACGCCACTGATCTGGGACATGGGACGCTTCCTCCGCTCCTTCTCCTTGTCCTTGGCCAGCGCCGAGGGGATCTCCACCTCATGCTGCTTGTCTGGGCCGGCACGGGGGGCACGTGAGCAGGGGGGAGTCTGATCCCCCCCGTCACACCCCCCCCCCGTCACCCCGATGACATCAGCTGGCGCAGATAACACGGCGATGCCATGGCAACGGGGGGCTGCATGGGGGATGCCCAGCACCTTCCCTCCCCCCCTGCACGGGGCCACCCGCCTGCCATGGGACCCAGCCCCTGCCCTGGACACCCCCCAGGGCCACAACAGCCCCAGTGCACCAGTGTGCACCAGTGTGCACCAGTATGCACCAGTGCTCCCAGCCAAAAGGAGCTGGGACCTCCAAAGCAGCACATCCCACAGGGACACCTGGGAAAGCCCCCCCCGCCCTCCCCATTTAATTTCTTTGCAAAAAGCAAGCGGGCCCAGCCGCTGGCACTGTCCCCGTGGGCACCCGGTGCCACAGGATTCGCGCCCAGGTCCCTGTGGGTACGAAGCCCACCCTGCTGCCGGCAGAGAAGTGACACCAGGCGGTGTCCCCGGGGGGGTCCTCACCCAGGAAGGTGCTGGAGATGTACTCGGAGACCTGGTTCCCCGAGCGGCTGGTCTCCGAGAGGTGCGTCAGCTCCCGGCTCAGCATCCTTTTGAACTGCAGGCAGCGGGCAGGGCTCAGCGGCGCGGGGGGCAGGCAGGACCCCGGGCTGCCCGTCCCGGGGGGCTCTGCGGTGCAGGGGTCTCCGTGCCCCCCCAGGGTGATGGGGGGGCTCCGTGCCAGGGACCCTTACCTTGTTGGAGGCCATCTCGCTGACCGAGTGCCTGGTCTGCAGCGTCTCCAGCTGGTCCAGGCACCAGTCCAGCTCCTCCAGGGTCTCCCGCGAGAGCTTCTGGTGGGCATCCTCTGCTGGGGGCACGCGCTGGCTTGGCAAGGGACCTGCCGACGGCACGGCGACCCGGCACGGGGGCACACGCAGGGTCCCGGCCGTGGCACCCCGAGCCCCGGCAGGTGGCTGTGCCGCACCAAGCCCAGGGGCTCACCGTCTCGGCTGCTCACATCCCCCCCTGAGTGAGGTGGCCGGTGGCACAGGGGGATGCAGGGGACCGGCCAGGGCCAGCATCTGGGGTCAAGCATCCCTAGGCAGCGGGGCTCAGCCCCATCACACCGTCCCCATCGCAGGCAGCCCCGGCACACCGGCATGCCACGCCGTCCCCGCGGGGTGACAGCCAGCCCTGGGGCAGCCAGGCTCCCGCGGGGCCCCGCTCGCCGCCGGGGTTTTATTAATGGAAGGTTTGACGTCAATGGGAGCCTTTCCACCGCCGCCGCGGCGCGAAGGGCGGCCAGGCGGGAGGAGCTGCCGAAAACCAGACATGGATCCCAAAGGGCAAAGCCGCAGCTCTGCCCCGGCCGGGGGGGGCCTTGCTGCACCCCCCAGGGCCCAGCAGGACCCATCCCCGGGGATATAGCAACAGCCAGCTCGTCCCGAAAGCATCCCCCCCATCTTCCCCCTCAGCACTCACCGGCGAGGCTGGCCTTGCTCCCGGAGGGCAGGCTGCTGCTCGACGCTCGCCTGCGAAACATGGGGGGCTGAGCGGCCGGGACCCCCAGGGCGGTGCCCCCCCCCTTGCCGTGGGTCGGAGTCCCCCACCCAGGCGAGACCCTCGCCCTCGCCATCCCACGGTCGACTCACTTGATGCCGGTGCGGTCCTGGAGGTGCGTCAGGTTGCTCCGGACGGTGCGGAGGCTGGCCAGGACCTGGGGGGTGAGAGGGGGCTGGGGCTGGGTGGACCCCCCCGGGACACCCACCCCGGCGCTGGGTGCAGGGCTGTGTCCCCTCCTCGCCGGGGCGCGGGGACGACACCTACCTGGGCGAACGGCGTGACGATCATGTCTTCTCCGTGCCTGTGGGAGCAAAGGGAGCGTGAGCCTCAGGGAGGGGAGCGGGGGTCCAGGGCACTCGGGGCGGGGGACACTCACAGGTCGCTGGCGATGGAGGAGTTGCGGGACATGGCTTTCGGGGACAGGTCGTAGTCGCTGTCGGAGCGGTAGAGGAAGGACTCGCGGCGCTGGCCATGGGGGAAGGTGCCTTGCAGGACCAGCCCCGCTCCCGGGCTGGCCTGGGGGTCCATCGCGCCCCGGCCCGGGGGGCCATTCTCCAGGTCGAAGCTGCGAGGGGAGAGGGGACAAGGCTGTCATGGGGTGGGTGGCCTGGGGACCTCAGCCCACAGGAGCAGGGGCACAGCCCGGGGGACGCTGCCAGGTTTGCCAGGCTCTCCGTGCCACCGTCCTGCTCAGCCCAGCACACCCTGACTCGGTGGCCCCTGCGGTGACACCAGCCACTGCCCAGCCTGGCCCCGCCGGCTCCTTCACCCCAGTGCTGAGAACGGGCACAACTCAGTGCACGTGGACCCCCTCAGCACCCTGCCAGCACAGTGGGGTCCGGGACTGGGGACACTGGCTAGCGAAGGCAGGTTGTCCCATGTCACCAGGTGGGACAGGACCTCCTGCCCTGAAGCTCCCGGCTCCAGAGACCCCAGGCACGGCTCCTGCCCGTCCTGTCCCCGTCCCCAGTGCCGCGGTCCCCAATTGCCCCAAGTCCTCGAAAGCCTCAAAGCATCCACAGGGCTCAGGACACTGTGTCCCATGGGGGGGACAACGTCCTGGCCACGGCACGGAGCCAGGGGACACCAAAGGACAGAAACTGCTGGGGAAGCCAAGCCCTGGCCCTCAGGGACACGCCGGTGGTGGCCCGGGGACACCCCAACCAGAGCCACCTAGCAGCCATGTGGGTCCATGGGCGGACAGGGGACACAGGGACAGTGACCCTGCAGTGTCCCTATGGTGGCCGCGGCCACCTCACCCCCCTCCTGCTCCGGTGGCCCCGGGGTCATGGGAAAGGCTGTGCACAGGGACATGGCGAGGGCCACCCAGCGCCTGTCCCCTCCCGCAGCCGCCACCACCGCAGGGACGGGGACGAGCCATCCTAGAGCACCGGGTGAACTGGGAAAGCACGGGTGCCACCAGGGCCACCCCAGTCCCCGTCGCACCGCTGGGAGCTCGGCACCTACCCGATGCAGGAGTGCCTCCGGGACGGGCACCGGCTGCCCGGCAGCATCTCCGCGCTCCGGCAGCACCGCCGGCAGCCCCGGTCCCTGCGGCGTGGCCGTCCCCGGCAGCGGCAGTGCTGGCCAGGCACCGCGTCATGCCGTCCCGCAGCCCCTTGTTTTCCTGCCTCTGCTTCGCGTCCCCAATGGTACCGGGGACACAAAGCCGCATTGTGGCTCCGCCGGCCTCGCGGGTGATGCCCGCGTCTGTTCCCGGCCCCGTGCCACCACCTCTGACCCCGCTGCCACCCCAGGGGACAGCCCCGAGTCCCCAGGCTGGGCAGGGGGGACACAAACCCCCGCCGTGGGGCTGGTGCCGAATTCAACCCCCTCGTTTCGGTGACGGGCTGTCGGCATTAATAACCGCCGAGCGGTGCCGGATGGCAGGGGGAGCCAGGGGCTGCTATAAATAGATGCTGTTGCTGCTGAGGAGGGATCTGCTGATCCCCATGGCGCCCGCGCAGGTGGGGCAGGCACCCACCGGCGCCCCGGGGCGCGGGCAGGGGGGCACCCCGAAACAAACCCTACATAGCTCCAGTGCGGGGGGGGGACAGCGAGGTGCCACAGTGGGTGCTTTGGTGCCTTGCCGTGCTGGGAAAAGCCCCTCTCCCCTCCCCGCCTCAGGCCCCTGCCGTGGGGCTGACACCCTTTGCACCTGGAGGGTCCCTGCCTGGCCATCACTGCAATGAGTGCGTCCATGCTCAGCCATGCTCGGCCAGCGGCTCCCCCCTGCCCGGCTCAGCCCCCCCAGCTGTGCGGTGACCCCCGCTGTCCCCTGCTCATCCCCCACGTCCTCGTGGGCCCACAGCCCTGGGGACGTGCCACAGCACTGGGGGGGTCCACAGTGACCCCGTCCTGGCAGAGCAGCCCAGTGCCTCCTCCCGCCCTCCCGGGGCCGAGCGTGGCCCCTCGCCGGGGACCCGCCAGCGACCCCCCCTTACCAGAGGGGATGCGCCACGGTGAAGCGCCGCTGCAGGCGAATGCTCTGGTTCATCAGGAGCTTCCTGAAGAGGACGGGGGAATTGCGGGGGGAATTGCGGGGGGACGCTGCCGGCGAAGTCCCCGGCGAGCGGTGCGTGGTGGGCAGCATGGCACGGCTCAGGGACCCCCGGCACGGCGGCGGCGGTGACGGCGAGGCCACGCTGCCCGCCGGTGCGGAGCAGGAAGCGTGCGGCTGTCCCAGCCCCAGCCCCGGCAGCCCCGGGAAACTTTCCATCCCCCTCCCGCCCAAGCCTGGGAAATTAAACAACTGTCTGGCTCCGGCAGCCGGCACACGGAGTGGGTCTCCGCCGGCTGCGCTGGCCCAGTGTGCGCCCGGCTGCCTGGGCATGTGGCCCCTTGCTGGCCCCGTGCCACCGGCCACCCTGCTGTCCCCAAGGCGGCAGCTGCTCCCGCAAGGGCAGGGGTGCTCTGCCCGGACACATGGCGAAATGCCACGCTGAGCCCCCAGCGGCCACGACATATGGGACGGCTGTGCCACGGTGCCACCGAGGGACACGGCTGGGTCTGGAGCATCCCAGAGACACGGTGTGGACACGCCATGGTGCCACCGAGGGACACAGCCAAGCCTGGAGCATCCTGGGCATAGAGCACCGGCGTGCCACGGTGCCACCGAGGGACACGGCTGGGTCTGGAGCGTCCCGGAGACACGGTGTGGACACACCATGGTGCCACCGAGGGACACAGCCAAGCCTGGAGCATCCTGGGCACATGATGTGGCCATGCCACAGGGCCACCGAGGGACACAGCCAAGCCTGGAGCATCCTGGACAGGCGGTGTGGCCACGCCACGGTGCCACCAAGTGACATGTCTGAGCCTGGAGCATCCCGGACACACGGTGTGGCCATGCCACAGTGCCACCAAGGGACCTGTGAGAGCCAAACTCACCCCGGGGCTCCCATCGTGCCCCCAGCCCCTCCTCGCTGCCCGGCGTGGGGCCGTGCCTGGCAGGGACAGGGAGGAGCAGGATGAGGCCCGGCCGGTGGCGGTGGCACCTGTGGGGGGGCCCCTGGCCTGGCTGTGTGAGATGGGGACCCCAAAACCCACCAGAGGGGGGTCTTGGTGGAGGCGTCCCCCCTCACTTCCAAGGGACTGCAAGCACAATCAGGGCAGAGGGACAGAGGGACACCAGGGGACATTTTGGCGGGGGCAGAGCCAGCCCCCCCGGGCTGCCTGGCAGCCAGCAGCCGCTGGGACAGCCGGAGCTGGGCAGGACCGGCCCCAGGACAGCCAGTCCCCGGCCCCAGGACAGCCAGTCCCTGTCCCCTCCCGGGCTGCGGCTGTCCCCGCCGGACACGTGTCTGTGCAGGGGGTGGACGGCGAGTGACACCGGAGCCAGGTCCCTCGGCCGTGCCAGCCCCATGCTGTCCCCAAGCTGGGGACAGGCACGGGGGGGGGGACGACACACGGGCCCAAAAATAACCCTGCAGCAGCGCGGCCGGGACCGAGCCACAGCGGGAGGGACCGAGGTCACCCCCGGGCAGGGCCAGGCCTCCCCTGCGGTGGCACCCGGCTGGGACAGGGGATGGGGACAAGGGGGGGTGAGGAGGATGAGGACACGGGGATGGGGAGAGGGATTGGGGATGGGGTGACGGGGATGGGGATGATGGGGACGGAGGGGATGGGGATGGGGACAGGGTGGTGGGGATGGGGGAGAGAGGGACGGGGGGGACAGGGACGGGGGGGATGGGGACAGAAGGGATGGAGGGGACGGGGATGGGGGGGGACAGGGACGGGGTGGATGGGGACGGAAGGGATGGAGGGGACGGGGATGGAGGGGACGGGGATGGGGACGGGGGAGGATGAGGGGGACAGGGACGGGAGGGATGGGGATGGGGGGGACGGGGACAGACGGCGATCGGGACAGACATCCCGGAGCCAGAGCAACGGGGACGGTGACAGAGGGGTTTGTCCCAAGCCCAGCGGTGCCGCAGCAGCCGCTGGCACCGGGTGCTCTGCCGGTGCCGGTGCCGGTGCCGCTCCCCGGTGCCGGTGCCTCTCCCCGGTGCCGCTGTCCGCCCGCCGGTGCTGAAACCGGGAGCAGCACCGACGGCAGCTCCCCGTCCGGTAACCCCATCCCGGTGCCACCGGGGTGAGCAAACCCCCCCTCTCCCCCCGTTTCGCTCTTACCGGGGGGGCTCGGACTCGTCGCCGCTGCTGGGGCCGCTCTCCTCGATGGTGAAGACCACCCGGGCGCCCTCGGGCTCGGGGCCGCGGGCCGCCTCCGCCAACCGGCAGCCCAGGGGCGGCAGCAACGGGCTCCCGGAGAAACGCCGGCGAACGGCGCCCACCGCCGCTCCCGGTACCGATCCCGACGGGGCGGCTTCGGCAGCGTCGCGGCAACGCTGCGAGGAAACGGGGCGGCGGTGAGGGGCGCGGGTACCGGTACCGGGGAGCTCCGCAGGGCGCTGCTCCCGGGGCGCTGCCCGCTCTCCGTGTGTCCGTCCGTGTGTGTCCCCCCCCCCCGCCGTACGGGGGTCCCTCCCCCGGGGCAGCCCCCCCCCCCCCCCCGCCGTCACCGGGCGCCGGTAGCGCGCGGGCGCCCCCTGCTGGGCTCGGTGCGGCGCCGCACCCCGGGGGCACCGGGGGGGGGGCGGGGGGCACGGAGCCAAGGGCACAGCCGGTGCACCGGGAGCGGCTCGGCCCGCAGCGCACGGAGCCGCCGGGACCCCCCCCCCCCCTTCGCCCCCGCCGCCACCGGAGGGGACCCCCCGCCCCCCGGGACCCCGCCGGAAAAACCCCCGGAGCCGGCGCGCAATTACGCAGAGGTGAATAATAATTAACCGCCCATTAAGGGGATAATTAACTCCCGCTGAACGTCGCCATCCCGGTTATTGCTGCCCGGGGGCCCGGCGGCCGGGACGCTCGTACCGGGGACACCCCCCCCCCCCCCCCGCAGCCGGGGACACCCCCTCGTCCCCCCGGTGCCCCCCGGTGCCGGTCCCGGTCTCACCTCCGCGCCGAGGAAGGGCAGCGCCGTTCGGCTCCGTCGCATCGCCGTCCCTGCGGGGGGGAGCTCCGGGAACCGCGGCCGGGGGGGGCTCGGCGGCGGGGACCCCCCCAGCCCGGGGCCGCCCCGGGGCCGGGACACGCGGGTTCCTCCCGCCCGTGATTTATGGGCGCTGGATCTCGGCCGCGGCGGCTGCCCGAGCTCAGCCCCCGCCTCGGGTTTCAGGGCCCCGCACCGGCCCCCCCCGGGACAGCCCCCCCCCGTCCCCGGTGTCCCCGGTGCTCCCGAGGGCTGGACGAGGACGGGGCCACCCGGGGGACGTGGGCCCGAGGCCACGAGGATGGCCCGCGGCCCGCAGCACCCGCCAAGCCGTGCACCCACCCGCGCCACGTTAATGATCAACCACGGGCGCCCGTTACCCACTGTCCCCGGGGAAGCGGGGCGCACCGGGGGCTGCCCAGCCGGTTGTGCCCGCAGAGGCCCCCCCGTCCCCCGGTTGCGCCCGCAGAGCCCCCCACGCCCCAGCCGGCACCGGGAGCAGCCTCGGCCCGAGCCCGGGGGATGCCGAGCCCCGGCACGGGGGTCCCCGCTGCCGCCAGCCCCCTGCCCTCGCCCGCAGCCCCTTACCAGCACCCGGTCCTCGCGGTGCGCCGCGGTCCTCGCAGCGTGCCGCGGCCTCGGCCGAGTGCAGCGGAGCAGAAGGAAGGCGACGTGCGTGCCTGGCCGCGCGCTCCCTCCCATCCCACCCCGCCGGGGAGGCTGCGCGGCCCCCACCACCCTGCACCCACCCTGCCCAGCCTGGGGGCACCCCGGGGCCTCCAGCCCGGTGCGGGGCACCCCGAAAGCGGTCGGGGCCTCCCCCAGGACCAGGGGTTTTCCCCGGGGAGGGTGCAGAGCGCACGGCAGATGGGAAACCAGAGCCAAAGCAGCAGCTTCTTTATTCGGCAGCGTGGGCAGCCCGGGGGGGCCGTGGCAGGGGGTCACCTGGGTGGGTAGTGGGTGACGGGGGACCTCTCCGTCACCTTGCTCTAGGGGAGAGAGAAAGAGCGGGGTGAGCCCCTGCAGCCCAGCCCTGCTCCCCCCATGGCCCCCCGGCCCCCCACGCACCATGGGCACCTCGTCCAGGTGGCGGAAGCGGGGGGTCCCGCGCCGGCACAGCCGCACCAGCAGCACCGCTGCTCCCCCCGCCAGCACGCAGATGAAGAGGCAGATGATGACGACCAGGCCGGGGCTGGGTTTGGCGAGGAGCTGCTCTGTGGGGGCAAGATGGGCACCCCGTTACCCCCCCGGCACTGCCGAGCCTTGTGCCCAACCTCCGAGCACCACGGCAGCTCTTGGGGGCCCGAGACCAGCTCCAGCTCCCCCCCGACTGCCGTCCCACCCCTCGCAGACCCAGCACCCAGCTCCTGTGTCACCTCCACCCGCCAGGGACCAGCCCGGGGCCCTCCCACCCTCCCTGGCTGGGGTCCCACGACCCAAAGGCTGGGGGACAGAGGGGGGGCTCTCAACATCCCCCCCAAGTAGGACGGGGCAGCCCAGGGGGGCTCTGGGCTCACCCAGGGACCTGCACCCCTGAGCCCCCCTGCCCCATCCTGCCAGCACAGCCCCCGAGCGGGGGGTCCGGGGGGGAAATGGGGCTGCTGCCGTGCCCATGGCTGTGGGCACGTCTGGGGCTCGTGGTTCCCCCCCCCAGCCTGGCTCTCACCTGAGCTGCCGGCTGCGGTGCCGGTGCCGATGGCCAGTGTCGTTCCAGAGCTGGTGGCCAAGGTGCTGCTGGGACCCGGGCTCACAGTAGGCGCAGGAGAGCTGGGAGCAGGCGTGGGGCTGGGGGGCCCGGGCGAGGACAGGGCTGGAGCTGCCGTCGAGCTGGGTGGATGCCCCGTGGCTGGGGAGCTGGGCACGGCCGGGTGGGACGGAGACGGTGCCACGGTCGTGTTGGATGGAGATGTCGGAGGTGTCGGAGGTGCTGCTGAGCCGGTTATCCCGGCGGGAGATGATGCCGCGAGTGGGTCGGATGAAGATGTAGGTGCTGCTGGAGCCGACGTTGCAGCTCTGTCGGATAAAGCTGTGGGCACCACCGAGTCCAGTGTCCTGGACGGAGACGCTGCCGTGGTTGGGTCGGGTGGAGGTGTTGCAGGTGCCGCTGTGCTCGCTTTGCTGGATGGAGACGACGCTGTGGCTGAGCCAGACGGAGGCACACTGGCCATCCCTGAGTCAGAGCTGGATGGGGACACATTCGGTGTCCCCGAGCTGGCGGCTGTGGGTGTGCTGGATGGTGACGGTGACATGGCTGTCCCCGAGTTGTGTGGAGACGGCGTGCTGTTGGCATCGGCGCCATGTCCTGTCTCTAAAGCGTGGAGGAGAGAGCTGGTCAGCCGGGACGCGGCAGGGCCCTGGCAGGGGCAGGCAGGGCCCCGGGCAGGGCAGTGGCGCCTGCCCCGGCTCCCGGCCTCGCGGGGCTCATTTTCCAGGTGGTTTCACCATACACAGAGGACCAGAAAACCAGGATTTAGCCAGTATCAGATCCCAGAAATCCAGGGTTGGGAAGAACGTCCCAAGCCATCATGGCATGGGCACAGTGCCACAGGGACGAGCAGAGCGGCACGGTGGTGGTGGCCATATGCCACGGCACAGGGACACGTGCCAGACCGGCCTTCGTGGCACCCACCGGACACCCCCGGGCCGGCCCGTGAAGGGGGCTCCGCCATGGTCACGTGGGACCTGGCAGCGTTTGGGGGCACCAACGGCAGTGCCCTTATCCGCCTGTTTGCACAAGAGGAGGAGCTGGCCCAGCCCGGCCCCACGAGGGACACCGGAGCAAAATGCCCTATGGCAGAGCCGGCACCCAGTGCCAGCACCCAGGGGGGCCGGCGTGGCTGGGTGCTGGGGGTCCCCACAGCCACCAGGCCCACCGGGATGGGCCGTTCCCACCCAGCTGCCACCCTACGCCGGGATGGCGGCGAGCCCAGGGCCGAGCACCCAGCGTTGGGTGCCGGCTTCCGTGCCAAGGCACGTGAGCCGAGGCACCCCGGGGTGCAGACGGGGCTGCTGGGGGCCCAGGCTGGAAACGGGGGGGGCCACGGTGCAGCGTGGCCCACGGCGGCACAGGGTGCCGGGGCCCTTTGCCCCCGGAGTGCCAAGGCGGTGCCGGAGCACCCACGCCACCGCGAGCACCAGCCGGCCCAGCCGGTTTGGCAGCACCGGGGCCTCATCCTGCCCCACGGTGCTGTCAGCTGCGGGAGGGGCAGGGTGCTCGCCTCCAGCCTGGCGAGCCCCCGGGGGGACCGTCCCCAGCGGCCTCCCGGGACCCCCCGGCAGCGGGTGCAGCCCACCCCCGCGCCCCCGGCTGCCCCGGGCAGGGCTGGATCCGGCCCCGCTGCAACCCCCGGGGCTGGGTTTAGCGGGCAGGGACCCCCGCAGCTCCCCAGCCCCGGGGGGGGCACACGGACCCCCCCAGCGCCCGGTGGCCCCAGCGCACACCGAGCCCATCGGTGCGGAGCGCAGGGGAGCACACGGACACCCCCCCCCGTACCCCTCGGTGCCCCCGGCCCCCTCCCGGTGTCCCTGGTCCCCTCCCGGTGCCCGGTGCTGTAGGGCTGGGCGGTAGGAAGCCACAAACCCACTCCCCGGTACTGCGGGGTGCGCAGACCCCAAGTGCCCCCAGGACCCCACGGGGACCCCCGAGACGCACGGACCCTCCCCGGTGCCCCCCATCCCCCGGTCTCCCGCCGGTGCCCCCCATCCCCCGGTCTCCCCCCGCTCCCCCGGTGCCCCCGGCTCCCCGGTACCTGCAGCGAGCAGGGCAGAGGCGCAGCAGAGCAGCAGGCGGAGCGCGCCCCGGGCCATCCCGCCGCCGCCCCGGGCCATCCCGCCGCCGCCCCGGGCCCCGCCGCCGCCGCCGCCTTTATCCGCCCCGGGGGAGGCGGGGGCGACCCCGCCCGCGGCTCCCTCTGCCGGCACCGGGCCGCGCCGCACCCCGGGACCCCGGGAGGAGCCCCCCTGCCCTGCCTGTGCCTCGGTTTCCCCTGAGCCCCCCCCGCCCCCGGACCGGGGGACCGCCCCGGGCACCGGGAGCCGCCCCGGGGGAGGACAAGGGTCCGGGCTGGGGAGACGGGGACACGGGGGTGGGGGGCGCGGGCACACAGAGCGATGGGGACGTGGGGACAAAGGGATCCGGGGACAGGGAGACACGGGGTGTGGGGACTTGGGGGTGTCGGGACACAGGGACTTGGGGACACAGAGACATCGGGGTGCGGGGACTTGGGGGTGTCAGGACACGGGGACGGGGGCACACAGGGACGTGGAGACATGGGGACGTGGGGACTTGGGGACAAAGGGATCTGGGGACACAGAGATATCGGGGTGCGGGGACTTGAGGGTGTCAGGACACGGGGACGGGGGCACACAGGGACGTGGAGACATGGGGACGTGGGGACTTGGGGACAAAGGGATCTGGGGACACAGAGATATCGGGGTGCAGGGACTTGGGGACGTCAGGACACAGGGACCTGGGGACATGTGGACCTGGGGATAAAGGGATCTGGGGACACGGAGACATTGGGATGCAAGAACACGGGGACTTGGGCACACACGGATGTGGGGACATGGGGACACGGAGGCATGGGGATGTGGGGACTTGGGGACAAAGGGATCTGGGGACATGGAGACATTGGGATGCAGGAACACGGGGACTTGGGCACACAGGGATGTGGGGACATGGGGACACGGAGGCATGGGGATGTGGGGACTTGGGGACAAAGGGATCTGAGGACATGGAGACATCGGGGTGCGAGGACTTGGGGATGTCAGGGCACAGGGACACGGGGACATGGGGACCTGGGGACAAAGGGATCTGGGGACACGGAGACACGGGGATGAGGGGACTTGGGGACACACGGATCTGGGCACACAGGGGTGTGGGGACCCGGGGACAAAGAGACATGGGGATGTGGGGAACTTGGGGACATGAGGACAAAGGGATCTGGAGACGTGGGGACGTGAGGAACTCGGGAGACGCGGGGATGCAGGGACAAAGGGATCTGGGCACACAGGGACGCAGGGATCTGGGCACACAGGGACGCGGGGACACAGCGACGCTGGACCCGCTGCTGGCGGCAGCCGTGGGGCTGCGCTGGCTCTGCCGCAGGGAGCGGGGGACGCCCCGTCCGTCTCCGTGCCGGAGCAGCACATCCGGGGCGCAGCACGGCCGCGCCAGGACGGGGCCGCTTCCGCGCGGCGGGGAAGGGCGCTTCCTCCCGGCAAACCACAGCCGGCCCGGCACGGCACCAGGTCCCTGGGGAGGCCATGCTCCCCCCACAGCAGGGCCCCAGCGTGCCGGGCTCCCCGCCAGCCCCCCGGGAGCGGGGCGATCCTTGGTGTTGGCACGTTACGGCACGGCTCGGCTGGAACAGGCCAGGGCAGCCAGGCCAACCCTCCTGCCGTCGGTGCCGCCGTCCCCAAACGCTCCGGGGACAGAGCGCCTGTCCCTCGGGTGCTGCTCTGTGGGACGGAGCTGGGACCAGGCCTCGCAGGTGGGGGACGAGGAGGAGGAGCGATGGCGGTGCCGGGAAGCCAAGGCCTGGTGCCGAAGCCCAGGGAGGAGCCGCGGAGGCCCAGCCTCGCTGTCCGCCCTGGCGGGGCGACCCCGGGGTGCCAGGAGGTGACCCCGCCATGGCGGCACCAGCCCCCCCAGGGGTCTGGCAGGACAAGGGCCGGGACAGAGCCACAGCCGGGTTCCCCCCGCCGCCTCCCCACCCGCGGGGACCCCCCCAGCAACCCCCCACCCCCCCAAGGGAGCCCCAGTAACCCCAGCACCCCCCTACCCAAGGGAGCCCCCCAGCCCCGGGGGTAACCCCACACTCCCCCCCGGCACCCCCATCCCTCCCCCCCGACCCCCGGCACCCCCAAACCCCCCCACCCGTCCCCGTTTGCCCCCCCCGCCGCCTCCCGCCCCAAGATGGCAGCCGGCCGCGCCGCTTCCTGCCCGCGCCGCCGCGCCAGGCCCCGCCGGGGCCCATCCGTCCCCCCCCGCCCCACCACCCCCGTTCGCCCCCGGCGCAGCAGACAGCGAGAGGCCGGTCTCCGTGTGGCGGGGTTTTACTGGGGCCTCCGACTGGAATGTCTCGGGGGCCCGGCGGGAGCCGTCCGGGCTTTTCCCCCCTCCCCTCAGTCCGTTTAGCGGGGCGGGAGGCCCCCTCGGGAGCCCCGTCCTCTCCCTCCCCTCGCACCCGCGGTCCCTCAGTCCGGGCCGCCCCCTCAGTCCGGGCTCCCCCCTCAGTCCGGGCCCGGGGCGCGGGAGGGGAAGCCCCTCGGTCCCCCGTGGGCTCAGTAAGCCGGCACCTGGTGCTGGTGCTGGGGCAGGAGCTGGCAGCCGCTGTTGACGTGGCTGAGGACCTTCTGCTTGAGCTGGGCGACCTGCTCCCGGAGCAGGCTGGCGGTGGAGGCCAGCTCCGTGTTCTGGCTCTTCAGGCTCTTCACCTTCTCCTCCAGGCGGGAGATCCGCTCCAGCTTCCTCTTGCGGCACTTGGAGGCGGCGATACGGTTCCTCAGCCGTTTGCGTTCCGCCTTGATACGCTCCTGCGTGTCCATGTCGATGGGGGAGAGCGGCGGGCTCTCCCCGAAGCTCGGCACCTCCGGGACGATCTGAGGTTCGTCCTTTAAGGGCGGAGGAGGCGGCGGGGGGAGCCGCGGAGGCGGCGCCGCGAAGGGGCCGGGGTCGGCGGCGTAGCTGACCGCCGGGTAGCTGCTGAGGTTGGCGTACACCGGCGGCTCCGGGGCCAGGCCGGCGGCGGGCAGCTCGCCCGCTCCTCCGCTGCCGCCGCCGCCGCCTCCTCCTCCGCCGCCGCCTCCGCCGCCGCCGCTCCCCGCCGCGCCGCCGCCCAGCTGGTTCTGCTTGTGCAAGTCCTCCAGCGCCTTCACGAAACCCTCGGCGAACTCCTGCTCCTCGGAGGCGGCCGCTTTGGGGTAGAGGAACTGCCCGCTGGTCGGCGTGGTGGTCACCAGCCCGTTGGACTGGATGATGAGCCGCTCCAGCTCGGGGGACGCCAGCTTCAGCAGACCCAGCTCGGCCGAGCCCAGCAACCCCGCCGCTTCACCGCTCGTCGCACCCGGTGCTTTCAAAGCCGCCGCCACCTGCTCCGGTAACGCCATCCCGAGCGCGTCCTTCTTCATCATGCTGCCGCCGGGGAAGGGCAGGAGGAGCCCGCTGCTACCGGAGGACGGGGCGAAGCCGCTGCCGAGGCCGCTCAACACATCATCATGGTAGAAGGGTGTTTCCATCCTCCTCCCCCGCCCGGCTGCGGGGGAAAACGGGGGGCCGGGGCGGGGGGGAAGGGAAGGAACGGGGCTGAAGCGCTGGGGCCGGGGGGAGGGGAGGGCGGGGGAGGCGCCGCCGCCGCGCACCGGCCGCGGCCCCGCTCTCGCGCGCGCGCACACACGCGTCTGCCGCCGCCGCGGCCCCCGCGCCGCTTTAAATACGCGGCGCCGCCGCGGTGACCTCACCGCGCCGGGCCCCCATTGGCTGCAGATGACGTCCTCGCCCGACGTCGTTTGCATAAGGGGGAGGGGCCTCCGCCCCGGGGAGGCGGCACCACGCCCACTCCTGGCCCCGCGCCGTCGCCGGGACGACCGGCGGGTAAACGGGACAACAGCGCGAGGGCCCCTGGGATGACGTCAGGGCGGGGGAGGGGCGGTCACGTGGACGCCGCCGCCGCCGCCGCCGCGCGCCCCGCCGGGGCTGATGGGCACAAAGGGAGGGGCGGGCCCCGGGAGCGAGCACCGGGCCCCGGGCCCCGTCTGTAAACGCGCCGGGCCGGGCCGCGGCGCCTCGGCGGGAGCGGCCGGGCCGTGCCCTGCCCCGCGTGGGGTGAACCGGGCCGGCGGCTGCACCGGCGGCGGCGCTGGACGGTGCCCGGGCACACCGGGAGCTGCCCGCCCCGGTTGGGCCACGGCGCCGCGCGTGCCCCCGGCGCCCCCTCTGTCACACCGCGTCCCCCCTCCCCGCCACCGCAGCCCCGACGTTCGCCGCCGGCGGCACCGGGGACGGTGCGGTTTGCCCGGCGAGCGCCGGTGCGCGCCACCACCGCGTGGCGGGCGGCCAACCGCGGTGCATTGTGGGGTTGCGCCATTGCCAGCTCCGGCCTGCTCCGGTTGGGCCTGGCGCCGCGGCACGGTGGGTCAACCGGGCCCGGGTCCCCGCTCCGCCGGCAGCGGGGAAGGAGTTAAGCGGCGGCGGTGGCGGCGGCGCACGTCACGGCCGGCCAAGCCCGCGGGCGGCTGAGGGGGTGGATCGGCGTCAGCGGCTGACGTCACCAGTCCCCGCGTGGAGCCGCCGCACGGGGGGAGGCAGCGCCGATGGCCAACGATAACCCCCCGCGCCGGCAGGATGCGGCCCCCGCGGCGCAGGCCGAGGGATCCCGGCACCGCTCGCCCGGGGCACGGCGAGGCCGTGGGGACGCTGCGGTGACGCTGAGCTGCCCCTAATTGCAGCCAGATGGTCCCGGGCCTGCGCTAACGAGGGCGATAAATCAGCAGTGTCGGGTGTGGGGGACCCAGCGGGACCCTGCGCCGGCGGTGCCAGGCCGTGAGCGACGGCTGTGCCGGTGCCGCACCGGCCCCGCGCCCTCTGCCCTCCCGGCGTGGGCAGCGAGGAGCCCCTGCCCCGGTGCGCCCGTCCCGCCTGCCCGACCGCGGCCGCCTGGCACGGTGTGGGGCACGGCACGGCACCGGGCGCGGGGACGGCACAGGGCACGGCACGGTTCAGCCCTGGCTGCAAGGAGGCCACAGGGGACACAGGTGGCAACCGGGACAGGGCTGGGGTAGCCCCCGGGGCTGGGACACCTGGACCCAGCGCTGGGAAAACCGAGGCACGGAGGGGCTGGGACCGACAGGGACCTACCCTCCCCCCCAGCTGCAGTTAATTAAATCCCAAATAAACCCAGTTGATTAAACCTCAAATAAACCGGAGCGCGACCGAGCCCCATGCCCGTGGCGCCTGCCAGCCCCCGTGGCCCGATCCAGGGAGGGCGGCGGTGCCAGCGCTGGTGTCCCCAGGGCTCGGCGGGCCGGGCTGGCACGGAGCTCCCAGGTGAAGCCGCCGTCCGCGTTTCCGCTGCAAAACCCGTCATTGGGGTGCGGCCGGCGGCCGGACCGGCAGGTTCAGACTTTCCGTCCTGACGAAACCCGGCCGGCGAGGGACAGGGACCGGGGTGGGAGGGACGGGGACAGGCTCCCCCCCGCCCCAGCATCGCTTGGGGACCCCCCGGCCTGGGACGCACCCATGGGCACGGCCGCCTGCACCCCGCGGCCATCGGCGTACGCCCTGCGGGCATCCACGTACGTGCTCCTGCCTGCACCCTGCCTGCACCCCCGCGGCCCCCCCATCGCAATCCGGGCTGCAGCGGGACGAAATGAGAACCAGCTTTGGCTGCAGGGGCTTTAATCAGTTGCAGGGAGGAACGAACCGGCCCCGGGGCCTCCCTGGAAGAGCGGCTGGCCGGCGGCCAGGGATGCGAGCCACGAGCCGCGCTCCGGCCGGGCCCCGCCGTCGGCACCCGCCGGCAAAACCCCGCCAATCCCCCAGCATCCCTCCCCGAGGGTCGCAGCACCCCGTGGGGCTCATCCTGCTGTCCCCCACCGCATGCTTCCCTCCGTCGCCACTGGTGCTCGTCCCGCGTGTCCCTTGTCCCCAAACCGGAGACACCGCAGGTTGTCTCGCCGGTGGCAGCCCAATGCCCGCGGCGAGCTGGCAGCTTCATTTTCCTAATGAGCCTTTAATGAGGGTCATGATTCAGCGGCCCCTTCCGCCTTCTGCCCTTCTTGAGGGCAGACCCATGGGGAGCACGAGGAGGGCGGTCCCCATCCAGGGAGCCGGTGGCAGTGCCACCGTCACCTCGGCTGGGGGCTGGTGGCCGAAGCTGCTATTCCCGGAGGCGTCGGAGCCCGGCTCGGCCCCGCAAGCACCCACTGAGTCACGCTGCGCCTTGCCACCTGCCAGCCGGGCTATATTTACCCCGGAGCAGGCAGCGAGGATTTGGGTGAACCCATGCCGCCGCCAGACCTCGGCGAGGCCACGTTCACCAGAGCATCCTCGCACCTCCGAGCGCGGCGCGTCCCCGCGCGGGTCCTGCTCTCCCCATTTCCCTGGCCCCAAAAGGCCAATTCCCTGCGTGCCACCGGCTCCATTACACCGGTGGTGCCTGATCCCGCTCCGCCGCTCCGGCCAGGAGCCGAGATGAGGTGCCGCGCCACCGCTCGACGCCCACGGCTCCGACCGAGGGCACGGGCTGGACCCAGAGCAAGATGCCCACGAGCCACGCAGATGCACCCGCATCCCCCTGCTTTCCCGGCACGCTGAGCCACCCCTGGAAAAGGGAACAAGCAGGAGAGCGTTTGCCGCTCCGGGATTTGCACCACGGGTACCGGGCGCACAGTGGAAGCCACCGTCTTAGTCATCGCCACAGGGAGGGAGAGAGGAACCGAGCCGGGAAAACAAGAAGTTGCCAGCCACCAGCGCCTGCCCCCAAACCCATGCCGGTCCCCGAGGGGCCGCGCTGCCCCCGGGCGCGGGGGCCTCCGAGAATCAAACTCAAGAATTAAAAAAAAAAAAAAAAAAAGAAAGAAAGAAAGAAAGAAAGAAAGAAAACACATTTAAAAAGGAAAAAGGAGGAGGAGGGTTTGACGTGTATTTTTAGTTGCTTAGCGCAGCCCTGAAATATTTCGGCAGCCACTCCCTCCGTGTCGCAGGCGGCTGGTAACTATTCCTGTGCTGCCTCCCCGGCGAGGCACAGAAGTTATGAGTCACCGCGGGGCGGCCAACAGCGCCGTGCGGCAACACCAGCGCCAGAGACACGGCCCTGCGGCTGCCGGAGCTGCCACGGGCCCGGTCACCACGAAAATGTCACGGGAAGGGAGCAGGGAGGGTTTCCAGGGTGGCCTTTGCTGGGTCCCCCCCGACCCAGCCCGTCTTTCCGGCCAGGACGCGTTCGCCCTGCCAGGCTGCGCACACCCACCCACGCCAGCAGCGAGGCTCAGACCTTTTTCCTCCTCTCTGGTTGTTGCTTTTATCTCGCTCCTCCCTGTTTTGGTTTGGGTTTATTTATTTATGTATTTTTTCAGCCGTGGCTCGCCTCCCCGCACCCTTCCCCACGCTGCCGTGGGGCAGGGTTGGGGTACGCAGCAGCCCCAGACACCCCTTTTTGGGGCAGAAAGGCCCAAAGCCGGAGGTGAGCGTCGCATCGACGCCCAGGCTCGACGCCGCTCTTACACAGAGCCATCTTCCACCCAACCTGCTGCCGCGCGGGGCCGATCGCCCTCGCAGGGGCTGCGCCGTGGCTCGGGACAACAATATTCCTACAGAGGTGGAAAAAGGAAGGAGGGAGGCAAGCAGGGAAGGCTGCTCAAGCCTGTGGCTGTAATTAAACGAAAGCAGAACTTAACGAGCTGCACCGCCTGACCCCAGAGCTTCGCCAGGAGATAAGGCGTACTTGGAGGACTGTACCCTGAGCCGAAGCCAAAGGTCCCATTGTTGCGGTGAAGATTTATCTGGCCAGAACAGACCTTAAATCCAGCCAGCGCTGCAGCCGTTTCCTTTTTCACCGAGGCAGCTGTAACACATGGAGTTTCTGTGGCTGGAGGGACTCGAAAGGGAGGGAGCAGGTTGGGAAGGGAAAGTCTGACACAGGGCTCGGCCTGGGCTTTGTTAAAATGCCACACGGGTGTTTACGTTAAGAGCGAGTTTCCAGGAGGGAGGACACGTGTGCCCCATTCCCATCGCCTGGAATTGGCTCCTTGGCAGAAGCCGGCTCGCCCGGGATGGGGATTGAGGGCCGGCGCTGCCGGTTAACGCCTTGCCGAGGAAAGGCGGCCGCGCAGAACACGTGGCTGCTGTTAGAAACCAAAGGTTTAGGCCGTCTGCTCGGGGATTTATTACTCGTACCAGGGCTTGAGCAAGGGTTTAGGCGAAGCCGGCGGCTGCGGGAGCGCGCGGGGTCAGGCGGGGCTCAGCGCCCTTGCAGACAGAGAGAGGGAGTCGTTTTGTACAGGTTGGCGATTTATTCCTACTCCCCACTGCGCACAAGTTCTATAAACGTTAAAAAAATAAGTATATATAAAAGCATGTTCTTTACTCATTTTCAGTACAGTGGCGATGGCAGAGAGTAGGCTTCAATATGGGAATCAGTTGTAAAAAAAACAAACCAAAACCAAAAAAACCTGTTCCGAACAAGCCACAATATCAGCTTTTCCCCTAAAATTAAGTTATTTCATCCATTCAGGGGGTTGAGGCACGGCCAGAGCCTCTTTCTTCCCCCCGTGCCCCCATGCAGACACTCGATTCAGATCAGCCAGGATATTTTGCGGGTGCATTTCGCTCGTGGCACCCTGCGCCCCGGGGGTTGGAAGACTGGAGCAACCTGACCTGGGAATTCACAGGAGCCTTCTTAACCTGGAGCAGGGACACGCTGGCACGCTGGTCTGTGTCCCCAAGGAAAGGTAATCGGTGACTAGAAAAGGAACTGGCGAGTGCTTATCGTGAAGTCAATCACTAGGTACCAGAAGAAATAAGCTTGAGAAATCTTGTCAAGAGTTCAGGACTTTGTGTCGCGGGCACAAGGGAGAAAGTTTTCAAAGTGGGGGAAAAATAAATCAACTTAACAGCTCGGTTGCTTTTCAGAGAAAATAAAAACCAAACATGAAGAGTAAGGGGCACACCAGCCTTCCACAAGAAAACACAGAAAACCCTTTCCTTTAAAGGAAACGTCTAATCTGAAGCCAAATTAGTAATACGCTAATTGGGAAACCCTCATTTATCACAAAGCTCTCTTGGAAACAAGCCTCGAAGGCCAATGCAATGTTCATCCCAAGTTCTCCTTCAAGCCATAGGAGAGAGACAGACCTGGCTGGCCAGGAACAGAAGATAAGCAATATCTTAAAAGTTTGTTGTTTTTAAAAAACCCCAAACCCTTGAGACTACTCATGTAAAGATACAAGATCCTCAAGTTCAGTGTTTTTAAACCAAAACACTCGCATCTGTCACAAATGCAACAAGTTACCCAAGTTTCAAGTATAAAAAAAAAAAAAAATCCAAACAATCCAGAAAGTGTTTGCCTTCGTTCTTATACCACTGGATGTGGTTAACCTTTTAAATTAAACCTGGTGACCCTGAAAAATTAAATACGCTTTCACTCTCAGGAGAAGGCAGAACGTAGGTCCTTAACCATGAATGATTTTTTTTTTTTTTTTTTTTTTAAATATTTCCAATGACTTGCTGACTACAAGGAGCGAATAACTCCACTTTACCAGATTAAATTACGAGGGGCTTCCAAACGACATGATTCGGGCACTGATCAACTGACGGAAGAGTAGAAAGGTAACGCTTTTGAACATACGGCAGTCCTGAGGTGATAAAACCCAAACGGCATCGCAGCACTGTCCCCGGCCAGGGTGCAGACAGCCGCTCACTGCTTTGCTGATTGTCTGCCTGGCTTTTTTTCCTGCTGGCCTCGTCCACTGCCCGGTATTCCTCGGCCACGGCCACCAAACACACCTACGGAGCAGAAAGAAAGGGCACGGGTATAAGAGCATCGGTGTACGCCAGCAAAGTCTCCCAACCACTCAGAGCTCTGCAGTTATTTATCTTTTACCCAAACACAAGCCTATTTTCTACTCTTTGCAGAGACAGAACTCTTCGATTTCTCCCTTACCAGTTCCAGACCCCATATTTACAAGGTGCATAAACTCATTCCCCCCTCACCAGCAAGTTCAGCGATACCTCCCCGGCGCGCTAACGTGCCCTCCTGCTAGCTGTGCTGTCATCGAAAAATTAAAGTTAACTTCTGAAAAACGGACCCAGGGAAGAGATACGTTTTAAATCCAGTGGGATGAGCAGGTTATACCCCATCCCCTGAAAGCTGTAAGGGCAAACCAAAAGCAACGAAGAGGGTGACTCATTTCGAAGACTGCTCGGCTACGAAACAGAATAAATACACCCCTCTGTCACCGCCTCGCTGCTGGACAGAGCGATCCCCCGCTCCAGAGAGGGCACGGGGTACAGCAGACTGCCAGAAGGCAGCGGGCGCCGGGAGGCTGCCGCGAGACCCGGTGCAGGCACACGAGCATCCTCGTACCCGAGAGCTGCGACCGTCTTTGTCGTGCGAGCTGCTGAGCCCACCCTGTCCTTCCCTCGCTGCTCAGATTCACCCCAAACAAACAGAAAGCAATTCCAGGTGGGAATTTTTATCTTGGCGTGTAAGTGATAAAGGGGCTGTGGATCTACCCTGCCAGCCAGCCCCGCACGAAAGGCAGAACCCAAAGGAGGCCCAGTCTGGGCACCAGGCAGAAGAGCTTCTCTAGAGCCCTCTGCTCTGCTCGCTTCGCCAAGGAGACGTGCCTAAACCAGAGGCAAAAGAAAATTGCTCCTAACCCTGCAGTCCTTGGGATGCTCGCAGGGCTCCGGCTGCTCCCAGCAAAGCTGAACAGAGACTGCCGTACTTCTGAATTTGGCAAGCCGAGAAGTAAAAGACGAAGGATTACCAGTGTCAGAAACAATAATCCTTTCAACTGTGTGCACAATTATAGCTTTACTTCTGCCTGCCGGCCTCTCAACAAAATTGTCCTGCCTTTTTTTTTTTTTTCCCCTCCTCCCTTCATGTCTCAGTAATGAGAGCCAAACCTTTTAGCTAATTAGCAAATGCCAAAGCTTCCCTTTAAAATATTCCATCAGCGAATTTAAGCTGCACATCAAAACAGCAGGGAACTCCACCTCAAACAGAGCTCAGCTCTGCTCCCCGCAAGGTGGATATTTCCACAGCAGAGAAAATATTTCAGCTAAAATGTTTGTCCAAATAACCATATCCAGAAAAGCTGTTATGCCAAGTGCTTTGGACACTGAGAAGGGAAGGAGGAAAAATAAAGGTGCCTTCAGATTTGTAAAGGTCACTTTTGCATGCTCAGAGCTTCCAGGCGGTAGCACGGGCAGCAGAAATCCCAGGGGTTTTTCCTCCAGAAGTCCCTGGGAGTCGGAGACGCTGCACGTCGCGCGTCCCAGCGTGGCGTGGTGGCCCCGGGTCGATCCCAGCCGTCCTACCAGGATTCCTTGCATAGTCAAAAAGCAGGCAGCTCCTTAAGGGTGCTCCGCAGAGAGACTTCCCCCGTCGGTGTCTCAGTCCCCAGGGCTCCTTTTAAAACCTAAGATTTCCCCAGCCAAACCCAATTTTGTTGTAGCAAGCGAGCGCACTCAGGATTTTAAGCTCCTACTGCAGGCTAAGCCTGTACCGAGAGCAACCCCGGGGCCGAGCGAGGTGACCACAAAGTGAATCGCAAAGACGTGGCAGGAGGGGTGAGCAGGAAAGGAGAGAAATGGTTCTTGGGCTTCCAGCAGGACAGTTTGGGGAGAAAAGGGCAAATATATCCCCAAGCTGAAGTGCTCCGAGATCACCTAACCACGCGAAGTGGGAGAGGAAAGGAAGAGTTGTTTTGGTGACCTATTTCTTCATCAGTGGCAACCTCCCCTTTTATCAGAAACATGAATTATTCATGTCGAGCAGGAGGAACACAAACCCTCAGATACTAAAAAAAAAAAATAAAATAAATGAACAAGTCAGGAGATCAAAAGCCCCATTATAATGGGAGAAAAGATGATGTTTTTCTATCACTGCCATGGTCAGGGCCCAGTCTATTTTCAAACAGAACAGCCATTTGTTTCCCTCCCTGACTTGCTAAGCTAACAGACACCAGTTTTGTAGGGCCACACTCCCGAACTCGCCAGGAGGGGTAGAAACAGTCAAGCTCAGACTCTCTTAAGCTCCTGCCCAACCCCAGTAACGAGGGCGGCACATCCCTGGCACGAATCCTTTCTATTCTTTGGCAGAGGCTGCCTTACAAGCGAGGCAACACACTCGCTCGGCTAGATCTTGCACAGGAGCGGCTCCAGCTTCTCCCAGACACGCAGTCCCGGGTTTAAAGCCGAGAAGCAAGAGCTGTTCCTTGCACAAGAGGTGAAACTTAAAGGCAGGGATCCCGCTCACCCCTCTCCGAGCAGAAAAACAAACAGGATCATTACCTCGTCCAGCACCTCCAACACCACGGCCCTTCTGTTGCTTCTGCTGTTGCATCCCGCCACGGCCTCTGCCCTTGGACACCACCTCTTCTTTCACCATGTCAATTATTTCATCGGGGATACGCAGGTATTTAATCGTGCTGCCACGAATGTAGCACTCTGGCATTCTCCAGAACTTGTCTCCATCCTATTGGGGAGCAACACGTTAGGCTACGAACAAAACCTGGTGCGTTTTTATCACTTTTGGGTCATTTGAATATTTCCATCACTTCTGGAGAGTGTGACAGCTCCACCAATCTTTTATGAAAGCATTATCTGAACTAGCTGCAAAAAAGGGTGGGTTTTTTTCTCCAAAACATGTAGCCCTACAACCTGGGGGGGGGAGGCACGCAGCCATGAGCAACTGTGGTTTCAATTTGTTCCACAACTGCCTCCAACACTCGCAGAAAATTAAGAAAAGAGGCTGAGGAAACAAGCACCTTCCCTTCTCGTATAAGAAGGGAATCGAAAGCAGGACTAGAGAGGCAAGGGTGGTTAAGTTACACACAACGGCTACGAACAACCAACTCTGGCAAGAAAAACACAGCTGCAGCACAGGCGTGTGCACGGCCGGGTTTCTTCTCCAGCGGCCTCAGCTGGGAGTCACCTCACTCCTTCGCTCCTCCGGGGTGTGGATGGAGCAGCGAGGCAGGTCCGGCGCCAGCTGGCTGCGGGGTGTGTGCCACCAGAGCCCAGTAACTGCGGCTGTGGAAAATAAGCAGCTTACAGATTATATACATATATAAAAAAAAAAGTCTTCAGGTGCCCAGTTACGGAGCAGCCATCTCTATGCTTTGTTAGTTGTTTAATGCAGTTTCAGGGCTTTTCTAGGACACAACCTATCAGGGCTTCACCTCCCGCGTATCGAGGGCGGCTGTGGGAATAGGAATTGAGTGTTGAAGCTGAACAACAACTCGGCTGCCCATGATGTAACCGGGAGGAGGGACGGGGACCCGCCTCGTCCCGCTCCGCCACCGCAGCCCCGGCTCGGCAGCGGCTCCGTCAGGGTTTGGCTGCAGATGGGATCGCTCGAGCCCAGCGATTCTCAAGCAGCAGCATGTGGACGAGGCGTCTGTAACATCCCAGAAGAGTGGGTTAGACAAGAACGCCTCGTTCCTCCTCTCCTGGGATAAAATATTTGGTTCTCCCCCAGCCCAGGAGTTATTTGGGGCAACTCTGCCTGTACAGGCAAGTCCTTCGCGCACAAGACAAGACAGAGAGAAACGAGCCTCTTCCAAGAAGACACCCAGCAAACCCCACCCTGCCTTGGCTCTGCCTGGCTGCTCCTTGGCTCGGGATGGAGGAAGGGATGGAGCCAGGCTCCCTCGCTTCCTCGTTCCGGCCTCCCCAGAGTAAACAACCGCCTCCCGGGCCGGGGCTGCCCGGCCGCCGCCGCCCCGTGCCATCTAGCGGCCAGTCCCCACCAGTACCACCAGTACAACCCCGCCAGAGGCTCCAGCTCCGCTTTCACCCGGGGTTTGGAGGCGTTTTAAGGCGGGCAGAGGCACAGCTGATCAGCCCGGCCACTGGGCTGCGTGACAGGATCCCTCTGGATCACTCAGAGGGAATAAAAGATGCGCTGCTGCTCTTCCACGCCAGAGCGCTGAGCCGTAGGAAGCGACTTCCCGAGGAAAAGGAGAGCATCACCCGTGTCGCGGGCACAGATAAGGCTTTGCTGTCTGTTACCTCCTCCTACTCCCCCTCCTGCTCAATTCGACAGCGATTCCTCCCTGTTTGTCCCGCCAGAAGCCAAGGTGCGCCCACAAATTTCTAAGCCCCCACTGCTCCGCCCCAAAGGTCCCTCTCAAACCTCACTCAAGATGTTTACTCTGCTGTATTGACGTGAAAACGTGCCTCTGCGCCCCAGCAATATCGCTCAAAACTTTCCTGTTGTGGAGACAACAGGCATGGGGGGTTGCAGAGAGATTTTTTCAGAAGAATGAGGATCTCCTCTGCCAGTCCCTCCCGCAGAGCTCCGATGTTCCGGGGCAGGGAAGGAGCAGGAACAGCCGACATCCACCCAGCCACCGCTTCCCACAGCGCATGGCTGGCAGGGACAAGACCAGACATTTCTGACTGAGGTCAAAACCCAAAACACAGATCACAATCTTCTGGAGCACCTTTGGCCAAGGGCAAAAGTACCAGACAGCACAGAGCCCCGGCGCGGGTAAACAACAGGCTCCTCCGTTTTGATGTGGAGAGTTAAGAGAGCGAGAGACAAGAAAGTTAATAAAAGTTAGCGTAGCGGTTGAAGCGGCCCTCGCTTCTCGGGCAGCACGTGACAGATGAAGGCTCCGGTCTTGGGAGACCCAGCTCAGCGTCGCAGCGTGGGCTGTCGCGCCCCAGCCCCGCACCGAGAACCCTCCCTCGCGGGGGGAAACGCTTGGCACGGCATTTCTGCGCGGTGCAGAAAGCCGCCGCGCTCCAGCGTGCGCCCCAGCGCGCTCCTTCGGCGTGGATATTACAAATAACTACATTGAATTTGTATTTCAGGCAGAAGCCACGCTTCCACGGGAGCGACGGCCTCTGAGCTACAGCAGAGGCGGCCCGGCTGCGGGGCCGGGGGTCGGGCACCCTCGGGGCGCTCCCCGGGGGCACCGGGGCGGGGGGTGACCCTGCCCAGCCGCCCGGTGCGGGGCCCGGCCTTACCCGGGACGTGCAGATGACCTCCCGCAGGTTGATGTTCATCCAGTTGTCACAGCTCACCAGGTGCCCGTTGTAGGTTTCCCCGTTCTTCAGCTCCACCAGCTGCAAGAGACGGGGGTCACGGGGCGCCGGTCCAGCCCCGGTACAGGGACCTGCCCCGGTATCACCGTGCACTGCACCGGTGAGCCTGAGGGCGAGCTGCGGGACCAGGGCTGGGCCGCGCTGCCGGTACTCACCATGGGGTGGTTCTGCGCCGTCTTCAGCAGGGACAGGGGCAGCTGCGAGAGGAAGAGAAGAAAGAGGCCTCAGGCACCGACCGGAACCGGGACGGGGACCGGGACACCGAGCGGGACACCGGCCCCGTCGCCCCACGGCTCCAGCCCCCCGGCTCCAGCCCCCCGGCTCCCAGCCCCGCCGCCACTCACCATCGTGCCGGAGCCGCGGAGCCTCCGCCGCGCCGGGCGCTGCCGCTCAAACCGCCCCCGGCCCCGCGCGGGACCAATCAGCGCTCAGCGCGGCCCCGGCGGAACCAATCAGAAGGCGGAACCCGATCTCAGCCGTAAAGCGGCACCACGGTGCCCCGGTCCGCGCCTTTACGACAGCACCGTAAATTGAAGAGCGGGGCGGGAAGCGGGGGGCGCACCCACAGTGCCCCGCGGCGCACGCGCTGGCTTCCCGGTGCCCTCTGCGGCCCTTCCCGGTACCCACGGATCCAGGCCCCGGTTCGTGCTCTCCCCAGGTTCCCCCCGGCAGCCTCCCCGGGAGGAGGAGGAGGGCCCCGCGCGTGGATCAGGCTGAGCGTTTTGTAACGGTTTAACCAACTCCCACCGGGGCTCTTTACAGCCTCCCGCAGGCCCGGAGGGCGCCGCTCAACGGCGAAGCGGCTCCGGGCCCAGCCCCGCCGCTCGGTCCCCCCCGTTGAGCAACTTCCGGCGGCGGAAGCGGCTCGCACGGGCCGCTCTAGGCGGCTGGGCGGAGCGCTCTCGGTGGTGGTGGGGGTGCCGCTCTAGGCGGCGGGGCGGAGCGCGCTCGGTGGTGGCGGGGGGCCGCTCTAGGCGGCGGGGCGGAGCGCGCTCGGTGGCGGGGCGTGGCCGGGCGCTCAGTGCGGGGCGGCGGCGGGACGGGACGGGACGGGACGGGACGGAGCCGCGATGGAGAAGCCGCGGCGGGCGGTGGTGGTGACGGGTACGGGGGTGGCCGGGGAGAGCTGTCCTGGGCGGGGGGGGGATCGGGGATCGGGGCGGGGGGGCTGTCCTGAGGGGGAAGGGGGTGAATGGGGGTGGGGGGGTGGGGGGGGGGGAAGATGGGGGACCCCTTCCCTGAGGTGAGGGTGGGTGGCCAGGAGCTGGGGAGGGGGGTGCTGCCCTGTCAGGGGGTGACCAAGGAGGGGGGTGGGCTGTACCCTGGGGGGGGTGTCCCTTGGGGGGGGTAAGCGGGAGCGCTGGGGGTGGACGCCAGGGGCTGGGGGGGCTTTGGGGAATGGGGGGGCCTGTGGGTGAGGGGTGTCAGGAGGCGGGGGGGTGCGATGTTATTTGGTGAGGGGCTTTGCTTTCCTAAGGCTTGGCCAGGCAGGGGGGGCTTTGGGATCCCCCTCTTCCATCCCTGATCCTCCCCAAGGGTTTGCTGGATGGGGAAGGCGGGGGACTGGATCCCCCAAGGAGCAGGAAAAACAGAGCCCGGAGAGGGGGGCGTTTGCTCGCTGACCACCCCATCCCGAGCCATCAAGGTGTCGAAGCCGTTATCAAAATAACCCACGCAGCACGGCAGAAGCGCCTCGGGGAAGAATAAGCGAGGGAATGAAAGGCCCCCGGCCGTCGCAGGCGAGAGCTTGTCAGGCTCCTTTCCCCGGGGTACAAAGGACGGCCGGCTTGATTTGTGGGGAAGGCAGTTCTGTGACAAATGGGGAACTCGGTGAAACTATTCAGGTCTCCCCCTCCCAGCAGCTGAAGTTGAGGCCATTTGAATAGCGAGTGCGGGGGCGAGGGGTTCGTTGTCGTCGATGCGCTGGAGCGGTTTTAATTGGAGGCAAGTGTCTTTGCAGAGAACAGTTGCAGAGAGCGGATAAGCAGGTGGCAAATTCTGGCTTTCCCAAACCCGTATCTATTGCTGAGCGGTCGCGCTTGGCAGTGACTAAACAGAAAACTTGCGTCAGTAAATACTCTGCTGCTTGCAATAGTTCTCCTCTCTCTTTTTTCCCTGCTTTCAGGGAAGTCTGTTTCTAAAATGCAGTGGTTATCTTGTCAGGTCTACCCCTATTGATAGTCTGTCATTGATGTCACGCTAAATTTCTTTTTAAAATCAGCAATGGCGTTGCGTTCCTGTTCGGTTACAAGCATGTGCTCGCTGAGGATAAGTATTATTTGTGTGCGATTTCTTTTTTAGAACTCTTTAAGGAGATAATCCCATAAAGATCTCTGCAGCTGGTTTACTGCTAATGAGCCTTGGAGGGCCCTATTGTGGATGCGGAGGAACTCCTGGGCATGCTCGGTGGAGTTTGGTACTGCCAACAAAGTTGCCTATCTTCTGCGAAAGCGATAACACGAGGGATCTGTATAGGAGATGAGTCAGAGGAGCAATAGCCCACAATTGTATTTGTGCCAGTTCGCGTTTGGCTTCAGAGTAAGAGGGCTACGTTACGTGCGTGGGCATCTGTAGAATTTTAGCCTTCCAGTGGCTGAAGTGTTAAAAAGAAATGGATGTGGTTTATTTCTTTTGTAAGACTATTACGGTTTCTTTAGGAATGAAACCTAGCAGGTCGCGAGTGTTTGCTTCCAGAGAGTTGTGTAGGACACCGCTGACTTGCAGAAACAACTGAAAAGGCATTCAGTTATTTGACTTGTTCACCCGTGCCGCAGTCATAGATTGTCTTGGTAACATTGGAGGTTTGCTGCCAGGAAAACACACCTACATTTTGATTTTGTGGAAACCTTTGGAAGATTTATTTTGGGGAGATATCGACATTGGTTAGATTGTAAGAGATCCATCAGCGTGGGCTCGTGCAAATTCCTCACGTCGTCGTGTGCCGCATAACCTCAGACTTACTGTTGATAGCAAATAGAGCGTTTCCATTAACGTGTCATATAATATTTGTAGTCCCTCTCAAATCCTTTCACGAGTTAGACAAAATTTATGTCTCCTAATTGCATTAGGCTCACAGGGTAACTCTGACATTTTAGATTAAAGCATATTGACATTGCACCCAGATAAATTGCCTAACCTTTGTGTGCTTGCTCAGGAAAAGATGTTATGGATTACTAGTTAACTCTAAGTTATTCATTAGGAAATTTAAACGTGGTGAGTAAGTATTTTTGGTAATGCTATCATAACCTTTGCTGCTTCGTGTAGGTGGCTTTCTCAGCAGCATTTTATTTATTTCCTTGTAACGCATAACTAATCCTAACAGAGATCTTGGTGAAGACCTGAGCAGAGAAGAAATATTTGAGGCAGGCTTGTCCGCGTTTGTGGAAGCATCTGCTGTGGGCTAAAACAATCAGGAATAGAAAATCCAATAATGATTCTCATTCCGTGACATCGGTCAACTTATCTGTTAATAACAAGCTTTTCTGACCTGGTCAGGAAGGAAAAAATATGCATCCCCAGTGCCTGTTGGAAAAAAGAGTTTCTTTTGAGGCAAGCTATTGTTTTCCTTCACAGTAAAAGGCGTAGAGTTCAAATATTTCTGTGAAGGTCTCTTATTTAGTACTCGGACGTAAATGAAATAAGGATTGGGTGTTAGAAGAAGCAGGTTTTCTTTCAGGGTATGTAAACCAGGAAAGCGCAGGCTGCTTTGCAGCTTTAAGTTTAGTCAAACCTGTAAGGATGACTTCATCACTGTGGATTTTTACTTCTCTTCCAGGGTTTGGTCCGTTTGGAGAGCACGCTGTTAACGCCAGTTGGATCGCAGTTCAGGTAATGCTATAACTTTGTTCTCAGCAAGTTAAAACAGAGAGCCGTGCTGATAACATATCCGTACAAATTTTAGTTTGCAGGTCTTTTATAACTTGTCTTCCCAGTTTATTAACTGAGACCAGCCTGCTCCAGATATCCAGATGGTCAGCTGGATAATGTTTTATTCACTTCTCAGAAAACAATCCCTTAGCTAGTAGAATTTAATGAGATTGAGTTAATGTAGCTAAGGGAAGTAAGGAATTCATAGGCTGACCCCCTAGGTTTGAAAGATGTTAAATGGGGCAGGGAGCCTGGAATCTTCCTCTACCATAGAGAATTCAAAATAAACAAGCCCAGAAGAATTTTAATGTTTTTCTCTCGGCTCTAACTTGAATCTGCGCAAGCTGGTTAACCTTTAAGCCAAGTCTCATCCGTAATGAGACTTCCACCTGGTAGTCTTGTGGAGTCAGGCGTACTCCAGAGTTGTCCAACGTGGGTCTGAACATCAGGGCTCTGACTCTGAGGCAAAGCAGCCGCCGCTGCCTCCTTTCCCCTCGATTCCTTTGGGCTGCGGCGGGTGAAGCTGGAGACGCAGGGGCATCAGGCAGCGTTTGTTGCTCCAGAGTCAGCCTCCTCCCTGCTGAAAAGCGGCAGCAAGTGATGCTTGACTGACGGAGTTGGACCTTGCTGGAGGCAGGAGCGCTCGTGGAGGATCGTTGCTCGAGCAGATCGTACGCGCTCGGACAAATCAAGTTTATGCCGCTAGTAGCTGCGTATCTGCGTGAACGTGTTCGCCTGTGTAACGCTGATATATTCACAAATGAGGCAAGAAGAAGAAGAAATCAAACTCTTGCTAGAAGCTCAGCTAAAGTAAGGAATTGAGGTTGCTTGCTGTAAAAGCATTAGCTAGGGACAGTGCTGCCACATTATCCCGCTTCTTCCTTATTTGTCACTTCTGGATGTGGTTTATGACAAAGCTACTGGGAATTCAAGGGTACCTTTTAGTACAGTTGCCCAGGGAATTAAATCTATTTTTCTCCCCAACACATCTCTCTTCCCTTCAGAGCTCTGAGATTAATATCTTCTTTAGAATGCTTTTAAATTAAATCACAAACTCTAATCAATTACAGTCAACTAATGTCCAGATGTCTAATGTGTTGGCTGGTATGAGAAGACGAAACCTTTGCCTCCAAGAGCCTTTTGGAAAAGAATATATTTGAGTTAGGGTTTGCTCAGCTTAAGTTTGGGGGAAAATACAAGCTGTGTACGTGAAAAAAAAAATGCACGTTACTGAAATTTAGTAGTGAGGCTAATTGATTTGGTTTGTTCTTACTCGTGTAATGTCAGTTATTGTAAACAAGCTACTTTTATTCTAGAGGAGACGGACAAAAGGGCATTGTGCTTCTGGGACAGGAAGAGTGGTGGGTGTTCTGATGTTGGTTACAAAACCAAACCTAATGTCTAATTCCCATAAAGAGAAATGGCGTGTCATTCCTTCAGCCCGGCAGCTCAAGGCACTGATGGCTGCTCAGCTGTGTGGCTGATAGATGAAGTAATCACGTGCATTTTAAATTCGTTTTATGGGCTTGGGGGTGTTTTGAGAGTATAAAACTAGAGTTGGTGGTGTGCGATCTGCGGTGGAGCCCATCTTACTCCGAGTCCTGTTTAATAGCTCATGCTAGCTTCTAACTAAAAACAGAAACTTTCAGGCAGCGGGGAGGATTTGCCTTTCCTTACCCCGTCTCAGCCCTGAGAGGCCCAGACAAAAAGGAACAGCATGTCTTTGAGCACATGCGAGTTGGGCATTGTGCAAGTTTCAGACAGGGGACTTCATGGAGCTGAGTGGACACAAAGGCGTGTCTGAATTTCTGAATCCCAGACGGTGTGATCTGCATTTTAATAGAAGAAAAATCAATTAAACAATCTTTGTAAATCCTTCCTAGCTTTAGGGCTAAGGTAGTTCTGGTTTTTTACATCTTTTATTATCCTGCATCCCGAGGATAAAATTCTCTGCTTTTCTTTCCAGTCCTCTTTTTGGTTTTATTTGGCTTCTTATATAGAAAACGGATACGGTGTGTCCTTTCCCTCTGACTGCAGTGAATTTCTGGTTTGTTTTTGAAAGCGGAACGATTTTTACACATGGGTACCTTAAATAGTGGCGGCAGCGATCTAATAATGTGAAGATGAAATGTTTGGAGATTTTTATGCATGGGGGAGAGATTTCTTATAAATTCAGATTGAAGAATAACTTCTTTCTGCTTTCTTTTTTAAGGCTTACAGTAAAAATATTCTGTGTTAATGTGGCTTTGCTGTTCCGTGTTTTCATCGTTTTAATATTTCATTTGAGGAATTTTTTCAGCTGCGGTTTTTGCTCGGGAGGGGCCTTCCTTTCAAGAAGAAGTTTCTGAAACAGGCTGTCCGTTCAGTGCCTTTTCTGGCCTTCCCGGTGTGACTTAGGTGTAGACGCAGGTGTGCCCCGTGGACTGTGAAGCGAATGGGCTCCTGCCTTCATCCCCTGAAGTGCTTCTGGCTGAGCCGGAGGAGGAGGAGAGAGGTCAGAGTGCGTTTTGACATTACTAAGGACAATTGCTGTCAGGGTGTCTAGACAGACCTGATAAGGATATTAAAGGCTCACAAAGACGACCATTGTTGAGGGGTCAGGGAATCGGTCAAACATGTTCGTTTTTCTATATTTGTCAGGTATACAAGGCTGTGGGTAATAAGTTGTCTGGGGGCCAGCGTACATCTTTATTATTGAATGGAAGCGCGCGAACGCTGTGTTTGGTTAAAAGTAAGTTGTGAATTTGTAAAGCTAAGGTTTAGCGTGCCTGCGTTTGGAGAAGGTAGCTGTCACTGAGATGGTGCGGCTCATAGGGCCCGGGGTTTCTTGCTCGCTGTAGATGCTTGTTCTGCACAGCCGGTAAAACTTTCTGTGATCAAATGCATCTTTAGGAGCTGTTTCACGCTCTTTAGAGAAGTGATGATGAATTCCTACCAATTAACGCTCTGGAGATCTTCCTGAAGAGACTGACTCGTATTTGAATACTCTCATTTGTAAACTACTTACTTTATTAACGCACCACATAAACCAGCTAACGTTTTGAAGGCAGATTTGTGTAAAGAAGATGTGATGAAACATCACTTAGCATCCATCTCTGGTAATGAATGTCTGTGTGTGCCAGACACTAATCAATACAGCAAGCCTTTAATATCAGACTTGCCCTCGGAGCCAGAGCGAGTGATTTATCATTGTTGTTGCTCATATCTGCTGGTCCGTGAAAGTCTTACTCTTGCCTTTGCTGCGTGTTTTAGTTGTCTTAAATCTTGTTACACTGTCTGTGGTCTGTCCGTACAAGTGTGAAAGGCTTTTTTTTTTTTTTTTTCCTCTCGGTAAAGAGACGACTCACGCTGATAACTACAGGAAAAAAAGGATACCAAGATACTGCTCACGTTTATATAGAGGAGGTAGGATTGTAATGGAGGAGTCCAAAACCCTCAGCTTGTCCTCTCCTTTCAGTTGTCTTTTAATTTGAAAGAATTTTAAACCTAGGGAAATAAAAGATTTGAAATTGAGTAAGCTTTGTTGAAAACAGCTAATCTGCGCTCTTTAGCTTGCAGTTTGCAAGTACAGTCTCTGTCTGCAGGAAAATAAAGCCTAAGAATTGCATGGAAGAGCAGTTCTTGGCTCTGATCACCAAATCTGAACCTGAAATAGAGATAACTGAATCATTCAAGAATATTTTGAAATGTCCTTTGCTAGTTTGATGGCTTCTCACATTGCTGTTTCTACCTCAGCTGTTTGACAACAACTGGTGTATGGGTGTGAGAGTTGCAGGTTATTTTCTTGCTGTGCGTGCAGCCCCTTTGATGTTAGCGCAAGTAATCATTTCAAGCTTTTGGCACGAGTAGGTTTGCATTTTTCAACCGACATGTATCTCCGAGGAGAAGAGCAGCAGCAGACGACAAGCTTCTGCCGTGTATTAACTTGTGAAAAGCTGGAGTTGGTTCTTCTAACCGAAACACAGGCCTGGCGATAGGGATGCAAGAGCGCATGGCTCCTTCTGTCTTCAGAGAGAAGGATGCACTTGCAGCTTCTTTCCAGAGGAGACAGAGCTACGGGAGGACTCTGGCTAAGGCTCTCAGCTTTATGGCATGTACAGGCACTTATCAGTCTTGAAAAGCAGCTGTAAAGTTTTTCAGAGTGCCAAAAAACTTTGTCTTCATCAGAGGGAAACTGGATCCGAGTTAGATGCTGTTGGAACTCATTAAACACGAGAGCTGAAGTCGCTTCAGCTGCTGGAAAAGTGCCTCCCCGTGTAGTCTTGCACAAGGCTCCTAGGTTTGAGCTCAGCTGATGATTTTGTTTAAGAACATTTTTTTTTTTCAGAGGCTTCAGACCATGTGGGTGTATCCTTTCCTTGAGTCCTTGAAAGTTTGGGTTTGGCTCTGAAAGGTTTCACTTCTGATGAAGTCCTGTTCTGGGCTAGAATGGTAAAGTCTGAAGTACCAAATGAGCCTCAAACTGAAGCCTTACTGGTGAGACTGGAGTGTGTTGAAACGGAGACCGAAGAAGAGCAAGGGAGAAGTGTCCAGGACCATGGGCTGTGTGTAGAGGGAACTCACAGTGTTGGGATAAAACTCTGCTTTCCAGCCAGGTATACTGGGGCAAAAAAAAAGATCTTTCTTCTTCCCTCTGGTTTTAAAGCAGTCTTTGCAAGGTATTTAACTGACATTTTGTGTTTTAAAAGGTTTAAAGGAAATTGGGTAAGTTTGTTGCCGGGATATTTGGGATGTTTTCAAGGCATGGCTTTAGTTAATATTATAGAGGGAGAAATAATTTACTGAGTCACTACAACGGTAACAGCTCACGTTGCAAAATTAAGTACAATATATTAGGTATAGGTAAAGCTAGCGATGGAAACCCGTTTTACATTTTGGAAACAGGCTGTATTGTATTCCAGATTCTGCCAAAATAAAAGACAAATATGTTGAGGAGGGCGCGCCCATGTTGCTTCAGTTTCTCACAGGAGGAGTGTTTGCTCGTGTTGGTGGAGACTCACAGCCGCAGAATCACAGCCTGGTGGTTCCGTCGCCTGGCCCCGACAGCTCTTTATCTGGAAACAAGTGTGAATTTGCTCTCCAGGCCAGCAGTCCTGAGAGAGGACAAATTAGACGATGAATATAATCCTCCCAATTCTACTTTCTCTACATCATACCTAGTTCTTTCAAGATGTGACTATGACTCTATACCTCTATAAATAACGTAGGCAACCTTTCTTTTGAGTGTGGGTGTTGCTGATAACTATTGTCAGTTAAATGTTGGTTTCTTTGTTACACACACATCAGAGCAAAACAAACGGTCCTGTGGGTGAGACTGTTAACGCAGGTGGAGAGGTGCCTTTGTTGTTCCCCATTATGGTTGTTGGTTTGTTTTTTTTTTTTTCACAGTGCTGTTTACAAGTTTATACAGCCTGTGGTGTAAGCTGGTGTTAGTCCCTCACAGCGGACTTGTTCTGCCATTAAACCTGCCAGAAGTATATCCTCTGCTGAGCTTCTGCCTGACCATCTTGGTTTGGTTCATTTCCTTATGTTCTTAGGAGCTGGAGAAGCTAGGACTGCGAGATGACGTGGATCTGCACGTCTATGAAGTCCCGGTTGAATACCAGACAGTGCAAAGGCTCATTCCTGCGTTATGGAAAAAGCACAGTCCACAAGTGAGTGAGTAAAGGGAGGAGGAGAAAAGACAGGGCAGGTGGTTGAAATCTGTCATGCTTACAGCAACGAGCATAACGTGAAGTCCCATTTTTAACGTATGTTCAGGCTAGTAGTCCCTCACTAGATCTTTTCCTCTGTTGTCGTGAGAACACGTGAATTCGTAGAATTTTATAGCTCAGAATAGAGTGCTCCACTTAATGGGAGCAGTCGGTGTGAAGAGGCCACTGCAAAGGGCTGTCTAGACAGCTCGCGGTTAGTCTGTGCCACCTGGGCTGTTCAGCCGCGCGCTCGGCTGTGAACGCACGTGCCAACGTTCGTCTTTACCCCGAGTAAATTACAATTTAGGCCAGGAGGGGGTGAAACAAGAAGAATTGTTCTGTACCAGACCTACGAGTTCATGGATAAATGACTCGTTCCTGTGATACTCATGCAAGAGCTCCTGTAGCAGCTCCCTCAGTCTTTAACTGGGAACAGCGGGCTGTTGATTCTCCACCGTTTGTCTTTTGGTTGATCTAACTTGTTTCTTTTCTCTTGTAGTTGGTGGTTCATGTTGGTGTTTCGGGTATGGCTACAACGGTAACTCTGGAGAAGTGCGGCCATAACGTAGGTTACAAAGGCTTAGACAACTGCCGTTTCTGCCCGGGCTCTCAGTGTTGCGTAGAAGGTGGCCCAGAATGCATCGATTCCATTATTGACATGGACACGGTTTGCAAGAGAGTCTCGGCGCTGGGGCTGGATGTCACGGTCACTATATCCAAGGATGCCGGCAGGTATGGGATGCCAGAGATCCATGGGGAAAATAGACTCATACCGCAACACGCGTTCCCTTCATGCTCAACTCGTGAGGCCCGTACGATTCGTACGCTTTTCGCTTCTCGTGGGGCTGGCAATACCATCTGTTTTTCAGTGGTCACCCAATCATCAGGGGAAAAAGAGAGATCTTTATGTTTCTTTGTCCTAGATTTGATTAAAGCGATCAAACAGACTCACAATACCTGGCTTGGATTCCACTCTATTGCAGGATGTTGCTGCAATGCTGAATGATAAGAATAGGCAGCTCCTCCTGTCCTGCAGTTTGCACGCTGTATTTGTCACTTGTTGCTAAATAAGCTCTGTTCTTGTATTCCAGGTACCTCTGCGACTTCACTTACTACACTTCCTTATACCAGAGCCGCGGGAGGTCAGCTTTTGTCCACGTGCCTCCGCTGGGAAAACCATATACCGCAGAACAGCTGGGTCGGGCGCTACAGGCTATAATAGAAGAAATGCTTGATGTTTTGGAGCATTCTGAAGACAAAATCAATTGTCAGCATGAACACTGAAAGTGGGCAGAAGCTATCCTAGTATTGCACTTCCAAAATTTTCCCTGCTACTGAAGTACTGGGGAAAACGGTCTGAAACGTACAGGCCCAGAATTGGAGACCTCAAAAAGGAAAATTCCACTTCTAGAAATTGACTTTTTTTGTCAAATGTGTGCATTTCAGCCTAGGCAACAAAGGATTCAAAAATCTCTTCTTTAAAACACCTGCAACTACTCATTTCTGAAGTGACTGAAGTGTGTGTGCTGTGCTTTATCCAGAGCTTATCTGTCAGCCAAGCGACAGCTACTGACCAGTCTAATCCAGCGCAGGTGGAAAGTTGCTCACCTGGACTTGGCATTCAGGTGCAGGGAATTGCTAACCCAGTCTTCTAATGACTAGTTCTTGAGTTGAAAGGTTTGCTTTCATTTTGTTTTGGTTTTTTTTCCTCTTTGGCCCAAATTATAGGTTTTAATGTAAAAGTACAACTGAAACGAGTTGGAATGGTGTGGGTTTCTGCGCTTGGTGGAGACGAGGAGTCTTCGAAATTGCTTTGCTGAAATGGAAAAATATTTTAGGCACTGATTTCTCACCCCACATTGTCCAGATATTGGTAGGGTCCTCTGTAACGTACTGGTTAACTGGTAGCTGCGGATAGAAGGGATGGGTTTTGGGTTCCTTTTGTTGTGGAGCAGGAGATAGCTTTTTTTGTTTTTTTTTCTTTTTGTACACAGTATGAGCCTAACTTGCGCCAAATATTTCCAAATGTCGTCTTTTGTTATGCTCTCGATGCCACCTTCCTCACTCAAGTCAACCATATACCTCCTGTACAAAACACATTGTGTTTGTGTGTGTACAAAACAAATCATTAGCGGTTAAATAGCTTTGCTAAAGGCCACTTTCTCCGCAGGAGATCTTTATCCTAGACTCTTGGTGCTAGCCGTTATTTTTAAGGTGAAGGTTGAGTAATTTATAACTTCCTTAGTTATAAATTTTCATTCCTGTAACAGGTTAGAAGAGTCATGTTTAACTTAAATTCTAAGTTGCCACCTTGATTTATTATAGGCGTAAATATGCAAATGTGCGGATTCGAAGACATTCTGCCAAATCAAATCTAAAATCTTAAAACTTATTCCCACTCTCTGAAAAACCAGAGGCGATTATTTGGAAATTAGGAATTTTGCTTAGAATGAGTATTCCGGGCTGTTTATTAGTGTCCCCCTCCCAATGGGAGGGTACGAAGTGCTGCTTCTTGTGTGAACTTTCCCGGTAATTAATCTGGGGACGTGTACACGCAGGTTCTAAGCAGGACTTTAAAAGTGGGTGACACTAGTCGTGCGTGTAGGTTTGCTTCCGAATGACGAGACTCCAGCGAGAGACAGATGATGTTACAGCGGGAAGAGACACAAAATGGGTAATTGATGACCGGTAGGTCTCATTGAGGGGCCATTTAAATGAAGAGCTCTGTGATTTGATTCTGATACTTTTAGAAATATATATATATATATATATATAAAAAAAAACCCAACATTTTGAGCTGTTTTAAAATACCATTATTTTAATTTTTCTAATTATGAATGATTCTGCTATAGTATCTCTCAGTGAGAGCTGCCATTAACTTGCTATTTTCCAGTAGAAGTCTAGCGACCAAGGAAATACCGCTTCTCCTTGTAACCCTTGAGGGAGGACGAAGACTTCTGCCGTTGTAATAACTTCGCTAAGGGGACCTGTGTGTGAAGATGTTGGGATAGACTTCGGGTTTACCGAGGAAATTACCGCTGTATTTACTCTACAGGCTTTCCTGATCAAAAGAGTTTGCCTTCAAAGTAAATGTTCTCTTTTGCATTCAAATATGAAGTAGCACTTGTCAGATTGTCAGCAGGCAGGCAGACTTTCTGATTAGTAATTTATTATATTTAATATTTTGTTTAAATATTCGTGGTTTGACACATTTCTGCAAATAGTTGAGCTACTTATCTTGTAGGTTTATTCCTTTATCTGGTAAGAAGTTTTTGTCATCAGTGTATCTTAGCTGCTAAACTTTTAAAAGAGGAATAATTCACGTGTTTTGCTAAGTTCAGCAATTGATTTAAGTAATTTTCAGTAATGCTATTTAATTTACGTGTAATGTAGTTGTGAATAAAATGGGAGTGGAAGATCAACAGCTTAGTGAGGCGATAACAAAAAAAAAAGACCGTGGAATGGAAGCGGCCGTGGGAAAGGCTGGTTGGACCAGCGCTGCCCGCGGGCGCCGTGCTCGGAGAGCCGCGGGGAAGGTCTGGAGGCAGGTGGCTGGTGGTAAATGTCTCCGAGCGAGATGTGCCCTGTCTGTCCGTCTCTGTCGAGCGAGATGTGCCCTGTCTGTCCGTCTCTGTCGAACATTTACGCTTCCTTTGAGCGGGCAGCCTTGGAGATCCCCCCGGAGGTGGCTGAGGGGTGGCTCCAAATTCATCGGCAGGGAAGGGAGGCAGCGGCGGCTGCGTGGGGAGAGCGGCTTTCCGCCCCAGTTTGTTCAGCCTGCGGAGCGTGTCCCGTTCGACACCTACAGCTATTCTTTCTTGGGTGCTCTCTGCTGTCCGAGGGGAAAACCTTGAGCCAATTTCTGTGACTGCTGTTTGTCTAAGTGCTGCAGTGGTTGACCTTCCTCGTGTCAGTGTTAAAAAAAAAAAATCTCATTTTTTGGAAATACTTTGCTTTGGGCGTTACTTCGAGCTGTGCGTTTCCTCATAATCTGTTTTTGTGAAGCTTCCGTGTGATCAGTTTCTTAGAAAACATAATTTATTTTATAATCTTTTTGGGTTTTTGAGAATTAGTCCTCAGAGATTGTATTTGTAAAGGGTGTCTTGGTGGTAGAGAAATTTTGTATAGTGAAACTTTTTAAAATGGCATTAAACTAATTTTATTTAATCTGACCTAAATTAAATACTTTTGGGTTTTTTGGAAGTTTTTTGTTAAATTCATGAATTCATAATGCCTTTCCTATAGGTGCATATTTTCTTTGGAAAGATGATGTCAAACTGATGCAGAGCTTCAAAAAGCTGATGTTTTGTGTCATGCTTACTATCTGCTTTCTCTTCCAGATCATCAATAAATAGAATTTGCTAATTTGCACTGACTGGGAGACCTGTTGCCAACCGCAAAAAGATGTCGTGCTAGTGAGTAAGCGTAGGAAGTTCAGGTTTAGCGTTGATTACTGTGCCTGCAATTTGTAAAATGTAAAAGCGGGGAAAGTTTTTAGAATCCTGTGACTGCGAAATTGTCTCTGGGGATACACTTCACGGAGAAACGGGGGTGAGAATATTTTGTGTGGAAGAGAGAATTAGGGAGGTTCCACTGTATCGGGTCTGATGTCATTTTATCTACTTGCCAACAGCTTGGAGTAGGAACTGGCTAACGTGTTGGTGAAGTTTTGGTGATGGCAATTTAATTGGTTCAGTTATTAAATGCTGTGGAGGATTTTGAGGAACTCCAGATACTCGTCAACTCCTTCATAATCTGGTGACGCTGATGTCGGGAGATGTTTCCTTTGAATTAAACATGGTAATCTACTTTATAAAACACAGCAAAAAGAAACTGTGAGCTTGAAAGTTTCTTTACCTTAAAGACTCGTGGGGGACTTGATGGTCCTTATGGGTCCCTTCCAACTTGAGATATTCTAGGATATGGTTCAAGGTACACACCCATGGTACAGAAGCTATTGGGGGTTTGTTTGGCAGCTTTTGGAAAGGATATCGAAATCTGTAAGATCGTATCGAGCAGTTCACGCCTATCTGGAGCATTCCCCAACCTGATTGCGTCCTCCTAAACGTGGTAGTGGTGGGAAAGGATGAAAAGGTCATGAAGATGGTTAGAGGTGTTGAGTGTGGTTGTGACATGAGACTGCAGCCAAGAACTGCTGAGCTTCAAGAGTCCCGGGAGGGACCTGACTGAGGGTGTTCAAAAGTTTAAGACTTCCTGGAAACTAACCGCTTGCTCTGCTTTCACCCCGAAGAGGAGGGAAATTTAAAGGCAAGGTGTCTAGAGTAAATTTGAGATAAATGCTTCCTGGCTGACTCCTTGCAGAAACTGAGAAGGCGTTTGCACGCGGCATCGCGTTGTAAAGCGTAGCCTGATGCGTTGGGCACTGCCCGCTGCCCGCGGCGGGAAAGCAGACCCATTGAAGCAGGGCTGTGATCTAATACGTCAACTTCTCTTTATCTCCGTAGGGTTTGTACTGCACGTACTGTGCTAAGTCAGGTAGGAAACTGTACTATTTGTATGGACTTACCTAGGCAGTCACGCTTAGATGTAGCATTCAAACTCCGGTGTGTCTCTCACTGTTCTGCCGGTTGTGCAGGCAATATTTAACCTTTTAGTGCCTCAGTCAGCTGGCAAAGGGGATTATTCCGGGCCGCTGTCACGCAGTGCCGTGCCTGGAATAAAAGCCCAGGAGCTTCCAGGCCTGCAGACTCGCAAATGGACAGCACAGACTCCCAGCGTTGTTGGTTTTGTTAATGAAAAGGCTAAAACAAGTTATAATCCACTGAAGTTTCTTCTCATACTCGGTAATCTTCATTTGATCGAGTGCGTGATTCGTTGATCTCGCATGCGGGCTTTCTTATGAAATGTATAAAAGGAATTGCAGTAGGAGGAGCTTCTTAAAACCAAAAACGGGAGAACCATGTAAATGAGCTGAACTGGTGATTCCCCACTAACGCAAGAGCTAGCGCTAGGTTAAAGCAGCGATTATGGTCTGGCCATGTTATTTCGTGGTTTAACTTGCCGTGACTCGTGCATCTTTTTTTAACTTATCGTGTGTTTCTAACTCGCTAACCGCGCAGCTGAGGCTCAGACACTAAGCTACTTTGAGAGTGAGTGGTAGTGTTTGAAAGCTGACTGGAAACCAGTATGTTTAGATGCAGAAAGTACACTTGTGTCATTTTTTTAATTATGATTTTCAGATGTCATCCCGCAGTGCAGATAATAAAATTGTCAGCAATTAATTTGTACGTACTTTCCCAAAGTAACTTCCTTCCCGTTGTCTCCTTTACTTACTTTAATATCCTATCCGATAATACTTTAATGAGAGAAATTTCAGAGTTGCGAAGGCTTTCTTTCAAACTCTGTCTGGTGGCTTGGATAAAACATCCGTAGTTGATACCATAAGTACACATCTGGGCGTGGATGGATTTGTTATTTTTGCACCAGAAACCCTAATGTTTTACAGTATAAAGTGCACTTTTTCTTAAAAAACTTCTATTCATGTCTGATTAGTGTCTTACGTGATAAAAGTGATATTCTGCCAAACCTCCAAAGCTGAGGATATTGTTAATTCTTCACCGTATTAATTGAAACCTGAGATCCGCTTCTGCTCAGTCTATTTTAAGACAAAGTAGAGAAGATGCCTCCCCATAGATAGGAATTAAACATAGGAAATGAAACTTTACACTGCCCTTAAATAAAACTCTGTGCTACTTAACTACACGTTCAGGTTTTCTATTGCACCAGCTTCTTAAATCGCGAATGTTTACTTTGATTAAACAGGGAGTGCCTTGTCCTGTGCTGGGCTCACTTCTGGAACGCGGAGTGGTGGCGATGGGGACGGATGAGCCATTTGCACATGAGGTGGGTGGAAAGACTGGGCTTTCGGCGCTGGGAGAGACTGCTGAACTTGTTCGGTATCCCCTTTATCCAAGGATGCTTTTCAGAAACTGCACTGAATTGAGGAAAAAAATAGAGTATTTGCGACTTCGTTGTCGCTCTTGGTTAGGTTGGCCGAATTTGTGAAGGTTATTCTGTCTCTTCTTTAAGGTTACGTGTTTTGTTCGGACTCCGTTATGCATGTTAGAGCATCCCTCGGCCTCTCGGGTCCTCCGTTCGTTCATTGTGGTGAAATAAACAGTTGTCTGTCTGGGTATCTCAGGTGTTGCCGATCTCATGCTTGTCAGGGCTCTTGGAGCTACAGTTCTAAATCTGTTGGGGCTTCTGTTTTTCTCAGTGTGTTCTTGCAGTGCCTTGTAAAACCAAACAATCTCGTGTGTCACAAAAGGGCTGTGTAATAAAGAACCGTTAACATACTTTCAGCTTGCTAATGCTAGACTGGACTTTGTAACTGAAAATATAAACCCATGTTTCAAAGGAAATAAAGAGTTTAACTCTGACTCCTGGTGTTCTTTCAGAGTCGTCGGAAGAAGTCGCTTTTAAAGATGCCTTTTGTAGGGTGGTGATTGCACATCAGTGATCACGGACTGACCGGCTAACTGCGTATTTGGGTTTACAACATTCCCTAAGCACCTGCTGCTGTTGGAGACGAGCCCTCAGGGTTTATGGATCCCCGGCCCCGTCCCACATCCCTGTTTTTCGGAATGGGAACAGATGCTAGCTGGGCTCGTTCTCCTAGACCTCAGCTGCCTAGCTTGGGTGTTTGTGTCATTTTATTCAGAAGAGCATGTGGAAGCTTTATCTTGCCATCAGCTATGATGTTTGTGTGTTTCTTTTATCTATCATGTTCTTTCTTTGTACTTTGAGGTAAAATTTCCAGCCCTCGCTTAGACCACATAGCCTAACGGAGCAACGGCCGCCTTCTAAACAGAGTGCTGCACTGAAATATTTATGCAAAAATTGCTCAACATTACTGGTATTAAGATACAGAGACCCGGGGAGTCTGTCCTTCCCCCGGTTCGATGAAGGCTCTTTAAAGCGCGCAGCAGCACGGTTAGTTCCCGAGAGCCTGTAATCCTGGAAGCTTTGGGGAGAACAAGCTACGTAAGAGTTTTTCTTTGTGAGTTTGAGACTTACCCATTTCACTCCCAGCTGGATAATTCCAGGAGGCAGTGGTGAAAGGATCCGTTTAATAACCCCCCTTGTACGTTTCTCACACTGAAAACACCAATTCTACTCAGATTTTTATTAAATTCTTGTTATTCACGAGGCAAAGTCTTGGAAAGCAGCGTTTGGAGCCGCGGTCCTCCAGTGCGTGGAGCTGCCTCTGCATCCCAAGCTGGAATTGAGACAAGACTCGCTCTGGTTCCCCCCTCCGCCACGGCATTACTTTAAACGAACAAAAAAAATAACTCTTCCTTCTCTGTTCTGAGGTGAGGTGTCCGTACGGCCCCGTCCGCGCTTGTCAGTGCCTCTGGGATCCGCACGAGTATCGGGAGCACGGTCCGCGCATCGGTGAAGAGCAGCACCGAATGGGACGCGAGACTTGTTCGGAAGAGAAGGAGGGCAATCGCGTGCTCAGGCAGGGCTCAAAGAGCTTCCCGAAACTTCTTTGGAAATGTTAGGGTGCTTTCCCGGGGGAAGGTGTTAAAGTCCGGTAAAACTCGGGCGTGCCAATGTCGGATGCACGAGGCGCTGGCGATTGCAGCTCATCCCATTGACTTCTTCGGTTTCCTTTTTAGCTCGAGTTTCGTAGCCATGTCCTGCAAAGCCTGCGTTGTCCCATGAACCCTAAATCTTTTCAGTCTTTTCCAGATCTGTCGGTTAATAAAGCATTTCTGCTTTACACGCCCTTCACTGTTCTCCTGTGGGCTTAAGCGGCAGCAGCGGTTCTGCCCCTCTCCGCAGATGTAGTCTTCACCAAAGGGGGTTTCGGCAACGAAGCCTTGTGGGATGCAGCAGGTGACCCGCTGGCAGCAGAAGCTGCTCTGATTCTGAAGCTGGCTTTGATCCACAGGCTGCAAATCCCTCGCAGCCTTCCTAAGCCACCCGGGAACCCGCTGTACGGCATTTGCTAGCCAGATTTCTTCTGCCACACTGCTTTTCTGGAGGAAGAGCTCCCTCGAGGGTCGTGGGAAGATGAGCAGCGTGGCTGGGAGCTGCTGGGGTGCAGCAAACTGGAGCACCATTGCATGCTGCTTTCCTTGAGAGCAACCCTGGAGCTCTCCCCGTCTCCAAGAGCGTCTCCTCGCCTTGCCGGGCCGCTCCATCGCTGTCGGTTGATGCTGCTGTAGGCTGGCTGCCGCGGCGGCTGCTCCTGTTGGGACGTGATGCAACCTGGCTTCGGCTGAGGACCGGCAGAAGCCCTGTGGCGGCTGCTTTCAAGCTGCTGCCCTGTTCCTGCTGCCACTGGTCCTGACTGGGAGCAAACTGGAGCGATGGGGAGGGCTGATGCCACCAGATGGTGCTGCCCTACAGCCGGACTGTGCGCAGCTTCACCCCGGTGCGCTGGACTGGGACGGCCTGGCACGGGTGCAAGGCTTCAACAGCTTCAGCTTGGTCCTGAGGGCTTCTTGTGGCCCTGCCGTTCGCCACCGCTGGCGGTGCAGCGATGGGAGGCAACGAGGCCTCACCGGTGAGGGAACAGCGTCAGGTCCCTGCCCCACGAGTGGGGATGGCACCGGCGTGGTGGTGGCTCGGCGTTTACCTGCTCTCGGAGCAGGTTGGAGGTCGCATTTATCACTGCAGGGCACGGCTTCGCTAAGACCGAGGGTAAAGCCCACCGCCAGCCCGGCGTACCGAGGTGGGAGCGGGCGCGGGGAGGTCACGCACTGGTCCTAGCCCAAAATCTGCGCTGCGAGCACTTACCGTGCCCCTGGTCCGGGGAGTTAATGGTGGTTTGTGACTGGAGGGGGGATCAAAAGCAAAACTTTATGGTTCTTTTTCTGCTTTTTCTGTCTTTTTTTGATGTCCCAGCTCTGGGAACATTTTTTTTCCCCGAGCTGCTGTGGCGATCTCGTTGGGTTCTCCAGCCTTTTCTTCGGAGCGGGTGCCCTGTGTTGCTCTCCCGCTTTTATTGCTGGTGCCCAGCGTGCGATGGGCACCGGGGAGGTTGGAGATCTCCCTCAAAGGCGAGCCAGGACGCGTGCTCCCGGAGAGGACACGCGCTGTCCCGTGAGCCAGCCCCCGATGAAATCACTCGCGGTTTAGTTTGCTTTATAAGGTGATAAGCTTTTCCTGCAGGCGGTGTTTCCAGAGTGATGTCATGCTGTTGGGTAAGCCCTGTGGCAATGAGGTCATTTTGCAATCGGAACTCTCCGGAGGGAGAGATCGAAGGTTTCGCTGGGTGACGGCGAGGAAGCTCATCGTGGAGCATCCCGCTTGGCTTTCTTGGATGCAGATCCAGAGAGCTGGGGAGGAGAGCGCTTTGGTGGACTGGCTCCTCATAGATCTGAATTCTTTCTTGTAACAGCCCGGTCTGTTCCCCCTCTTTTCGTCCTCCCCTACTCCTCAAGCCCTCCAAACCCTCCGCAAACGAGGTGGGATTTTTGGGCAGCGTCCATCTGGCAGCCTGCTCGCCCTCCGTGTTTTCCTGGCTTCCAAATCAAAGCTGACCTCAAGCGAAGGTGCTGGAGAGCCCACCCTCTCTTACAGCCGCTGCTGAAGGGCTCCCCAGAGCTCCCATCAGAAACTCGCAGCTGCGGATCCGGCGCAGGGGAATGGCTGGAATTTCCTGCCCGCTCCGAGCAGCCCTCGCTGCCTTCGGCGGAGGCATGTGCGGGCAGGTCCCGGGTCAGGGCTCGCTGCCTCTCCAACCCTGGGCCGGGTGGCTGGGGATGGACAGGCTCCCGGTGCAGCGGAGAATTCCCGGTATGAGCTTCCCATGCCAGGGATGATGCTCTGGCCTGGTATTTCCCCGTACCGGGGCTCCTCACCGTGGCGTTTCAACCATGCTTCTTTTTCTTTCCCTGCTGCTTGCAGGTACCTCGTCGTCTGGCTCCAGCCTTCCAGGAGGTATAAATGGCCGTTCACCACCTACCTCTGCTAGGGGCTGGGGTTTTCTTGGCTGGTTCCCACCCAGCCCCACAGCTCAGGCCTGGAGGAAAGTCTCTTTTTGCTGCTCCGCTCCAGCTGCTTCCCGCTGCGGTGGATGCTCCGGCGCGGGAGCAGCGTGCCCTGTGTACACAGCCCTTCCCCGAGTCACGCTCCGGTGACTAATTCCCTCCTGACGGGCACATGAAGCCTGGTCCATGCCCAGGTTCACAAATAAATGCATTTATTTCTGTTGGAGGTTAGACTAACAGCAACCTCACCTAATTCTTCAGCAGCGTTCATTCTCATGCCTCATTCAAAATTGTGCCTTGCACTTAAAAAACCATCCAGACTCTTAAAATCCTATGGTTTTAAGGAGCTTTTTGGATTGTCCTTCCCTTGTAGCATCTCCTGAGGCTTTCCTTGGTAAAAGAGATGCTGCTCTGGGATGTGCCGAGCTTGGATTTGATCTCCTTCGTCTATTTTCCCCCCTGCTCTGGACTGGAAAGATTTTTGGAGGAAGATTTAGAGCTCATCTTCATGCAGCTTGGAGCCTGCCTGAAGGCAGGTCCCCGGTTAGAGCTGCAGCTTTCGCCCTGCCGCTGCCTCGTGCTTCGCTTCCAGGCTCGGCGCCGCCGTCCCGAGGGAGCGCGATGCTCCCGAACGCCTCGGCCTGGGGGTACCCGCGGGATCCACGCTAAAAATGGAGGCGAAGGGCTGTTTCGGCACATCGGAGGGGCGAGACGCATCCCCCTTTGAACAGAAAGAGGCTCGTACCATGGAAAAGCTTCTTTTTAAAGCTGCTTCTCAATAACAATCCCTTCGATCCTGCCCAGGCTGAGCTTGTTGCCTGCTGCTCGTGCAGATGATGCTCTCAAGGCTTTAGTCGATATTTCTGTCTGCCGAAGGGGAAATACCATTGCAAGCTGTAAAGCATCCTGGCCGGAGGACAGACCTTACCCTCGCGTGTAAATCCGTCTGTCCGGGGAGTCCGGTCCAGCAAAGATGCTCACTGCAAGCGGAGAACTTCCCCGTGCCGAAAGCATCGCTGTCAGGAAGGTGTTTGGGGTGGCGAGTGAGGATCTCTCAAGCGAGATCTCAATTTTTGGCGCTTGGATTGGAGCAATTTCCTGCCCTGCTGGGAATTCGAGTTAATCGTTGACCGCGGGCGCAGCCGAGGCAGAAACATCTTTGTCCAAGTGGAGCAGAAGTCTCATTTTTGGCAGATGCTGTAAACTTGCAGCAAAGGAAGAAAACTGTGATTCCTGCCATGATGGGGCAAAAACTGCTTTTTGCTCACCTGACCCATGCTGTTTGTCTTTTTTTTTAGAAACGTCTAAAGGTCGAGAGAGCTTTCAAACTCTGCCGATTCATCATGACAGCAGCCAGTGCTGGGAAAACACGGGACGCGGCTTCCCAAACACCCCGCGCTGGCAGCAGAGCGAGAGCCCTCCTCTCCCACCCCTCGGTGCCCGTTTCCAGACCTGGAATGAGGCGGGATGGAACAAACCCTGTCCGTGATGTGACCGGTGGCCCACCTCGGAGGCCGGCTGGGTTCTTCCCCTCCACCAAGTGTTTTCTCACCCCAAATGAACTCCTGGAAGTGCTGAAGCTGCGTCCAGCCACCAACTTCCCCAGAGACCAAGCCCTGAGGGCTGCTTGGAGCTTCACGTGGTGGCAGTGGATACGGGAAGCCGCGCTGCTCTTCCCTTCACAGCTCTTGGCTGAAAAATACACCGTGGGAAAGTATTATCTACCTTGCTTGCGGTAGTTTGCAGGAAATATCCCTCCTCCAGCATCCGATTTGCTCAACCCGAGTGGTTTCGGGGAGCACCCGAGGTCCCGTAGGTCATGGGGAGCACCCAGCCTGGCGCCGTTTGCCTTGCAGAGGGATGCTCTGGATGACGGGATGCCGTAACCTCGCTCTGACGGCCCCGGGGCTGACGCACGCCCATTCCTGGGGGGCTCTGCCTTTCGTCGGAGGCTCTCGGCACCTTTTCGGAAGCCACTTGCTCAACAGCTGCAAGGAACCGCTAGACCCAAAACCTGGAGGGCAGCACTTCCCCTCTCGCCACTTGCGATAATCAACGCTACAAAAATAACCGGAGTTTCTGCAAGCAGCGCGTGGGCAAGCGGCCGCGGGGAAGTTTTCGCGCTTTTTGAGGAATGGAAGCCACTCGGACTCCCCTCGTCCGCGCTCGCCCCCGTCAGCCTCCCGTCGCCTGGGCTGGGGGGAGCAGAGTGGGGCCGGCCCCTCGGGCACGATTGCATCAAGCTGGGGAGGCAATTGCATCCCAGGAGCCACAAAGCCCCGGTTGCGCGTGGCCGGTTTGGGGCTTGTCCCACAGCCCTGCACGGTGCCGGGAACTTCTCCGGTCCCGCTCTGAGCCCTGCTCGAGTTGATTCAAGTTCAAGGCTGCAGCCAGCTTGCATTTCATGGGGAAGTGACTAATGTTCGTGTTCCCCTTCTCGTTTCTTTTGGTGTTTAATCTCAGCATTTGCAACGTGGCTTCTTTCCCCGATGCTGGCTCAGCTGGGAGCCGCGGGTGGCTCTGGGGGAAGCTCGGGATGGCAGCAAGCATCTGCCCCGTCCCTCCCCATGCTCCCTGCTGACCACCTCATGTCTAGAGGGGGAGAGAAGGCAAAAAGATTATTTACATCTTTCCAGGCTCAGCAGTGCACGCTCTGAGCTTTCACCAGCCTTTCCAGCAGCCTTTCCAGCTGCTGGCCCCCCATGCGATGCTTTGATCACCAAAATTCCCAGTTTCTCTCCTGCTCGCTATGTGCGGAGAAGCGTTGGATAAATCTGGCCTTCTGCTGCAGAAGACGATGCGCTAACGGCCCAGCGAGGAGCGGAGGAAACGTGGGATGCTGTTTACGCACGGGGCTGAGGCTGTGCAATCGCATCTTGCAGGCTGGTGAGGACACGCTGGGACATTTCATAACAGGTCACTCAGCATTCACAACCGCTGCTCTTAAAACACAAGTTTTATGGCTGTTGCTGGACTGTAAATCTCTGACTTCCACGGCTGGCGCCTTTTGGGGGGAAACATCCGCCTTCGGCAATCTTTGATGCTCTCCGAGCGCGAGCCACCATGCGTCACTCGTGGATGGGGCTCGTACCACGCAACGCGCCTACGGTTCAAAAATTCATTGCAAAAGCAGAACTTCAGGATTTAGGGTTTTGCTGGGTCTTGCTCAAGGGCCGGGCAATGTGATTGCTGGTGGGTCAGGGCCTCTTCCTGTGCCCGGACACGCTGCACGGCTCCGATTCGGCTTCGGACAAACGTGGTTGGCAGCTGGCAGATGGTGGAGGGTGCTGGCGGCCGGGCTGGCGCCTGCCGGGGACCAGGAGATGCTCGGGGCGGAGGGGGTGGCACGGCGGTTCTGCCCTGGGGTGTTACCCGGAGGTTTGTGGTCCTCCTGGGGTGATGATCCCTCTCCCTTCTTCCTTGAATTGGGGGGCTGAAGGGTTACGATGGATCGCAGGGGGGCCTGGTGCTCCCGGGAACTCCTGAAGGATCCCACAGCTCCGGCTGGAACAAAAGCACCGGCTGAGGAGCCAGCGCCCGGAGCAGCTCCCCGCGGGATGATGTTCCGGGGAAAGCTCATCCGAGTGCATTCCCTGCCCAGCTGCGGGAGGGACGGGCACCGGTGCCACCCACGGCAGCAGCGGGACGGTGCCCAGCGCCGCATGGGACGAAGCACTGGAGATAGAACTGGCCCTGAGGTTTCCCTGTGAGCGACGCCTGGGGTTTCTTCCCAAGCTGGAGGCTCCGGGCAGAGGAAGGCAGCGTGAAATGGTTCAAGGTCTCCAGGTGGGCTCCTCCTGCCCCCTCTTCATCCATCCGTCTGCAAGGACGGATCCAGGGCCGGCCAGAGGAGCCGGAGCCCGGGGCGATCCGCTCCCCGTGACACTGCTTGTGCTGACAAACTTCTCCTTTCACGTGTTTTAGGGTGAAACTTTTGGTCTCGGTTTTGCCTCAGGCAACCCCTTGAGAAACGGAGTGAGAAAGGCAGGAGTAAGGCTGGGGCCGGCTCCCGAGGAGGAGGAGAGGACGAACAGCCGTAAATCCCGGGATTACTGTGAGCACGTTCATCCCGTGGCAGGAGCGCAGTTAAAGACCAGGCGCTTGGCTCGACTTCAGGACATTTGGGAATGGCCTCGCCTGCCCCGGCCAGCGCCGGGGGGGACCTGCCCCGTTGCCTCCTCCAACCAGGGGTTTCTCATCCCTCTGCTCACGTTTTTTGGTCAAAGCATCCCTTAGGGGAAGGCGAGAGATGGGTGGTCCCGTGCCAGCCTTGGTGGCTTGTTCCCACTGTGGGTTTTCTCTTCCCCGGTGCGCAGGCAGCCCCGGTCTGGCACGGCGCTTCCCGCCGCACGCGGTCCCGCTGGATCCGTGCCACCCCAACATGCCCGGCTCCATCCCAACCATCTTTGGGCTGCTCGGGGATGATGTAACCCTGGCCACCGTTGCTTCAGGAGGGACGGGACCCAGGGCAGAGCCGTCCCACGGCCACACCTGCAACCAGCTGCATGAAGGAGCCACTGCTGCGGGCCAGGCTGTGGTGTCGTCAGCCGGTTTGGTAAGACAAGGTCCACCGCTGATCCGCTCCCTCCTCCGTCCACGTGCCGGCATGAGCCCGGCTGCCCAGCCACCGCTTCCCAGCTCCGCTTCTGCTTTGGAGGGGTTTTAGGGAACGGGCTGCGTGCCTGGCTCAGCCCCATGCGATAACGGGGACCGGGGCACAACAGTGCAAGGCGAGGGATGGAGAAGGCAGCCGAGGATGCAGGGGTGGACAAGCCGTGCCATGATGCTGCCTGCAGCGCTCTCCTGCCTGCACGTCATCCTCTCTCCATCACCCCCTGCCACCGGCTCTGCCACCTCTGAGGCCATCGGATGTTGCCCGTGGCCGCTTGCCCCTCGCCAACGGGGCAGGGGAGGTGAGGGGGATCCCCCCAGCCATGAGCTGGCATGGTCATCCATGGGGAAAACGGGAGCTGGAAGGGAAATATTTGTGTCTGAGAAAAAGTATTGCATATTTTTCATCTCCACAGCTGCAAACCAGCTTGCAAATCGCCCAACTCCAGCACCCTCAGAGCTCCCGTATGAAATCCCAGGCGGAGAGGAGAGATTCCTGCTGGGTGTTTCCTCCGGCGTCACCCGCCGGCAGCCTGGGACGGGGAGGGGGGACGGAGGGCGGGCAAAGTTCGGCTCCTATAAATTCAGGTCTGGTCCACTTCATTCATTCCCCTGGCAGCATCACCAGGAGCTGCACGTCCAGCCTTTGCGCAAGAGGTTTTACAAATAAATTCCCTCCGGGACCGCCGGCTGCCTGCGCGATGCCGAGGGCGCTGCGGGACGTGGGGGCCGCCCTCACCTGCCTCCAGCTCCTGCTGCTTCTCGCCGGCGTGGAGCTGAGGCCCCACGCGTGGGATGAGGACAGGCTCCAGCTGGAAGCCATCAAAAAGGGGATCCTGGAGCGGTTGGGGATGCCCGCTCCCCCCGTGGTCCGGCACCGGCTGGACCAGGAGAGCATCCGGAAAGCCCAGCGGCTCTACCAGCAGAAAGTGGCCGAGCTGATGGGGAACCGGAGCCGGGAGGAGGAGGGAGCTGTGCCCAGGAGCAGGCGCCTGCATCGCCTGACCCCCACGTGTAAGTAGCCGTGGCTCCACGCACATCCCGTCACCCTCGTCCCCCCCGGGCACACACGCGTGTGTCCCCCAATGTGTCCCTGCTCGGGCACGTCAGCCCTGCTGCCTCGGCATGTGCCGGGACATGACCGGGCATGAACCACGGTGGCCGCAGTCATCCTTGTCCCAGCTGCTTCCCTTGTGCCGGCAGCGGGGAGGAGCCACCATTTCGAGCTGGTTTGCTTAAAAATGCAAAAACCAGGAAATCTGGGATGAAAGCTTTGACCAGTGTGGTGGCGGCTGGGGGTGCTGGGAGCAGGGTTTGAGCTGGCTTGGGGTGAGCGGAGGGGAGGTGCCATCCCTCGAGCCCTGGCTGGCTGCTCCATGCCTTTGGGGTTTTTATCTGGATCTGGGGTGATTTAGGGATTTATCTGGATCTGGGGTGATTCAGCTCCTGCTGTTTGGGTTGGGGGGGGACAGCTGGGGTGTGGGGTGGGGGGGACCCCGCCAGGTCCTGGGGCACCTGCTCCAGCACCAGCTGCTGCCCCTCGGCGAGACCCTCAGGCTGGGGCTCCCCGGGGACGGTGGGTCCTGGGTGATCCAGGGTTGAGGATGGAGTCAGATCTCCCCAGCCTCAGCATCCCTTGGGATTTGGGTGATTCCCCGGAGGCGGCGGTTTGGCTGCCCGACAGGAGCTGGTCACGAGCCTTGGCTGGCGGATGGATTGCGGGCTCTTACATCAGCTGTCCTTCCTGTCCCCACAGTGCTGCACCAGCCGGACATCCCCCAGGGAGACCAGGACCCCCAGGGAGACCAGGGCCCCCAGGGAGACCAGGGCCCCCAGGGACACCAGGACCTCCGTGGTCCCTACCGCTACCACCTCATCCTCTCCCGCACCGAAGCTTTCCACCGGCAGCTCCGGGTGGTGCAGGCGGAGCTGAAGCTCTTCAAGCAATCGCTGGCATCCCCCGCCACGTCCCCGCTCGACGCCTCGGTGCCCCCCCGCGTCAGCATCTACACGCTGCGGGGGGCTCACGGGACCCCCCAGCTCCTGCGTAGCCAAGAGCTGGACCACGACACCCTGAGCCTGGACCTCACGGCAGCCATCCAGCCCTGGGCTGCCGGCCCCGAGGACACGCTGCGCCTGGAGCTGGCCTTCACAGCCAACGTCTCAACTGCGTTGGCCACCTCGGGGGATGAGACCCTGGTGCTGGAGGTGGAAACCCATGAGACCACGGGCCGGGGGGCCAGGAGAGCCCGGGGGCTGGAGGAGGAGTGCGGGAAGAGCGATGGGAAGTGTTGCCTCAAGTCGCTCAAGGTCTCCTTCCAGGACATCGGCTGGTCAGACTGGGTCATCGCCCCCAACAGCTACTACATGAGGTTCTGCGAAGGCTCCTGTCCCCACAACTACAAGCCGGCCAGCATGCACGCCCAGATCAAAGCCCGCATGCACTCCCTCTCCAAAGCCACCCCGCCGCCCTGCTGCGTCCCCGCCGGCTACGACCCCATGGTGCTGATGCACTACGACGGCGAGGGCAGGCTGGTCTCCACCCTCTTCGAGGACATGCTGGTCACCAAGTGCCACTGTGCCTGATGGCATCACCTCCGGCTCGGACCAGGACCCATCACCATCCGGATGGGCAGAGCCTGGCCTCCTCCCGGCAGCTCCAGCATCCCAAAAACCAGCCCCCGTGGCACGAAATGCCTCCATGCCAGCCCCGACTCCACCATCCGGCTCAGTCCCGGGGTCTCCAGTTGTGAACTCCCCTCCACAGGCGACAATAACTTATTCCCCCCTTTCTTCCCTTATTTAAAACCATATTTTATTTGGTAGGTGGATCCTTCCCACCCGCGAGAGCCCAGACGGGCTGGGGTCTGTCCCCGGGTGGCTGCAGCCCACTCCACGTCTGAGCATCACCTCCTCTCTGCTTAGAGATTTATTTATACAACCCTCTTATTTATTGCTAACTTATTGTATTTTATAGCAAAATACCTTTTTGGGAAAGCTTTTTTTGTGTATTTGTATTTTATATATTTCTATAAGACGGAAATAATGTAATAATGTAAATGAATAAAGCGATGGGAACAGGGATGCTGGCTGCTCTTCCCACGCAATTAGGTGGGGGTCTCCGACGGCACGGGGTGAGCAGGGACCGAAGCCCCACAGCGGGTCGCCTTCAACCGGGGGTCCCACAGCTCGGCCCCCCTCCGCAGGCGACCGGCCGGGAGCTGACTCCATAAGGATTTACCAGTAAATGCTTATGGCTTTCCGGGGCCGGGCCAGCCCCATCCCCGCCCTGCCAGTGGCTGCCGTGGCGGGTGAGTAATGCCTGGGCGATGCTCCCAGAGACCTTTGAGTTGTTTGTGTCCTTGAGATGGGTGCTGGGCTCAGCCTTGACCCCCTGGGCGGGACGTCCAGCCGGGACATGGATGCTGCCCAATTTCCAGGTACCTCCGGCCGCGGGACCCTGCGGACACCAAGGGGTGGGGGAAATCCCGGCTCCCCCGGGGCTGTGCCACTGCAGGGGTCGGTGCCACACGTCATGTCCCCAAGGGACTCACCACAGCTGGATGGGGTGGCTCTGCCGGTCGCAGCTCCTCTCTGCTCTGTCCCCTCTTCCAGCATGTCCCGGGGGTACCCTGGGCTGCCCGGCCCCTCGGCAGGTCCCCACGGGGACCTGGGCTTGTGGGACGTGGGATATGGGGACCTCCACTCTGGGGACAGGGTCTTTGGGGACCACGACTTGAGGGACACAAGTTATGGGGACCTCCACTCCGGGGACATGGACTTGAGGGACCTGGGTTTCCGCAACCTCCGCTCTGGGGACCTGGGCCAAAGCGACATGGGCTCTGGGGACCTGTCCTTGAGGGTCCTGCTCCCGTGGGACCCCCGCTCTGGGGACAGGGGCTCTGGGGACCTGTCCTTGAGGGTCCTGCTCCCTTGGGACCCCTGCTCTGGGGACAGGGGCTCTGGGGACCTGTCCTTGAGGGTCCTGCTCCCGTGGGACCCCCGCTCTGGGGACAGGGGCTCTGGGGACCTGTCCTTGAGGGTCCTGCTCCCTTGGGACCCCTGCTCTGGGGACAGGGGCTCTGGGGACCTGTCCTTGAGGGTCCTGCTCCCTTGGGACCCCTGCTCTGGGGACAGGGGCTCTGGGGACCTGTCCTTGAGGGTCCTGCTCCCGTGGGACCCCCGCTCTGGGGACAGGGGCTCTGGGGACCTGTCCTTGAGGGTCCTGCTCCCTTGGGACCCCCGCTCTGGGGACAGGGGCTCTGGGGACCTGTCCTTGAGGGTCCTGCTCCCTTGGGACCCCCGCTCTGGGGACAGGGGCTCTGGGGACCTGTCCTTGAGGGTCCTGCTCCCTTGGGACCCCCGCTCTGGGGACAGGGGCTCTGGGGACCTGTCCTTGAGGGTCCTGCTCCCTTGGGACCCCCGCTCTGGGGACAGAGGCTCTGGGGACCTGTCCTTGAGGGTCCTGCTCCCTTGGGACCCCCGCTCTGGGGACAGGGGCTCTGGGGACCTGTCCTTGAGGGTCCTGCTCCCGTGGGACCCCCGCTCTGGGGACAGGGGCTCTGGGGACCTGTCCTTGAGGGTCCTGCTCCCTTGGGACCCCCGCTCTGGGGACAGGGGCTCTGGGGACCTGTCCTTGAGGGTCCTGCTCCCTTGGGACCCCCGCTCTGGGGACAGGGGCTCTGGGGACCTGTCCTTGAGGGTCCTGCTCCCTTGGGACCCCCGCTCTGGGGACAGGGGCTCGGGGGGCTCCAGGGACTTTCCCCAGGGACCTCCAGCCTCAGGCAGCTCCTTCGGGTTAATGTTTACAGCCGCCCCTGCGCTACCGACACCCCTTATCGGGGCTGTCAGTGCCATGAGCAGATAACGAACCGCGGCTCTGCTCAGCCGCTGCCACCCCGCTGCTGCTGCTGCCAGAGGGACGGATCCAGCCCGGAACAGCACCAGGCCGAGGCTCAGCCCCGGGGCAGCCCCCCCGTGTCCTGCCCAGGGCTCCCAGCAGACCATGAGCTACACAGGTAATTTAAGATAATTAAACCATTTAATGGGGCACGGTGGAGCATCATAAGGGCCAAAGCTCAGCAGACTCACGCAGAGCCGGGGGGACACCCGGCCAAGCCATGGGGTCCCCATGTCCCCAGGCTGCCGGGCCCCTCGGGGTGCACAACCGAGCAGCAACGGGCTCAGGGATCTTGCCAGGAACATTAAAAATAGGGGGCTTTTCCTCTGTTCCCCAAACCGGCAGATTTAGCAGGAAAAGGGGGGTGCAGGTGACAGCAGGGTTGGTCCCGGTGCCCGGATGTCCCCAACTGCCGGCACGTCCCCAAGTGCACACGCACCCTGAGACTCTCCATCGGCAGCCGAAAAGGGAAGAGGAACCATGTGCCGCGGTCACCCCACGGCCCCCCTCTCTGCCAGACGGCCCCGGGGGGGCCCCACGCATGTCCGTGGCCGGGAAGGCTCTGGCCTGCCGGCTGCCGGCGGATGCTGCGCTGAGGTGTCCCTGCGGTCGGTGGCCGCTGGCCCCGGGAGGAAGCACCAGCCCTCAGCCCTCGCCCTGCAGTGGGAACTGGGGTGAAGGAGGGGGCTGGAGGGGGTGGATTAAAAATAACCTCCCCTGAGAAAGGCGTCCCTGGCAGGATGCGTGCGCGGGGACCACGCGTGTCCCCGTCCCGGCCATGAGGAGACCCACGGAGCCCTCATCCATGGGGAGCGCCCATCCCCGTCCCCTCTGGGCTGGGGGGCCACCAGGGAAACCCCCGGGGAGAAGCATCATTGGGAGCCAGAGCTTCACCCCCGCAGCCCCCCGGCCCCCCCGGCCCCTCACTGGTTGGGGACGATGTAGATGTTGTCCTCGCCGGGCCTCTGCGTGTTGGCGTAGATGGGCTGGTCCCCGCAGACGGCGTCGCTCTCCAGGAAATAGTCGTCATCCACCGGAACCTGGGGGCTGGGGGGCACAGAGGGGTGGCACCCACCGCACCGTGCCCGGAGATGGGACGGCGCGGGGGTGGCTGGTCCCCAACAGGGGAGCAAATGCCATGGGGCGGCTCTGGGGGTGCGGGTGGGGGGAAAGGGCTCAGCCCCAGCGAGCGCCGGGGCCTTGGGGGTGGTGGGATGGGACAGCAGGGGATGGCATGGGGGGCACCGCGGGGGGTGGCATGGGATGGGCTGGCGTGGGATGAGGCGGCATGGGACTGGACAGCATGGCACAGCATGGATGGCACAGCATGGGATGGGATGGGATGGGATGGGATGGGATGGGATGGGATGGGATGGGATGGATGGCACGGCACGGCACGGCACGGCATGGCACAGCACGACATGGCACAGCACGACATGGCACAGCAGGGGAGGTGATGGGACATGCCCCGAGCAGCCGGTCCCCGCACCGGAGCCTCACCTGTACCGCTCCTCCTGCCATCCCGGCCTCCAGCCCTGCGTGGCGGCCGGGGCGGTGCAGGGGCTCACGAAGACGTTCTCATAGTCCGGCGCAGCGGCGGCATCGGTGGTGCCAATCTCAGCGGCCCGGCTGATGTAGCGGGGCTGCCCGTGGGCTGTGGTGGACTCCCGCTTCCCCCACCCTGCGCCAGCAGCAGCGGCAGCCGTTTTCCTCCGCCGGTAGCAAACCACGGCGGTGACCGCCAGCAGCACGGCCACCGCGCTGGCAGCCCCGGCCAAGCCGGCCGCCAGCCACGTGCTGCCCTGGCATTCCCGGCGGTGGAAATCAGTGGCATTGAGGACGTCATGGTGGGACATGAAGCAGCTGCACTGGAGCAGCGTGCAGTTGGACTGGGAGCAGGCACAGGGTGCCAGGATGCTGCCCACCACGTCGCAGCGGCACGGCACGGCCAGGAAGCGCAGGCTGGCCTGGAAGGCGGTGGGGGGCACGGCGGGCAGGGGGTTGCCCTCCAGCCTCAGTCTCTCCAGAGCCGTGGCGTTGGTAAAGAAGCTGGCGGGCAGCTCCCGTAGCTGGTTGTGCTGCAGCTGGAGATTCCGCAGCCCCTGCGCTTGGCTCAGGAAGGCGGCCGGCAGCTCCTGCAGCCGGTTGTACGACAGGTCCAGCTCCTCCAGCTGCAGCCCGACGCGGGACGAGGGGCTCAGGGCGTCAATGTTGTTATGGCTCAGCCGCAGCCGGCTCTGCTGCTGGAAGAGGCCCCAGTCCAGCTCGGCGCATTGATGGATGCTCTTGGTCAAATTCAGCTCGGTGTGGGTGTCCGGCGGCACGGTGAAGCAGGGTGCCGCGGGGCGCAGCAGCAGCAGCAGCAGCATTAGGGGGGCTGCAGGCTGCCCCATGGCTCCTCCACCCCGGCGGGTGCCTGGGCGGGAAATGGGGGGTCAGCAAGACCCGCCTAAGCGGACCCCCATTCCCGCTGAGCGTGCTGGTTTCCCCCTCCCAGTGCAAACCAGTGCAGCCCAGTCTGGCACCCGCCCTGCTCCCTCTCTCCCCGGGCAGGGCAGCACCCGAGGGTCCCGGAGGGTGGTTTTCTGCCCCTCCCGGCCCCAGCACCCCGACTCGCCTGCGCTCCAGCCGCCTCTCTGCCTGTTGCAGGCAGGGGTGCGGGAAGAGGAACAGGCGGGTCCCGCCGTCCCGTGTCACCCTGACAGGGCGTAGCCGGCCCCGGGGGGGACAGGGGGGCAGCACCCCCTGCCCCAGCTCCCCCCAGCCACTGCCGGACCCCCTGACCCTTTCCTGGGGTGCTGCAGGGCTCTGCCCTGGGGTGCTGCAGCGGTGCTGCTCCCTGCCCGAGGGGCCTGGGGAGAGCCCGGGGGGGGCTCGGGGCTGGGGGGGGGGCCCGGCTGGTGCTGAGCATCCCCACGGCCTCGCTGGGGGACCCCGGCCCTGTGGCCCCTGTGCCCTGGGAGCACCCAAGCGGGTGGCTCCCACGTCCCCCCCCCCCAGGCACACGCAGACATGCACACGCATGCACGGCTGCACGCTTGCGCGTGCATGGAGGTGCACACGTGCTGGGCGCTGGCACACGCACCCCACGTACGATGGCACACGCGTGCACAATCGCGGCGCCCAGCGAAGCGGGTGGGAGCGCGGGGTCCCCATCAGGGTCTTAACGATGCGTCGGTGTGATTAATGCAGCGGCCCAGGCGGGGCGTGCGGGCAGGATTGGGCCCTCCCGGGGGTCTCGGCACCCGTGGGGAGCCCCCCTGCTTGCGAGGGGACCCCAGGGCCGGGGCGGGAGGGCTCCGTGCGTGGGTGCGTGTCCCTGTCCCCATCTCGGTGTTCCCCGTGTCCGCATCCCCCTGGGTCTGTCCCCGTGTCCGTGTCCCCCTGCGCACCTGTGTCTGCCACCCCAGTCCGTGTCCCTGTGTCCACCCCCCCGTGTCCGTGTCCCTCCGTGCCTACCCCTTCGCCTCCACGTCCCTCTGTGCCCACCCTGGCCGTGGCCGTCCCCTCGGGTCAGTGTCCGTCCGTGTCCATCCCCTCGTCTGCGCGTCCCTCCACCCTCCCACATCCGTGTCCCTCCGTGTCCACCGTGTCCGTGCCCGCCCCCTGGTGTCCGTGTCCCTCCATGGCCGCCCCCTCCCCTCTCTGCCCACCCTCTCGCGTCCGTGTTCACCGTGGCCGTGTCCATCCCCTCGTGTCCATGTCCCACTCACGTCCGTGTCCCTCCATGGCCGCCCCCTCCCCTCTGTGCCCACCCTCTCATGTCCGTGTCCCTCTGTGTCCGTGTCCATCCCCTCGTGTCCATGTCCCACTCACGTCCGTGTCCCTCCGTGCCCACCCCCTCCCCTCTGTGCCCACCCTCTCATGTCCGTGTCCATCTGTCACCACCGTGTCCGTGTCCATGTCCCCCTCGTGTCCGTGTCCCCCCCACCTCCGTGTCCCTCCATGCCCTCCCCCTCCCCTCCGCGCCCCCCCCCATGTCCGCGTCCCCGTGGGCCCATCCCCTCGTGTCACCCCCCTCCATGCCCACCCCCTCGCGTCCGCGTCCACCCTCTCACGTCCGTGTCCCTCTGTGGCCGCTGTGGCCGTGTCCACCCCCTCGTGTCCGTGTCCCCCTCGTGTCCGTGTCCCCCCATGCCCCTCCATGCCCACCCCCCCCCTCCGCGCCCCCCCCTCATGTCCGCGTCCCCGTGTGCGTGTCCATCCCCTCGTGTCACCCCCCCCCTCCGCGCCCCCCCTCATGTTCACGTCCCCGTGTGCGTGTCCATCCCCTCGTGTCACCCCCCCTCCATGCCCGCCCCCCCCTCCGCGCCCCCCCTCATGTCCGCGTCCCCGTGGGCCCATCCCCTCGTGTCAGCCCCCTCCATGCCCACCCCCTCCCCCCGGTGTCCCCCCCTCCCCTCCCGACCCCCCCCCCCCCGCGCGGTCCCCACCCCCTCCTCCGCGCTGCCATCGCCCCTTTAAGAGCGGCGGCGCGGGCGGGGGGGCGGCGTTGCTGGAACAGCCGGGCGGGGGGAGGCGGCGGCGCGGGGACCCCGGCCCGGCGCGGCGGTTTCAAGCTCCCCCGCGGGCGCGGGGCCGGAGCCGCCGGGGCCGGGGCCGGGGCCGGGATGGCGGCGGGGAAGCGGGACCGGGACCGGGGCCGCTGACAGCCGGTGCCGCGCCGCCGCCCCAGCATGTACGCCAAGGGCAAGGGCTCCGGCGTGCCCTCGGACGGCCAGGCCCGCGAGAAGTGAGTGCGGCGGGGGCGGGAGCGGGGCCGGGGGCGCGGAAGTTTGCCGGGGCGGCCGCCGGGGGAGCGGGGACGGAGGAGGGGGGGGGGGGGAGCGGGGGGCGGGCGGACCCCCGCGGCCCCGCCCCGCCGGGGCGCACCGGCAGCCGCCGCGGGGCAGCGGGAGCCGTCGGGGCTCAGCCGGACCCCGGGGCACCGGTAGCCGCGATGTGCCCCCGGGCACTGCCCTCCCCCGGGGCGCCCGCCCCCCTCCCCCCCCGGGCACTGCCGTCCCCCGGGGCACCGGGGTGCCCCCCTCCCCCCCGGGCATTGCCGTCCCCCGGGGCACCGGGGTCCCCCCCCGAGCACTGCCATTCCCCGGGGCACCGGGAGCTGCGATGTGTCCCCGGGCCGTGCCATCCCCCCGGGCACCGGGAGCCGGGATGGCCCCCCCCGGGCATTGCCATCCCCCGGGATACCGGGATGCCCCCCGGGCATTGCCATCCCCGGGGCCACCGGGAGCCGGGATGCGCCCCCCCCCCCGGGCCGTGCCATCCCCCCGGGGCACCGGGGTGTCCCCCCCCGGGCCGTGCCATCCCCCCGGACACCGGCAGCATGACCCGGCATCCCCGGCTGTGCCCGTCCCCGCCGTGCCCCGGTGCTCGGGGCCACCGCTGTCCCCGGTGGGGGCCTCACCCGTCCCCCGGGCACCTGCGGGAGCCGGGGGGCTGCACCCCACAACGGCCCCCAAGCCCGGCCGCCCCCGTGGGGTCCCTGCGGGTCCCGTTCCCCGCTGCCGGCGGGCGATGGAGCACGGGGAACGGGTCCCCGGCGTCCCCCAGAAGGTCCCGGGCCAGGGGACACCCACGGTGGCACTCGCCCCTCGGCCACATCCCGCGTGGGACGTGTCACCCATCTCATCCCACCGACGGGAACCGGGGTGGCCACCCCGGTGATAGGGCCGCTTGCCGTGGAGAGGCACCCGGTGTCACCGATGGGACTTGGTGTCACCGTGATGCCCGTGGGGGTCCCTCGCAGGGAGGTGACAGCGAACCCCCCTCGTTAATTCTGCACTTACTTAGCGGGGGCTCCATCCTGACTGTCCCCCAGCGTCAGGGTCCCCCCTTCGGGGGTCTGTCGGATGGGGGTGTCACCGTGCCGCTCCGGCAGTGACGGCCGTGGGGATGCCGTCCCCTCAGCGGGGCGCCCCGGGGGCGGTGGGTCCTGGGGGGGCCGTGCCCGGCCCTGACACCCTGTCCCCGTCCCCGCAGGCTGGCGCTGTACGTCTACGAGTACCTGCTGCACGTGGGGGCCCAGAAATCGGCCCAGACCTTCCTGTCGGAGGTAAGAGGGGGGGCAGCACCGCCGGGCCCCCCCATCCCGCGGGCTTGGGGCCCTGCCGCCCCCGCAGCTCCCTGCGCCCATCCCCGGGGTGTCGGGCCTGGTGTGGCCATGCCTGACCGCCCTCCCCGTGCCCCTCTCTGCAGATCCGATGGGAGAAGAACATCACGCTGGGCGAGCCCCCCGGCTTCCTGCACTCCTGGTGGTGGTGAGTTGGGGCGCGGGGGGGCTGGGAGCGGGGCTGGACCCCCCCCCCACCACGGCGGTGGGGCTGGGATTGGGGCTGGGGGCTGCCCCCCCTCCGCACGCTGCCGCCACATCACCTCGTACCCCATAAACCTGCCGCTCTGCTTTTCCCATCAGCGATTTGGGGGCCCCCCCTCGCCCTCACATCCCGGCTACGCCCCAGCCCCCCCGCCCAGCCCCTCCAGATGGATCCAATTTGGCACCGAGCGTGGGCCGGGGGGGGGTCCCAGCCCGGGGCTGGACCCCCCGCACCGGGGGGGCACCAGCAGAGCGCCCCGGGGGGCGATGGGGATGCTGGATGGTGGCGGGGGGGGGGGGGGTCATACCGGGGGGCTCGCCCTGGTGTGGCCGTGCCGGCGAAGGGGGGCTCAGCGGGGCGCAGGATGCGGCCGTGCCGGGCGCCGCGGTGTCGCCACCGCCGCATTTAGCCATTTCCAATAAACGATTAGTTGGTGATTTATGGGGGGGGGCGGATAGCAGAGCGGGGGGCACAGCGCCTTCCAGCCCCTTAACCCTCCCGCTGCCGGCACCCGGCCACCGCACCCCAAATCTGGAGGGGGCACCCGGAAACAGTGCTGGGGGGGGCACACACGCACCACCGGCCCCTCCACCATCCCATGCCCACCCCGGCACCCGGGCGGGGGGCGCGGGCGGCGGGACCCCCCCATCCCGCCCCGAGATGCTGCAGCCTGATGTAAAGTCCCAGGAATTTGTGCTCCGGCCGTAGCGACCGTTTCCAGGGAAAACAGGCGGCAGCGCCGGAGCCGGGAGGCCCCCGCCGCGCCGGGGGGGACACACAGCACCGGCCCCGGCCCCCCCACCCCGCCGGCCATCGGTGACACGAGTGTGGCCGGGCTCAGCCGGCGGTGGGGGACGTGCCGCGGGGCATGGCGGGCGAGGGCGGTGTGGGGGGACAGGGACGCATCTCGGGGGGGGTCCTGACCCGCTGTCCCCCCCTCTCCAGCGTCTTCTGGGACCTGTACTGTGCCGCTCCCGACCGCCGGGAAACCTGTGAGCACTCCAGCGAGGCCAAAGCCTTCCACGACTACGTGAGTACCGCGGGGCTGGGGGGTCTCCATGCCCCGCTGCCTCCCCGCACGCTGCCCCCCGCCGCTGGTGAGACCCCCGTACCGAGGATGCCGGCGGTGGGGGGGTTAACGCTGGCTCTGCCAGCCCCGGCCTCGCCAGCCTGGGTGACCTATTTTGCAGGGTGGCGAGGGGGGGTTAATCCCTGGGGGCCTGGCTCAGCCCCCCCTGCCCCCAGGGTCCCCGGCGTGCCCACCCCCTGCTGCTGACCCCACGGGGGACAGGGACCCCCGGATCTGACCCCATCCCGTGGGCCCCATCCTGCGGCGTGGGCAAAGTAACAGGCTCTGGGCACCCAAGCAGGGAGCACCCCAGTGGGTTTGGGGTCCCCCCTGCCTCACCCCGGTGCCCTGGGGGGCCACCATGGTCCTGGGCCTCAGTGGGACCCCCCCAACCAGTGGTGGGACCCCCCAGCCCCCGGCAGCTCTGCTCCTTATCGACGCCAGCCTTCGGCGAGTTAATCATTGGCACAGAGTCAACAGCCCGGCTGCCCGCGTGTGCCCGCTCCTGCTGGGGCTGCAGGCAGGGCTGCAGGCAGGGCTGCAGGCAGGCGCGGGGGGGACTGGGGGTGGCAGGAGGGGAACTGGGTCCTGGCGCGGTGGGGACCCGCTGGGGGGGCTGCGGGGGGCACCGTGCCCCGGGATGGGGATAGTGCATGGGCCCAGGGATGCGGGGCGCTGTGGGATGCGGGGCGCTGTGGGATGCGGGGCGCTGTGGGATGCGGGATGCTGTGGGATGCGGGATGCTGTGGGACGCACGGTGCCAGGCCGTGTGGGATGCTGTGGGATGCGGGATGCTGTGGGACGCACGGTGCCAGGCCGTGTGGGATGCTGTGGGATACATGGTGCTGTGCAGTGGGAGATGCTCTGAGTACGCGGTGCTGAGGGATGCAGGATGCTGCAAGGTCCAGGGTGCTGTGGGATGTGGGATGCTGTGGGATACACAGCGCCCCGGCGGTCAGGCTGCCGTGGGATGCAGGAGGCCACAGGGCACACGCTGCCCCCGACCCTCTCCCCATCCCACCAGAGCGGGGCCGGAGCCGCTCCCCCTGCCCCCCCCCGGCTGCTCAGCACCCCACAACAGCACCCAGCTTGGGTGGGGGGGTGACCATGCTGCCCTCTGGGACGCCCGTCACCGCTGTGGGGACAGCGGGTCCCCGTGGGTGTGCGTGGGCACGCGTGTGCCTGCGCCAGCACCGCGGGGGCTGCCGGGGCTGCAGCAGGGCCCCCCCCCCTCGCCGCCCCCGGCCCCCGGCGCGGCGCAGAGCTGATTTCCATGCTGGAATTAATGAGGCTGCCGGTGCGGTGACGCCGGGGACGCGGCGCGGGTCAGGCAGCGTTGCCATGGCAGTGCTGCCTGGCAGGCAGAGCCGGGGCGCTGGGGACCGCTGGGGGGGAGCCCCCGCAGCTCCCACACTGCACCCCATGGGATGCCGGGCACAGCCGCGTCCCCATCCTGGTGCCCACCAACCACTGTGGCCAAACCGGTACCTATGGGGTGAACTGGGGCTCCCCGGGATGGAGCGGGTGCTCCTCGCCTTCCCGTGGGTGCTGCTGGGTCGGCCACCCCAGGGTGCATGGGGACCCCTGCCCCCCGTGAGCATCGCGGGGACGGTGACCCCGCATCGCGGGGGTCCGGTGGGGTCTGACCCGCGTGCGGCAGCGGGGGGGAGCCGGGGCAGCAGCCGGCCCCGCAGTGGGGTTTGGGGTCTCCCCCCAGGGTGCAGCGGCATGGGGAGCCCCCAGCCTGTGCCTCCCCCCCCCCCATGTCCCCCCCCTTTCTCCCTCCTGACCTTGAGCCTGCAGGAGGAGCCGAAACTCCCCAACCTGTTGCCATGGCAACTCTGCTTTGCATCACTGAGTGATGGGGGGGCCCAATTCAGTCCCTGCCATGGGGGGGGGCAGCACTGACCCCCTTGTGGGGCTGGAGCTGGGGGGCAGCACCATCCCCGTGCTGTGGGGCAGGAGGGGGGGGTCCCCAAGAGGGGACAGGGCCTGCCCCCCCCAGGCAAAGGCTGCCCTGCCACCCATGGGGCAGCTCTGTGGGCGCTGGATTGGCCCCACGGCTGTGGGGTGACGCTGCTGCCGTCGCGCCCTTCACCCCTCCCGGCACCCCTCAGGGGATGGGGACAGACCCTCCATGGGGCGGCTGCTGGCCGGGGACCGTGTGCCGTGCTGGGGTGGGTGGGCACCGTGGTGGCTCCAGTGATGGGCTCCGTGATCAGCACCATGATGGGCTGTGTGGTGGGACCGTGGTGAGCTCCGTGATGGCTCTGTGATGAGCACCATGATGGGCTGTGTGGTGGGACCGTGGTGGGACCATGGTGAGCTCCGTGATGGCTCCGTGATGGCTCTCTGTTGGGCACCATGATGGGCTCTGTGGTGGGACCGTGGTGAGCTCCGTGATGGCTCTGTGATGAGCACCATGATGGGCTCTGTGGTAGGACCATGGTGGGACCGTGGTGAGCTCCGTGATGGCTCCGTGATGGCTCTCTGTTGGGCACCATGATGGGCTCTGTGGTGGGACCGTGGTGAGCTCCGTGACGGCTCTGTGATGGCTCTGTGATGAGCACCGTGATGGGCTCTGTGGTGGGACCGTGGTGAGCTCCGTGATGGCTCCGTGATGGCTCTCTGTTGGGCACCATGATGGGCTCTGTGGTGGGACCGTGGTGAGCTCCGTGACGGCTCTGTGATGGCTCTGTGATGAGCACCGTGATGGGCTCTGTGGTGGGACCGTGGTGAGCTCCGTGATGGCTCTGTGATGGCTCTCTGTTGGGCACCATGATGGGCTCTGTGGTGGGACCGTGGTAGGCTCTGTGCTGGCTCCCTGCTGAGCTCCGTGGTGGGACCGTGGTGGGCTCCCTGATGGGCCCCATGCTGGGCACTGTCAGCCCTGCGCCGCCCCCGTCACCCCAAACATCCCCGGGGTGTCCCCACCCTGCAGGGGCTCCCCATGTCCCACCCTGACCCCAGAGCCCAGCTGGGGGGGGGGGGGGGGGGGGGGGGGGGGGGGCGCCATCCCCTACCACAATGGGGGCCAAGGGGTTAACGAGGAGGGATGCTGGGGGGTGCAGGGTGCTGGGGGCGGTTTGGGGTGAGGGGGGGCTGTGTCTGCCGCCCCCAGTCCCCCCCAGGGCCCCCCAGGCGCTGTTGGTTTTGGCTGCCTGCACAGGCTCCCATTGTCTTGCAAATGATCCCTGGGGCTGGGGAGCGCCTGGGGCCGGATCCTGCAGCTGGGAAATGAGGCTGGGGGCCCTGGGACCCCCCTCCAGCCCCAGACCCCAGCAGGCGCCAGGCCCCAGCGTGGCCACGCCGTGGGGCGGGGACCCCCGGCTGGGTGCCCCTGGGCACCCGCTGTCACCCGTGTGCCTGGCGTCACCCGTCTCCCAGGCGTGACCCGCGTACATGGCGTGAGCCGTGGGCCCGGCGTGACCCGTGTGCTGGCGTGACCCCGTTCCCACCGCGGGAGCCCCCGGGGTCTCGCCCTCCCCAACCAGCATCCCCATCCCCATTTCCATGCCGGCAGCACCCATGGGTTCCCCCATCGGTGGGTGATGCCCCCCCTCCAAACGCAGCCGGGGCCCCCCCTCTCCCCGCAGGGCTGGCAGCGGGCTGGGGGGCCGTGGGGCGGCTGGGGCCCCCCGGGTGAAGGGGGCAGCGCGAGGTTCCCCCCCTTCTCCTCCCCTACAAATTGAAACCAGTTGTGGCGGAGGGGCCGAGCCGGAAAGCCGGCACATTCCTTCCCTTAACAGCTCCCCTCGGACGGGGCCAGCAGGCGAGTGGGGCCAGGGCCCCCTGCCCGCGCCCCCCGGCCCAGCCAGCCCCCCCGGGGTCCCCCCGCGGCCGGCTGCAGCCCCCCGGCCCCCCCAGTTTGGCTGGGAGAGGAGCGTGCTGGGTTCTCCCCGCGCTGCCCTCTTGCTCGCGCAGGGCGAGCTCAGCCGGCTCGCTTGGCGTGACCGCGTTGGTTTGGGTGCTCGGTGGCTGGTTGGGGACATGGGGACAGGGTGGCCCTGGGGCTGGAGGCAGATGGGACACACCGATGGCCCCAAGCCACGAGGGTCGGCCAGCCCCGGTCCCCCCGGTGCCGCGGCACAGATGTACCGGGGACGGGGTGCAGCTGCGGAGGCCGGATCCGGCACTGCCTGCTCCCCCGTGGGGTGCCGGGGTGGGGGGCAGCTGGGGGGGGGCTGCCGGGGGACCCCCCGGTGCTGAGCTCTTCTTTCCCCGCAGAGCGCGGCGGCGGCTCCCAGCCCGGTGATGGGGAACCTGCCCCCCGGCGAGGGCATGCCGGGGGGGCCCATGCCCCCCGCCTTCTTTCAGGTACCAGCCTGCCTGCACCGTGCCTGTGCCCCCCTGCCTGCGCTGCCTGCGGGGTGCGGGCAGGGCTGGGTGGGGCCGGGGGGGGCTCGGTGGTCCTGGGGGTGTCATCCTGCTGCGTGTGCTTGTGCACGTGTGAGCACGCGTGTGTGAGCGTGCATGCGTGTGTGTGAGCACGCATGGGAGCATGCACGTATGTGAGATAGCACGCGTATGTGCGCGAGCATGTGTGTGAGCGTGCGTGCATATGTGCACATGTATGTGTGCGTGCGTGAGTGTGCAGGTGCATCGCGTATTTGTGCTCCCAGCACGGGGTGTGAGCATGTGTGAGCGTGCACGCGTGTCCTTGCAGAGCTCCACGTGTGCACCTGAGCACTGCATGCGTGTGTGCACGATGCGGGTGTGTGCACTGAGGGCTCGTGCACGTGCGTGTGTGCAAGCACGGGTGTGTGAGCGGGTGTGTGAGCACACGCGTGTGAGCCCGTGTGCATGCCAGGGCCCGTGCACACAGTGCTGGGGAACCCGGTTGTGCTCCCCACGCTGCATGCAGCCGTGTGCGTGACCTTAGCGTGTGCGTGACCTTAGCGTGTGCGCACGCCTGAGCCCCACGTGTGCCTGCAGCCGGGGGGGTTACACGAGCCGGGGCCCCCACCCCATGCCGTGGCACAGCCGGACACCCCCCACCCCACTGCTGCCCCCTCCCCACGCCGCCCCGGGCTGGGGCCGGCCCCGTGTCCCCCCAGCACCCCCCACCGGGGTCCCCCCCCCCGGGGGCCGCTGCCCCCCCCTCCCCAGGCCCCCCCCGCCCGTAACCGTGTTTTATTTCTCTTGAAGGGACCTGCGGGCTCTCAGCCATCACCCCACGCCCAACCTCCGCCCCACAACCCCGGTGCCCCCATGCTGGGGCCGCACAGCCAGGTAAGGCTGGGCACAGCCCGGCAGCCCCCGGCCACCCCCCCAGCGCCCGCAGGAGTGCCCCGGCCCCCCCCGGCCCCCCCAGGGTGATGCCGCAGCCCCCCCAGCCCCGGCTCACCCCCCCACCCCGCTCCCTCTCTTGCAGCCCTTCATGTCCCCCCGCTACCCCGGCGGCCCCCGGCCCCCGCTGCGGATGCCGAACCAGGTGAGGTGGTCGCAGACCCCCCCCCAGACCCCCCCCCCACGCTGAAGTGGGTGCAGACCCCCCTGGGTGGGGGTCCCGCAGCACCCTGACCCGCTGTGTCCCCCCCTCCGCAGCCTCCCGTGGGTGTCCCCGGCTCCCAGCCGCTGCTGCCCAACGCCATGGATCCGGCCGCGCGGTCGCAGGGTGAGTTTTGGGGGGTCCCTGTCCCCGTGTCCCCCCCCCCGGGTCGGTGGGGGGGTGCTGCGGGGTCTCACGCCTCCCCCCCCCCTTTGCACAGGGCATCCCGGCATGGGGGGCCCGATGCAGCGCATGAACGCCCCGCGAGGCATGGCCGGCATGGCCCCCCAGGTGAGGGGGGCACGGGGGACGGGGACGGGGAAATAGGGAGACAGGGATGAGGCCAGGGATACGGGGATGGGGATGGGTTTGGGGTCAGGGAGATGGGGATGGGGATACAGGGATGGGGACGCAGATGGGGTCGGGGACAGGGATTCAGGGATGGGTCCAGGGATACAGGGATGGGGATGGGTTTGGGGTCAGGGATACAGGGATGGGGATAGGGATACAGGGATGGGGACAGGGATAGGGATACAGGGATGGGGATGCACATGGGGTTGGGGATAGGGATGGGGACAGGGATACAGGGATGGGGACGGATACAGGGATGGGGCTGCAGACAGGGACTGGGATAGGGATGGGGCTGGAGACAGGGGTGGGGACAGGGATAGGGATGGGTTTGGGGACAGGGAGATATGGATGGAGACTGGGATGGGGTTGGGACCAGGGATGGGGACAGTGATACAGGGATGGGGATCGGGATGGGGATTGGGACAGGGATGGGGTTGGGGATAGGGATACAGGGATGGGGACAGGGATACAGGGATGGAGATGGGAATAGGGTTGGGAACAGGGAGATACGGATGTGGATGGGGTTGGGGACAGGGATGGGGACAGGGATAGGGATGGGGCTGGAGACAGGGATGCGGACAGGGCGACAGGGTTGGGGACAGGGAGAGGGAGATCTGGAGACAGGGATGGGGATAGGGATGGATTTGGGGACAGGGGTACAGGGATGGGGATGGGTTTGGGGACAGGGAGACATGGATAGAGACAGGGGTGGGGTTGGGACCAGTGCTGGGGATGGGAATGGGGACGGGGGTACAGGGATGGGGACAGGGACAGGGATGGGGATAGGGATGGGGATGGGGTTGGGGACGAGGACAGGGAGATGACAGGGAGACAGTGATGGGGTGGAGATGGGGACAGGGTCGGAGCATCCCGGTCCCCGCTGAGCCCCTGCTCTCCCCGCAGACCTACGGCAGCGGGATGCGGCCCCCGCCCAGCTCGCTGGCCGGCCCTGGCATGCCCGCCATGAACATGTAAGGCACCCGGCCCCTCCGCGCCCCCCGCCCCGCAGCTGGGCAGGGGGAGGCGGGCGGCCGCGCGGGGTGGGGGGAGCCCAGGGACCGGCAGGACCCCCCTCACCTCTCCCCGTTGCCTTCCAGGGGCCCCGGCGGCCGCGGGCCCTGGCCGAACCCCAACGCCAACTCCGTAAGTTGGGGTGGGGAATACTGGGGGGAATGGGGCTGGGGCCATGGGGGTGCTGGCTCCGTGCCCCCGTGCTGACCCCCCTCCTCTTGTCCCCCCAGATCGCCTACTCCTCCTCCTCCCCCGGGAATTATGTGGTGAGTATCGGGGTGCACTCGGGGGGGGCCATGCTGCAGGCAAACCAGCGTGGCCCCCCCCCAACCCACCTCCCTCCTCTCCCCCCAGGGCCCTCCCGGGGGTGTTGGCCCCCCCGGCACCCCCATCCTGCCCAGCCCCGGAGGTGAGTGTCCGCAGGGAGCGGGACGGGACGAGGCACAGGGGTGGGGGGACACGGAGGGGGTGGAATTTGGGGTGCCATGCTCACCCCCCCTCCGGTGTGTCCCCCCCCCAGACTCCACTAACTCCAGTGAGAACATGTACACCATGATGAACCCCATCGGGCCCGCGGGGAACCGGCCGAACGTGAGTGACGGGGATGGGGGGACGGGGACAGGGACGGGGGGGTCCCCACATTGCTGACCCCCCCCTTCCCTTCCAGTTCCCGATGGGGCCCGGACCCGAGGGGCCCATGGGCAGCATGAGCACGATGGAGCCGCATCACATGAACGGATCCTTAGGTGGGTGCCCCCACCCAACCCCACCCCGGCCGGGGGGGTGTCCCCCCGCCAGCACCCCCGGGACCTGGCCGTGGGCCCCAGCCCTGCTGCGGCCGCATCCTGCGGTCCATGAGCTCCATCTGCGGGTGGCCGGGCTCCGTGCAGGCCCCCGCTGCGGCTGGGGGGGACGGCGGGGTGGTGGCGGGGGGGGACACGGCGTGGGGGGGGCACTAACGCGCTGCTGTCGCCCTCGCAGGCTCCGGGGACATGGACGGGCTGCCAAAGGTGAGTGTGGGGTCCCTGAAACCCCATGCACTGGGAACCCCCCCCCATGCACTGGGAACCCCCCCCATGCACTGGGATGCCTGTGCATGGGCAGACCCCGTAGTCCTGGGACCCCATGCACCAGGATGGCCTGTACTGGGATCCCATTTATGGGCCCCCACCCCCACCCCAGGACCCCATGCACTGGGAGTCCCCCCCCATGTACTGGGACTCCATTTATTGGGACCCCCCCCCATGCACTGGGACCCCCTCTCCACGTACCGGGACTGCATTTATTGGGATCCCCATGCACTGGGACCCCCTCTCCATGTACTGGGACTCCATTTATTGGGACCCCCCCATGCACTGGGACCCCACCCCCCCACCCCTCCATGTACTGGGACTCCATTTATTGGGACCCCCCATGCACTGGGACCCCCTCTCCATGTACTGAGACTCCATTTATTGGGACCCCCCCCATGTACTGGGACTCCATTTATTGGGACCCCCCCCATGCACTGCGACCCCCCCCCCCCCCCCCCCAACGTACTGGGACTCCATTTATTGGGACCCCCATGCACTGGGACCCCCCGCCATGGACTAGGACCCCCCTCCATGTACTGGGACCCCACTTATTGGGACGCCCATTCACTGGGAACCCCCCCCTGTACCATTTCCCCCCCCCCACTGACATTTTTCTCCCCCTCCCCAGAGCTCCCCCAGTAACCTGGGGGCCCTGAGCAACCCCCCCGGCACCCCGCGGGACGACACCGAGCTGAGCAGCAATTTCTTAAACCCCTTCCAAAGCGACAGCGTAAGGGACCCGGCGGGGACCCCCGGGGACCCCCGGGGGGGCAGGCGGCGAGGGCGGGGGGCCCGGGGGGGGCGCGGCAGCCGGGGACGGGGGGGGACAACATCAAGGTCCCCGTGGCGGAGCCCCAACACGGCAGCGGGGGGTTCGCCTTGGCCGAGCGGCCGGGAGGCGTGAGGTGGGCGGTGTGGGGGGGCAGCGGTGTGTGCCCCCCCCCCCGGCCCCCCCCCACCCCGCTAACCCTCTGGTGTCTCCGCTCTCTCTAGTACTCGCCCAGCATGACAATGAGCGTGTGAGCCCAGCGCCGAGGCCGCCGACAGCCAGACGCCCACACACACCAGAGAAAAAATAATTAATAATAATTACCACCCCCCCCGCAGCCCCAGCCCCCCCCCCCCCAAAAACACTAAACAAAGTGGAAAAAAATAATAATAATTAGAAATAAGTCATGCGACTTATTTACTGCCCCCCCCCCCCCCCCCAGGACAGGGACCCCCCCCCCCCCCAGCGCTGGGACCCCCCTCCCAGCACCGCAGACCCCCCCCCAGGGTGGGGGCGGGCGCTGGGGTGGGGGTCTGGCACCGTGGGGGGTGGGGGGGTGTTTTTGTCCCCCTGGGGTGGTGCCAGTCCCCCCCCCCAAGCATGGGGAGGGGGATTTTTGGGGGTTCAGGGCACTGTGCCCCCCCAGCATGCTGCCCAGCTGGGGCACGTGCACTTAATTGCAATTAGCTGCAATGCTAATGAGCAATGGCCCCCCCCCCCACAGTCTGGGAGGGCATGACCCCCCTCCCAGTTCTCCCAGTACCCTCCCTGCTGGGCACCCCCTCCATCCCATGGAGGGGGGGGGCCCATGGCCAACCCCCAGCCCTGCCAAAGCCCCGGGGGGGCCGTACCGCCGGCACAGTCCCCCAAGCCAGGGGACCCCAGGCTGTGCTGGGGAGGGGGGGGCCCCAAGCCATACCCCCCCCCCCCGTGGAGCCCCCCCCAAGCGCTCTAGAGGGCAGGCCCCAGTGCAGAGAGCAGCCCCCCCGGCAGCGAGCCGGCCCCGGGGGGGTCCCCGGCCCCCAGCCCCGTCTGCGTGCTCAGCCAGCACTGTGATCCCCGGCCCCCCCCGAGCGCCAGACCGGGGCCCCCCCGCCCCCCAGGGACCACTTGTAAAACTTTAATATGAAGGATTTTTTTTTTTTGTGTGTGTTTTTTTTCTGATTTTTTTTTTTTTCCTCTTTTATAACAGAAAGGACCTCAAACCCCCCCCCGCCCCCCCCAAACTGCCGCCGCGCACCCTGGCCCCCTCCCCTGTACAGCCCCGCTCCGGGGGGGCCCCGTCGTGCCCCCCGCCCAGGTGGGGGGCAGCCCCCAGCCCCCGTAGGGGTAGCGCCCACCATAGGCGTAGTCATTCTGTGTAGGGACCCCCCCCATTTCTAGTTCCCAGAGCCTTTAGAGCCCCCATTGCTTATCAAAACAAAATGGGGGACCCCCCCCCAAAAAAAAAAAAAAAAAACAAAAAAAGAAAAAAAATACAAAAAAGTACAAAAAAACCCAAAACAACAACAAAAAAACCACCCACCCCCCCTGCATCAATAAATGTAATTTGATTTTTTTTCAGAAGGCGCCGGCATTCGGCTCTGGCTTCGCCCGGGGCTGGGGGGGGCCAGGGGGGCCCCAGGAACCAGGCGAGACGGGGGGACGCGATGTGCTCCGGCTTTATTGGCGGGTACAAAGCTTCACAGTTTTGAGTTGACGTCGGAGCCGGGCAGCACCGAGCGCTTGGGGAGGGGGGGACAGGTCGTGGACACCCCACCCCCCACCCCCCCCGGACCCCAAATCCACCCCCCCCACCCCCCCTAAAAAGCTGATATGAAATACAAAAAAGGCACCGTTAGTCGGCCCCGTCGACGTGGAGGGGGGTCCGGGGGGGTCCCGGCCGGGGGGCACCGGCGCAGGGGTGCCCGTTGAGCTGGGTGGCCGCCGGCGCCTTCTTGGGGGCGAGGGGGCAGGCGGCCCCCCCGGGGCAGGCGCGCTTCGGGCTGGGCACCGGCCGCTGCATCTTGTGCTCCAGCAGCATGTGGTTCTGGGGGGGCAGCCCCAGGCAGGCCCTGGGGGGGAAAGGGGGGGCTCAGGGATGGGCACCCCTCTGCTGGGGAAGGGGGACGTGACGGCACCGGGCACCCTGTGTGCCGGGAGCCAGCAGTGCTGGGGACACCGCGTGTTGGGCACCGGGACCCATCGGTGTTGGGCACCCCCTCCCTGGGCACTGGGACGCACTGGTGTTGAGTACTGGGACCCATTGGCATTGGGCACCCCCTCCCTGGGTGCTGGGACCCATCACACCGGGCACCAGGACCCGTTGGTGTTGGGCACCCCCTGGGCATCAGGTACTGGGACCCATGGGCATTGGGCACTGGGACCCACTGGTGTAGGAGCCCTGGGCATTGGGTACCAGGGTCTGTGGGTGCTGGACACCTCGGGCATTGGAACCCGCTCGCACTGGGCACCCCAGGCACTGGGAACTGGGGACCCATCCGCACTGGGACCTGTTGGTGCTGGGCATCGCCAGGACACCAGGACCCACCAGCAGTGAACACCCCGGGCACTGGGACCATCGCCTTTGGGCATCGCGCACCAGGACGCATCGGCATTGGGCACTGGGACCCGCTGGTGGCACGGGCACCGACCACCAGCACCACCCACCACTGTTGGGCACCCACAGGCACTGGGACCCACAGGGATTGAGCACTGGGACCCACTGGTGTTGCCACCCTGGGTATCAAGCACCGGGACCTCCTGCAAGCCCTGGGTGCCACCACGGGCACCGGGGTGGGTGGGAGCTGGCACCCACGAGCACGGGGACCCCCAGGGTACCTCAGGATGTTCTCGATGCAGCTGCGCTGGCGGAAGAGGGCGTTGACGACGGGGGTGCCCTCGGGCACCAGCGGGGCCTTGCAGAGGAAGGCGACGATGGAGAGGACGCTGTGGAAGCCCTGGAACTCGGGGTCGGCCTCGGTGCAGAAGGTGACGCGCTGGCACAGCTCCGTGAGGATGGCCAGGTCCAGGATGATGGGGCTGGCCAGCAGCGAGTCCTGCGGGCACCGAGGGGCAAGGAGGGGTGAGCCACCCCCCGGGGCCGCGCCACCCCGGGGCCACCCCGGCCACCCCACCCACCTCGCACGTGTTGTGGATGACGATGGTGTTGGTGCCGCCCATCATGATCTCCGACGTGTACTCGTCCAGCGCGCGCTTGCTGTCCCCCACGTAGGGCACGTACTTGATCACCACCTGCGAAGCGACGTCCCGTCACCTCCCCGTCACCCCCGTCGTCATCGTGTGTCCCCCCCGGCCCCCAACTCACGCAGTGGTCGGGCTTGTCCTGGGGGCCGTAGAGGACGGGGTTGGCCTGGACCGTGTCGTCCACCACGTTGCTCTTGGAGATCTCCTTGGAGCGAAACTGCTGCGGGGCCGAGAGGTTCTTCCCGTCGTTGTTCCCCAGGTGGTTGTAGCTCACGATGGACTTGGTCTGGGCGGGGGGTGCGGGCAGGTCACCCCCCGTCACCCCCCATCACGGGCAGGTCCCCCCCAGTGCCACCCCGTCCCCACGTACCTTGAGTCCGGCACCCACCAAGAAGTCCACCAGCACCGACTTGAGCTTGGTCTGACCCGACTTGAAGTCGTCGCCGCAGATGAAGACGCGGCGCTGGGCGGCCAGCTCCACCGCCCCCGGCACGAAGGTGTTCTGGGGGGAGCCGTTGATGTAGGCGCAGCCCTCCAGGATGCTGGCCACGGCGAAGAGCGTGGACGGGGACACCTCCAGGCCTCGCTGAGGGGACACGGGGCAGCTCAGCACCAGCAGGGCGGTGCTGTCACCCCCTCCCGGTCCCTCCCCTGTCCCCTGACCTCGATGGCCCGCAGCAGGTTGTCGGCGGTGTCGTTGAGCCCCGGCACGACGTCGCAGAAGCGCTCCGTGTTGGCCGTCCAGAGGACGATGACTTTGTCCACCCCGCTGGTCTCCTTGAAGTCCCGGATATCCCTGCGGATCTGCTCCACCTGGGATGCCACCGGGGGGGGGACATCAGCGCGGTGGCATCCCCTCCGTCACCTGTGTCCCACCACCGCCCCACCAGGACCTGCTCAGCCATGGACCCGCGGAGGACGTTGTCCGCCCGCTCCTCCTGGTTGGCGGCGATGAACTCGGGGATGTAGATGGAGGGTCGGGGCTTCAGCTTCTCCAGGTGGGGCCAGAGCTGCTCCTGCAGCGGCCAGTCCAGCACCTCCGCCCGCCGCATGGCCTCCGCCAGGTTCAGCGAGGAGATGTCCCAGCCTGGGGGACCGGGGGTGACCAACCACTCGGGGTCCCCCACCCCATCGCGGGGTCCCCCCCGCGCCCCACCTACCGTCGAAGACGATGTCATTGGGGTGCACCATGGGCAGCAGGTCGCGGAAAGGCACGTAGACGTCGCCGGCGGGGCCGGTGCCCAGGCAGACGGTGGAGGCTTGGAGCAGGGAGCCATAGTAGTTGGCTTTCTGGGACGGAGAACACGAGGATGAGCCACCGGCACAGGGGGGTCCCCAGCACCCCCAAACCCCCCAACCACCTCTGCAGGGGCAGGGAGGAGGTGGGGGTGCAGGACCCAGGTGCAGATGGGAGCAGCTGAGCTCCGTGTCCCCATCCCTGCGGAACGCCCGGGTCCTGGGACCTCGCCGGGGTCCCACCGGGGACACCCACCTTGCGCCCCGTCTTGGTCATCCAGGACAGCCCCAGCTTGTTGGCCAGCACGGCCGCCGTCACCGTCGTGCCGTTATTGCCCCCCCAGCCCACCAGCATCACCCCCAGGCGGGGGACCTGCCGCCCCGTCCGGAAGGTGAAGCGGGTCGAGCACGGCCGCACCTGCGGGACAGAGACAGGGGACACGTGGGGACGAGCAGAGCCACCACCGAGCCCCCCTGCCAGCCCCCTGCCCGTACCTTGGTGACGCCATTCTCCTTGCAGACGTGCACGGTGCTGTACGTGTACTTGGCCTCGATGAAGTCCTTGCTGTATGTGACGTCGGGGCTCTCCACAAGGAATGTCTCTGCCATTGTTCCCGGAGCTGGAATAGAAGGAAATGGGTGTCAGCCCCGCAGGCCTGGCACGCCGGGCCCCCCCGGACCCCCGCCCTGCCGGGACACGGCTCCGGCACCGCTCCCTGCCAGGCTGTGCCGCCGGTGGGGACCGTTGGCTCCCTGCCCCGTGGCCTCCCAGCGCGGCGACGGCGGCGGGGCTGCCGCTGCGGCCCCTTCCCACGCGCGCCCTGGCACCGGCCACTGGCCCTGGGACGGGCGGGGAGCAGGGGGTGACCGCCCCCCCCGGCCCCAGGACCTCACTGAGACCCCAGCGAGCCGGGAGGGTGCAGGGCCCCCGTCCTGCTCGGGGCAGGGAGGAGGCTGCCCCTGCTGTCCCCTCCCCGGGGGTGGCAGTGGGCACAGGGGGACTAGGGATGCTCCCAGGGGACGTGGGGACAGGGCTGTCCCCGCTCCTTGGGATGCAGGGGACACGGGGACAGGGCTGTCCCCGCTCCCTGCGGTGGCAAGGGGACACGGGGACACGGGCTGTCCCCGCTCCCGGGAGCGCCGGGGGCCGCGGGCTGAGCGGGGGCACGGGGGGACACGGGCCCGGGGCCGCCCCCGCTCCCGAAGGGCCAGAGCCCAGACCCCCGCCCGCCCCCGCCCTCCCCGCGGGCGGGCACTCACCGGGCCGCGCCGCGCCGGGCGCGCTGGAGGCGGCGGAGCCGGTGCCGGTGCCGGTGCCGGTGCCGGTGCTGCCCCGCGGGGGAGGATGCGATCGCGGCTGCGGCCGCCCCGGCTCCCGCCGCTTAATCGGCTCCCAGGACCCGCCCCCCCCGCCGGCCCCGCCCCCCGCCCCGACCCCCCCGCACGTGCCCCGCCGCCACCGGCACCGGCGACCCCGGACCCCCCCCCCGGATCCCCCCGACCCCCCCCCCCCCGGTCCCTCCCGGTCCCCCCGGTCCCGGCCCCGCGGCAGGTGCGGGGCGGCCCCGGGCCCCGCCGGCGGCTCTTACCGGGGGGGCGGCGGCGGCGGCGGCGGGAGCGGGAGGCGAAGGCGGAGGGGAGCGGCCGCTGACCCGGGAAGGGGAAGTGGCGCCGGGGCCGGGGCCCGGGCCGGGGCCGGGGGTCCCGCCGCCGCCTTCCGGCTATTGACTGCCCCGGGCCGGCGGCTTCCTGCGCTGCCGGGGCCCCGCGCCTTCCCACGGGCCCGGTCCCACGGGCCCCGGCCCACGGCGCCGCTCCCACGGTGCGGCCAGCCCTGCCCCGGCACCGGCAGCCCTGCGGCCCCCGGCACCCCGCTGCCCCCGGTACCGGCACCCCAGAGCCCCCGGCACCCTGCGGCCCCCCCACGGGCACCCAAAAGACCGTCCTGGCACCCTGCACCCCTGGCACCCTGCAGCCCCCCCATGGGCACCCAAAAAACCATCCCGGCACCCTGCAGCCCCCCCATGGGCACCCCCAGAGCTACCGGCACCCCAGCACCCTGTAGCCCCCAGTATGGGCACCCAAAAGACCGTCCTGGCACCCTGGAGCCCCTGGCACCCTGCAGCCCCCCCATGGGCACCCAAAAGACCGTCCTGGCACCCTGGAGCCCCTGGCACCCTGCAGCCCCACCACGGGCACCCCAGAGCCCCTGGCACCGGCACCCCACCACGGTCCCCCCACCATGGCCCCTTGCCATGGCCGCCCCGCCGGCACCCTCTACCCCATCCCCGGTCGCCGCCGGCGGCGATGCCGGGGGCCAGCCAGGCCCTGTGTGAGGCCGCACCCCACATGTCGGCCATGGGAGCGCGGGGGGTGCCCGGGGGCCTCTCCCGGCCGCCGCGGAGAAAGGGCAACGCGGCAGCGAGGGGCCGTGGCTGGCACCCCGCTCCGCGGCCCCCGGGGGCCCGGCTGCCTTTCAATGGGCAGGCCCCGCTTCAAAGGAGCCCCCGGAGCAGGAGCAACGCCCGGGCGGGCCCCGGCCCCTTCCCCACCCTCGCTCCCCGCAGACATGGCGAGGACAGCTCTGCTCCCCGCCACCGCCACCCACCCGCCCGCCCGGGGCCCTGGCTCCACGGGGCGACGCTGGCATCGCCACCCATCTTCCCGGCACGGAGCGGGACGGAGCCCACCGGGGCCAAGCCCGGGGGCACCTGCCGCCGGGCCGGCCGGGAGCGGGGCGGCCGCGGGGAGAGGCAGCGGCGGTGGCGGGCATGGCGGTGCCGGGGGGCCGCGTCCGGCCCTTCGGCCATGGAGGAACAATGATCCCTTGGTGCCGGGCTGGAGGACAAAACGAGCCCCGCGCTGGAATGCCAGTGCCTCAGCAAATTATTGAAACAAAAATAACATTTCTTTGTACAATAATCCTGGGGCGGGGAGGGTCCGGGCAGCGCTGCCAGGGGCCCAGAACTGGTATTTTTCCACTGCTTTCCTTTTTTTTTTTTTTTCTTCCCTTTTTTTTTTTTTTTTTTGCTTTGCCCCCCTCCCATAACTCCCACCATTGTTCCTTCCCCCACTCCCTTCCCACTCCTCCCACGCTCGGCACCGCATGAGCGGGGCTCCCTTGTTCCTGCTTGCCCAACGCGTTCATGGGCCGGGAGCCCGGGCCGGCCGCCCAGCGCCTTCGCTCCCCAGCTGCCGGGGGCTGGCGGGGGGCCAGGACGAGCCGCGGAGCCATAGCGACCGGCCCGCTCCCCCAGCAATGGTGCCCACCCGCCCTGCTCCGGCAGACCCCCCCCCCCCATCCCCAGGAACGGGCATCCAGGCCACCAAGCCCCCGGGACCCCCCGGCCGCGGGAGCCGGGGCGGCACGAAGTCCCCGAGGGGTCGTTATAAAGCAGGTTCAGGGCCCGATTCTGCGCGAGCCGGTGCTGCTGGCGGAGATGCTCCCGGCGCTGGGAAGGGCTCGGCCGCGGGGGGATGCGGGCAGGACCCCCCCTGCCCCCCCAGGAGGTCAAGGCCAACCCAAGCAGCCCCAGATTTATGGGTTACAGACACAAACAGCCCTGGCACTGCCTGGCCACGTTTTCCTCCGTTCACGTTTGGGTTTTTTCCCCTCGTGTGAAACGAGCCCCAGGCTCTGACCCTTCGTTATCTTTGCCGGCGCCGGCCGCTCGCTGCTCCTTGTCCTCTCCTGTGCCGTCACCCTCCGGGTGCTGGGTGCCCAAGGACGGACCCACGCGTGGGAAGGGACAGAGGGACGGGCGATTCGGGGCGGTCACGCTCGGCGGCTGCTCTGCAAGACGGACCAGCACCATGGGACCGTGTCAAGGACAAATTATTCTAATGAGCTTCCTCCTGTAAACGAGCCGCGAGCAAAAGGTGCACGGGAAAAACCCATAGTGCTTTTGCCGTTGCTTTTGCCATTGCTTTTGCCGTTTTTCCAGCATCCCTCAAAGCCGAGCAGGCAGCCAGGACGCCGCGGGGTCATCTCGGCCTTCCCACACGTGCGCGACCCTCGTTTAAGGACAGCTTGTGCCCGAGAGCTGCAAAGTGACGCTTTTGCCAGGTGCAACCTGAATTCTCAGAGCCCGGGGCTCCTCGGGAACCCGCTCGGTGGGCTCAGCCTCGGCGCGCAGGAGGGCCGCGCGGACGCAGCCCGAAATCGATGCTGCTCCTTGTCCCCACGCCGCGGTCCCCGGCTGGGCGCAGATAAGGCGGCAGCGGCAGGAGCTCGGCTGGCTCTGGCACGGCGGACTCAGCCAGTAAATTTCCACTAGGGCAGCTCCGAGTTAATGAGCTCAGTGCGTGACCCCGGCCAGAGCAGGAGCTGCCAGCGGTTGAGAGGAATTCCCCAGGAAAGCTGGGACGAGAAGGGACGGGGACCCTTCCTGCGCGAGTGTCCCCACGCACGTCCCCACGCGGGTCCCAGGGGACAGGACCCAGCCTTTATTCAGATGAACACCCCAGGGGTGAAGCTCAGATGAGTGAGGAATTAAAGATGGTAAAAGGGGGGTCCAGGGGGTGTAGCTTGTCTCAGAGGTGACATTCGAAACTAAAAACCTGATGATTTGGGGATCTGCGCGAGCATCGGCTCACCCAACGCGTCTCGGCTCCTGCTCCATAACCGAGTGCCCCGGCCGAGCAAACCCTCACGGCCGTGGGAGCATTGCCTCCCTGCGCAAAGCTCGTGCTGTTGTGTCAACTCTAAGGTCAAGGCTGGCCCTCCCCGTTCCCCCCACCTTTAAAAAAAAAAGCCAAGGCATTTGTAAGATATTATTTGATTGCTGGATTATTTTATCTATCTCCATATTTTGCTATTTTGGAGGCAGAGTCCAGAATCCTGCACCAAAGCCAAGTGAGCTGGGGATGACCACGGGCTCATTACGTACACGGGTGGATCAAGAAAGACCAGTGAACCTGCGACTGTCGTCCCTGCTAGAGGAGGGGATCCCAAAGCAGGCAGCACAGCAACCGCTGAAGGACAACGGAAGCTATTCGGAGCGCTTTACCATACTGAGCAGTGACCGGAGGGTTTTTATACTCTTTTATTTTGCCTGCTCCAGCCACAGCGAGCAGCAGACCCAGGGATGCTGCAGAAGCCAGGACCAGAGCAAGCAGCCATCGTGACGGCAGTAAAAGGACAAAGTCTCGATACTACGGAGATGCTATTTGTATCCTGAGCTTTAACCAGATGATTCAGACCCGTGGGTGGAGGTGGGAGCTGCGGCAGCGTGGACGGGCAGCGCAGCGCCAGCGTCTGCGCCAGGCTCATCCCCACCTCGCTGCTCTGGCATCGACGTCCCTGCTCCGGCTCCCCACGGCCGTGACTCACCCCCCACGCGAGCGAGCTCGGACGTCAAACCCAGCTCGGCTCACCGGCAGGGAAAGGCAGCAGCCCCTTCCGCAGATGGGGGGCACCTGAATCAGGTCCAGACCCTCCCCAGGGGCCCCAGAGCAGCGCAGAGCCCTGTCAGAAAGGGCCACCGTAGCTGAGGCAGCTCCAGCACCATCAATCCCGAGGGAAGGAGCAAGGCCCTCGCACCTCCTGCCCAGCTCCGAGCCCTCCCGCTGCTCCTGCTGAGCCCCGTCCGCCCGGGGCCGTGCACCCCCAGGCTGCCGTGCTCTGTGCTCGTAGGACCCCCCTAAACCTCCACGCCGACACCAGCAACGGCTGCCTCTCTGAAAGCAGCTCTCCCCCCCAAAAAACCTGGGTGCTCACGGCATCGGAGTGGGAAGACGCCCAGCTCCTGCCACCGCACGGAGACGCGGATCCCAGCGGAGCACCAGAAAAGCTTCCCCACAGAGCAAGGCCGCTCCGTGGCGGCGTTTCTGGGCGAGAGCTCACCCCGTGTGCAGCAAGCGGCTAGAAAATGGACGGCCCACACCGAGCACCTTTTCCTTCTCGTGTTTCTTACCTACGGCTCCGATACTTAAGCTCACTCAACTGACTCGGTTCCTTTAAGTTTCCCACTTTCAAACTCCACACCAGCCATTTATCACCTTTCCCTTCCGAGTTTTCTTGCAGTAAGCAGCACTGAAAAGAAATATACAACCTTATTGTTTGCTTGTTTTCCAATACAGTGAATTTATTATATGTTGCAAAATCAGCATTCAGCTTTTTAGTGTACAAAAAAGACACTAGCTCTTAAGAAAAGATTAGGAAAGCTGAAGACTATGCTGCCTTTAAATTGTAACATTTTGGCAAAGTGAAAAGCTCTTTTGTAAACTCCAACTCCATGGCTCAATATAGTTTTATCCACAGTACAATATTACAAAGTAAAACACAGTATCAATAAGTTAAGATCATACTTAATCACCTAGAACTGGTTTCTATTAACCCAAAAAGCACAAAATTTGCCTAGCTTCATAATCTCTAAAGAAAAAAAAAAAAAAAGGCAGATTCGACTACAATTCTTTAACACAGTCCAAAAGAAAAGTGAAGCAGAAAGTTGTTGAATGCTAATTGGGTCTCACAGTTTGGATATTCATTAAATATTTTCAGTTTTTATATTCAAATTTTAGAAGTTCCAGAATATACATGTAAATGTACACAATACATCTTTGTATACAACTCTGTTTGCAAAAATATCTTATAGCAGATGTATAAAGATTGAGATCCATCTCTATCCCCTCCCCCCCCCCCCCCCCCAAGCAACAAAAAAACCCCCTTCAAAATATTAAGGATCAGAAGGAGAAGTGTTTCCATGGAAGAATTTACTCATCCTGGGTTTGTAGCTGCTGCCTCTTCTGCCATCCGAGTTTCGGGCTCCTCACGCACCGCAGCTGGAGATGAAGTCCCACCGAGCCCCGCGACGGGTGGGCGCTGGGAAATTCGGCCTTGCCACCGAGAACACCGAAATCTGTGTAACCGCCGGCTGGCGACGCCGCTCGCGGGTCTGGCACCGACCGGGTTTTGCAGTGACAAAGCTCACAGCGGGTCCGAGAAAAGGCGGCATCCCGGTTCCTCCACGCAGCCTAATGCCCCCTCCCAGATCCCTGCGGATCCGGTGAAATCCACCTCGGTGCACAAATTCACAGCTGGGGGGGGTAGTTGGAATCGGAGCCTAGGCAAGGCTTGAGCTCGGACACTGCCACCAGCCACCGCTTACGGCTTAAGAAACTCGTGCACCTACCAGGTGCAAGACCCCACTGAGCAGGACAAAGTTTTCTGGACAGAGGCTCCTCGCCTTTAACTCTCAGGTATTTTCCAGCTTTCCCTGACGAGCAGAAGCACCGGAGGCAGGCAACGTTACACGAACAGGTACTCCCGCAAGAGAAACGGCTCCCTAACCTCCAGTTGTCTTTATTCAGAGAGGAAGAGATGGGACCGAAGCGTTCCCCGAGCCCCGAGATGCTCGTCGGGACTTCCCTAGTAAGGCTCTGCAGGGTGCTCACCCTAGGGACCACCGCGCTCCTCGGACATCTCATCTCTTCCCCCCCTCTCCTTCACCGCTCTGCTTCTGAACAGGTTTGGGTTTGCAGACCAGCAGAAAATCGCGGCTGTCCCGTGGCAGTCCGTGGACCGCGGCCGGAGGCTTGCCGGACCGGTAACGCACAGCTCCGCCGCGTCCCTTCAGCCGTAGGCTTTCGTCTGAAGAACGGGATGGCAAAGTCCTGGTGAGCGCTGGACGCAACGCGGCAGGGAGAGAAACTCAGGACATTGCAAGTGACAAAGCAAAGCGGTGGCCCTGGCCGGACGACGCAGCAAAACCAATCTAGCCAGAATGGAATTATTATTTTTTTTTTCTTTTTTTTTTTTTTTTTTAATACAGCAGATGGACCCACTTTTTTTTTTGGGGTGGAAAAAATAAAATGCTCCTTGTGTAAGAACTGTTTCCCTCCTTAACTCTGCCATTCCGCTCCTTCAAAGGGTGAAAGACTCTTCAGTGCAACCTCCAAGGGAAGGAGACGCCACAGGAAAGTAATCCTTTACTTTGAGATAAACGGAAGCGGGAAGAAGTCAAATCACACAGGCTGGCAGGATTAAAAGGGGAGAGGGGAGAGAAAGAAATAGCAGAGTTAAAGGACACCTTTGTGCTTTTTGGCGTGTTTCTCACACCCTGGCCATACTCTAAAAATGTTCCCTTCAAGTCCAAAAAAAAAAAAAAAAAAAAATCAAGAAGAAAGACTGCACGGAGAAGCTGGCTAGATAAAGCACAACAGTGGAAGTGACCCGCATGGGAAAACGCTACCTTACTTCTCTCACGCTCGGGCGCCTGTTCTGAGAATGATTTTCTGCTGCTGCTTCTTTGGAAAGACACAAAAAACAGAAGAAGAAAGCATCGCGTCCCCCGCCCCCCCCTCCTCTCCTATGGGTCAGTACAGGTAATAAAATAACTTCTCTGGGTAACTATCCGATAAGCTTTAGTAATACTGCAGTTATAAGACAGGAAAGGTTCTGAAACACTTGGCCTAAAAGGAAAAGGGAGGCACAGTTTTAGAAAAAGATGCTTTTTTTTTTTTATACAAAAATAGACCATAGTCTCATTAGCAATTAATAAAATTGGCTGCCTTGGTATAAAATTATAAAAGTCAAAGACAGACAGGTCTCAATCTTCCCAGCACTGGTACGTGAAGGTTAATGCAGGCGGACTGGACCGCGCATGCTGGAGAGGCCACTGCAAAACGTTTACGCCCGCTGCTTCCAAACGCACAAGCGGATAAAAAAATTCTTTTTTTTTTTTTTTAACATGAAGGATCCACTTCTGCACTGCACAAGGCACTCAGTGCAGATCCCCGGGCTGATCCCCTCCTACTGACACAACCACCTCAAGAGAGCACACACCGGAGATGACAAAAGCAGGAACAAACAACGAGAGCTCTGGGTACTTGGTGTATTTAACGCGGTGCCATGTAGAGCAGACAGCTTGCATATGAACAGTCGCAGGTGCCAGAGAAGGAGGTAACCTAGCAGCATTCCAGTTCCTCACCATTTGAAGGACAATTTGTAACCCAGTAGACCTGGGCCAGGGGTAATTACACTTCATGCCAAACTTTAATCCATGAAAACTACTGATTCTTAACCTTTGGGAGCTTCGTTCACTTTAGGCAAGTTTTCCCTTAAGTGTCAAACGCTGGCTTCAAATAAGCAGACTTTTTCATTTGTTACATTCCGACATTCAGAGAGGCTAAAACTCGAGAGGACCGTGCCGGGCGCTGGGCTCGCGACCCGGCTCAGACATGGACATGACAGATTCGGCATCGTAAGTAATCCCCAAGTTCTTCAACCACGAGGAATTAATGCTCGTCTCTGAAAGGAATCTAGTTGTATAAAAGGGGAACGTAACGTCCAGGTGACTTTTTTTGCCCTACCCAGTCCAGATTAGTGCCAGCTAAAACTGCTGTTGGTCATACTCTGCTATCAGTTTTTTAATATGAGCCAGTTTGTTGTGGAGGTATTCGCAGCGGTTCTTCTCTTGGCTGTAATTGGGGTTAGTCTGTAAAGAAAAATGAAAACGCAGTGACGGAAGGCAATTCTTCAGAACTTGGCGACACCTACGCTGAAACCAGCTGAGGCCATCGGGCCTCAGGGCATAAATACATGACCAAGGAATGAAGCTTTTCTAGCTGGAGGAGTAGATACCCATTTAAAAGGACCTACTCTGTTCAAACAAGGCAAAGAACAAAAAGTACAAAGAACAAATCCCTTTTCATCAATACCCAGCTCCAGGAGCCTCATCACAGGGAAACGAGTGCACCTTGAGCAAGCTCAGCCTAACCTGGGGCAGCTGGGCCACCGCGCATTAGCATCCAGCAAGCATCACCTGCCCTTTGCCCCATGGTAGCACTGAATTGTGCAAGTCTGGGAGCTTTAAAACAAAGATGAACTTGCAACACACAGGGAATCTCTTCTAAAAGCTCCTAAATCCCTCAGGGACAGCAGAGCTCAGGGCCATATTTGTAGATTTAAAAAAAAAAACCCCAACCCCACCCCTGGTGTACGGATGCCCCAGCCTGCCTCAGCATTTCTACCTCATCCAGCTAACCCTAAATCCCTCCGGCCAACAGCTTGCTTTCCATATACATACAGAGATGTAAAGTATTCTGCGTGCCCCGCACACCAAAAAGCCCCGCTGAGCCCCGCGGGGGACTGTGCACCCCAGCGATTCATACGAGAGACGGCGCTCAAATCGCACCCCACACACCAGCAGACCCCAAGACCTGGAGGATCCTGTTATCACTCAGCCCGTGCATCTGAAATACAAACTGTTCTTTCCCTTGACGGGATAAAGGCACTAATTGAACACATTTCATTCTTGTGCTAGCATGCCACTAACCCAGCTGAATGCTCCCCAGGATCCAAGGAGCAGTCCCGACTCCCCACAAACCCTTTCTGATCCAGGAAGGGATCACTTTTTGGACAAGCTGGAGCTGAACAAAGATCTGCTAGAAAGCTTCAGGGGCTGGGCTTTTCACTTGGCAAGCACCCATCTCTTTCAGTCACTAGGGGCACCACCCAAAAGCCTTTTTTGTGGCCAGCTATTTTTACTTACCTTTTTAATTTTCCGATATTCCTGTAAAATTTGATCATGGATGGTCTAAAAAGGAAAAGATAGCTTATTATTTTCAAAAGAGCCAACAGTCCTGCAACCTACTGCAGTAGGCAAGCATTTACCGATGGCTCAACGTACGCATTTCCTCTAAGTATTGACCAAAATCTACTCCCTCCGCGACGTCCCCCATGAGACCTGATGGCTACAACCAGCCTCGCTGACTCCCCGACCTCACTGGTGCTGACACCACAAGCACTGGAAGGATCAGGCCCCATTCCCCAGCCACAAGAACTACCTGTAACAGGCACCTGGGTTGGCAGGATAACTGACATTTCCTCCACAGCTCAGACTAATTTTTCCCCGAGATATAAAAATAATTCAGTGAGGAATCACTGAATTTCTCAAAGAAGGGAGAAGGATGTTTGAGGGAGGAATTATTACAATAGGTGCTCTGTAAAAATCTGTTTGTTATACTCAATGAGATTTACTTTCTCAAGATAATGAATAGTTAAAGCTCTTTTAAAATCAGTCTGACAAATCGAATAATGCTACATTATTAAGATCAAAGATTCCAGAGAAACAGATGACCCCGCACTAACTCCCCTTCCAGCCCCGATACACTACCATATGTGCGAATATGAATTTTCTGGCTGGGATACACTAATAGCTTCCAGCAGCTTTTGGCTAAAGATGCCAATTGTCTCACTGAGGCCTTTCCTTGTCAACAAGTACCATGATGTGTGCTCCAGCTTGAAAACGAAAGAACACAGAGCTGTTTTAAGAACAGTCTACAAAGCTGTCAGCTGTGTGCACGTTCTGCATCCACCAGTTCGGGGCTCTGGGCAGTACGTTTTAGACACCAACCCACCCCAAAGAGCCCCGCATACAGAGCGACTAAAACGAGCTGTAGCGTTGCCACTTGCAGAAATAGCTTTTTGCAAGATATATTTCTGTTTCTACCTTATATTCTTCAGAGCCCTGCAAAAGTTGCTTCAGCTTGGCATCTAACTGCGTAAACCGTCGAGTTATCCTCTCTATCCGAGCGTGCAAGTCTCTGTACTCGTTGTATTCTGCATTGAAGTCATTTTTGTAACTCTGACGCTGCTCCGAAGAGGAAATGGCTGCGTATTTTCTGGAGGGAGAATAATTTAGTTAATCGGTTTAGTAAGTCTTCTCTCCAGAGAGCGCGAATACTGCAATGCCAAAAGCAGGATGACAAGCCAACCAGGTGACTGCATTTGAAAACAAATACAGTCTCTTACGATTTGCATTACAGTAGCACAGAGGTAACTGTCAGAATCATTGCCTTGACCTCTGGGTAAAACAAGACAGTGTTTGCTCCCCCAGTTTCCCATCTCTGCCAGATAGGGTGGAATACGCAGGTACAGCAAAGCCTGGGAGCAGCTGAGGGTGTGGGAGGACAGTCAGATAGCACTGCTACAGCTTTTCTAACTCCTGCTGTCCCGCAGAACATGGAGTTCTGCATCTGTGCCAGACCTTGGAACAGCAGGAATACGATGCTTCCAGTTTTAAGAGTCTTTAAAGAAACACAAAAAGCATTTGGCCATCGTTGCAAAATGCTCACAGTACGACTATGTGGCAAGCGCACGACAAGAAACCATGTTGAAGAGACTGAATATATCTGCCTCCTGAAGATACCCAACGTGACCTAACACAAGGGCTCATGCTTAACAGATGCGCCTTTGAGGCCCCTTGAAAGTTGTTCAGCTCAACAAAAAGCCATTAAACCTGACATTTTGCAGAAAGCCCAGCAGCCCGTCCTCTGTAATGGCAAAACTCATCTCTTTGTAGGCGATGGCTCTAATTTGCCACCTTACTCTGTGTGCAGCAGTGCCACCTTGGTGCATGAACATGTACAAGCTAACTTAGGTATCACAAATTAAGGGAAAAACTTCCACTCTGTTCACCTAAATGCACTCTAGCCCTCAAGAACCGATTCCATGCTAGGGGTTGGTATAAATAAGCACCTACACAGGATACGCTGCTATGAGATAAGGAAGTTGTCCTCACCGGTATGAAACATATGCCTCCATGATCAAAACAACAGTGACAGCTCTTATAATTTAAGGAGCTGACCATCAAAACAGTCAGATCATGCCAAAAGGTGAGACAACAGACCTTACAGGAGCTCATAAACCTTACAGGATTTCTTTGGAGATGGACCGAGGAGCTGTAATATCCCTCTATAGGAGGGATCAGCACAGCTGTTGTTAGAAAAAAACCCCAGCCATCTGCATTCTTCTGATGGTACTAGAAATGTCAACTCGAAGCGGCTTGTATGGTTCATACAGCCCAGCAAACCACAGTTTTGTAACCACACAAGAACCCTATATGACCTCTAGTCAACTCCAGTGACTGCTCCTGCAGCGCCGAGCGTGGATGCCTCCTCCACCTCTTCCCTCCGAGTGATCACGGCACAGCCAAACCAGATCTGGTGGCATTCAAAATCCAGGCTGAGACGTGCACAGGGAATATCACCCCCAGCTACGCTTCTTCGCTATCGTAGAGCTTTGTTTGTAACACGTTTGGTATAATGCAGATTTTTGGCTTTACGCACAGGGATTTTTGTGCTTCAGTAGACAAGTATTGTTTAATTAACCTCAAGGGGATCTGATTAAAAAGTCAAGAGGTGAAACAACTCACATCCTAACCCACGGGTTATAACCTCCCCATGAAGAATATTCCACTGGTTTATGTAGATGATCTTGGCTCTGAACAGGGGAAGAATTAGCTAACCTCTCAAAATCCTTTCTTGCCCTGTCTTCCATAACATTAAAGCAGAAAATTTCCTCTCAAAGTTTCCAACCGTAACATGGAGATGTTTAATCCTTTCAAACCCCTTCAAGGTACGCAATGTTTCTTGAAGTACCTGAACAATCGGTTTATAGGAAGATAACCCTGAACTCCACAAGGAAGTAAAGAACTGATCTGATAGCAAGTTTAGTCTCAGGAACTATCTGCAAAGTTGGATTTACTCCTTTTTTTATAAACCCACTTTACAAAGTTCTACCAAGTAACAATAAAGTCCAACAAAAATCCCCACTAGATTGTGATTTTTTAGCTTGAAACATGATCCCAAAGTGATGAAGCAACTGATAAATATACTTACAATAAATAATCTGGCATTTCTGAAGTTGATGTTGGTACACTAGAATTATTGCATGTTCCATTTAAACCTGAAAAAATAAAAACTCGTTTATAGGCATTCTTAAACTTTAAAGCTCTATGCAATTAAAGTTCAAATTCATAAACTTATCTGCAATATACAGCTTATCGACTTCTAAAGGGTTTCTGTTTTGCTTTGAACTGACAAAGACAGAAGATCCACAATAAGGTGGCTGAAACTTCAAGGCTTCTCTAATATTTGTCTGTCAGCAAAACAACATCAACATTAGCCAATGCACCAAGCAGCAAAAAGCCTTAATGTAATTGGTTTATAAACACGGCCTGCAGGGTGGGATAACACTGGTATCACCACTGCTAAAGTACAAAACAAGTTTACGAGTGCAGATGAGCAGAATAGAGAGCGGAGCAAGGTGTGCATTCTTTTCTCCTGATTCTACACTATATAGATTCCTACTATTAATATTCCAGGTTCAGATTTCTACTATTAATACTCCAGACTCCTACAGGGTACAACAGAGAGGTTTATAAGGCACGCAGCCTTTTCTTCACACAGCCCTGTAGACAAATCAAAGTGCTCTCTGCTCTACAGAGCCGAAGAAACATGCCTCAAGCCAGGCTCAGCTAAGAATGCTTAGGAGTTTAAGTGAAGGGACTAAAGACCTCAGGAGGAACGGGATTCCGAGTGTGAGCCTAAACCAGACCCCATCCTCAACGTAAATGAAACACTGCATGATTAGTCTGGAGGAAGAAAGCAGTTGGATACAGGTTTGAAAAGGGATATTTCTCATAAACTGTATCATACTGAAAGTCCGAATCAGAAAGCCAATTGCACCCACGAGAAGGCAGCAAAATAAGAGGCAAGTGGAGAAGGCTGCAAAGGATTTCACTCAACCGCTTTGCAAAAGTGTATTTCTTCGTTCCTCTTCTTTCAAAGTCTTACTTAGAGCAAGCAGTACCTTGACTGCGCAACGTCCCCAGATGCACAGGAAAGGTGCGTGTGAGCCCCATGCCTCACCCGTCCCTACGCTCACCCACGTTACCGTATGGTCATTACCCCAGAGAAACTGGGGGGAGCGTGAAACGCTCAAGTAATAAACACAGGCACGTAAGAGCAGTTACCTAATTATAGCTTTTTAACAATCAATTTTTCTCTGAATTTCCACAAAAAGGTTTTCCTGAGCAGAATGGAAGAATGGCAGAAAACCCAGTGTCATTATAAACACCCCAGTCTCAAATTCCTACTGCAGACGTTTGCAGACAATTCTGCTTCCGTCCTTACCTGACCACCAGCGTGAGAGATGCAGAATGTGGGCAAGGAAGATCGTGGAGGAGAAAGGGTGAAAAGAAGGTTTATTTTGCCTATGAGTGCCACCTACTGTCTGCTGAAAGGACCCCAAAGGTCCCTCCACCACCTCTTGAACAAACCTCCCAGGAGAAATTCTGCTTCCCTGCAGCCCCCGGGCCAAGGGGGGCTTAGGGAAGGCTGCCAGCCATTTCCCGCAGACAAATGGAGCAGGATTAGTCCCGTGCTATCCGCATGAAGTAAGGTGCAGAAGGAAAAGATCCCAATTCAGATGCGAGCTGGCTGTACGAAATCCAAGCAGCCACCGACCACATCCTGTTTGTGATTACTCCCGAGTCCAGCCCGGATTCGTTACCTCGCATACATCAGCGGTGCAGCAGGAACAAAACCTGACTCCTACTAATTAACAAAGAGCCAGTCATTAAACCGTTTTTAAAGCAAAGCAGAAAAGGTGATAAAGGGTCAGCAACTTCCTGAAGAAAGAATTCAGGGTATTTTGGTATTTATAATAAAGACTGACAAAAATATACATCTAGAAAGAGAATGTGTGTGTACCTATCCACTACCATTCAAGATACAAGGTATATGGGGAAGAAAAACAACAGTCACAGGAAAAACTAGGACTGACACGAAAGTTAAGACCAAAGTAGAAGTAGTATCTGAAGAGCGTGGTTCTGCAGTGCCACACAACGATCAGGACTATGGACTGTCATTAAAAAATCACTGGTGAGCAACCAAAATGCATTTTGTAGGTGCTACAGAGACTGTGGGGAAGGTGAGAGCTAATATCATATTAACCTCAGTGCCCTGTGAAGCTCTCCTTTCCCAGGAATCCCACAAATTAGTTTCCGTTCCAAGTTACTACCCTTTTTGAGCCAAAACTGGATGATTTTCATGCACCAAGCATGAAGACGAACTCAGTGTCAGAAAGCAGCAGCAGGGCAAAGGAAAACAAGATGGATGCAAACAGAAATTTAACAACAGATCGGGCCTGCAATACTCCTAGAGGCTGCAGGGGAAGTCCCACCGCTCCGGCGAGTTGTAAGAAAGCCTAACGAAGCAGCAGAAAACAGGAAAGCTGCAGGCACTGGCAAGGGAACAGATCGGATTAGCCAACGTATAGTCTCTGCTCTAACTGCTAAGAGTATGTAGAACTGACTTCGAAATATACTGGTTTGATGGAAAACATTTTCATTGCATCGCAATGAGTAACAGATTCACAGTTGTGTTAGTCCTTGAAAAAATAAATTCAGAGTAACAGTGGGATACAACAGGGAAGCTCTTTCAGCCTGAAAGAGCTGGTTGTATACTGCTCTAACAGCATTTATCACAAGACTTATCTATCATTTCTTTTGTACCCAATATTAAAAGCTTTTGTGACTAACTTTTCATTACCAAGTTAAAAATCAATACAAGAGTCATCACAATACCAAACACAAGCAGAAGAGCTGTAAGTAATCAAGCAGCACTGCTTTTTCCAACAGATCTCGATGTCTGCCTTTCATCCCCATATATTAATACGGCTTTTAATTTAACAAGGAGAAACATGACACGGTCTGCGGCAGTTCCAAACAGCATGGAAGGTTAGACAGGAAAAACCTGATATCCTCTTTTGAGAGGAAGCGCATTTGTTGATTTGTAGGTAGGGACAGCGGTATTATTTCGTTAACCACACGGTCTCTGCAAGTGGACACGCAACCTCTTTCCTCAAATAGATTTAGAGCAGAAATCATACACAGCCAATACCAATATTATCTTAGCACAAGCCGTACAGGAGGACCTCTCAGATCGTACGTACCTGTGACCTGTTCCTGGGGAACACTAACTAAGTCAGCATTTTTTATTACTTCACAGTCCTGCTTCTCCTCTTTGCATTTCTCTTCATTTTTCTTCTCCTTTCTCTCCTTTTCCTTGTCTTTGTGCTTTTTGGATTTTTTCTTGGTTTTTACATACGAGCTGCAATTGTGCTTGCTCGTTTGGGGACAGTCTGTGGACAAAGGATGAGTCAGTCTGTCAGCCGTCTCTGGGTTCTCACAGTCTCTGCCGTTGTGAGTCAGGTCATTGCTGACATCCGAAAGGGGATCGTGAGGCCTTGGCAGCTCCAGCACCGGGAGGCTGGAGCTGGAGCTCACCGACTCCGGGACAGCCGGCGGCAGGGCAGGGGCAGGGGCATCCTTCCCGTTGGAGGAATTCAGTTTCCCGTTGAAAGTGGGCTGACTTCTGTGAGCCAAATGAGAGATCCTGGGCTTTTTGTTGGCCAGGGGATCAATAAACTCCAGAGGCTGGGGTCGTTTCTGGGGAGGAAAAAGGAAGAAAAAAAAACAAAAAACAAACTTGAAGTCTTGAAGCCAGAATTTTGGATGCTGTTACCACTAGGTGGTGGTGCAATACCAGAGAACAAGGGAGTATCCCCAGAAAAAGCTCTGCTACCAGTGAGAGCTGCCAGCAAGTCTCCCAGCTCGGAGGCCGGTCCTGGAAACAGGCTCCAGGACCACCAGGTCCTACAGAAGCTGATCCATCCCAAGCCACTCCCTGACAATCCCGACAGCCGCTCTGGAGCCCGCGGCTCGGTGGGAGAGCTTATAGAAACCCACCACTGCATCGGCAATTACTGATCTCCTGCACTATTCATACACAGGCCACGCAACCCAGCCTGCTCTCGTTGCAGCTTATTTCAAGTCTGGCCCTTTACAAGTAAAACCCCGTCCTTCACCCTCCCCTTGTCCAGCCACTGAGCAGAGAATGGAAACAACCATAAAAACATCTGTCCTTCTGGTTGTGGCATGACATTTACAGCACCTCGAAGTCCCTGCGAAGGAAAGATGTGCTCAGACCTCTGGAGCAGGGAGGAATTCACAAGTTCTGCATTTTATTCCCAACTGATTTTACCAACTCTGTGGTCAACAACTTTACCCTTGCAATACCACTCCTTCCTCTTCTCAAGAAAGAGGCATTTCCCAGAAGAGGTGAGAAAGCATCAACTGTTAAGTTCTCGGAATTTAAGGCAAAAGAGGACATCTGCAGCAGTTTTAAAAGCCACGGCATGTGGGCCAACATGACCCGAGTATCCCTTCTTTAAATAAGTGTAGAGACAAAAGTGGTTCCCAGCTGTCCCCATCACCCTACCTGGACAGTCACAGGCAGGGCTTGGAGAAGCTCTGTGTGCCCACACCTCCCAGTAAGCGGTCGCCTACAGACTGCAGGTTGGCCTGGACAAGCTGCACCATGGAAGAACCCATCCGTCAGTCAGCAGAAAGAAGAGCTCAACGCAGAGCCAGAACCACGGCTGTCAGGCTCAGCCCAGCCTGAGCCAGCCAAAGTTACCTTGGACAGCCATCAGTGCGACGGTGTGTGCCTGCCTGGCAGCACAGGGCTGCAGAAACTCTGAGGAAAGATTATTCAGTGCCCAGAGGAAAATAAGCGATAGTTCTCGTTATTTCTTTTGGATATTTTATTGTTTTCTTTATGTCTCAGGCAGGACTGCGAGGTGTTTGCAAATGGAAATTTGCAAATACAGGAGTGCAGCTGGATGTACGGCTGCTTTGTCAGGGAGCCACCAATTCGCTCCTTTCCCCCCCAGTTATTATTTCTCTTTGCTAACTCCAGGGGTCTCAAGGACGCTGCTCAGTGGCAGGAATCCTACCTTCCACCTGTCAAGGTAATTAGGAAGAGGAGCTGCTCCTACTGCCACAGAGCTCAAGGGGCAAGGACAGCACGTCGAACCGGCTCTGCAACATCACCGCCTGCCTTCCCAGCAGAACGCGAGCAGTGTCCATCTCCCAAAAGGAGGGGCCATTCACTTTGGCTACAGGTCTGAGCCGACAGATCTAAGAACTGCCATCTTTTACTCACCTTTCTTTAAAGCCAACAAATACCAGCTTCAGCAACTTTACCTCTTTGGTTATGAGGTGGTACATGCATGCGATGCCTGCCCTGCCGTGTTTCCTTAGAATTACCAGACCAACCTTTTTCTTTGCCTTCATTCCACAACTGAACTTTCCCAAAATATTTTGCATTCCAGACTACCAAATCCCAGTCCTTTGCTGGGACTGCAACCATTAGCAGGCATCCCTTCTCTAAATAGAAACCACAGCTATAGAGTATCAAAAAAAATGATGGCTTACAATAAAAAGCTGTCTGCAGTTTGCTGTCTGACACAAGCCACGATAGAAGCACTGCTGGAAACATTTCTATTCCATGTTTGGTTGCCCCTGTTTCACTAGTGTTTTCTAGATCCAAACCAATCAACCACCCAAAGTTTCGACTGGTTCATCTCAAGAGACCAGAAACGTCCCCTACAGACCGTTGAGTCTTTCAAAACATGTACAGCCAGAAGCGAGATGATTTTTCAACCTCCATTTTTTCCGAATCAGGTTAAAAAAACCGCAAGACCAGCCTCTTAACAGCATTGTGTCTTTCCAAGCTAACTCCAACGAAGGGGATCATTCTTTATTCACCAGGAACATGCCCACAGCAGAGCAGGAGAGGATTTGGAATTAGTTACCTGGCGAACAAGTTGCACGGTTCTTGTTCTCAATAGAGAATTGCCTCCCTCTCACTGCCAGAAAGCACATAATTTCTTTACCTGCTAATATTCTTTGCCACTAATCCTCAGTGCGTCTGTCCAGACAAGTAGGCATTACACATTCCATTGGCAGGAGGAGAATAAATACTCAACTTGTCTGGGCTGACCCACAGCAGAGAAAGGAAGCCGGCATTTCACAATGCTAGCAAGAAATGCCTGCGCTAAGAGATACTAAGGGGAGTGGGAACAGACTCTGCGTAACGCAAGCAAATGCAGCTCCTTCTCAGTTTAGTATCACGGAGAAAGAGCTAAAATGTGCTTTTCACAGCTCCACACACTGGCATCTCAACAAATCAAAGAGCAGACCAACCTGCCCCTGATCTGTCACGGCCATTAGGTTGCAAAAGGTCAAGGTTTTTAATAACTCAACCGTGTTTGGGAGCTACTTATTACTGCTTCATTCCAGTCAATTATTAGTAATGAGTAAAACACAAGCTCATTCTCCCAGGAACTCCAAGAGGGATGTAGGCACTGTGAAAAAAATTTATCCCTTAAAACTAAACCGAAGACACACTGTCAGAGATCCTCCCCATAGGCCATCACTGAACCACATCCAGAGGAGAAACAGATGCTGAGGAAACCCAGAATTAGATTAACTTAATAAAATAGAAAAAAACCCCCAACAACCTATTGACCTAACAGCCTCCAACAGCAGGTGATTACAGCGTGCAGACAGACTGAAGAGCTCAGCCTGGACCTACGTCCAGCAACCAACTCCACCGAGAGCAGACGGAGGCAATTGCTGGCGCTGCGCTAACCAGACCCACCACCCTTGGAGAGGGATCGCCTACCTGAGGAGGAGAGCTGGAGTTCACATTGTCTTTTGGTGGACTCAGGGAAGGCGCTTCTCCTTGAAAACCGCTACTGTTCTGTGGCTGACAGAGTTTCCTGAAAAACAGAATTTAGGGCTGTTCAAATCCCGTGCTTGACAAGCCAACAGATGGTATTTCAAACCTTCCTACAGAGCAAAGAGCCTTTTTGTGGGCTCAGATTCTGACTGCTTGAAGATGCCATGAAAGTAGCTCATTCAGGCACTTACAGTTTCACTCTCGGACAAAATCTAGGAAGAAGAAACTCCTAAATACCGGTATCGATAGCACACCAGCTTTGCCCTACTCTCCTGACACCAGCCAGATTGCCCGTATATTAATCACCCAGGAAAAACTACTGTTGCATCAAGTTGCAGCTGTCAAGCTGAAAAAAAAATTCAAGGTTAAAGGTTTTAATAAACTAGCTCTGCAGTCATTTTGTCACCAGCTGTACAGCCTAAATAAGCAACGTCTAAATTCTTCCACAAGAGGCTATAATCAGCTTTAAAGTGCACACATATTTTTCAAACATTGGGGAGATTAGTTCACAGATAGAGCCCACGACTTTACAAGATTTTCTTTTAACCTGAGCTTGAACCTTCAGCCACATCGCAGCAACATTTAGATGCCTGCAGTTTCACCGCCGTTCTGGCTTCAGTTGCCGCTTTGTTTAATTTTTATTTAGACCAATCTCAACAGCCACGGATCAACTCAAGAAAAGCACTCAGAGACTGTGAAAACAGGAAGGGGAACAGTGATATTCCATCAACACCGCAGTGAAAGTGGCTTTTTGGATGCTGTTTGACTAGACTGAGCAACCTTGTCACATCTCCTAACATGTTAATTATGGATTTAAAAAAGTGAATGAAAGACGATGACTTTCAATTCAGCGGCTCTTGTAACAGCGGAAAAACATTTCACTACAATGGTAAAAGGATGGAAAACACAAACAGCATGAGGAAAAACGAGTTAGCCTAACACGGGCACCGTTAGATGTAGTTTTAATATTTGCAGATGTGCTAATTATTGCAGCCGACGAAGCATCGAGCGGCAACCGGACCTGGAAACCAAGAGGACATTTAACAATTGGCTGGATCTAGGCAACCCTGCAGACTACCCCAGCCAGCTACGTAAAGTCCTGCGTCTGGTGCCTGTGCCCTTTTTGTGAATGTTTTTCTACTGTCTTCAACCCTACATGTTTTTTCCATTTTGTAGCCTCATTACCTGCACTGGCTGAGCGGGTCTTTGTTTGTACAGTTGAATACATCCTTTCCAAGGTCTATTTTTAGACCTTCGCATAACTGAATGCCACAATTCTAGAAAAAGCAGTAAACATGGCTTTCTACAGGGAGAAATTAACTTTTTTGAAAGCCATAAAGATTGCATGGCAGTTGTATTTTTCCATTTAATTATAATTCAACATCAAGGCCATTTAAGCAAGTTTGATTTTTCTTTAGCACGCCAAAGCACTTTAAGTGCAAGTTTCTGTTGGTTTAACAAAGTCTCATCTCCAAGCCAATTGTGCTTTCAAATCATGGAATCTGTTCAAACAGAGCATGCTCTACTTAATCTTAACCAAAAGTGCAATAAAATAAGACTCAAAAACAAGTCAAGTAAAATCCCCACCCGCATTACAAAATCTGTACCAAGTCAGTACAAACAGACTGAAAACCCAGAGAGGGAAATATAGAAACACTCAGAGCAGAACTCTCCTTTAGAAACCTGGGAGATATGTTCTCTTTCCCTGCTGCCTGCCAGCCGAGAGCTTCCCAGCTTGGAGGCTTCACCTAAGGAAAAATATCTGCAGAGGAAAAACATCTTTAGCAACCAATGAGACAAAGCTATCATCTCAGCTAACTCCGTTAAGGGCTATTTTCAGGAAGGAACGTGAGAACGGGCATCCCTTGGACAGTGGGGATTACACCGTACGGGCAGCAGGACGACCAGCACGTGTTTCAGGGGACCTGTCTCTACAGAACTGCCTCGTGCTTTTTCATGCATCCCCTACCTCAATTAAATCTTAATCTTGCAGGGCGACTGTGATACTAGCAGTATTTGCAACACAAGAAAAACACCCAAGTAAACAAACATCCAAATAAGGCTACAGAAATTAAGCAGCAAAGTCTCCAAAGCAAACAGCTCAAGAGGAATGGGGAGATCCACAGGCACAGAAGCGGCTGAGCAAGACAGCCAGGGGACGCGGCTGCACGGTAACGTCTCTCTCCTTGCCTTGAACAAACACGGCGGTCTGCACAGGAAGCCATGTACAAGAAGATATGGAAAAAGGAAAGGAGAGTTTCAATGGAGAGCTGAGCTGGACACATTTGCCTTAATCCATTCATCTCCCAGGATTTTAAACAACCGTTAACTTTTAACCGTAACAGCTTTTGTTCACCATCCAGGTTTTTCCCGTAGCTTTCAGTATGATGATTTAAAGGCAACCTAGGACGATCTGAAGAGTGCCTCCCCTTTCATATTCAAGTTTAGTCAACTTCTACAGCTGCCTGGATGATAAACAGACTTACTTCATGTTAAAATAAGTCAAACACTCAACTTACCGTCGTTCTACGGACTTCAGTTACCGTGATTTACAGCAACTGACCTGGCCCAGTATTCTCAAGCTTCAGATATTACAGAGAAGATGGAATAATTACCGAACAAGTATCCTCTTCAGCAACTGCTGATCTCCTTCAGAGTAGCCAGGCCAGTCCTTCTGCACTTCTTTGTATACACAGTCTTTCAGTGTGAAAGTGCTGTCCTTGGCACTCAAATTTGCCACCTGAAACAAAAGTAATTTGCAAAAGACTGTTAAGGGTTTAATTTTCTCACTTGTTCTAACAGAAGAGGTCTAAGATACAGGCAAAATCTCAGCAGACTTCGCAGCAGTTAGTAGTGTCAGAGAACAAGTAGAGACTTTATACTTCATTTCCTAATCATTTAGATTATTTAATCAAACTGCACCTTTCCTTTTGCCTCGTCATTGCAATCGTTTATTATGAGTTTCCAAAGCATATCCAATTTACTGGGAAACAAGTGATATCTAAATAGATTATTCACCTTGGATAGTCTGGAACGGTATGACATCAGTTTATAGAAGTACCTGGAAATAAACCCTGGAGGGACCAGGCACTTCACTTATCACACCTGTCTGATAGCTAAAATGGTGCGGTTTATTAGCTGCTAGAGGAACTCTTACGGCGATAGCTTAGTTAACAATTGCCAGAAGATAATTTCTCATTAACAGGCCAGTAAAACAGGCGACAGAAAGCTGCTTTCTCCAGGAGCAGCAAAGAGAATGCCTTGCAGATAGAATGCATTAGGGAGCCTGCAGATTACACTGCGCCGTTCAGTGCGTTAGGATCATCTGCTGGATTTCATGGAGAACTTTTCCGAGGACTACTTCAGGGCACGAACAAAACCTGTGATTACCAGCTTATAACCCAGGGTTTTACAATAAAGCATTGCACCTAAATCACGTGCTGCGGTTAGCTCAGTACGCTTGCAGGAGAAGCTTTGTGACGTTTTATCCAATTCTATCGTGTGTAGTTTCCCCACAAAACTCTGCATGGTGCCTACACGGATAGGAAACACTGCTGGAACTGGCAGAATTGTATTAGAATGGAAACAACTTGTTAAGAGTTTTCCCACTTTAATCAGTCTTTCCACAGCTTGACTGAAAATTTTACTTCTTGCTGCTGGTTGCACATCTGAAAAACACAATGCTAGCACAAACCAAAAAGCCCCAATTAAGCTTTCACAGATACTGCCTTAGTGAACCCTTCTTAGGTGCTAGTGCTGCAAGTTTAGGAAGAAAACAAAGCCTTAAATTTGTTTTCATAAAAGGGATACGGAAGCAGAGGTGCCAAATGCCCGCAGCCAGGCTGATCAACTGGCACAGCCAGCAACCGCGTCCCCAATTCACTGCCTTAGCCGCTCAGTTTGACAACCGCACGACACCTGAAAGTGGAAGATGCTTTTGCTCCGTCAGCGGAGGCACCGTGCATCTGGCTAAGGACTACTGTTCTCCACTGCTCGCTCCGTTCGAGACGGGTGTGCTTATGAATTTGTATTAGCCACGCAGCAGTAAGATAGCCTCAGAAAAGCAAGCGAAGGAGTGGAAAGTCTTGAATTAACTGAAGATGCTGTTAATTCTTCTGCTTTTGCTCTGGGGAGACTATGACCTAATATTAAAAATCTATGGATTTAAAAGCAAAAAGCTGCAGAACTAATACAGCAAAGCTCTCCTGATAAGCAAAAAAATAAAAGGCACAGTTATCAGTTTACATGATGAACACTTTGTTTTTCCTTTCAGTTCTGTCAGCCTTCCAAAATCCTGAGCCAAAATACAAGAAGAATTTGAGCTGTGTTTTACATTTAGATATCCCAGTAAACATGCCCAAGAGACAAAAGCAAAGCCAGGTTCTTTTTCAAAAACTCTCCGAGAATCTCTCCAGATACTGCCTCTTTCTACAGCGGGAGACACGCTGCTCGGCAAGGCTTGTAGCCCAGGCAGAACAACTCAGATTTTCTCTGCACAGAGGCTGAGCGCTGCTACCTCCTTGTTTTGCTGGTGTGGGACTCTGCAAGCTCCACCCCAGGCCTCCCAAAAATAGAAACCTTGCAAAATGAGGCAAAAAGGCCAGCAGGAACACAGAGTCCTATGAGAGATGCAAGAGTACAATGAAACCCACACCTAGACGTATTTAGACATGTAGCTTTAATGCAGCCTGTAATTTTTAGCTTATCTGTGTCTGCTTGTGGATGGGAGCCCTGGTAGCGCTGAAAGGAGATGCAGTTTACGAGCAACACATTTGCAGCCAAATCAGCGTTTAGCCCCATCGGGCTGACACTGCGGGCGCTGCCGAACACACCGCTTGCCTGCTGGGGGTTTGTGAGAGCATTAAATAAAAGGTGATTAGCAGAAACAGTATTTCTAGTATTAAACCTATTTATAGCATTCAAAAGGGTGGTCAAAAGAATTCTAGCACTGCTGGAAAATTAAGGGCTACAGGATTAAAATGCAGGGAAGGAGCAAGTTGTGCCAGCAATAACTCCATTTTCAATATGACCTGCCCTGTGCCCTTGGGCAAACTAACTCCTCACCCTCTCATTCTTTTCAGCTATGAAAGGAGTAAAAAAAAAAAAATCCAATACAGAAGAGGGCAGCTGCAGCATTTAAATAAATATCCATGATGTGTTTTGCACCGTGAGAGCAATAAAGGTATTTACCGGAATTCTTAAAATGGCCCCTTCAACATGACTCAAAGTGTTAAGAACTGATTCAGCTCGGAGACAGCTTTCACACTTGACATACAAATAATATGCTTTGCAAGAAGCTGCATGATCTTCACACCTAACCAGCCGCACTTTTTAAGCGGGAAAGGCATGGGTCTGGACAATACAAAGATGTGAAGCTTAGTGGAGAGGGGCATATTTTTTCCTTCACACAGGAAACATTACATGTATCGATACAGAACGTGATCCTTTATGTCCACGTTAATAAAAATATATAGAATACATCTATAGGTTATAACAAATCAAACAGCTCGTAGATCCCCTGTTAGATAATTCTCCCCACGACCAACCAAAAGGGCTCCTCTTGAAGTGACTGATCGGGTGAACCAAAATCATACAGCTTAGTTGCACACACCAAAACCGAGGCGTACACACGAGAGGCTTCTGCTATCTCTAGCAAAACAGTAACATGAATCACGAACTTGTGTCGGACACGGCCTCTAGAGAAACATTCAGCTGCAGCTTTGAGACACAGAGGTTACGTTCAGACTAATACAGAAGGTCCTACCGTTCTGAGAAGACATTTTCCTTTACCTAAATTGTTGCCTTCATCAGAGTACAAACCTGTTGCAGAAGGTTGTCCAGCAAATCCTTGTCCTGCTGAGAAAGTCCATCCTTCTGCAATCTGAGAATAAGTTCAGGTTTCTTATAAGGCTTTAGTGCCAGTAAGTGCACAACCCTATCTTTGAAGGGTCTCTGAGAAATCGCACTATTGCCTCTCTTTATTGCACTGGCAAGGTTGACTGGCGTTGGGCGCTTCCTGGAGGGAACAGCATCGGAAGCTCCTGGTGCAGGTTTACGCACCTGAACCTTTTTCCCTAAAATGAGATGAGAATAGTGAACTGCAGCAGTCACCTTGCAAAGGCCAGTGGTCTGTCAACACGTATATGGAGCTCGTTACACCACCTGAAGTGCCAGAAGATGACAATGAAGGACAAACACAACCAGCACACCCCATCCGTTCCGATACGCCGCCGGAATGAGTATCCCATGAGTTTTAGGATTCATGACAAGCTTGTAACAAGTAAACAGCAACACCAAGCTCTGGAAACCGGAGTATTATTGGCCACAAGCTTACATAAAGCTCTCTTTGTTTGCCAGCTTTTCATTTATCCCAAGTGCATGTATCCCCATGGTTAATCTAACCATTTTTTCCCCCTCCCTACGAGAAGAAACTTCTGCATTATTATGCAGAAGAGTCAAAATACGGAGTGGAAAGACCAGAACTGGTCAACGAGTGGCTCCCTGCTGCTGATCTCAGCAAAAATGCTAGTCCAGCAGATGTTTCTGCTTTTGGAACAATAGGAACCTTATGGGGCTGGGTCCACCTCCCTTCCCCCCGCCGAACCCAGCCACATGAATGGGGTCTAACACCGATACATGAGCCTATTCATTAGTGTGCTGTCTATTCGAATAGAATAACCCCTCTACATTGCAGTGATAACTGCTTCACCCGCCAATCACATTTATGTATATGTGAGAAGGTAAAGCTGTCTCAAAAGTTCATCTCGAGCCCTCAGAGGCAGCTTCCTCAACTCTGTCCCAAATGTGGTTCTTGGTTTCTGACAGCATTATACAAGAATTCGTTTTCCCATTCCTATTAAAAAACAGCTTTAACTAGAACCCTCACACAAGTCCCACATCACCTACTAAAGCACAAATCAAAGAATTTTACTATTTTCCATACAGAAGCAGGTCACAAAGCCAGGTTCCTGCTACCAAAGGCGAAACCAGCAAATCAAAAAAGAAAATCTGTTGGTTCCAAGGTCTAAAACACGGAGATGCAATCAATAATGACTTTGGTTCAAGAAAGTGACCTTCACTAGGACAAACAACAACCAGCATTTACTGCAAGAATTTTGGAGATTTATTTCAGCATGGCAATTCTCCACTGCTAGGAAGCAATGTTTTCAACTGAGTCATCTGAAGATACTGGTGATTGTCTGCAGTGTTTATTTTACTGAAATGTAGATTGCATAACTCAGTCCCCATTTCCTGGCTTTTTATTACGCACCACGCTGATGCAAGCAAGTACGGCCCGTCGCCGGCCGGGCTGAGTTAAGACGAGAGGGAGAAAAACAACAATTCGCACATTAAACATCCCAAAATTCAGAGGTCAACTGGACTTCATTTCCAGAAAAGGGACAAGAGAAGATTCGTCGTCAGCTTTCTAGAGCTCCCTTAACTCTTGCCAGGTCATGAACAGCAAAAACACATTGGGACATTTCCACTTAAGGCTGGAGCCAAAATGCGCAATGATAGGAAAAGAAAAAACTAAGTTAATCCAGAACATGAACTCTTTTGAAATATTTATACATGTGCATATATATAGATGTACACACACACACACACATTTAGTGTATATATAAGCACACATATCCCCCTACAGACACATCCTCTCTCTATTTACATATATATTCGTTCGAGTGTTAGTTCACATCTATACTGTTCTGTTGATCTCCGATTTCAACATTTCATATAAATTCTTCCACATCTGAGCCGCCTGGAATGACTCCACTGACGTTTAAGTGCTGAGCTCTGTGTTCTCATGGAAATGTGAGAGCCAGCCTTCTCCCTCCAGACTAGCCTGCAAGTGAATCAGCTGATGGTGCTGGCACACCAAATACGTGCGTATCCCGCAAGAGGACTGTCCTTGCCCAGGCTTTTCCTTCTTGGACCAGTGCTTTCCTCCTGTCTTAAAGACTGACATCTTATATATGCAGCATGCGCTCCACTCCGCTGCTTTTTACATGGCTGTACCTCCATTTCAGAGCGGTAAATGTTTTAGCAGGAGTATTTTTAAATCAAAAGTTTTGCTCTGTCTTTCCGGGAAGCAATTTGCTTTGAGAATCTTCTCCCTCACAAGCCTAACAACTTCATCCACTTACTGTAATGTTCTCAAATATAAGCTAAACAAAATAATCTTCTAGTCTACAGGAAATCAATGCATTTCCTTCCTGATTACTATCTTATTTCTCAGCTTTGAGCGCTTGGCTGATAAAACAATGAGTCAGGGTCAGTTCTACATTTTGCAACTCACCATTCTCATCACAGACATCCTCTGAGAAGAGGCTGGCTACAGACCACGTGGGCTGCAGAAAAAACAGCTGGCCAAAAAAAAAAAAAAAACAAAAAAACAACCCAAACCAAACCTCTGCTTTCTGGTTAATATTTGTGTCTTGTTTGTGACCAGATGAGCTTAAGCAGGGACCTGAGCCCAAAGCTGGGTCTCTGCAGGCTCCTTCTGGAGCCCACTGATATTTGCCACGGTTTTATTTCCTCCCCTAAGACTCTCCTTGCATTGTCACAATAAGATGGTTTGTTAAAGGCTGCAGTCAGCAGCACTGCTTTAGTCTCTTTGTTTATTAGCACAAGCGCTCTGCTATCTGCAGCCTAGATGTTGCATGTTAAGGGCTCGAGTGCAGGCACACACCAGATGTGTGACAACAGCGGTGGTACATTTTAGCTGACTTCGCTAGGAGCACAGACACTTCTGATGGATCAGCAGTATGCTCTCAGCATCATCGCATGACAAACATGAAATAATGCCAGAGTGATGTGACTGCGCACAGACAATCCTCAGAGGCCACACAAACACCGCCACACATCTTCGAGGGTGAAGATGGAAGCCATGAAGAAGTCGCAATACAAGGAGAGTAGCACCCTAATAAATCGGACATCCATAAGGAACTACCAGATACTTGCTAAAGACTTTCACGGGCAAGCAAAACAAATGTCAGCATTTGACTTCAGAAGCTAGTGAAGACACGCCCAAAACAAGTTGCTGCTTACCTACGTATCTGCCCCCAGGTTTAATGACGATAGCGCTCCGGCTGCGAGTCTCCTCCTCTGCCTGTGCCATGCTTTGCCTTGCCTTCTGGTAGGAATCATCAGTAGCACACACGGTGATTTTATCCTGTATGCTTCCAAGGCAATCCAAATGGATATTGCCATTGCTGCAAAAGAAATGGAATGGAAAAGATACTCCCGACACTGCAAACGGGCACATCGCTGTCCCTGGGGAATAACTGAGGTTGCATTATCTAAATAATAGGAGGGGACAGAAAGAAGCCGAGAGGTAAACAGATTCTTTTGTGAGCACGTCCTTACCCAAATACACACACGCAAACAGATTAGAAAGACTCTAAAAAGAAAGAACATGTATTAAGTTTTGTTCAGGTTTGTTAGGGACAAGATTCTACAGAAGACAAGATACATATAAAAAAAAGGCTAATTTTTTTTTTGCTGTACCACTCACCTAGATACATACTGCTGGATACAGTCAAAACTCCCTTGGGGGCTGTCCTTGCCAATATTTGAAAGATAAAATGTGAAAGTCCGCACTTCCGTAGGTCTATCAGGCCTTGGAATTGCGATGTGCTGTTTGGAGGGAGAAAAATATTGGTCACTTGGGTAGCCCACACTAACACAAAACTCAATTTTTTGGCAGTCACTATGCTTTATAGCCATTTTGCAACCCACTACAAGTAAAGCATACGGATTACTGCATAGGAGACTATGAAGAGCAAGAAACTACAAGAAGGATTCAAGCCAGCAAACCTATATGGACTGAAAAGATAAGGTAACAGAAGTAGCCAGAGGTAAAGAGACAGCTCTGTCTGTAACAGAACAGAGATCTGAGCTGGCGGCTCGCTGCCTTTCAAAGCGGAGCCCACAATAATCTTGTTCTAGGAATCTGACCCAATTCTATTGATTCAGGCTCAGACTTGCTACCACTGTTTATATTCAATTTAAAGCACTTGAGACTTGTTTCTTTAGAATTAGTGATCCAGCACTAAACATAGTACAAGCCAGGTCACTAGGTAGCATGCTTATTCTTTTTTAAGAGATTATAATTCCATAACGAGATTTCATGGCTCACAGTAGAGTGTGACGCTGCTGCTAAATTAAATATTTAATCAAGCATTAAGTGTGCTCCGCAGACAACTCTACAGCAATCTGCGTTGTTTTTCTCCCCCCAGCCATTCATTTTTCAAAAGGGAAACTGTTTCCCCTCTGCGTTCAAGATCCAACATAAATCTCGGCATCTGAGCTCTACTATCACATCAATATTTGATAATTAAGATGGCTTCCAGAAAATGAGACAGAAGGAACATCAGCTTCAATCTATTTTAGGCTACACCCTACCACACACATTTATATTTACCCAGATTGCCACATATATGCACAAAATATATATGCCCAGCAAACCAACTCGTGGCATCCGCATATGACTGTGCTCCCTAGAAGATTGCTGCTGGTACAGAAGGGTTTCTAGGTGGTTTCCCTTTGACCTCAGACATCTACAGCAGCCTGGAAACCCACTGCATCTGTCCCACTTTGCTAAACCACAGGGATGTTCTCAGAACCGGCAAGAAACGCTTGTGTGACCTGCACTGAGCTCAGCCACTGCAGCATTTTCCATTTACTCCCCGGGAAGACCAGCTATCCTCCAGCCAGCCCTCCAAACAGACTTCCCTTCTTTCGAAACGCCAAGCCAAGAAACCCAGACTCGAGCGATACAGAAGGACAAGTTATCCCCCGCGCGGTCCCAGGATCCGGATCTAAAAATACTCGGAGCAGATCTGATGGCGATCCGGGCGCTGACGGGCAGCGCTGACCCTCCGGCGGCAGCAGCTGAGCCCCGTTATCTCCCCGGCCAAACGTGCGCCGGCAGCCTTGAGCCCTTAATCTGCCCCGCCACCCTCTGCCCCCGCCCATCCAGAACAAATAAAATTCTCTTCTGCTTTACAAGCGAGCTGAGAATATGCACAAAGTTATGTAAACAGTAGATTGTGGGTATTTTACACTTGGCACCGTTCGCCCGCTAGTTAATTTGCTGGGAACGGGGCAAGAAGGCAAATGCAATGGGTCTGCTCAGCATCCAGCGCCGTTCGTTGGGGGAGCGAGTTGTGCCGCACACGCCGGGTTTGTAAAATAAAACCTGGAGGATGCAACCAAATCATATATTCACATACTAAAACAACTTGCTCCTAGCTCCTGGTTTACCACGGTAAAAAACAGCTGCTCCGAGCGCCCCGACTTTGGCATTTTTGTAGAGTTTCTGCACCTTCTTCAAAGGACGTAAAATGAGACAGAAGCGAGAGTCACTTCAGTGTTAAATGTTGCTCGTTCCAGTACTGAAAAGTGTAGCATATGCAAACCGGCCGTTATCTAGGAATTATTTTTAGCTGAAACAGAAGGTTTCTCAAGCCACCAAATCAGCATGGTAACTGCTTTGAGGGAGCCCTAATTTTGGTGCCGAGTATTACACCAGTAACCATAGACACTTAAAAATAGCTCAGTACAGATGTTACTTCTGTTTTTTTTTTCTTCTTTCAAGTAATATTCATCTGTGTACAGCTCATTCTGAATGGCAATTTCACCTTCCTCTATTAATACCAGCACAAGTTCATCCCAAGAAACAGGGGAAAACGTCATATTTTCCAATCACGTAAGGTGAAGACGTTTTGTTCCTAACAGTCATATTTAAGAAAGCTGCATGAACACACATGTATTTGGCACCTGAAGGGTTTTTTTTTTCTCCTCAGTTCAGTTCTTTCCCTACTCCCCCCATCTCAGGTCCCCCCACCCCAGTAAGCACCTGCAAACTTGACCCAACCTCATCTCTAATTCTGCACATGCTTTTACTGAAATAGAAGCACCTTCAGCCTTTTTTGTAAGGTTATGCACTCCAGCCACCACCGTTCTTAACATTTCGGTACTCAGGCTCTGTAACTCTCATTTACATGCATGCTGAAACAAGCAAAACGCTCCAGACTCCGTATAAACTTAGAAAGGTATCCAAGAAAATCCAGTTCACGATGAAAAAGTAATGAACAGATGCTGCTCTTAAGGAATATCCAGATAGTCCCACTTCAGCATCTCAAAGCAGAGTAACGCTCTGCTCATTACGACCTAGTTATTACTATCGAAATTCTGATTATTGCACAGATTATTGCCCTGAAAAAGTAATTAACGAGAGTGGCATTGCTATAAAGAAATGCATCCCAAGGCAAAGATCATTTACAGTCCACAGTTTATAAAATCTCCTGTGAGATTCGATGCAGAGCAGGAGCCGTGCAGGAGGTTTCGTCCCCTGTCACTGAAAGAGCTGCTTTATTTTGGGCTAGAACCACCGCCATCCTCCCTTCAGCACCTGGCCGACAGAGCTGCCACCTTGCTGACCCCGTGTTTTATTCCTGGCCAATTCCCTTCTCTGGTTAATTAGAATATTAAACATGAAAGGTTTTTTCTGTGTATTAGAAGCTGAGAGTATCCTTGACAGCACTCATTAGACTAACACTGGGAAGAGGTAAAAAAAGACATGGACACAGTAATTTAAAAGCCCCACAAATAATGAGATTCAACAGGTCAGGAGGCTTCTAGAGAATTAAATTAAATTAAGGAAGCAGCAGCTTATTTTAAACTCTTATTTTATGTCCTGCTTCCCCCAGTTATCAAATATTTCCAAGTTTTTCCTTTTTGCAAGAGGGATATTTACAGAGAAAAGTCACACTATTAAAACCTCCTATCACTGGACACTGCTTTAAATCACACGCCGACGTTTGTGCTACGCACAAAACCTACCGCCCTCAAAAGGTAAGTGGAAATCTTCTCCATAGCAACATTTATTAGGAAGCAAAATAGGAAGCAACAAATTGGAGAATTAAGGTATAGTGGAAGAAAGTGTATTCCAAAAATAAATAGCTAAACAAATATGTTTTAACGTCATCATCTGAATTTGAGAAGTCTATAATTTTTAATTTGAGAAAATATAATTTATTTTCAGTCCAATTGATAGGAGGCTTACTAGAAAGTATTTAAAGCCCTGCCGTCAGTTCCTTAAAGCAGGGCACAATCGTGACATGTACGAGTACTACACTTAAAAACAGATGGTTACGCAGCTGCCAGCTTCTTGTCATACCCAGTAAAAATAATAATAAAAGGACAAAGAGCTCTTTCTATCTGCCCCAATTGAACTGGATCTCGCTTTCTTCAAAGCTCTACCTTTGGCCTTTACTCGACAGTGCAATTAATTAAACAGCTGAAAACGAGGCAAGCAGAGGTCAGGTCTGTGCTGCCAACATCCTCCTTCCACCCGCAACGCCCCGGCGCTGCTCACACTGCGCAGGGCTCGACGCTTCGCTCTTTAAATGGCAACATCAGATGCAGTCGTGCTGCTTCGCTCCTTTTCCATTCAACCCGGACTGTAATTACAGGGGACTGGCAGCTCTTTCACCAAAATCTCTTCTCTGGAAGTTAAGGGCTCAAATACAATTAAGTGCATTAAATATTTATTTTTAGTTTTTACAAGGAATTGCATAACCTGAAAATATTTTTCATTTTATAAGGAACTGCATCATTTCAAAATCGCTTTTCTTTTGGTTAAGCTGAAGATGCCCAGGTCCATATCGCCTCCACGTGAAACCCACTCCAAGGGGAGCACGGTGGCTGAGGGCAGTGGAGCATTTTAAGCTTTTGTGATTCATTTTGCTACATTTCCTTCGAGGAAGATTAAGAGAAGAGGCATTTCTAGAACTTAAGCAGCTTTACAGGAGAAGCTAGGTGTAGATCCTCCCAAGGTGCTCTACAAAGGCAAAGGAAAGCATTTGCCGTCTTTTTAGCTTCTTTAATACAGGCAAAGCTGTTAGCTCATCTCATAGCAACAAATCGGGCGCCCTTAAAAGTTTTCCTTGTCACTCGCTTCTGATTTTGCCAAACTTCAGTTGCAGATTTTTATCTCAGCTTTCATGCTGAGCTTTCTGGGAAGTTTAATTGTAAACAAAATAAAAAACCTGGAAATTGCTCCTTTCTTTATTTTCCAGGACAAAAAGGTTTGTATTTTTCTTCTTAACTTAAGATAACAATCACGTCTTTCCTGCTACATTTTGTTAGAGTACTATGTACTATTAGTGAGACTAATATCACAAGGTAAAATACGGGCAAGGAAAAGGATGCTAGACTCTAATGCCTACTTAATTCAAGCCTTTTTGAAAGTTTTATCATGCCCCCACAAAACCAGAAGTTTTTACAGCTGAGTTCAGATTCTTGGAAAAAAAAAAATTAAATTCCCCTTCCTTATGCAGAGCACCGAAGTTAAACGTACACCTTTTTATATCTAAAAGGTATATAAATGACATTTTTAAAGTTCAGTGAAGAGTTGCATTACTTTACCAGAAACACTACCAATTAAATCTCAGCGTTGTCAGTAACTGGCATGACAGACGGTTTCAGGCGTCTATAAATATCTTGGAGGAGTTCAGTGATCGGAACAGAAGTTATAGAAATAAACCTCCTAAATATAAAAAACTTTTGGTACTCGCAGAAACTGCACAGTTGTTTAGACATGCATATTAAATAAAGCTTCCGTACATTCGTAGCAGCCTCCAAGCACTGCTACTGTAAATAACTGGTACCCATAAAGTCTTGCACCAAGTTTACCAGGCTTGGCGTGGCGTTTCCTCGGGACACAGGCGAGGTTTCCAGGGATTCCTGCGCCCACCACAGTACTGCCATCAGTGAACTTTCCGTTTCCTTGTTCTACCCAACAGCATGGCCTTACAAAACCAAATGTCACCGCCAGCGGTGCCGGTGCGATGGATTTAGCAAGGTTAGAAAATAAAGAGGGGGGTGGAAAGTTTTTATAGAGAGAGAATCCATGCGATAAATGAGCAAACGACTCTTCCCTGCACCACATCTGAACTTCACATCTCTCACTTTCAGAAATCAGAGCATCATTCTTTGAACTGGAACAGGACAGACATACAGAACAAGTATCTTACTCAGATTAATTGTGTAAGCCAGTAAAGAACTTTCCAAGGCAACCCACGTACAAACTTACCCCTTGGCTTCCTTGAAACTGGATTACTGGTTTTGATGTCACAGCATCCTACAAAAAGAAGTGGAAAAAAAAAAAAGATTACCTTAGAGAAATTTAACGCTCCAACATTCACTGCCAAAAAATACTCAGCTTGATTTTTCACCTATGCTTTTTACTTCCCCCCCCCCCCGCCTTTTTTTTTTTTAAAAAAAGGAAAAAGGTTCAGGGAAGTATACAGAATTCCAAGCAAGAAAATACAAAAAGTCCTGAAGCAGCGATTTGTACCTAGAAAAGGGATAACACTGGAAGGTCGCCAGCGGTACCCTCACTTCAGATAAAGAACAGCTCTGAGGTGGCAGCCAGCGGGGCTACGCCGAGTCCCTCCTGACCCCGCGCCCCGCTTCAGGCACAGAACAGCTCAGCTGCGCATCTCCGGCGCTTAGGTAAGCTTTGAGTTAAACACTGGATATTTGAGGGGAAAATTTATTACAGTTCTAGGTCCGAGAACACGCTAAGCAAATTTTTTCCAATAGAAAGCTGGCAATTCATTGGAAAAGCAAACTGCAACTTCATTGCAAAATTCTGTTGTTACGCTGCCCATTTCAACAATCGGCCTCTTCCTCCGTACTAATTTGCTTACATTTCCCGAAGTCGTACTCCTGCTAGCTCTAAAACCCCTTAAACCTGCTCAAAACAGAACCACCACTGAATTTCAGCCTTTTTGCACTGTGATTGCACTTTTCGCTTCGCTGGGATTTTACAAAGATCACGAAGGCTTTGGAAGTCAAACTCTTACCTGAGGTTTGACTATAGGGAAAGAAATAACATCTGCAATGCTAGCCACGCTAAGTTTTTACTTCTTACGTTTCAGGAGAATTGTGGCTTTATTTCCTAAGTCACACAAACCATTCCAAGACACACGAAAAGACACGCTCCGCAGCACAGGAGCTGTGCTCCACGGGGTGGAAAAACGCGCTGCCTGTGGGATCCCACTGCGAAGCCTTCCAGAGGGACAGAGGAATTTGCAAATCGGTTGAAACGTCATTTAGGAGCGACCACGTTGCCACATATACGGGATACACATTTCAACGGGAAAAACGCCAAGAGTTTAGCAGACAAAGTCCCAACGCTTGTGCTGTCCTTTTTCTATCACAGTTCTCGCACCTCCCAGCGTTATAAAGATCCCACCGACTTCCACAGGATTACAGAAACAGACATTTACGTTTAGCAGCAGAGGAGTTAACAGCTTGAAAGCCCATTAAGTTCATCATCTCTCATAAAACCTTTCCAAATGCTTTCAGCCCAGGAGTGAAGAATTTAAGCCACAATACACTGACATGAGCAAAAAAAAATTCACTAGCAAGAAAATACCCTTCTAGCACAGATGAATAAGCTCATACCAAGACAGTCTTCAGAGCCTTTTAAGAGCCCATCCAATACGATTTAACAGTCCTGCATCACACCCTAAATTGTTGAGATTTATGATGGCGAGATATTTATGATGATGAGTAAAGCAAGAACACACTTGAAGCTGACAGCGCTTGCTCGGTGTTAGATAGCGAGTTTTACAGACCCGCAACAACCTTTATGAAGAAACAATAAACAACATCTTGCTCTTCGTACAGAGATCATTGAATTCCTTGAGTGCCACGACACTGCATACCACAGCACACTGTTCATAGACAGACTGGCCAGCTTTTTGTTCACGGTGTCAGCATGTACTGTGCAGTGTGTCCAGAAATTCGTATGAACATACTTGAGCAAACAAGCATTTGAAACATTAAAAAAATCTGGATTAAAAAAAAAATCTCAATGCGGATCTTGTACAGCTAATTACGGATTTGCGAAGTTCTGCAATTAATCCTGGAAAATTACTTAAGTGGAATAAAAAGCTAATATGAAGCATGTAAGTAGAATAACGAGGCAGTAACAATACAAAAGTACTGTTACACAAATCAGGACAAGCTTTAATTACAGAACTTATAAATTCCCTAATCTACATACAGAATGGTTTGAAGTTAAACGTGTAATCTCAAACTTAAAAATGAGCGTTCGTGTGAGTTAAATGGCAAACTTTAGCTTTGTTGCCTTCAACCCCTGAAACGCAGTATTTCTACGCTCCTGAGCTGCGTGTGCCTAGGGGCTGCTGGGTTTCGTGATCTGCCGTGGCGGAATATCAGCGTTGTAACGCCTTGCCGCGCTCCACAGAGGGGATCGCAGGGAAGAGCTGGATGTTGGAGTCACTGCACCGTCTGAGCTCCCCTTCCAGGGAGAGGAGGGGAAGGCTCGCGGCTCCTCAGCAACGCCACCCCTGCACCTACACGGGCATCGCCTCCCTTCTGCTGGTGCCCAATTCCCTGGCCATGGGTCGTCTGAGAACGCTCATGGAAGAAGAGAACACACGCACACCCTAACCTAATTAAGGATACGAATTTAAGTACTTCTATTAGGTGAAATTAAATTCCTGCGTGGACACCTTCATTCAGAATAAAAGCAAACAGACGAATTAAGCTAAACCAAATTAAAACCATATTTCAATTTATATCTTCACTTTGTTTGGATTAAATTTCCTGAATGTTCTTGTATGGACAAATTCCAATTTTAAAGAGTTCTTGCTACCATTTCCAAAATCCCTCCGTCATCTTCTGAAGAGTCACCTAATTCTTCTTCCTTAGTGATGCCAAGACAGTGACCTTCCTTCGTTACAGCTTCCTAGAAACGCCGTCCCATCCACCTTCAGTGGCAACAAGGTCTTTCCCTCTGTCTGTCTTTCCTTTTAATAAAAACAAGCCATCTCCTCGGCCCTAGGACAGGACCGTGGTACTGCCGTGGGTACCAGTCTGCCTTCTCCAGAGGACACCAACTTACAGGGTTCAGTAAATCTTCGGTATACCACGGATGCCGATGAAACCTCGCCTTTGTGTTCAATTAAGAGGCAAAACAAGACAGATCTGTCCGAGCAACGGGGCCACCGGCACAGCCTAAGCATCTTCCAGCTAACAAATTCTAGCTTTATTCCTCCATGAGACTCGATATACTTAGGAATAGCTACTGGAAGCTGTTTAGGATAAAGACAAAAATCTAAGCAAGAAAACAACAGTTTGAGTATTTTAAACCAGCCACCTGCCAGTTCAACAGGTTTGCTGCTGCCAGGTACAAGATGTTCACCTCTGCAGTTAACACGCTCATCCGTAACGGTGACAGCGCTGGTGAAGAGGTCCAAGGGTGAATGTGCATGATTGCTGGGACCCGTGGGACCAGAGAACAAGCGACCGCCACGCAAGAATAACAAATTTCTAAACTATGCACAGACCAAGAGCAAGCAAAGCCCCTTTAAACACACCTAAGACGCATGAATTACATGTCTGCTCGGGGCTCGCTATTGTTTCGACAAAAGGCTTCCTGACGCAGGACCGAAAGGTTAGCAAATCATTACCACGTCTTCGTTCTTTGCTAGCTCCTACAATGGATCTTTAAGAAAATGCGTCAAGCTTCCTCCCATCTTACTGTAAGAGAAAATGAACTGTTTTAACAAACCAGAGAGTCCTTCCTGCAGTCGAACTCACCAATGCCCCAAAGCTCTATAGGAATAGCTTCCAAAGGAACGTCCAAACCGCAAATGCGTGGCTGTACTTCACTGCGATCTACCCAAATGTAAATTATCGTTATAAATGTAGATAGCAGCAAGAGTACTCAGCAGAAAGCATAAAACTTGCTGAGCAGAGTGAACTCCGCTGGCAGGGAAGCTTGCTCACACAAACCCCGGTGCTGCCGCAATGAGCCTGCAGAGTACGAACACGAGCTGGATGCTCAGGAGCCAGCTCCGCCGTGTCTACCTGCCCTGCAAACAGACCCTCAAAAGGAGCCTGAACAGACCCCAGTTACGTCAGATGACAACCCAGCATTTTACCCCATAAAAATTCACTTATTTGCTATCTGGAAAGAGCATTTCCATGCTTCTGTGCCCAGTTCACTGCCTTCCACAGCTCCTGCTGTATTCCTCGGGCACAGCGGAGAAATAAAGCAGCAAGCTTTCAAATGCTACAGCTCTGCTCTGGGATGCCAACGTGAATCAAACCCCACAGACCCAAATGCTTTTCGTCAGACGGTTCTCCAGATACCGTAAAATTATTTCAGAAGTCATGAGATTAAACCAAAAAACCAAAGCTCCCACAAAACATTTGTCTTTTATTAGCGTGGTATTATGCTCATCTCCATCTTCTAGCTTCCCCGGGCTAGAAGAGAGCTGGTAACCCTTAATACATACTCTGAAAGCTCACAGAGGCGGTGGCAACGCGCAAACAGTTTCTTGCACTTAAATACTCCGGATCTGGCATGTGGAAGCTTGAGCAAAGAGCAGGAGGAACAAGAAAGTGTCAATAAAACACACCAAAATTGAATGTAAAACTAATAAAATACTTTATCGGGTATGATCAAAGCTGGCATGAGGTTTTTAAAATGTTTAGTGGAAAAGCTGGATGGGATATTCCTACACAGGTCCAGAAAGGACATTTGAAATCCTCAGGTCAAGTAACCAGTTGGAAGCCTCCCCGTTTCTTCAGGGAAATACAGATAATTACAGAATACGTTGTTTCGAGAAGTTCTGTTATGCATTTACTGGAATTTATACTGGAGGCAGTGTTATATGGAAAATATTTGCCTATACTTAGTATCGGTGTATTTGTCTGTTTTCTTGAATGTTAAGAGTCACAAATGCCGAGCAAACAGAGCAAATGAAAGCTTACCCTTATTTTTGTTGGAACAAGGGAATTATTTTCAGAATTTAAAGCTTCTTGCAAACATTTAAAATTAGTAGCAAGAATTCCAATAAATATACAGAGAAACTATAAAATCACGCTAACTCCAAGGCCGGCATTAACAGGACATTTTGAACGGTCACGTGCAGTTCCAGCCAGGTAAAGCCGCCGCACCTCAGAAGTCAGTTACAAAAATGAGAAGAAACAGAAATCGCTTAAAATGCATAAATTTCAGACTCGCTAATACCCCAAACTCTGATGAGTTCCTCTTTAATTCTTTGGTTATGACTAGTTTATGTTTCTTTTGCCCACGCAGCGTGGTCCAAATATAGGCATACTCCCTCCTCTACTTCCTCCGGCTTCTCAGCACAACTGGGCAAAGGATGCAAAAAAAGGGTCGGATCCCAATCCGGGAGGATACTCAGTTCAAGCAGACCTGGATGCTTGTGAAAGTGTCCTGCAGACCTGAAGAGAACTTAATGATTTAGATTTCCATTTACGTTTTCGTTTTAAACCCACCACAGAGACTTTGCCAAGTAAAACAGAGACCAAAACCAAAGCAAATATATCCAGTGTCTCGCTGTGACAGACTCACAAGAGACACCTCAGAGTCCCAAAGTTCATTAGCAGCAAGATATATAAATCCCAGGGGAAATAAATACCTTTGAATATACCCACAACAACTTCAAGCGACTCTGTGTGAAGTTTACTGGCAGTCAATTAGCCAAAGCTGGCCCAAGAGAGAACCACTGCAGATTAGGCAGAGACAAAAGACTTCTCCCAAGACATTCCACTTTTTCAAGGCTTATATTTACCTCCTACCAGAAACACAGCAGTAAAAAGCCTCCCGAAGATTCTTTTTTATGTCACGTCTATTACTTATGGAATTAAAATACCGTCTCCCTGCAACACAATTTCCATCTGCAATTTAAGGCCTCCCAACAATCTCATTTGAAGTTGAGGACACTAACAGACTGCAGATGGGATCGAGTCTGCTGAGACTTGAAAATTATAGATCATATATAATTTTTGTTGACCCAAACTACAAAGCCTTCCAGACCTTTTTATACTACATATGCCTTGGAGACAAGCTACTAGTTTTGCTATTCAAATACAACATTCTCAGGGAAAGAGTCTTGGAAATGCCATGTAAATCCACAACTGTTGAAGCAAAAGTTTAGCTTTCTACTCACGAGAGGTGCCAGCAGCCACTGTGACAACCGTCAGCTGCCGAGGCGAGAAACACGGCCATGGGGATGCTCCTGGAGGACTCGGGTCACCCTGCGTTCCTCCAGAGATCGGCACCTGCAAACCCCACCATGCACAAGCAGCCTCCGGGTGGGAGCAGCGCGGCGCTGCGGGGTGGGACGGGCCCGCCGTGGGCTGCGAGCCCCAAATTAACCGATGTACACCCCTGTTCGCTCCCCCTCTCTGAGATTACCCCATTTATTACTTTGATGAGCGAAGTGGCGTCAAAGAACAAAACCGCATCTGTCTGCTGGGCCCAGTTCCCCACTCTCCTACCCCATTTTCCTCTCCCCAACGTTTAAAAGGAACATTTGTTTGGGGCAGAAGTGAGTGCTCGAGCTTTTAATACAAATAGTTTTTAAAAAGGTGCTTTTGATGAAGGTTTAGGAACTGGAGACTTACCAATTACTCTGTGAACTGTAGTTTGCATTTATTATAATCTATCATTTTCCTAATATGCATTAATGGATGCATATTATCACTGTGATATTAAAGCACCTACAAATCCTAGCCATAACACAGTGCAAGCAGCAATAAAATGATAAAGAGCTTTTATGTCAGCCAAAATGCTAAGCTGTACATTTTAAAGTTTTAATTGCTAAACTGCAAAATACATACTGGCTTCCTTGTTTATAATTGTGTAATTTTAAGTGGGCTATTACAGCACAAACGTCACTTCCTCAGTAGGTTAACTTTCCAGGGTCAAAAACCAAGTGTGCCCCTATAAGACAGAAAACAAGTTTTATTAAAAATGTCAGCTCAAAAAAAAGCTTGACATTACTGAAACCGTGGCTGAGTTACAGAATTTCAGTGTTCACAGCCCTTAAGGAAGCATCGTAAGCATAGGAAATTTTACATCCCTACACAATCTGAGCATCAAAGATACCGTCCCACTTGAAATACAGAAAACCACGACCTCTGAGTAAGTTTAGAGAGAGAGCAAGACACACGATTAAGTTAAAAAAAAAAAAGCGTAGCCTAATCAAAATGGCTTTGTGCCTGCAACGTAAAGCAGAAACTCAGTCCCTAAATGGACAATAGCTTGTATCAGCAAACCAGAAAGCAATTAAACTCCTCTGTCATCAAGATGTCACCCCACAGGCACGAGAGCTGAGCTAGCCATGGAGCCTGTTCTCTCATGCATGCCTGGATCTTCTGATCTCGTCTAATCCAGGTTAAAAAAAATCTTCCTGATTAAAACGCAACGTATTTGCCGATACGATTCTTAGCAGCATAATTCATTTGGAAACTTAAACCGAAACAAGTCGGCACCGCTTCCCCAGGCAGCAATGCACAGGCAAGGCAAAACCCCTCGGTACGCCTCCCTGCTGCACGGCAGTTTTAGAGCAGATGCCAGAAATCTTTCTTTAAAGAGGAACCAGGGAAAGGGGGAGAGAGCGAGAAATAGTACGTACGGAGCCAAGCTCCCGTCCTGCACCCTCACGACTCAGGAGGGCGGACGGGGGCCGACGCTTGCCAGCCTCAGAGCGACAGGCTGCAGCACACCGCGCTTTGCCAGTGGTTTTTACTGTGCCGCCACGACAGCGGTCACCCAGCTTTTCAAACCCATCTTTCTTCTTCCTTAGGCCCAAGTGTGAAGCTCCTTGGCGGGTCTCGTCTTTGCAACCCTCCACAGGACAAGCAAACAACTCAAACAAAACTCACTCCAGTGATGTTTTACATACAGGGTAGTTTAAGTTTTATGCTCAAGCCCAGTGAAATTTTTGTGTTTCAACTTGGTAACTTCAAGTAAACCTTTCCAGATGTGCTTCAAAAGAGTCTTTGCTTCCTAGCGCAGAACCAAACTGTGTTTTTCCTGATCCTCTATTTGCAAAAATAAACCTTTAAATTTGAAAAGAACAGATGCCTCCGACGTGAAATCTGGTACTCTGATCATCTTTACCACCAGACTGCAAATCTTGTGAAAGGTGGCTTTGGTAGGGAAGCTCCAGCTCGCTGCATACACTGAAAAATCCTGGGACAAACCACACATCGCTCGCGATCATTAAGCCAAGATGTTTGGCTAGCACAAGGTACAGTAGTTTTCCATTAGAAAGGAAAGCTACGCATATATGCAATTTAGGCAATGCCTTTCAGGAAGAAAATTAAAAGAAGGCTCAATTCCTTAGAGAAATAATTAAAGTATTGTCACTTGGTATCGAGTTTACTCCGATCACTGTAGAGCAGGCGACCTTGTTTGGCTGCAAGAGAACCTGGCTACAGCAAATACACCGGCATATCTATTGGACCAATTCCTTCCCAACAGCAGGAACCACCAAATGACTTCTTGCAATCCCTATTCCTAAATTTCCACGGCAATGCAAAGACAGAAACCTAGTAACTCTTCTTCAAGAGCGCTGAGATGGATACAGAATTGTTCTACGACAAATACACGATCTGAAACAGCCGCAAGAGATGCTGCAAGGATGCAATGGTCCATCTCCAAAGAAAATGCAAACTTTGTTTTTGCAGACAACGGACCTGGGACTTCCAGAGGACGCTGAAGAGCCAAACCTACCCGTCTCCAGAGAAGGGCTCACCTGCTAGGGGACAGGTTACTGCAGACAGAGACACTGCAAGGGGAGAATAAGCCCCAGGGGCAGATATAGGCACAATCTAGTTCATTTTAAGAGCCACAACACTTCTGTTCTGAACACCACTTTCTTTCCGAATGGCCAGTCGGTCACTGGATCCCATTGCTGCTGCTTCCAAGACGCCCAACTTCACGGCTCGACGTAATCGGTATCAAGCGGCCGCAGCTCTCCACCTGGCCAAAGCTGGAAAGCAGTGCAAATCCACACCAAAACGGGAGGTGACTTGTAGTCTGAGGTCAAAGGGAACGCGTATTGTAAGAAACAGGAAAGATCAAAGATGGTTTTGTGGCACCAAGGGCCCCTAGCTCCCAATTAACTCAGACACGGTTACGTATCTTCAGCACTGAGGCAGAAGTCAGCCTCATTTGGGAATCCCAGTTTGGAGACTACAGGCACATTTCCCAGTGGTACAGCACTCCTTTTTTTATGTTTTTTATCTTTGCTTTTCCAGGGAGTTAAGGGAGGCCTACTCATTAAGTCAAGCAAGAGAAACCACAATCATAAAAGTCTCAACTCTTTATGCCTAATACCAGACCACCACGAGAGCTTAAAGGATGATTCTCTGCAGTTTAATCATTACAAACTCCCACCAATTTCACTATTAACAAGACGGGGCTACTTAGTGAGGTTTTACTGTCGGAAGACCAACAGCCAACTCCCACGATTTCCAAAGGCTTGTGAAGGAAAGGCTTTTTGGGGAAAAAAGATCCTTTGCGTCCCCGTGCAGCTTTCAGTGTCTAGTACAACTGCTCAAAGCAGTCTGGTAATCAATTAAAAATACGTCTACAATGAAAGAATTATCAAAACACCGTGCCTGTTTTTTAGTGCAATAACACAGGAGGTCTCCTTCACTCCAAGTAAAATTGTATTTTTGATACAATTACTGCATCTCTCTGAAAAAGAAGTTCCTTTTTTTTTTTTGTTATTGGATTTTCTGCATCCATTACTCATTACTAAAGGGTGTTCCAGACCCTCGCTGAAACCGAGAACCAGTAGCCCTCAAAGCTATTTTAATTTTATTAGTCAGTGTTGCATTCTTGACTCAAAACTATCCACTTAAACGCCCTTACCTTTCTCTCAGGGTCTCGGCCTGTTCTCCCCAGCCCAATCCCCAAGACAGAGGCTCAAGCACCGCTTCCCCTCTTCCACAAGTGCACTAGAAACCGACAAAATTCCGCACAAATGGTTATTTTTATTACCATTTTTCCTGAAGGGATTTTTCTCTTCTGTAACTCAGACTAAAAGCAATAGAAGGTAAAACCGGGAAAGCATAAAACAAGTTGAAACAACATTTCCCAAAGCACTTGTACAGAGATAATGCTGTGCTGGCAAATTCATCACAGAAAATTTAAGCACAAATCTCGAAATAAGTTCCATTGTTTTGTTACTGGGAAGCAAGAGTATGGAGTTTGGGGAAAAGTTAAATTAACACGTCCCAAAGCCCACCCCTTTTTAAAAATAGCAACCCCATAGTCACTTGCTTATACAGGAGGAAAAAAAAAAAGTGGTTTAAATAAAAAAATTAAGTCAGAATTTAAGTCTGCTCATATGGCCTGTATCTATCCCTTTCAGCAGCACTGCTTATCTTTTAGCACGACTAAATCTATTATCAGATACTGTAAGTTAAAGATAGGGTAGAAAAAAGGAAGGTAAATATTGGTATTTCTAAAGCGCAGGCAAAGGAAAGCAAACCCTCTTAGATTTGTTTTTTGAACACATGGATTTGCTTTGAAACACTGTTTTCAACAAGAAACACTATTCCACAAAGAAATTTCCTGTTCTGCCTCCATATATTGGAAATACTAATAAGTGTGATAATTATTAAATATTCTCTTAAGAAAAGTTGAGCAGCATGGCTTCAGCATCTGTACACATTTGCATTACAAGACAATTTAGAGAGACCTTAGTCTGGCAAGAATCCCATTAAGACATCCATGCTCAAAATTCCCTGGGTAATCGTCTCTTGCACGCAACACTGCTTGTTTTTGCAGCAGAATTTTATTGTAGCTATCAGATGATCTTGTTAAATTGGGAAAAGACTGAGGAAAAAAAAAAACAAACACACAACAAACTGGCAGAAGGAAACTGAATCATCCAAAATTCCCAACTCTGCTAAAGGTGAACAGCAGTTCTGGTTTTCCCTAAAGGCTTTACTTAAACAGTTTTATGAGCCAAGAATCATTAAGGGGTTTTAGATTTTCTCAGATTAATATTTTAAAAGCCATTCCTCTAGTACGAGATACCTTGAATGAAGGCTTCGGTGCTTCCTCTGTAAGAAGAGGGAGGTTTGCTAACTGTTTACTAGATGTTGGAGATGCGGCCACCTCTCAAACGAAACCAAAAAGCTTGTGAAAATGCTGAGGAAAACAATTTCAATCACGGAAATCACTTGGCTCGCTATCGTCTATCTTAAAAATGGTACTTTTCACCGATTAGCCTTTCTGAAGCAATACAAGCAATACTGCTTTTGGTCTGTTTTGACAACGAAATCAGGTCTGTGAAATGTAAGGATGGAGGCATTTTTGGTCCGATTGCCCAAACAGGATCACAGCAACTAGCCAGCATTTCTATTCCTGACCCTTCCCACCCTCAATAGGTTCAAATTTGAAACGTGGATACAACTGAAAAATGATGATTTCAAGAAGCGTCACTGAAAAGACGTAGAATTAGCTGTGAAATATAGGGAAGACCAAGATTTGTTTCCCGTCACGGGGGAACGGGAAGCAGAAGTCGGCTGACACGCGCTCGCCTGGCAGCGGCAGCCAGCCGGCCGTTCGGCACGGATGCATCCAGACACCCACGTAACGAAGAGAGGGCCAACGAGGGACCCAGCTCCGTGGGATGAGGCTTCCCTATTTCTGCTGCTCAGAGCACGACATCCACCATGAATACTCACCTACTCTTCTGACCGCTTACATTTGGTTTCAATGCTTCTCTTACTTCAAACTTCACCCGGTATTCTGCCAAATCGCTCTCCTGAACTGCTATGGGGCTCAGCAACTGAAGTCAGAGAGGGCTTGTACCACTGCAGCAGTAACTGAAGCAACTCCCCTTTCATTCTTATATTGCTACATAAATAGAATACAAAGGTTTTCCAGCCAAGCATCTTCCAAGACAGCCATAAAATCATCATTCTTAGCCCAAGACGAGAGCTAATTTTTAATTTTTTTCCCCTCAACTGCCACACCACAAAAGCTGCTTACAGACAATTCTTTATCTGGCTGGTCTTTACCTTTAATGACCATAAAGCGCGCACATTCCCACTGTGCTGGCCAGACCTAAGACATGGATGAAAAGGTCACCCTCACGCTTAGAACTGAAGGTAGTTTAATAGTTAAAAGGAAGCTTCTCCATAACTGGCTGGTACTACAAATACTTTGGTTTTAGTTTTTGCGCTGTACAAAATCCTTAACTATCAGAAGAAAATGTTTCCCAAATTAATATAGAAAAGTGTGTCACGATAGCACATCTTAAACAACTCCCCCTCATCCCCATCATAAATAAGGAAAGTTTCCATAACTGATTAAAACACCCAGGCTCTTCCATCCGAGGCGGAAGGCCATGCTGTGGAAGTGATGTAAAGTGACTACAGAACCAGATTTAGAGCCGAGACTCGTTCCATTTGCCCTCTGCCAGAAGCTTTCCTTCTGTGACCTTACAGAAAGCATTTCACCTCCGGGCTGAAACCCCTCCATCTGCGAAGCACAGCCTAGTACTTCCCAGCTGCTATACGGAGACGCCGCCACTTTGTGCAGTATTTACTGGAGACCGTGCAGGTCTGTAAGCAAGAGCTGGATTGCACTGGTACCTCCACACCGAGGGTCTCCAACCCAGGGATCCTTAGACCCTAGGAGAGGTTCACAGAGCAGCAGGCAATACGTGAAAGAAGAAAACGGAGTGTATTAAGAACAGCTTAATAAAACAACTTGCCATTCTGGAAAACTTTTTAGAGACGACAGCTCAGGCAGAATTTAAAAACCACAACCTTTAAGCTATACCAAAAAGCAAGAATTTATTTAAATACCACTTATACAAGAATGCCTAAGAATTCCAATATTGCTAGCTAGCTCAAAGTCTGTCTAAAAGAAAGGAGTAAGGATACTCTTAAATTACACCAGGTGGATTTCACTGAATACTGAGGCACTCCGGCTCAGACTTCAAGCACCATTCCAATAATAGTCTTATAAAAACGCTGAATGGGTCCAGTCAGCTAGAACTCCCCGTTAAAAATAAATATTTAGAATTACTTCCAACATACCCACTTCACTGTTTTCCTCGCCAATCTGCGGGTTTCCAATTACCTGATTTTTTTTTTTTTTTTTAAGCTATTTTTCTTTCACCCATCAGGTTAAAAAGCCACTCAGACAAAAAGAGAAGCTGGTTAATTACAGCTAGAAACCTGGCTGTACACAAACTGCCAGCAAATGTACAGCTAGGGAGAGCTTGTGGAAAAAAATCTGTCAGTTTGGCATCTTAGGCATTATATGCAACAAACAGATAATTCACCTTTTCAGACCCAATCAAGGTGACGTTGCTTTTATAGCCAAGATGTTATTTTGAGCAGTTTTACCAGCTCTCCCATGTCAGGCTGCTCGTGCAGAGCAAGATGAGACATTTAATATGTTAAAATTAAAGCAAGTGATTAAACACAGCAACACTGGGTTACAACTTATAAAACAGGAACAGTGAAATATCAGAAGCTGACAGTGGTTTCTGACCTAGTTTTAACTGGAGAACAGTCAAAGAGCCAAAAAGACTGAGGCGAGGCTGAAGGTGCTGAAATTCCAGTACTGGAGCTTGAAGTGCTGGGGAACAGGATTAGAGCAAAAGCCCTCAGACATTCAAACTACCGAGGAAGCTGCACAGAGAACAAGGAACTTAAGGTTCAAGAGCTTTAGTTCAATGTCAAGTGACATCCTGGGGAGGAGGGATGGGATTTAAGCAAGACGGCGATGGAGTAACAGGCGTTGCAGGACCTCCTCGCCGTCTTGCTGAACGGTGGCTACGGGGCAGCGAGAAGCCAAGACTAGGAGGAGATAATCTCAAGTTCTGAAACACAGGAAGAAATCATCTTAAAACAATGCGTGTGTGTATTTTTGAAGATGTTTTAGTTGCTTTTCTTCTGGGAACACGAATGTGCTGTCAAACACCTGTGCTCGTTTGCATAACAAGAGAAAAATTAAAACCCCATTACGCAAGTGAACTGCAAGTACTTGGGTACGGAGGGCTACCGAAAGATACAGGGGGGCTGGAGGGCTACCGAGAGATACAGGGGGGCTGGTGCAGGAAAGAAGTGCGATCCCATCCCAGTAAGCAGTCCACACGCCTCCCTCCTGCTCCTCTATTCTGCTGCTCCAGAGGCGAATATATTTCCAGCAGGCAGCTACAAGCTGGGTTTAAGCCTCATAAGCAGCAGTATGTTGCTGGCCTGACATGTCAGATTTTTAAATGACCTTTGTACCGAGAACAGCGTTACCAAGCTGCTAAGAACAGGGGGGGGAAAAGTCGGTTTCCATGATTAGGAGAGGTACATTCTGGCTGTTTGCATTTATTTTAGTTCAAAAAACCCCACCTGTCAGTAAACCAAGCCATAAAAAAAAAAAAAAAAAGAGAGCAATTCTCTCTGAAGGGCAGCTGTGACGGCATCAGCACTGTTAGCCGTTCTTAACGTTGTACTTATCACACAAGGTAAACAGGAGTGACTATCAGTTAATGAACAACACAACCCTAAGGCTGAATTTTAAAGAGTGTTTTCTCTACTGCAATCTTTTAATGAAAATACAGCAATTCTAACTCACCGAATTCGCTTACGAAAGTCTAATTTATTTTAGGACATATTAAGACACCAGGGCTGATTCACTTGCTTATGTGCTCATAAGATGGCTTAAACAAGCTGCTGAAACATCAGTATGATCCTTATCTTCCACACAGCTTTACTACTTTTCTTGCAAGAGAAAAGTATAGAAAGGCAATTTAGAGATCAGATTGACTAACTCGTTCAACCATCCCAGAACAAATCTCACCTAACACACACACTGCTGAGCCTAGGAAAACAAGCCCGGACCAGTTTTCTCCTTGTGCCCAACTATATCCTATTGACACTTAAAGGGAAGCGTAATTACTAGTCTGCCGAAGTTCTACTTAAGACAATCCTCAGACGTTCCTCACGGAGTCAGAGCCAGCCCTGCTGGAAGAGGCTACGATAAATCAAAGTCAGCAGAGCCGGGATCCTAAAGGAATCCCAGAGAAATCCAACCGCCAACACCCCACGAGCCAGATCAACCTCAAAAACTAAAGCAAGATGCTCAGACGCAGCTTCTTTTGGCTTTCAGGCAAACAGAGGTGCTCTAACGCTGAACGGGACTCTGGGAACACAACCCACCAGCAACTCAGTATTCAACAGGGATGCCCCCGAGTCACTGCAATTCCCTACCATCTCACTGTCCTCATGGGGAGCTAGTGATAAAGTAATCACAAATGCCAGGGTTTTTTCCATCGCCAAGACAAGCTGCCCACAAAAAAATCCAGCTGAAAGTACTGAACAAGACAACCCCACTAGATTTTCTACCACGTTATAACCTCAGCACGTTACATACCGTCCGCTAACACAGTGCTGCCAACAGCCTCCTCGCAAACACCATCTTCCAGGGGCGCTTGCCTTGTGCGATAGAAAAGCGAAGGCAGCTGCCCGAAGAAGCCACTACCGAGTTAAACGAGGTACTCCCTTTCCTCCAGCGAGAAGCACAGAACCCGCACTGTTTCAGCTACGTCTTTATTTGCACTGCCAGGCTGGCTGGTAACAAACCTGCTCCAAAAATAAAGCGACAAACAGTAAAAGAACGAACGTACTCTTCTAAACTGGCAAAAATCTACCTCCAAAAAAAACTGTCAGATGTTTCTTTGCTCCCCGCAAGGACACCTGTGAAAGTTCAGGTTACAAGAAATTCCAAAAATGAACATGAAAAATTTTCAGATAAGAACAGTAAAAACATACCACCTCTGCTGACTAAATAGAGATCGACCACAGAGCTGCAAAAAGACTCCCTGGGTCCAAGCCCAAAAGCCCCGAGAGATTTCATACATTAAGACAGAGAATCTCTCTTGCCTGACAGAGTGAGTCGAGGCAGTTAATCTAATTCATACATGCAAAAGAAGCGGTACGGCCACTGAGCTGGCACTTAATTGTCTGACCAGAGTTTTTGGTCTAAATATAACAATCTGCCCAAGTTCTAGTCAGCTGAGACATTTTGCTTTCTTAACTGAGCCCATCTGAGGTTAGAATAAAAGTGCGTTTCTTCCTGCTGTCAGCGTCCGTAAATTTAGTCTTAATGACAAGTAAAAGGCCTTTATATTGAGTTAAACGGCCTTAATTGTATGAGAGGCTAAGATTTGCAGCAAGATGCAGGCAGCACCTACATTAGATACATCTCCAGTGCAAATGACTGCAGAGATTCAGTAGGAAGGTCATGGAAACATGCCTGACACTACAATATTAAACCTTCTAGGTAATAAATCTATTTTTTTCCCTTTGTGTTGAGAAACCCAAAAAGAAAGTGTTCTAGATTTTAATGCAGCAATCGCCACTGTACCATTTTAATGCATTAAGATCAAAGTCCTTAAACGATCCATAAATGATTTCAGAATCACGCCTCTAGAAAAATATTTGCAATTGATTCTAAACATCACTACATTCCACGTCAACTAAAGTGCACATTTCAAACAGATCTAAGATATCCCATTTACATTCATAAAGGTTAAGTATGTTTTACTTTATCCATTACTACCTCCCATTTCCACATTTCTAAAGATTAAACAAAAAGCCGCTTCCTTAGCAAAGCTGTGTGTTTCAGGACTCTCCATCAGCACAGGTCTGCTCCTAGACTCCAGGCTGGGAGAACTGGTTTATTACAATACACTTGCTTGGCTGCATCGTTCTCCTTTAGAAAACCACATTTTATTTCTGGAATAAAGACCAGGATTGGTAGCCACCCATTACATGTGTCGGACCATCTCTGAGGGGCGTAGGACCTACGAGCTTTCAGAAACTGCACGGTAGCCATCCTCACCTCTTCAGCGGCATTAGGGAACGTGGACCCCACCAAGGCAGGAAGCCTTTCAGATCTCACAGCAGGAAAAGCAAACAGAAGTACCAGCAACTTCCCTACCAAAAAATCCTGGCCATGAAAAGCACATAAGTACACAGGTAACTAAAGGTTCTTTCTATTATTGAATACCTATCGGGAGAGGAGGAAGCAGAGCTTGTGGACAGGACCACCACGCTCCCATCAAAAGACGGCTGCCCCTGGCAAGCACGCAGAAGGGAAACAGCGAGCAACGTCGCTGTCACAGGTGTCATTGAAAGCACTTTTCAAAAGAAATTGGTCAGCAGAGCTCCTACGCACTTCTTAAGAGACTATTTATGGGAGTAGAAGTTGTTCTTAATTCTGCGAGAAGCAGCAGCAGAGGTCACGATTCAGGCTTCACCGGCTCTGACGGCTGAATGCCCCTGGAAGCGTGAACAGGTGCCATCAGTATTTTCAAAAATCTATTTTAATGACATAGGAACTATCGTTTCAGAGCAAAGTCCTGCTCGGCCCAGTCTGTCGTCAGCAGCACCCACATCAGAGGCTGCTGAAGGAAATGAAGAAACCCCGTGACAGAAGGCTGCTCCACTCTCTGACCCGCGTCAACTTCTTCCCAGCTCCAGTCATTTTATAGCAGTTTCATTCTGAATCACGAGTTTACGCCTTCGTTTTGGGACAGCGTGCTAAAGCCCCGCAAGTCAGGGAGTTAATGAGTTGCTGCGACCTAATCAGGCCTGCCACACCACACCTCCGGCAAGTGTCAGACGCACAGGGAACAACTTCAAAGGACCAGCAGACCTTACGCTCTCCCTGTGAGCGAGGGCTGCTCCCTTCTCCAGCCTCCCGGTGGAAAGGTGAGCCCAGCGAGAGCCTGACTGACTTGCCTTATATGGCTTCCAAGGCACAATTTCCGCTTGCCCAAGCTCAGGCAGGGTGGAAAAATTTGCTTCCTTGCTACTCCGCCCATCTCGGGCTCTGAAAAGCATCCACTGAATCCTGGATCTGAAAGGAATGGAAGAATTTACACTGACGTTTGCATGGAGCTCAGCTCCCTGGAAGAGGTAAAGCCACAGCTTTGGCAACAAGCTGGATCACCTCAAACACCAGGGGAGAAACGGGAGCCGAAGAGCCGATAGGCACGCAGAGATGCATAGAGAAGTTCTAACCACAGCCTTTATTCTTTGCATACCATATGACCAATTTTTCTTGGTATTCAGATGCACTTAAGCCTTTTAAATTTCATGGCAGCAAGCTTTACAAGTTAATTATGAGTTGGGAACATTATTTCCTTTCACCGATTTATCCATAATACACTTTACTATACACCAGGAGTTTTGTTTTCAGAATCCAATGAATACAGTCTCGGCTCAGGTTTACACACTATTTTCTGCAGAAGGCAGTACTTCCTCTGGCAGCGACTGTTAGCGTTACTGAAGCCTGTCCTACCTTCTGGTCACAGCAAGGGTAACGTAATCTAGGTCCGTGTCATTATCAACTTCTCTGAGCATCTCGGAGAAACTCTCAGACTTGCCGACCACAGAGCAACTGTCCTGCTTGCTGAAGGTAAATACAGGCACGTCCACAGCCCTGAATATATGCGAGTGCAGGAAAGCTGCTGGCTAAAAATGAAGCACAGTAGATGCAGTCCATTAAAAGGCCGCTTCACGCTCAACAAGCGCTCTTTCTTTGTGGATTATCAAGTTTTTTTATTTCTAAAAATGTGCCTGTATTCACTTTTTCTAGCCTTGATTGCCTATACCCAGATCATACCTTTCTTCACAGCAGATTTTTCTCAGTGCAAGTACCCAGGGGGAGATTTATCTCCAGACATCAGTGGTTTGTCTTTGCTTTCGTCTGCTCGTCACCAAATGGCAGAACCCAGCTCATCCCCACACAGATTCTCTCAGAAGAGAGAAAAATGGTGGCACAGGAGCTTAAAAAACTAAGTTCTGCCAGTTCCCTTGTTCCCTTCTTTTTGGGGACTGGGAAAGACAGAAACACAGCCCATTTGATTTTCTCATAGAAACTGGGAGCCAAAAACAACTGAAATCAGCGCCGGAGCTGGAAAGGTACAACAAAACTCACACAAACATGAAGTCTAGACACTGAAATGTGGAAATATGATTCAAATAACCACAACTGGCACGTAATGTATTGATTGCAGCCCATCACAGAACAGGCCCTCAGTGGGTAAGAATATAGAAGAAAGATTAAATTAGCGTCTTCCCCTTCGGTTTTAGAAAACATGGATCCTTTGGGCACAGTGATGTGGATTGAGCTAGCATTTCTTCTGTCCTGCTGGCTTTTTTGCTAGGCTTTTAAGTAACACATCTGCTCTTGCTAAATAATGATAATTAGCTTAAACTATCCTTGCAGCACTGATCCTGTATGAACAAAACTGCCACGGGTGTCAGGTGGCTGCTCTTATCAAAGCACGGCCTATCAGCTAAACTACACGGGTCTCAAAATATTTGAGTCAAGTAGTCAAGAGGATGTTTGTACTGATGAAACCTAAGTACTACAAAGGTTTAGGCGATTAGCTGGTTTTAGGAAGTTTCACGGTAGTGGCTAAACCCCATCACACGAATCTAAAGCAGAAAGTCTGCGTCTACCATTACACCCAACGGCGTGATCTGGAACGGGGGCTGAAGCTGGCAGCACAACTCAAGCCTTTGCTCGCAGTGCTACGCACAGATCGTCCTTCAAGAGGCTGGATCCAGCCTTCTCCCCGTGATGACCTGCTTCCCTGCGGAGCAGTATGCCCCCAGATCATGCCCAGAGCCTTCCTGGATGGCTGCAGGTTCTGCATGTTAAGAAAAAGAGAGTAGAAAAAGTAAGAAAAGTGGTGGTGGTGGCTGGCCTGAAGAGACTGAAGTAAAACATCTTGGTTTTCCATTAATGCCTTGGGCTAAAGTATTCTCTCCTGCATAACAAAGGCCAAGAAAAGTTCTGCTGCACAGAGGGAGAGCAGAGGGTTAACAGCCATCGGACTGCACCAGATCAGGGAAGACTCAAGGTGGGTGGAGGTGGGCAGCTAAGTAAAGTCATGCTTGCAAGCGCTGACCTCTTTTTGAGTTAAACAAATGCTGGTTTCTTTAAATTAAAAAAGGCACTAGTCCAATGTAAAGAAAGGAGAGACCAAGTGCATGGAGCAGTGTTTTTTCTAGACTGCCTTTTCGCTGGAGCAATGCAAAAAGGATTGGATTTTGGAAGTCTGCTTTTCCCCTGCAGCAGTGATACACGCCACCGCTCTGCAAACCAACTGCTGAGGGGTTATTCATGCTCTTTATTGTATAAATTCTTGGGGAAAAAAAAAAAAGCACAAAAAACCAGTCAAAAGGCAATACTAGGTTACCATGGTGTGCAAAAGTTGACTTATGTACATGGGATGTTTCTAAGCAACATATGAGCTACTACAGAAAACTCTTCTTATCAGCAAATCCAAGCTCCTTTCCTGGATAATGCATCTAGGTCAAGCTAAGGCACGTTGAATGTAGAAGCCTAGTTTTGGTGATGTCTCCTCTATATCCACCCTGTATAAAATATTAGCATAGTTCAGGTTATCAAGCTTTTTTTTTTTTTCATTAGCATTAAGTTCACTCCAGATAATGGTTCCTCCAGAAACAGCATTAACCTTAATTATTCAGAGGTAACTTGATCTCAACCTTCCTGACTTTACAACGCTGAGCTGATGACCACTCTTCCCCCCTCAACTTCTCCTCCGATTCCTCAAAACCCAAATAAACCCCGTCTATTACACGACCGTGTTCACAAATTAGGGTATCTGGTACAGGATCCCAGACATATGATATCTCTTCAAAGTCTACCTAAACCCGTGCAGCCACTCCATCCATTCAAATGCATTCTCTTGTGCATTAGCAGCAAAACCACCAAGTCAGCCAAACTGTATTCTTCTCCCATGGATTAGCTGGCACAAATTAGTACGAGAGTGACGCATGCAGTCTGTCCCTTCCCATTTTTCAACATGCACAAACACCAGGGATTTGGAGACGCTTCATAAGTTTATGCTTAGAAGTTACAGGCAGAACCGAGTTTAAATTGTTCAAAATGTCCAAATTGTTTAGGAGATAACACGCTCATTTACTAATGAGACCTCAAATGCTTTTTCAAACTAAACTCTCCCTCCCTTGCCAGTAATAAAGGCTCTTCTGCTATCCCAACAGAGTCGGCGCTATGCAAGTGAACTATTTCAACAGTCACCATCCCTCTGCCAAGCAACACTATGACAAAAACTAACTAAACAGGACAGAGCACTTCAGACTGGTTCAGAAAAAAAAAACCCTGATGTTGGAGGATCACCTGTAGACTCCACACGAGCGCAGAAGCCGCTGGAGGCAGGACAGGCTGCCCAGGTTAGAGGTCACTGGGAGATAGATGGCTGTGAAGAGACTCGTCTGCACGCCGCGTTTGATCAGATATGCTTCAGACAGAAGTTAAAAAAAAAAAAAAAAAAATAGCTTTCCTTTCTCCCTTTGCTACCGTTTAACTGGAATAAGAAAGCAACTATAGACTACGCTGAAAAGGAGCGAGGGTTTAGTCTTGCTGGGTAATGAATACAATTGCCAGGATCCAGCTGCTAGAGCCACTGATAGGAGTGCCAAAACGCTCCTCCGCTTACATATCTTAAAAAAAAAAATAACCTAGCCTCATAAAAATAATCTAAAGCGTTAATCTTCAAGCTTGCTTTCCCCAGTATTGCTAGAGAGCAAAAAGTTATTAACGCCCAAATTCAGCTTCTCCGATTAATGGTGTCATATGATTTGCTGATAAAAAGCAGATCACGTTTGAAAAAAAAAAAGCACTGTCGGTCACAAGGATTCTGTCACAAACTTTCTATTTTCCCTTGGCACGTCACCAATTAGACCTACTTCTTTAGTCTGCTACCACCAGTAAAAAAAAAAAGCATAATGGGTTTATAATTTGCCACCGAATCCCATAGCAACTGTACGTCACTTTAGATGTAAATTACAGACAATTCTTTCCCATGCAATTTGAAAACTATAGAGATGAATCTATAATTTGAGCAGATCCAAATGGTATATGGTTGAGAGAAAAAGCTACCCTAAATAATTGAAAGGAAACTGCCACAGGCCAAAACATTCCTCCTGCACAATGTTAAATGTCTCTTTGTCCCCTTCCTTCAAAGGGGAGGTGCCACATTCAGGTCAACACTGAGAACATTTAGCAGGAGTTTAGCAGTTCAGTATGTTCTGCATATCCTGTCCCATTTTTGCTGATTGCGAGGAGATGTACGTGTACGATGAGCTTCCTTTCCAGCCAGCCTCCTCTGATTCATTTAGTCATGTCACCGACTCATGTTCCCGATGTCGTAATAGCTTCAATTTTGACGGACTACAGCATCAGTGAATTAATAGGACAGGAAAAAACAGGTTACAGGAAAGGAGGAATGATGCAAAAAGCTTTACGATAATTTAATGAATTCTGATTCGAAAGCCGGATTGTTCTTCTCCTCCTGACACCTGCAAGCAGCTTTCAATTCCCAAGTCAGCATGAACACGCATTACCCTAAAGACCCTGTAATGACAGCAGGAGCCTTCATTTTGTATTTCGTGCTTTAAACAGCAAAATGAAGGCATCTGTAACAGCCTGCTCTAAAAGCAAAGTCTGAAAAAGTTCTTTCAATAAGCGGTGACTACAAGGGGTCGGTTTAACCCTAACCTTTGAGAAATAACTCCTGTCACAGTCGGTTTAAGAAGAGCACAGACGGCACAGGGAAGATGACTTGGGAAGCCACGTCTATCAGACCACAGTTCCAAAATTCAGTTCAGCTCGTAGAGCACAGGGGCAACGTGCCTTGGTTATCTCAGCTTAACCCCCAATAAATATTTGTGCATCTGCCAAAGTTCACCAGTGAATCAACCGGTGGCTTCAGTTCAAAATACTCCGTGTAGCAGGGGCAGAGGCGTACAACGTGAGCAGGAGGCACCAATCCGCTGCTGCATCGCGCGCCGACCGCAGCAGGGATGCTACGATCCTCTTAACGTCCTCCTAAAATCCTGAGGCTACCACGCAAGCCAGGACTAGGGCTGGCAGCCGAGTTGAGCCTGGCCTCCATCAGCTATGGTCAGGTCAACACAAAAGCTACAAATAATAGAGAAAGGTGGGTAACTGCAGTCGTTTCTTATCGAAAGACGATCCATCACTCAAGCTCACCAGCACCGCTCCTCAAGCCACAAAGAGAGTTTTTAAATAAATATGTGAAAGTCAGGAAATTCCCAGGTAAGGGTTCCAGGAACAACCCTAACTCTGTTTACATGCCATCGACACCTACACCACAACAGGAGACGTAGCTACTGCCAAGTGACATTCGGGTCTGCCACGCAGCATTTTAAATTGTGCATTAAGATTTCTACTTACCCAGAACCCCCCACGACGTTGCTAAAAAAACGGGTGCGAAAAGCAAAGGATGAATGCCACGGACGGAGACCTAGCGAGGTGCATTAGGTGAGGACAGGTACGATGTCCCACCATCAAGTGTGAAAGGCAGGGTCCAGGATAAAGAATGAAAGAGGAAAATAAGGCAGGGGCGTGAGGAGTTCCCTTGTACCTCGACATGGGCAGCAAGAAAGCTGGAGGCAGACCAGAAGAGATGGGGAAGAGTCATGCCCTGCTTTTTTGGGGGGGTGGGAGGGCCTAAACAGAGCCTGCACACACGCCCAAAGGGAACGCAGAAAACTGCAAGCTAATATAGAATTAGACTTCTTGGAGAACCAAGAGTTGTTTTAGGCTAACACACCAGACCGGCTCCATTTCATCAGTGGATAAATTGACTTGGGACACATTTTCCACCGCTCAGCCTTCAGCTGGGGAGCTCAGCAGTCAGCGCTCACGGTTTCACAACCGTGTGGAAGCAGTTTCAGGGGCGGCAAGTTTCACAAGGAGCAGATGGGCAATGTCTTAAAGCGTCCCCTATGAAGCCGGCGTTATTTTTAAGACTCATCTTTCTTTCAGGTGAGCGCACCCCCCCGCTACTGGAGAAAGAAATCCTTTTAAGTACCACAAGGAGCCCGCAGCCCTACGATCTGGACCTCTTCAGCAGCAGCTCCGCATTCTCCGTACGTGATACAGCAACAGCTTGCTGAAGCGTGGAGTTGGCCATCAACGCGCGGAAGCGCAGCCATTTAGTTCACCAGGACGCAGATGATTTAGTAGAGACCCAAGCGGGAGAGAAGACTCAAGAAGACAAATATCGTTCCTCCATAGTCCTGCCGCCTGATCCACACATGGTACAGCTCCACACCAAGAACGCAACTGCTCTGGCACAAGGGACACTAAAAACAAATGGCAGCTCGCCCGGCTGGGTGATCATTTTTGGATTATGTAATCCCAATACATTATTATTAGACCAAGAACAAACTCAAGCAAGCACTGAAGACATTACCCTGCCTGTTCTGGCAAAGAGACAGAGACTTGTCGCAGAAATCGCACCGACGTGCTATCCCGGTGCACAGAACAGGTCAGACTGCACGCATGTTGGACTTCAGGTAACACAAACAACAGTATTGGATTCCAGGCCATTATACATATTACACAACGCTGTCGTCAGTTATACCACATTTAAAACCAAACCGAGCAGAAGAAGCCTTAGCAAATTTTTTCCATTTACCTACTGCAGACCAAAATTAAATCAGAGCCTAGACTGGACAAACACACGCTCCGAAGGTGTGTTATAAAGTCGTTTCTTGGCATCACCATAGCCGAGCGTTTCAGAGGAAGCAGAGAGGTTCAACAAGCTGGAGAAACTGTTTATAGAACAAATGCAGAATGAGCATATGTGTTTAATAGCCCACTAATTGTTGCGTTATTCACTATACAAACAAGTGAGCTCTTCTGCCCTTATCCTTTCCTGCCCATTGAATCACCAGTAGCCTTTGACTATTTCTCTTTTGGGTGGCGGTGAAGGAAGCAAAGTTCATTAGTGGCCGTTGGCCACCAAACAATCTAGAGACCAGACTTCATTTAGAAAATAAACACCACTATTCATGTGTGACACGGACTCAGAATAGCTTCCCAAAATATTTAACGCAGCTGCCTGTAGTCTTCCTACTCTCCCTCCCCCAAAAGAAAAGGCTTTCCTAATATATAGGAAAGCTTTTTTTTTTCCCCCTTTCTTTTTCAGAGGAAAAGCTAATAACTCACTCTATCCAAGGCACTGATTCTTACTGACTTCTCATAACGCTGATAAACACTCATTAAAATATAAGTTGATAAACCCTGGTACAGTAATTACCTTCGTCCCCATACAGAGATTGCCCAATTCAGTGATGTGATGTAACCAACACCCTAAATTAAAAATAGTGTTGTGACAACATATGGTTTATCCTACAGAAGCTGGCAGGCAGGACGGTCCTAATGACAAACGGGTTAGGTTCCCAGCTTCCCCCAGCTCCCTGGCAAGGTGAGGAGACAGATACGTTCTTCGCAGGATCAGAGGCGGAAAGAAAAAAAAAAAAAAAAATTACAATAAAAAGGACAGCTTTTAATCCCTCTCCGGTCCAGCCTAACGACAGATGCCGAGTATTACCATTATTCTTTATTTACGTGACTAATAAGCTCTCTGGATGCATTTCAAGGAAATATCTCGGAAAAGACAATCTGGAAATTTCAAAATACAGCCCCAGCCTGAACCCACCCCCCCGGGGAGCGCAGCACCGGCCCGGGGGGGGGGTCACACACTGGGGTGCGCCGGGGAGGCAGGGACACCCCCCGAGCCGGGATGCCAGCACCGGGGGTGGACCGACCCCCCCCCCCCCCCGGGGCGATACCGGCCCCCCCCGGGGCTGGAAACCCACGTCACGTTCACGGGGGGGGCCGCACCCTCCCACACGCACACGGTGGGGGGGGGGCACCGATGTCCCCCACCCCCCCCAAGGCACTTACCGGGGAGGGAGGGCGGCTGCCAGTCACCTACCGGGAAGTGCACCGAGAGCCCCCCCCAGCATCTACCGGGGGGCGGCGGCGGGACCCCGGGTCCCCCAGTCACCCACGGGGCGGGGGGGGGGGGGGGGGGGGGGGGCACGTTGGGGTCCCCCAACAGTTACCGGGGGGTACACCGACACCTCCCAGTCCCCCTCAGGCACTGACCGGAGGATCGTGACCCCTCCCCGGTCACCTCCCGGGGGGGGGGGGCCAAACACCAACGGCGGGGACGGGAGGGGGGCACCCCTGGGGCGTTACCGGGGGGGGGGGCACAGCGAGACCCCTCCGGTCTCCCTCAGGCACCCGACAGTGGGATCGCCCCCCTCGCCCCCGGTCACTCACGGAGAAGGGGGGGCCGGGAGCCCCCCGCATCTCCTCAGCCTCTCCCCGGGGAGGGCCTCACACCGAGCGACTCCCCCCCACCATTTCCCCGGTCATCCGCCGCGGTCCGCCCCCCACCCCCCCCCCGCCCCGCCACACACCCTGCAGCGGCAGGACCGGTGCCCCCCCCCCTCACAACGACGCCGGTGCCAACCCCGCCGGTGCCGCCCGCGGGGCTCCGGCCAGGGCCTCGTGGCGGCCGCCCGCCCGCCGCGGGGCCGTGCCCGCCGCCCCACGCCCGCCGTCCCTACCTTACAGGCCTGGTAGCTCTCGAAGGCGCGCAGGGCGCTCTCCGTGAGCTTGACGTGGAAGACGGAGACGCGGGTGCCGCGGCCGAGGCGGCCGCAGGACAGCCCGTACCCGCGCTCCGCCTGCAGCGCCGCCATCTTGGGACCGTCTCCCCCTCCGCGCCTGGGCCGCCGGGGCCTCCCGCCGCTGCCACGCCCCCCTCATGCATTATTCATGAGCCGCCCGACCGTCCCTCCGCCAGCCCCGCCCACTCGGGGCTCCTGTTGCTGGGGCGAGGCGGTGGGCAGCGCTCGTTCCCATTGGCCGAGCCCCGTCGGTCGCCAAGCCGGATTGGGAGATGGGAAGAGAAGGCGGGGATATGCAAACGAGGGCCGCGGGGCACGACGGGGAGGGTGGTTTGGTGCAGCCCTCCGGCGCTGGAGGACCCCGGGGCGGGCATCCCCCGTCCCCCGGGCACAAACCCCGAGGCTCGGCCCGGGGACCCCGGGCTCCCCCCCGGGCAGGGCCTGCGGGACCCCCCAGGCCTCCCCCTTGGGCATCGCCTCCCCCGGGCAGGGCCCGGAGGCCCCGGGTTCCCCCCGCAGCAGGGCCCGGGGGGGGCTGCCGGGAGCCCAGGCCGCAGCTCCAGGCCTCTGCTGCCCCAGCAGCGGCAGAGCTCTGCGGGGTCCGCAATTAACGCCCCCCCCCCCCAAATTAAACAGCCGCTCCCGGCCCCCGCTGCTGCCACCCGTGTGTGGCAAGGGGGGGACAGCCGAGAGGAGCATCCCCCCAGCCCTCGCTGGCAATGAAGAGGCCCGGGCGTGAAGGAATTGTCCTTTATTTGGGAGGTTCACAGTCGGTTTGGGGTGGGAGGACAGTGCTACAACCCCCCTGCGTGAGCAGAGCTGAGACCGGGGCAGCGGCAGGCCCTGGGAGAGCTGCAGGGCAAAGCGGGACCCCCGAGAGCCCGGACCCGCAGGGGCAGCCCGGAGGGGAGGCCTCCGGCATGGCCTTCCCACATCCCTCTCACCGCGGGTTTCTTTGGCTTCCTTTGGACATTGCACGCTCCGGGGAAGCGCCGAGGAGGGGAGCGGGTGCCTGTGGGAGGGCCGAGCCCCCCAGGACCAGGGGAATCTCACTGCACGTGCCCCTGGGCACATGCACCCCGCTTCCCTTCCCGCAGCCGAGCCAGCTGCAGAAACCAACCTGCCCGTGGTCCTTCCACGTGCCTCCCCTGCCGGTCCCGCCATGGCGGCAGGACCACGGCGCCCGCAGGGGCTCACTGGGCTGGGGACAGGCACGGCGTACCGGTGCGCAGGAGCCCCCGCTCCCCTCGACACACTCAGGGCTGGGGGCCGAGCCCCCGCCGCCCCGGGAGGGTGCTCAGGGGTCTCTGCTCTGCCCGCGGCTCCGTCCCCGCAGCCGTGCCCCGCCTGCGCCGGGAGGGATACGGGGGATGCTGGGAGGGGGATCCAGCACCTCCGGCAGAGAAAGCATCCATATTTCTGCAACTGCGAGTCCGTGGGGAGGGGTCGGCGCAGCCCCGGGGAAGCCCCTTGGCAGGAGAGAGGCACATCCTGGTGCAGGTCCTGTGCCGCAGGGCCACCCCGCCGCCATCCTTAGTTCCTCGCCGCGATGACCACGGACAAGGCCACGCCGCCGAGCGCAATGGCTGTTGCACCAAAGAGCCACTTCCAGGGGATGGACTGAGGAGGAGAGATCGGCGAGGTGATGGGATGCACATGGTGTGCCACGAGCCCCGCCGGCAGCAGGGATGTGCCGCAAGCCCTGCCGGCAGCAGGGACGTGCAGCCCTGCCTGTGCTGGCACAGGGCCACGGGGCGGCACCGAGCTCCCAACGCGCATCCGAGATAACGCAGCCCAAAAAGGCAAGTGCTGCGTCGGCTCTGCCCAGCGCGTGGCCGGCACGTCCGCGGGGACAGCGTGTGCCGCCGCCGGCCCAGCTGACGGCGCTTTCCACCGGCGTAGCCAGCGGGCTCCTGAGTGCAGCAGCTGGGAGCAAAGTCCGGACGCCTCCAGCTGGCATCGCCGGCACCCATCAGATAGAGCCAGGAGCACAGCCGCAGCTATTGGCGCTTTCCTGGCACGGCTGCCAGAGCACGGGCCCCCGGGGGACGCTACCACATCCCCTGTGCCCAGCCCGGCGCTCCCCGCCCCAGGGGTGGCCCCCACCCGCTCTGCCACCCCCCCGGAGGGTCAGCACCAGCCCTTACCCAGGGCAGCTTGTCTTTGCACTTCCCCGGGGCTCTGGCAGCGCTGGGATTCCCGAGCATCTTCCTGTACATCTCTGTTTCCACGTTCTTCTGGTCCGCGTGCTTCTTCACCAGCTTGGAGAGCTCAGCGTGGATGGTCTGGGGAGGAGAGCGCGGCGCTGCGGTTATCGGCCCTGCGCCATCCCTGCAGTGCAGGGGAGGGGACGGGGACTGCGGTGCCACCAACAACAGGTCCGATCACCCTGGGGCTGTGCAAGAGCTTCGTGGAACAGCTCAGAAGCAGCTGGGGGGGGCTGATGGCCTCATCCTGCCCCACTCCCCTGCACTGAGGGGCTGCACGAGGCTGGCGTCGGTCACCCAGGCTGGGTGTCCCGTGGGTCTGAGCGCCCCTCTGCCCTTTCTGGCCACCCAAGCCGCTCCCTGCCTGGCAGTGGGGAGCAGAGCCCAGGGCTGATGCCAGACATCGGGAAAAGGATTTTCTGCTTTAATTGAGATGGAAAAGTTTCTGCCTTGGGGACAGACGTGCTCGAGCTCTCCCACTTTTCTGTCTGGAAGCAGGCTGAGAAAGCCGGCTTAAACTCAGCCCGGTCTGAAGCGGGATTGCAGCAAGAGCCAGGAGCGTGTCGGTACCTGCCCGGCTGTGCCGAGCGGCAGCGATGGCTGCAGCTGGAGGGAGCGCTGCAGGAGAAAGCTCTGCGTCCTGCGCGGAGCTCACAGCCTCCCAAAGAGCAGTGAGAAGCACCAGTGAGCTGAGCACGGCACCGCCAGCCATTCCCTGAGCCACGGTGGCCTGAAGGGTGCTGTGGCCATGCTGTGCCCTCTGCTGGGGACAACACGCTCTGGGCGGCTCCGACACCTCCCCGAAACACCGGCACCATCACCAGCCACCCACACCGGCTCTGGCTCACGTCAGCTCGCCCAGAGACCGGCCAGGACTTCACCAGACCATGCCACGCTTGGCACCGCTGCCTTGAACATGAGGCTTTGGATGTTGAGAGGATGCAAAGCAGCAAAGCACCTGCAGGCACCCCCAGCTCACCGGGGCTGCCATGGCGGCGTAGGACAAACATCGGCCTCTGCTCCTGCTCCTAGAATGTGCGTTTCCAAGGGGTCAGGAGAAGGGAGCCCAGCGGCTGATGGTCTGTAACAGCTGAAAGGTGCCGACAGCCCCAGAGAACCAGGTTTCCTCGTCCGAGGCAGGTGGAGCCGAGCATTTCTCGAGCCTGTTTTCACCACCGGTAGCTGTAACCCGTGACTCACCGACGCGTGTTTAACGCTGCCGTCCAGAGCGGCACCGCCACTTCCCCGGTAGTCCCGGCAGCCAGCCGGAGAGGCCAGTAATTTGCTCTACTTGTGGTTTCACTGGTAACGTCACTGCTGGGCATTTTGATTTTTCACCCCTCTCCAATTAAAAGCTTCATTCAAATGGGCTGGGGAGCAGCCGCCCCGCCAACAGTGACATGCCAGAGATGCAAAGGGGGAGCTGCTCCCGGCGCTGCCTGCGTCGCTTGTGCTGCTCACTCACCACAGCTCCCACCCAAACTCGCCAGGGAAGCGAAGGCTTCGAGATCCTGCTCATCCCTCCCCGCGGGTGAGCTCAGACCAGGAGCCACGGGGCCACCGAGCACCCGCTTCCACAGTGCCCCATCCTACCCGTGACCTTCAGGCACCAGGGAACACGACAGGAATCGCCAGGGTCTGGTAAATCGCCCAGGAAAGAGGCGGTTAAAACGACAGACCCAGTCAAGGACTAAAGCCCACTTGTAGAAGCAAGCCCCCCACCTCGACCCTGCGCAGGCAGCACCTCCCCTGCCTCTCCCCCAGGCTCGCTCCTGCTGCGGCCATTTCCTGGCACTGGCTTTTGATTTCTCCCGAGGCTCTGGTCCTGCAGCTGATCATTAACCGACAGGAAATTCCTGACCCAGAGCTCGCCCTGGCCTGGGCGCTGGACCGAGGTCTGGGCTGCTCCCGCCGCCCAGTGAATCACGCTCCGGGCTGCTGAGCGAGTCTGCGGGGACTCGGCTCCGCTCCACTTCCCGCAGCCATGGCACGAGCCACTGGAGCCACCCAGGGAAGCCGGAGCAGCCAGGACCCCGTACACGCAGGATTGCTGAAGCAGGGACGGGTTGGCAGGGAGTCCTGCCACCGCAAGGACCAAAGGGCAAAGAGGGAGTCTCACAACACAGATAAGGGACCCACCAGCCCAGCCAAGCTCCGACGCTGCACCACGGGGTGCATCACCCCACGGCTGCCCAGGCCCTGGGGGCTATTTCCAGCCTCCCTTCAGCCTTCCATGGGGGATGCCGAGGTTTGCAGGGCCACAGACAAGAGGGGAGCGTCCTGCAGACACCCAGCTCAGCAGGATCACTGGCGGCACGCGCAGCGGCCTACCTTGTTCGAAGGCTCCAGCTTCAACGCCGCCTTTAAGATGGGGATGGCCTCTCTGTATTCGCCCTGCTGAGCCAGGACCTGGAAGGCGAGATACGGATTGAGCCGTGCTCAATCACGCTCCGTCTGCCGCGGCTGGGCCCGGCCGTGCCGCGGAGGAGGAACGGCAGCGCCTGCCTCACCTTGCCCTTTCGGAAGAGAGCCTTGATGTTCCCCGGCTGGTGCTCCAGCACGAGGTTACAGGACTTGAGCGCCGCCTCGTAATGGTCCAATTTAAGCTGAGAAGCTGCCAGGTTGTTGAGACATTTCACCTTCACGTCCAGCAGCTCAGCCTCCTCATCCGGGCTGAAGTCGACTGCAAAGACCCCAGAGCCGGGTTACGGGGGGAAGGGAGCCCAGGCAGCCCTTGCCTGGGGCAGGAGCAGGTACCTTTTGAACTGGAGCCGATGACCTTGAGGGCAATGTCATAGGAGTTGATAGCCAGCACGTAATCTGCCTGCTGGTAGAAGAAGTTGCCGCGCTCCCGCTTGCGGTTGGCCAGCTCTATCTTCTCCTTCCCGCTGAGCAGCTCCAGGTCCGGCGCGTCCCGAGCCGCCAGCAGCTCCACCTCCAGGGTGAGGGCCGCGTTGGGTGGGATGTCAGGGCTCCTGTGCAAAGAGGGGCACGAAGCCGTGGCACCGTTGCCACCTCTGCCAGTTCCACCAGCCACTGGGCCACACAGATTTAGCACCACGGCCCAGAAATCAGAGCCACAGAAGCTCCCTGGGACAGGGCGTGATGCAGATTGTTCCCTGCAGGCAGGACACGCTGCCGTCCCCTGCACGTGACAAGCGAGCAGGGTTTCTCTGCCCACAGACGCTGGGCTTGTTGGCTGGGCTGTCACTGGGAGCACAGGGGACAGCTTTCAGAGCCCTGTTTGGGGCCATCCTGCTCTACCCCGTGCCCTCCCCGCTCACCTGCCCTGCGTGCCATAGCAGTACTTTGCATCTGACACGATCAAAGCCGTCTCTCCCATTTCCAGGAGCTGCATGCACAGGTCCAGAGCCTACAGGGAACAACATCGTGGGGAGGGAGCATAAGCAAGGGCAGAAGGGCTGCTTCCGACCCAAAAAACCAGGGATGTCACTGACCCCAACCCCTCCCCACACCCCCCGAGGCGAGGTCCTGCCCCGCAGGGTGAAAACAAGGCAGCGATAAAGCGGGGCAAGCTTCCTCCCAGCCCTGACCTGCAAGACATCGCAGTCCCCCAGCGTGAAGGTGAGGGCAGGGTTCTCCTCCACCACGCTGCCATCCTCCAGTGTGGCCTTCAGGCGGACGGTGACGTCCTGGCCCTTGCGGGGACGGGTGTCCACCCCCTGGCCCGGCACCAGCGTCTTCTTCTTGAGCAAGCCGCTCCCTGGGCAAGGAGAAGCCGGAGGCGCGTCAGCCCATAGCGGGGAGGGAAAAGCCTGACTCCCACCGCCCTGCTCTGGCTCCTGGCCGGCCTTCGTGGTGCAGGGAGCAGCGGAGCCACGGGGAAGCCCGTGAGGCCCCGCGCCCTCCTGTCCCGGTTCTTACCCAAAACATCGAGCCACTCCTGGGGGTCCTCAGCCGCTTCCCCCCCGCCCTGCTCCGGGGGCTGGGTGGCCTCCCGCGGCGGGGCTGGCAGCCGGCCCACGTCCTCCAGCGGGGGCAGCTCGCTCAGGTCCTCCTCCTCCTCCTCTTCCTCCTCCTCCTCTTCTTCCAGGACCTCGAAATCCTCCGCCGCGTCCAGCTGAGCCGCGTCGGCCGTCGGTGCCGGCTCGGTGCCGGTGCCTGCCCGGCCCGGGGAGCCGCTCCTCGGTTCCTCCCCGCTGGAAGCCATCGCGGCGGAGCAACCTGGAGAGAGAAGGGGGGTCGGGCCTGCGCTTACCGGGAGCGCCGCGGCCCTGCGGGGGGGAATGCGCGGCTCGGGCAGGGGAGGCCCCGGGGAGGGAACGGGCCCCGCGGGGGGGGGGGGGGGTACGGACGCGGCCCCGGCCCGGTACCGGTAGCAGGAGGGGCCGCCCCGCGCGCGCCCCCCGCCGCCATGTGCCCTCCCCCCGCCCGCGAGGCCCCACGTCAGCCGTCACGCGCCGGGACTCCCCTTAGCAACGGCCGCCGCCGCCGCGCGCCCCCCGCCGCTCCCACCTGGCCCGCGAAGCCGCCGCCGCCGGCCCCGCCCCCCCGCTCCTATTGGGCCGGCCCCGCCCACCGCGCTGACGCCATTGGGTGGCGAGAACGCTCGTCAACGAGGCGCCGGACGGGGCTTAGCGCTGCCTTAAAGGGGCCGCTACGCAGCACCCGCTCCGCGGGGCCGGGACCGGGGGCGCCCGCCGCTGGGCCATGGCGCGGGGGCCCGTGTGTGCTCGGGGGTCTCGGCACTGGCACTGGGGCGGCCCCGTAGCGGCCGGGGGGGTCCCGGCCCTCTCCCTCCGCCAGCCACCACTACTTCCGGCTCGGCGCCGGGACGCAAGGGCGCGCTGACGTTGCAGGGGTCACGCTCGGCGTGACCCCCGCACCCGGAAGCGAGGCGCTGCTGCCGGTGCCGCCCCCGCTCCCGTCATGTGAAGCGGCGGGACCGGCTCCCTCAGGTGCGCGGGCGGGGCCGGCGGGAGGCCCCGGGGTCACCGGGAGGGGCCCAGGTCCGCGTCTCCCCGAGGGAGCCCGGTACCGGGGCGGGGGCACTACCGGGGCCGGGAGGCGGCGGGCGGGCAGGGGGACCTCGTTACCGGCGTCGGGTGCGTGTGGAGCCGCCCGGGGACCATCACGGCGGCGGGGAGGCGGGGGTAGCTCCGGTACCGGCGGTGTGGTAGGGCGGAGGGGGCCCCGTTACCGGGGACGCGGGGGAGAGGGGTCTCCGTTACCGGCCCTGGGGGCACGGGAGGCTCCCGCCGCCCCGGCTGAGCCGCCCCCCGCGGTCCCGCAGGCCGCCATGGAGCCCACGGCCTCGCAGGTGTTCTGCGGGCGGGTGCTGGGCATGGTCAACGCCGAGGACGTCAACGCCATCATCCTGGCCCAGAAAAACATGTGAGTCCCGGGGGCAACCGGCCGGCGGGGAGCCCGGTACCGGCACCGGGAGCCTCCCGGGATCTTTGCCGAGCTCCGTCTGCTTCCCTCACCCAGGTTGGATCGATTCGAGAAGACCAACGAGATGCTGCTCAACTTCAACAACCTCTCCAGCGTCCGCATGCAGCAGATGAACGAGCGTTTCCTCCACCACACCAAGACGCTGGTGGAAATGAAGAAGGACCTGGACAGCATCTTCCGGAGGATCCGGTGGGAACGGGGAACGGGAACGCCGCTGCCGGGGGGGAGGGAGATGGCACGGAGAGCACGGGGCGGCTCCTCGGGGTCTGGGTGGGCCGCGGGGGCGTTAGAGCGGGACGTGGGCAGGAGCTGGGGGCGGTTTTGGAAGTCAAAATGGTCGGAGAGGGGAAAGCGTGCGGCCGAGCGATGCGCGGAGGCAGCGGGAGAGGAGCCGCGGGGGCCGGAGCTTTGGGATTCCTCGGTTCTGCTCCAGCCGGGATGGTCTGCGCTCCCTCGGGGCAGCGGGACGGCTGGGGAACGCGGGATTATCGGCTTCCCGTGAACTCGGCTCGCTCTCTCCTCCCCCAGGACGCTGAAAGGGAAGCTGGCGAAGCAGTACCCGGAGGCTTTCAGCAGTGAGTGATTCCCCCAACGCGGGGATTTTCCATCGGTTTTCTTCCCCCGTGAAGCGTCCCTTTTCCTACGAACGTGTGAGGCGGCTCTCGGGAGCCGGGAGAAGCCGAGGAGACGTCCAGGCATGCGCTAAAAGCCTGGAAAGCTTCTTGATTATATTAAATGCGGTTGCAAGAAGTTACAAATGGCCCCTAATTTACGTGGCGTTGTATTTTTTTTTTTTATTGACTGCTGCTACAAGCAGGCAAAATTTAGAATTAGAAATAAGCAAATTGTTCTGCTGGGGCGCCTCTCATGCCTGCTGTCGCAGTGGCAGCGCCCCGTCTCGCGTGGCTGCAGCAGCAAAACTAACGTTTGCGTCTTCCCCTTCCAGACATCCACGAATCTCCCATCCTAGAAGATGACGACGACTTCGACCCCGTCCCGAAAAGCACGACAACCACCATCGCTACCTCTGAGCAGAGCACGGAGTCCTGTGACACCAGCCCTGACATCATCTCTCCCACCATGAGTCAGGATTTTGAGGATTTATCCCAAGGCCAGTACGATTTACCGGCCGTGAACGGACAGAGTCTCACAGACGAAGACACGGCCAACGACCTGGACTAAGCGTGTGGGTCCTGCGCTGCCGCCCGCCCCCGGAGAACTTTCTACCTTGTATTTATATTTGTGTGTTTCTTTTTTTTTTTTTTTTTTTTTTTTTTTTTTTGGGAAGAGGGAAGCGAAGGCTGAGAGAAGCAATGGCCGAGTGAAGAAGGGCGCCCTTCTGCCTCCAAACTGCCACCGCAGTGTAAACCCCGCGACTCGCTTGAGGGTAAATAAGTAAAACGTGGGTTTGAAACGCCTCTTGTCCTTTCTCATTTGTGCGGCCAGGAGAGCGGCAAAACCCCACCTTCGACGTCGACTTTGGTGCAGAAGAGCCGTTTTGGGGCACGGGTGTTTTTTCCTTAAGGAATGCTCTCTCTGCGGCTCACGTGTGTGCCCGCCAGCGCTCCGGCTTTCCTGCGGGTCTGTCCGTGCTGCTAACGGCCTCGTGCCGGCTGTCTCCCTACGGCTGCTGCGTTTCCCGCCTGCGGGAAGAGCCTGAGCCGGGTTTCCCTTTGGCTCCTGCGCTGTGTCGCAGCTCAGCCCCTCACGCAGGGCTCCTGCGGCCGCACAGGCGGGCCCGCGCCGGCCCGTTCCCTCCCTGGCCCCTCACGGTGTCCGGGGGATAGGCCCGAGGCTCTTTGCGGCCTGCTGCTGCCCGTGAGGGGCTGAGGGGGCCGGGGCTGAGGGGAGGGTGTGGGGCTGGAGGCCCGGGCTGCGGGCCTGGGGCTGTGGCGGGCGGTCCCGGGGCCGTGGGGCCGGTGTGGGGCCGTTAACGGGGCCGGTGCGAGGCCCTGACAGCGCCCGGGCCCGCGGTACCGGAGGCGGGCGGGGGCCGTTGGCGCCTGCGCACTCCGCCGCTGTGGAGAAAGGGGCGGGGCGGTGACGCGCCGGTTGTGACGCAGCCACGGGCGGGTTCCGGTTCCGGTCGCCCCTTTTCTCAGCAGCGAGGCCGCGGGTGTGCGCGGTGCGGGGCTGGGGCCGGGATCCGGATCCCGGGGCGGGGGCGCGGGGGCTCGGTCCCGGGAACGGGGAGGGGGGTGGGGAGCGCGTCCCGGGTGGGGGCGGGCACGGCGGCGGCGGGGCCCTGTGGAGGGGCGGGGAGGGGACGGGACGGGACCGGGGCCTCTCCTGAGGGCCCGGCCGGGGGTGACATGGCCGCCGCCGCCGCTCTCCACAGAGGCGAAGGGTGCCAAGATGCAGATCTTCGTGAAGACGCTGACGGGTAAAACCATCACCCTGGAGGTGGAACCCAACGATACGATCGAGAACGTCAAAGCCAAGATCCAGGATAAGGAAGGTACCGGTGGGCCGGGGGGGAGCGGCGGGGCAGCCCCCGCCTGCCCTCGCTCCGCGGGCGTCCCCCGCCGCCATCGCCGCCCTCCACCCTGGTGGCTCCTCTCTCCCTCGCAGGGATCCCCCCTGACCAGCAGCGGCTGATCTTCGCGGGCAAGCAGCTGGAGGATGGCCGCACCCTCGCAGACTACAACATCCAGAAAGGTAGCCCGCCGGATCCCGGGCTGCTTTATCTCAATATTTTATGTTTTGGGGGTCCCGGCTGCTCCCCGGCAGCGCCTGGCCCCGCTGTGACACTTCTTTCTCGTTTCAGAGTCCACCCTGCACCTGGTGCTGCGCCTGCGGGGTGGCATCATCGAGCCCTCCCTCCGCCAGCTCGCCCAGAAATACAACTGCGACAAAATGATCTGCCGCAAGTACGTCCCCACCGTCCCCACCGGGTCCCCCCGCCGCCTGGGGACCCTCCTCCCGCTCCCCGTCCCCGGGGAGACGGGGCTTCGCTGACCTTCCGCCCCCCTCCCCAGGTGCTATGCCCGCCTGCACCCCCGCGCCGTCAACTGCCGCAAGAAGAAGTGCGGCCACACCAACAACCTCCGCCCCAAGAAGAAGGTCAAGTAGAGCGGGCAGCGGCGGCCCTGCCCGCACCCCTGCCTGCACCCTTCCAATAAAGCATCGCAGCGCTCAAGCCGCTCCCGTTTTGTGTTGGTTTTTGCCCAAATCGGCCTGGTTTTCAATAAAAGACGGGGGGGCGGGGGGGGGGGTGGCGATCCCGGGCGCTGCCTGCAGGTGGCGGCGGAACCGCGCTCCGCCTCCGCGCCCCGCCGGGCCTGCGCCGTGCCAGCGGGGCCGGGCCATGGTGAGCGGGGCCGGGGGCGGCGGGGGGGCCGCGGCGCCGGGGACGGGGGGGGGGGACACGGAGCCGGGCCGGGCCGTGCACGCGTGGTCGGGGGGGGTCCCGGGGCGGGGGCAGGGGGCTGGGGCGGCGGGGGTGTCCCCGGGCCGGGCCGTGCACGCGTGGCTGTGGGGGATCCCGTGGACGGGACGAGCTGTACAGGCGTGGCCGGGGGGGTCCCGGGCCGTGGGCAGGGGGGCGTAGGGGGGGTCCCGGGGCATGGACGGGGGGGGCTTGAGGGGGTCCCCGTGCCGGTCCGGTCCGTGCACGCGTGGTCGGGGGGGGTCCCGGGGACGGGACGAGCTGTGCAGGCGTGGGCGGGGGGTCCCGGGCCGTGGGCAGGGGGGCGTAGGGGGGTCCTGGGGCCAGGGGGGTCCCGGGGCATGGACGGGGCGGGGCTTGAGGAGGCCCCCGTGCCGGTCCGGTCCGTGCACGCGTGGTCGGGGCGGGTCCCGGTGTGTGGGCACGGGGTCGGGGGGTCCCGGGGCATGGACGGGGGGGGCTTGGGGGGGTCCTGGGGCCGGGCCGGGCCGTGCACGCGTGGCGAGGGGGGGGTCCCGGTGTGTGGGCACGGGGTCGGGTGATCCTGGGGCGTGGCCGGGGCGGGGGGGTCCCGGTGCCCGTCTGTATTGCGTGCACATGGCCGGGGGGGTCGCGGGTCGTGGGCAGAGGGGTGTGGGGTTCCCGGGTTCCCGGTCCGGTCCCTGCACGCGTGGCTGGGGGGTCCCAGTGCCGGGCTGAGCTCTGGCACCGCGGCCGGGCTCAGCCTGGGTTCCCCGCGGGCCGGCACCGGGGCGAGGGGACTCGAGGTCCCAGCACTGGGCTGAGACCCCCCGGCAGTGCTGGCTCTGCCCCGAGCCCCTTAGCGGGAGCAGAGCCGCCCCGCATGGCGGCGGGCACCGCGCCCATGGCACCATCGTCCCTTCTCCCCGGCAGACGGGCGAGGCCGTGAAGGCGCTGCTGCAGCGGCTCCAGGCGCTGCAGGGCGAGCGGGCCGAGGCCTACCGGCTCTTGGAGGAGTGAGTACCGGCACCGATGAGGACGGGAGCCACCAGGGCGGGCAGGGGATCCCCCGCATGGAACCGAATCCCCCATCCCGATTTTTTTTGCATCCTGATGGGAAGAGGCTGCCGGGGCGGAGCAGCGGCTGTCGGGGTGGCTGATGAGCTCCAGCTGGCAGGGGGACGCCTGCGCCGGACACCTGTATCCTATTTTAGCATCCGACAGGGGATGATGGACTTCCGGGATGCAGGCTTGCGAGTGGAAAGGAAAAAAAAAAACCAAAACCCCACAAAAAAAGCAGCTGCCAAGCCCATCCCATGGGAGCTGCCTGGTCGTGGGGACCGAGAGCTGCCAAAGCTGGGCAGGAAAGCCCTCCCGGCGCTGCCTGCGGCGGGGCGGCAAAGGGGGCTCAGCACCGGGCCGAGGACTGCGGGGCGTTGCCATCCCGGTGCCCCCCAGGTGCAGTGATGGTGGTTCCCCCCCTCCAAACCTGTCCCCAGGGGCCACCGGGCGTACCTGAGCAGCGCTCCCCACTATGACTTCCCACGCTACCGGCAGCTGGTGCACGAGATCACGCTGGCCTTCAGCGGCATCTCCCGGGAGGTGCTGTGCATCGCCGGGCGCCTGCGGGACGAGCTCACCCGCCCCGACCTGGCCCAGCACCTCGCTCGCCTCCAGGAGCGGGAGCAGGAGAAGCTGCAGCTGGTGAGTGCTGGGCTGGGGGGGGGGTCCCGCCATCCCGACGCGGGGCTGGGGCTGCTTGGGGGGGTTCTCAGCTCCCACCGTGTCCCCACTGCAGACGGCGCAGCTCCAGCTGGCCCGGCAGCAGGCGCAGGACCAGCCCGACGTGGACGCCCATCAGCAGGAGGTGCGGGAGCTCAAGCACAAGTAGGTGGTGGCCCCACTGCCCTCTGTCCCCATTCGGGGACAGCAGCATCCCCTCCCTGGGCTGGGAACGTGGCTGGCAGCACCTCCACCCACCGGCCAGGGGGTCGGGAGCCCCTTCCTCGCGTTTCTCCCCCCTCCAGCTCCAGGGGGGGCCCAGATGGTGCCTTCAAAAGCGCTCTCGGCCGCAGCCCCGGGGAGGGTTTGGCGATGCCGCGGCCGCGGTCCCCTCGGCCTCCCTGGGCTGAGTGTTTCATAAACAGCGCGGGGAAGGCGAGGCGGCCCAGATAATACACTCCATATGGGCTTTATTTATAGTTTCCATCCGCTCTCGTAGGCTAATTAAAACCATTGAGGCAATCAGCGAAATTCTCCAGGACCTCAAGTACGATTCGGAAGAAGTCGAGTGATGGGTGTCCCCGTGGGAACGGCTGGAGGGGCCGGCCAGTGGAATGGGGGCCCCACTTGCCCTCCCCGGCCCCCACCACACCACCTCGGCAAGGTGGGCACCTTCCCCCCAACCCCTTTTCTTGGGAATGGGCTGGAAGGGGTAGAGACCCCCCCGCCCCGGGAGCAGTGGGGTCCCCCCAGATGCTGAGCATCCCTCGGTGGAGAGGTCTGGCATGGGGCTGGTTCCCCTCCCCAGCTCTGCCGGCCGTGCCGCAGCTTTTCCCAAGGAAAACCACAACCCACAGTGCCAAGGGGCTGCCTTGCTTTGACTCCCATCGGGATGCGTGCCGCCGGCTGGAGCCCCGTGGGCAGCAGCCCCCCCAAAACCACCTCGGAGATCAGCTGTAGCCCCAGCCCCACAACAGCTCCGGTGCCCCACAAGTGCTCTTTCTACAGTCATCCCACAATAAACCTGGCCCCACGGAGCTGGCCTGAGTCGTGTGATCTAAAGGGCTTGTTCCCCGGCCAGTGCCACCCCCTCTGCCTTGGCTCGGTCCCCTGGGACGGGGTGACGAGGGACACGGGTCCCGTTTGGCTGCCCGCTGCATCCCCGTCCCCGCGCGCTGCTGACGTAGACCCCGGTGGGGTTTCAGAGCTTTATTGGCATTAAGCTTAAATCTGTTCCTAATTGACTGAAATGGAACCAAAATAAGGCTGGTTTGAATCAAAATTGGAGCAGGCACTGGGCAAACCCCAGCAGCCTCAAACCAGCCTGCGTGGCTCCCCGGGGACGGACCCCCCCCGCGCACTCGCACATGGGTCCCCGGGGAGAAAAACAGCCAAAATCGCTTCTTGGGGTGCTGCGCCGAGGGTGGGGGGGTCACCCGGGAAGCCCCCGCCGCCCCTTTCATCCCAGAGGCTGCTCCGGCTTGCGGTTAAGGAGCAAAGTCTCCGTGCCCCCCCCGGCCGAGCGAGGCTGGGGGGGCCCCTGGCTGCGGCGGGGTGCGAGCGGCATGGCAGGGGGCTGCGGTCCCATGGGGCCAGCAGCACGTGAGGGGCTCCTGGGGCTGGCCCAGCCCGTCCCCCCCGCCTCGCCCCAGCCCGTCCCCCGGGGCTGCCGGGCCGCGCTTCGCCCCGGCCGCCTTCCTGCTCCCCCCCGGCGGGGCCGGGGCGGGCGCGGGTGGTCCCGGGCGGGCGCCGGGCGCCCCGTGTCATCTTGCCGGCGCTCGGTCCCCCGGGGGCTACAACTTATCGCCGGGAAGAACCTGCGGAGAGGAGCAGAGCCCCGCGTCGCCGCCGGCCGCGCGCCCTGGGGTCACCCCACGTCCTCCCCCCAGCATCCCAGGGGTGGGGGGTCACCCCGCATCCCCCCCATCCCCACCCAGCCGGGGAAAAGAAGTGCGAAAGGCTCCTTACCTACCTGGTTGCGTGTTTTGTGCGATTTCTGCAGCCACACGCGCCACTGGTCGTAGAGCTTGATGCCGAGGTTGGAGCAGCCGTAGGCGTGTTTCTTCACCCACCCGAAAAACTGCTTCAGCTCCCGCCGCAACGTTGTGTTTTGCTCCCCCCCTTTGGGGTCGCAGCCCCCCGCCGCTCGCTCTGCGGGGACAAGGGGGTCAGCGCCGCCGTGGGGGGACACGGCTCAACCCCCCCCCGCCACCGCGCCATAAATAACGGTGGGTGAGAGGAAAACGAGTGGCTTTTTGGCTTCCTGCTGGGAAAGCCGAGCTCCAAATTGGCTCTTCTGCAAGAAATCCAGGTGCCGGGCACGGAGCAGGGAAGGGCCCCCCGCACGTCCCGTGTGCGCAGGGGAGGGGGAGCACAGCGCTGCCGGCATCCCCTCCCTGCCCGCCAAGCGATGCCGGCGGCGCTCACCGCTGCGTGGGGTGGAGGCGGCGGTGGGGTTGCTCCAGTCGCTCCAGATGCCGGCTTTCTTGGAGCCGTAGATGCCGAAGGGATTACAGCGCACCTGGACGAAGTAGACTGTGCCGGGGCGGAGGCCGGCCAGGCGGCAGGACGTCTGGTTGCCCACATCATCCACCACCTGGGGAGGGAGGAGAGGGCAGCACCGGCACGGTTGGGCATCCCACGCCGTCCCCTGCCGTCGGCGGGTGATGCCAACCCACCTTCCATTCCGAGCTGTCCTCCACCCGGTACTGGATCTGGTACTTGGCTTGGAAGAGGAAATCCTTGAGCGCTGGTGGGGAGCTCCAGCGCACGCTCAGCTGATCCTCCAGGTCCCCGACCCGGCTGACGTGCACGTCCGACGGTGGGTCGGTGGTGACTGCGGGGACAGGGCAGGGGCTGGCGGGGCCGGCACAGGCAGCGCCGCGGGGGTCAAGGAGCCGCGGATGTGAAAAAAACCTCAGAGAAAACCTCCTAATTCAATTAGGAGCAATTTTGCTCATATATCACCCATTTCCTGCAGCCCCCCCAACCGGGTGAATCTGCTGCCTGCTTCCCCCCCCCCCCATGAGGTCACCAGCACGGTGGTGACATCACGATGCCGTCACTCACCCACGTCAAGGATGTCCAACATGACGACGTCAGAGACGGCCACCCCCAGCCGGTTGGATGCCTCCACCCAGATCTCGTAGGGCGTGAAGAGGGCCAGGTCCTTGGGGATGTGGCAGGAGTAGGGCCCGGCCGTGTGGTACTCCTGGCACGTGTTGTCTCGGCCATACCACCTGCAGGCGGGCGCTGAGTGCCGGTACCGGCACCGCCGGGAGCCGCGGTCGAGCCAGGGACGCTCACCCATCCCCAAAGGAAATGGCTGCTCGCGGCGGGGACCGCAGCTCATTTATCTGCCACTCAACACCACCGGCATTGCGCTGCCGAGGTGTTGGGTTACCGGCCCCGCGGCGGCCGCTCGCGGCTCATCCGGCGGTTCCCAGCTCAACCGGGGCCGCACGGCTTCTCCTCACCCTCCTCCTCCCCGGCACGTACGGAGCGTGGCTGTCCGCCAGTGCTCGTGGCAGCGGAGACCCGAGGAAACTCATCACATCCCCAGGAGGGGCCAGCCAGGAGGCATCGGGCTCCCCGCTCCCCACCGCCCCGTTCGCCTTTAAATCCCACACTGGCGGTTTTTTAAGAATAATGGGAATTAAGGGGGGGTGGCCCCACCTGAGCTTGTACTTGAGGGTGTAGTTGGTGTGCAGGAAGGTCTCCCCTTCCGTCCCCGGCGCCCATTTGCAGGTGAGGTCCTTCATGTTTTTGGACCAGCAGGTGATGTTGACTGGTTTTTCTGGGGGTACTGGGAGAGAAGAAAAAATAAATAAGAGGCAGAGGGGGATGAAAAGGCACAGCGGCAAAACGCAGCTCGTGGTCTCGGTGGGCAACGCCACCGTGGTCCTGGCTGGCTGCAGGTTTCCAGCCCCGCGGCTGCAAATGTGTTTGCTGGAGGGGTTTAGGCTCCTGCCCGCTCCTGCCTGCACCCGGCCCCTGCCCGCACCCGGCTCCGGAGCTGTTTTCTTTCAGTGACAGCAACCCAAAAAACAAATCCGAGCTGTGTTCCCAGTTAAGTCTCTGTATTCCTAGGACGTAGCATCGTCCTTAAAATAGCCCGAGATAAAATCTTACGATTATTGATTCGGACAAGTGTAATTTTACGGAGGGTTTGCCAAAACAGCCTTTCTGCTGCGAGCGGGAGGCTGCGGCTGCGGGTCAGGGCACAAACGGCGGACGGGAGGTTAAAAACGAGCAGCCGCAAGCAACCGCGCGCAACCATTGCAAGCCCACGGCGCGTTTTGGCAAGAACCGGGGTGTTGATCCCCGCGAGGATCCCCAAATCCTCCCCCGGCTGCGCCGGGACCCGCAGCTCTCCCCACCGAAACGGCAAAGCAGCGCCGGGGCCGGCTGAAACCCGGCACGTGCAACCGCGCCGCCGGCGCCGCCGACGTACGTCCAACGTAAAGGCAGGAGCCGGCCAAGATGCCGCCGTCTCTGCTGTGACACACCAGGTTGTCCCCCGACTGCTGCTTGGAGCCGTTGAGGCGGGCGAGGGCCACGCTGAGCGTGGTGGGGCCGAGGGCGGCGTAGGAGGCGGCGGGCAAACGCCGGCCGTTCAGGGTCCAGTACAGGTCCTCGGCTTTCAGGTGAAAGTCCGGGCTGACCGTGCACGTGGCGACCAGCGAGGAGCCGATCAGCAGGGTGGGGTCTTGGGGGGAAATCACTGCGGGGTCTGCAGCCGGAGAAATAAAAGGGGGGGTAAAAAAAAATTATATATAGAATTTTATATATAATTTATATATATATATATGTATTTTGTATGTATTTAAAGGTATTTTATATATATTTAAATATATTTTATGTCTATTTTATATCTATTTAAAGCTATTTTACATATATTTAAATACATTTTATATCTATTTTATATCTATTTAAAGCTATTTTACATATATTTAAATACATTTTATAGCTGTTTTACATATATTTAAATACGTTTTATATCTATTTTATATATATTTAAATGTATTTTTTTAATATATATCCATCTATCTCACAACACAGCCCCTTGCAGCAGCACTCGCCCTCCTCCGAAGCAGCGGCAGGAGCGCGCGAGGCGCCGGGCTCGGCCGCGCTCTCCCCGCGAGCGCGGGGGCTCCTCGGCGGAGCGGGGGGCTTCAAGCCGGGAAGCGCCGACAGCCTTGGGGGAGCTTTGCGGCGCGAGGCTGGGGGGCTCGGCGACGCTGTGGTTTTTCCAGGGCTGGGTGGGGGCTGGGTTGTGGCTTTGTCAATTTTTCGTGACAAAAGGATTTCAAAAGCAACTATGGAAAGTTTTGGGGGTTGGTTTTTCCCCCCCTTTTCCAACGACGCCGGCCGGGAGCCCCCCCCGCAGGACGCCGCCGAGGGCCGGCCAACGATTCCCGGCCAAGACCGGCACTGACCACCCGCCTAATCCCAACCATGTGCCGCCGGGCTCTGCCAAAACCCATCGCTCGCACCTCGGCGCGCGGTCCCTGCGCCAGGACACCCCGAGGGGCCGCCCCCGGAGCTGGCACAGGGCCCCCCCAAGGGTGGTCCGCACCGGGGGGACCCTCCCTGATGGGAAAGCCCCCCACGCTGCTTTAGTTTGCGACCCCTTCGCCACAAGGCTTCAAAGAAAAGGCTCCCCTGACCCCGCTCCGGGGTTTTCCGTGTCCATCAGCCTTATCGGCTCCATCCGCACGCGCCAGGCTAATATCCCAAATTACCTCCCGGAAAGCGCCACGACCTCCGCTCCCCTCCGACCTCCCCGGCCCCTATCGGCTTTCAGCGCCCACCAGCCGCTCCGGCTCCCACCCCGGCGCAATTAATGCTCCAAAATCCTCGTTACCACGGAGATCCCTTAATTAGCAGTGCCTCCCGTCACTCAGGGGATGCTGTTGGGGTGGGCGTAAAAGCATCCGGGTGTAAAAGCATGGGGGCCCGTTGGTGCCGGCGACCCCGGGGTACCCCGAGCACCCGTGGGTGACGGCGCGGATCCATCCCACCCACCCCCAGAGCAAACCCTTCCCCAGGGGGTTCAGCCCCCGACTCCAGCAGGGCCTCCGAAAAAACCACCCCGGCTCCGCCACCGAGCCCACCCAGCACCCGCTGCTCCAGCAGCCGAGCGCCGAGCCGGGGCTGCTCCAGCGCCGCTGATAACGCCCTACGCTCCGGGCCCTGCTTCTCCTAAATCTTAATCTAAACAGCCCCAGAAACACACACGAGCACCGTAAAACAGACACGTTTCCCGTCCTCATGCGGACCCTCCGAGGGGCCAATTTTATATATCCTTTTTTTTTTTCTCTGCAATTTTTTTTTCCTCCTCCAAGCAGGAGCCTCTGAAGGGGCCAATTTTATATACATATAATTTTTTCCCCCTGCAATTTTTTTCCCCCTCTGCGCAGACACAGCGCCGAACATGTGTTTTAAAAGGGAAAAGTGTGAAGTTTTCAGATCGGAGAGGAAAGGGCCGGAGAGACGCAGGCAGCCTGTGGAATGTGCAAGTCGCAATGAAAATACCTGCTCAGGGGTTTTTATGGCTTTCCTATTAAAAAAAAAACGCTGATCAGGTGCTAAGTAATGCTATAAAGTAAAACCACATTTCCAAGGTGTCGGGAACGTTTATGCTTTTCTTCCGAAGGGCCGGATTTCATTTTCTTTTTATATCAGCGTTTTAAGGAGTTGGGAAAGAAAAGAAAAAACCCCTCCGATAAGTGTCGGAGATCACGCAGTTAAAGATTTATTGAGATGCGCAGGGAGTTAAGGAAAAATACAAATAATTGCCCTGAAGAACAAAAGGAAATTTGGGCAGCCCTGAATTCTGCAAGAAAAATAAATTTTAAAATATATATATATATTTAGAGCTCTTCTAAAGCTCAAGCAACGAGGTTTGCAGGCAGACACGGCACCCGAAAACACTTTATCCCTCCTTTCCGCTGTCTTTTGCCCTTTCCCGTCTCCAACTGGCATTTCTCGTGCCCATCCCTCAGCTCGAGGAGGGATTTATAAAAAGCCCAGGCATTCCAGCGAGCGCGACCGAGCTGAACCGAGGGGAAACATTCGCTCTCTAAAAGGAGATTTGGCTTCGCCTTTCCCCAGCGCCGCACGTCGAGGGGCCACGGGGCGAGCGCTTGCCCCGCTCGGCTGCGCCGGACCCCGATGGGGGGGAAGATGGGGGTCCCGGGGGTGGGAAAGCGGCTGCCAGCAGCACCGGGCATCCCCTCACCGGGGTGAGCCGAAACGCGCGGGGTCAGCCCCAACGGGGTCCGGCCATGGCCCCACATTGCTCCCGGTGGGATTAACCCCTCCGGCCCCCGGGAAGGGCACCGCTCCGTGCCAAAACCCGCCTCGATGCGGAGGCTCTCGTTAACGGCTCCTACAGGGATTTTGGGAGCATTTTTTTCCTTCCCCCCCCCCAATGCCTCTGCAATTCCTGCCCTAATTATTGCTCTTTGAGACTTCCCCGTTAACCACACGTATGGGTCAGGGGGTACGAGACCGGGGCGGCCGGGACCTCGCGGCATCGCCGGTGCCGGGGACGCGGGAGCGATGGCTTTTCTTGGCGGGACCCATTTGCGCGTCGGAGCGAAGATCCATCGCCTTGAGAAATTCCCATCATAGGGAGGAAGCCAAACTTCCTGCTGCGGGGAAGGGGATCTCGCCTCTCCTTCGCTCGGGCCGCGGGGGAAGAAACGAGGCGACGGGTGGGACGGAGCCTAATTCGGATTTAGGGCTCCGTGGGGAGGGGGGAGCCCTCCCGTGTCCCCCTGCCACGGGGAGGGGGGACCCCGATCCCCGCGGGGCTGAGGCCGCCCACAGCTCAGCCCACAGGTGGCACCTCCCAGACCTGCCACCGCCGGGCGGGACCCCCAAACGGGCATCACTGCTGGGCCCCCCCAGGGGTTTTTTTGGGGGGGATTCACGGTTCTGCGTGGGGCAGGGAGCTCCCTATTGTTCTGGGTGGGGAAAAGGGGATTCATTGTTCTCTGGGATGGGGGGGGCACGGCTCTCCGGGGGGAAGGGGGGGTCCCCGCTGTTCTCAGCAGGAGGAGGGGGGGCTCAGAGGCTCGGGGGGGGGAAGGGGGGTCACCACTCCCGGGGCTGGGAGGGGGTCGCATGGGGAAGGGGTTCGCTATTGTTCTCCGGCCGGAGGACGGGGGTTTCCATTGTCCTGGGTGGGGAATGGAGCCGCATTGTTCTCCGGGAGGGGGGGGCTGCAGGGCGGGGGGGGGACACAAGGGGGGCCCGACCCTTCCCGGGGAGAGGGGTCCCTCCTCTCCATGGGGAGCGGGGTCCCTCGCTGCTCCCGGGGGAGGAGGGGGGGTCCCTGCTGCTCCCGGGGATGGGGGGGAACAAAAAAAGGTTCCTCTATTGTTCTCTGCGGGGAGGGGGGGCCCGGCCGCGCTGCGGGGCCGGGGAGGGCCCGGCTGCCCGCCGCGGGGGAGGTGGGGGGGCCCGGCTGCTCTCCGCAGGGGGGTCCCCGTTACCCTGCCACGCAGCCCCGAGGTGCGCCCGCCGCCGCCCCCGCCGCTCCCGGGGCCGCTCCGCATCCCGGGGAAGGGGACAACGGGCACGGCCCGGCCCGGCCCCGCCAGCAACGGGGGAGCCCCGGGGGGCTCCGCGCAGCGCCCGCCCCGGCCCCGACGGGACCCCCCGCATCGCCCCCCGCGCCCACCTTGCGGGAGCGCCCGGTGCTCCCGGTACTCACAGGCGAGCGGCTCGGCACGGAGGAGGCGCAGGCAGAGCAGGAGCAGAGCGGGGAGCGGCGGCAACGGCGGCATGGCCGGCTCCGGTGCCCGTCGGTGCCCGGGGCGGCGGAGCGCACCGGCACGTCCGGGGAAGTCCCGAGCAAGTCTGAGCAACCCCCGGTTACCAAAGCCCTAAATGCCGCCCTGGCCCCGCCCCGCCCGGCCCGGGCCCGCCCCCGGGGGGGCAGAAAGGCACCGGCCTCCCCCCACCACCCCCCCGGGGCCCCGCCGCCCCGCTCCGGTACCGGCCCCGGTACCGACCCCCGCCCGGCGGCGCCCGCCCGGCGGCGCCCGGTGCTGCCGCGGGATGCTGCCCCCCCCCGCCGCACGGGGCCGGTGTCCCGCTCCCCCGGGCCCCGCGGAAGGTGAGTAAGAGCCGCCCCGGGGCCGCCTGCCCACGGGTGACTCATGCGCGGCCTCCACGGACCCTCCCGTGCCCCGGGGCCGCTCCCGGGGCCGGGCCCCCCCGGGGGGCTCCCCCCCCTCAAATGTGTCTTTAGGAGACCAACATCCCGTTATTACCTTTTTTAGGGGGGTGAAAACGGGAGTATTTCCCCTAAATCCCGATGTTTTCTGTCGACCCCAACATCTCTGGGTTTTCCCCCCAAAAGGTGGGAAAAACGCCCCAGGTGGCTTCAAGCCCCCACCGGGTTGGGGCCGTGGTTGTCCCCAGGGGTCCCGGGCGGCTCGGCGGTGGTGGCATGTCCGGTTGTGCCACCGGCCCGGTGGGGAAGCCGTCGGCTTGGGCATCACACCTCCATCGCGGAGCCTCCTCCCGGCCCCCCCGCCCGGGGCTCGGTGGCACCGAGAGCTTTGCAGACCCCCGGCCGGGTGGCAGAGCCCTGGGACAGCGGGTCCCAGCTGTGGCAAGGCCACCGTCCCCAGCTGCGTGTCCTTTAGGTCTGCCTGAGCCCTGGGGTGCGGGATGGGGCGCAGGGGGGTGCCCCGAAAGCACCCCATGCCGGGGGGTGCCTGGGTCGTGTTCCCCCCCACAGCAGAGGGGACACGGAGGGACCTGGTGGCCCCGACCCTGAGGTTGGGATGGGGCTGGGAGCCCCGAGGCCGTGGCACCGCTGCCGTGGCCGAGGTTTGCGGGTGACTCTGGGGACTCGGAGCTGGGGACGCCGTTTCCAGCCCATGGGGACATTGTCCGGTGGCTTTCCCTGTCCCAGGGAGCATCCCCTCGGCTGCGAGGACAGGGACATCGCTCCCTGCAGGGGATGGAGCGGGGGGACAGAGCTGGGGGTGGCAGGGGACACCGGCATGGCCCGGGGTTCCCCTCACAAAGGGGTGACACCATGAGTCAGCCCCTGCCCCACAGCACCGGGGGCCGAGCCCTGCAGCCACGCGGGGACGGGGGGTGACGCTGCGTGGGAGTCACTGCGGGGCTCCGAGGTGTTGGGCATTGGCCGAGGGACTGCACGGATTAGAAAATAAAATAAAAAAAGAGAGCGGGAGGGAGAAAAAACAATGCCTTTTCCCATCGTCCTGTTTTTTGGAAGCTTCTGAACTGTTTTTGTTGAAATTTCCCAAAAATGTCAGGCTCCGGGAGCCACCCAGCCTGAGAAAATTCAGCCCCAGCGTCCGCAGTCTGGCCGAGTGAATCACGGCCGCCCCGGGGGCTGGCGGCCGCCCGGATCCCGACCCACCGCCCGGATCCCCCCGGGAAGCCACCCTGGGGTGGGAGCCAGCGGTGGGTGCTGCGGGGGGAAGAAGAATTTGACCCCTGGAGCCGGAGTTGGGACCGGCAGCCGCACCGGCTGCCCACCTGTGCTGCCTGCACGGCTGCCTGCCCGCACGGCTGCCTGCCCGCACCGCTTCCCCATCCGCCTCCTCCGTCCCCCAGCCAAGCCCCTCAGCTTCCACCCAGAGCCAACGATAAAGTGGGATTTAGCGCGGCTGTTTCGGGAAGCAGGGATGGGTGGGCTCCCTGGGGGGGTGACGCCCGTCCTGGCGCTGGCAGAGGGGACATGGCCGGCTCTGGCAAAGGCATCATCTTGAGGCTTTGCCGGGGGGGCAGGCAGAAGGCGGGGGGACGGTGGCATCCAGAGGAGAGGGGAGCGTTGGTCCCCACTGGTGTCACCTGGGACGTGCCCGGGGTGTCACCCCAGGCGGCTCGGGGGCATTCGCCCTCCCCGACCCACGGCAGCATCCGGACCCAATGCTGCGGGATGGGGACGGGGGGGGACAGAGCCAGCCCTGCATGAGCCCTGCCATGCCTGCGGTCCCCAAAGCCGGGCAGTGCCAGGGTGGTGTCAGGATCCGGCCGACGGCAGCGCCGGGGAGCAGCCGGAGATGACAGAGCCGCTCTCCCGCGTTCTGAGTCAGCGTGTCGGTCAGCAGGCAGATGTGGTCAGCGCTGCCCTTTGACAGTGACCTTTAAAGGGCTGCTCCCTCCTGCCCACGAGCCGCCGCACTTGCCGGCACCGGCCGGGCTCCCGCAGGCGGCCGGGAGGCAGGATCTGGCCTGGCAGCCCCCTCTGACCCCCGGACCGGGCTGTCGGCGTCAGCGCGGTGGTCCCCTGGGGCTGGCGCGGTCCGGCTGCCCCCCCCGGCGTGGCTCTGTTCCCAGGGCCTCTTTGCCCTGTTGCGGTGCAGGATCTGGCCATGGGGCCCAGCTCCCAAATGGCAGAGCCCGTACAACCACGAGCTCCCTGCCCTGCCCAGGCGGGATGTGATTCCCCCCGGACGGATCCAGGACCCTGGGGTGGCCCTGGTGACGTCCCCAAACCCGGGTGAGCATCCTTGGTCCGGCTTCCCACCAGCCATCGCTTTCCTGCCAGCCCTCCATCATGTGTCACCGGGGCCGGACCCAGCACATCTACCCTGAATTAATCTAATTACTTGATTTCCCAGCCAGAGCTCGCTCCATAAAGTCCTTGGACAGAGACAGCATCTGGCTTAAGGGCCAGGGTGTAAAAAACAAACAGCAAAAAAACCCAAAAGCCCAGAAAAAGCGGGAGGAGAGGCGCAGCGGAGCTGCCTCTGACTGCCTGCATCCTTTTAAAGTGACCTGGGGGAAAAATAAAGAGGCTAGAAATGCAAAGAATCCAGCAGTCAGAGTTTTCTTTATATTCCTCTCAGTCACATTTCCACATCCATGGGTAATTTATAACCCGCTTAACCCCTTCCCTGCCACCCCCCCAGCACAACCCTTTCGCTCAAGAGCATCCTTGCAGCGGGCGGCCGCACCTTCCCACCTCTGTTTGCTTTGGGAAGCACAAAAAGTCCCGCGATGGAGTTTGCTGATCTCTAGAGCGGGGAAAAAAAAAATGCGGTTGATGTCGAGAGGGTGCTTGAGCAGCAGGGATGGGCTCTGCGGGGCTGGCAGACGGGATGAGGGGTCCCCTGCCCGTGGGGGGACCGCGGGGACGCCCCGGGCAGCGTGGGGGGAGCCTGTGGCTTCACAAAAGGCTCCAGAAAAAAAATGTAGGTCAGTAGTGATAAATGCAAAAGGCATTGAGTGTTTCTGGAGAGGGGTGGGAAGAGGAGGGGGGGCCGAGAATTACCCGGCAGTAAATATTTGCCAACTTGACTATTCTTGCCTGGGAAGGGATTTTTCTATTAAAAAGTGAGTGGCTGGAGCATGGGACGGCGCCAGGCACGGTGCAGGCAGGTGCGGCAGGAGCGTTGCCCACCAGCCGCTCTGCCAGCACTCGGTCGCGGCTCCCGGCACAGCACTGCCGGCGCTGCCGGCACTTGATCCGCTGGGTTTCGGTCCCTCTGGGGGTTGGGGCTCCGGCTCTGTCCTTCCCGGCCGATGGAAACCTCACCTGCGGCATGGCGCTGTGATTTATGGTGACGGCCCCCAATCTATCCCATTTACTTGGCCATTACTCACCGGTGCTGGACACGAGGCCGAGGGGCTGGACGGGCTCCAGGAGGGGGAAGGGGGGAGCGGAGCCGACCTGGCAGCCCCGCCAGCCCGGCCGGAGCGCATTTTCTCCTGGCCCTGGTTTGATTAACAAGATGAATAAGCTGGCGGAGCTCAGCGGGGCAAGGAGAGGCCCCACTCCCTGCTCCCGGGGGGGCAGAGGACTGCGCTCCCCCGGCCGTCCCCGAGGGGAGCCGGCCACCCCTACCCCTCTCCCCCACCCAGGGCGTGGAGCACCCCTCAACCCTCAGCTGGGAGCGGGAGACCCCCCCTTCCCCGTCCCGGGGTCCTGCCATGTGTTCCCCATTAGGGCTGGAGGTTAGCGAAGCCCCCAGCCCTCCTCCTCCTCCTCCTCCTCCCCCCGGGCCCGCTTTGGGGTGCTGCCATAAATAAGGCTAATGGGCAGGGCAGCGGCGAGGCAGCGTGCGCGGGGCCAAGGCTGCGCCTTTTATGTCTTTTAAACCCTGGGAAATCAAAGCTGTAAATCTGGGGTGTCAGGGAGAGCCCGGCGCCCTGGCTGGGAAGGGGCCCTGCGGAGCGAGGGTGCGGGTGGGACGCACGAAGGCGACCCGGGGAGGCCCCGAGGGCCACGGGGGGTGGCACTTCTGGGTCAAATGCTGGCTGGGGACACGGGGCTCGTCCCCTCCTGGGGGGACAGTCCCCGTGGGGTGCTGGCCTGGGGGGCAGCGAGGCTCCGATGCTGCTGCTTGCTGGTGCCGATGTGCTCCCAGTGCCAGGGCAGCCCCGTCCCTCTGCGCCCGTCTCTGTGCGCCACCAGTACCACTGTGCCCCCCGGTGCCCATGTGCCCCCCAGTTCCCCTGCTCTCCCCAGTCCCTCTGTGCTGCTGGTGTCAGTGGGGCTCCCTCCATCCCTCTGCATCCCCTGGTCCCCCTGCATCCCTGGTGTCCCCCAGTCTCCCTGCATCCCCCAGTGTCCTCCTACATCCCCCGCTCCCCCTACACCTTCTGGTCCCTGTGCATCTCCCAGTCCTCCTGTGTCCCCCCGTGCCTGGGCACCCCCCTGTCCTTAGGCATCCCCTGGTCCCCCTGCATCCCCCAGTGCCTGAGCATCCCCTGGTCCCCAGACCCTCCTCTCCCCCTGCATCCCCCCGTGCCTGGGCACCCCCCTGTCCTTAGGCATCCCCTTGTCCCCCTGCACCCCCCGGTGCCCGAGCATCCCCCGGTCCTCAGGCCCCCCCTTGTCCCCCTGCACCCCCCGGTGCCCGAGCATCCCCCGGTCCCCAGACCCCTCTGTCCTCCCGCATCCCCCGGTGCCCGAGCATCCTCCGGTGCCCGAGCATCCCCCGCTCCCTGAGCATCCGCCGGTCCTCACCCCCTCCCCCCCGCATCCCGGTGATCCCCCCGCTCCCCCGGCCCCCCCATCCTCCCGCACCCCCCCCCGCTCCGCGCTGCCCGCCGGTGCCGCTGGCGGGGGCTGCCGGTGCCGGTGCCGGTGTCGGTGCCGGTGCCGGCGGAGCTGCGGCAGGCTGCGGCGGCACCCCCCGCCCCCGGCTCCCCCCGCCGCCCCCGCCCGCCGCACGGCGCGTCACGGCGGGGCCGGCAGCGGCGGCGGCGGCGCTGGGTTCGCTCCGCTCCGCGCCGCTCCGCGCCCCGCGCCCGCCATGGCGGCCCCGCGCCCCCGGGCCCTGCTCGCCCTCGGCCTGGCCCTGGCCGCCGCCGCCGCCGCTCCCGACCCCTTCTCGCCCCAGCTGGGAGACACCGCCGGCTGCCGCGGGGAGTGCGGCCGCAGCCTGCCGCGCCGAGCCGCCGCCGTGAGTCCGGCCGGGCACCGGGGGCACCGGGGGTACCGGGAGCGCGGGGGGTACCGGGAGGATGGGGAGCATCAGTAGCATCGGGGGCATCGGGAGCGCGGGGCGTACCGGGAGGATGGGGAGCATCAGTAGCATCGGGAGTACCGGCAGCATCAGGGGGAGCAGGGGGGAGCAGGGGCACTGGGAGCATCGGGGGGGACCGGGAGCATTAGGGGGACCGAGGACACCGGGAGCATCAGGGGGACCGGGGGTATCGGGAGGATGGGGAGCATCCGTAGCATTGGGGTACTGGGAGCATCGGGGGGACGAGGGGCACTGGGAGCATCGGGGGGGACCGGGAGCATTAGGGGGACTGGGGACACTGGGAGCATCAGGGGGACCGGGGGTATCGGGAGGATGGGGAGCATCCGTAGCATTGGGGTACTGGCAGCATCAGGGGGACCAGGGGGGACCAGGGGCACCGGGGGCACCAGGGTATTGGGAGGATGGGGAGCATCAGTAGCATCGGTGGTACCGGGAGCACGGGGTGACCAGGGGGGACCGGGGGCACCGGCAGCACTGGGGGTATTGGGAGGATGGGGAGCATCAGTAGCATCGGCGGTACCGGGAGCATCAGGGGGACCAGGGGAAGCTGGGAGCACCAGGGGCACCGGGAGCACCGGTGGCACCAGCCCACCCTGCACGGGCATCACGGCCGCACAGCCCCACACCGGCCCACCCCAGCGGGGAGCACTGGGAGCACCATGGGGGGCACCAGGGGAGCCCCGGTGGTCTCCTCCAGTGTGGCTTTGGGGTGCCCCCAGTGAGGGCATCCACCCCGGTTTGGGGTGCTCGTGGCGGTTTCGCCCATCCCAGCTTTGGGGTGCCCCCCCGGGTCTCACCCGCGCCGGGTTTGGGGTGCCCTCGGTGGCGGCAGCTGCCCCAGGTTGGGGTGCCAGTGGTGAGGCCTTGCCCCCCCAGCTGCCCTCCTGCCCCCCATCACCGGCGGCGTGGCAGAGCCGTCCCCGGGAGCGGCGGCACAGGGCCAGCGGGGCCGAGGACAGCCGGGGTGAGCGAGCGGGTGACACCGTGGCGGTGGCGTAAGCCAGCGCCGGCCCACGGCAGCAGGGATTGAGATGGAGCTGAGTGCCGGCTGCTGGACCCGGAGCATCACGGAAAGCCCCGGATCAGAGCTGCCATAGCCGTGCCGTGCTGGGGGCCGCGCGGTGGCACCCGGGACCGTCCCCAAGCCCCCGCAGCGGCAGGGCCATATCTAGGCCAGCGCCTCGGCAGGAGCCCGCGTGGCCCCCGCTGCCGGGGGTGGGGATGGAGCTGTTTTCCCATCTGGGCTCGAGCTGCCTCCCTGCCAGCACCCAGCCCTGCCCGCGCTCCCCCGTGGGCGCAGGGAGCCCCGCACCCGCTTCCCCCAAGCCTGCGCATGCAGGTTCACGCCGCGACCCCCGCGTAGGCTCAGTGCCCCCCCCGTGCATCCCCCCCAGCGTGTCCCCAGCCCCCCCAGGGCACGCACCCCGCCATGCACACCCCCCGCAGCACAGCCCCCGCCTCCTGCCAGCCCAGCCAGTGCCAAGCGCCACGACAGAGATGGGGGGACCCACTGCGTCCTCGACGGGGACGAGGCCACGTGCAAGCCCGACCTTTGGGTGCAAACCCAGGGGGTGAAGGCAGCTCTCCCTCCCCCGGGGGTGCCATCGCGGCGGGTTCGGGGTGCCAGGCCCGGCTGTGGTTCTGCAGGAGGGTGGCGGTGCCCGGTGCCCCCCAGCCGGGGGGGGGGGGCCGTGGTGGGGGTCCGGCGCAGCCACCGGGCTGAGCTTGGTGCCAGCTCTGCGCTCTCCTCCTCCTCCCTGCAGGATGCTGTTCTCAACGCCTGTTACCGGGGCTGCCGGCTGTTCTCCATCTGTCACTTCGTGGATGCAAGCGCCGAGCTGAACACAACCAGAGCCGAGTGTGAAGCAGGTGAGGAACCGGCGGCCGAGCGGCCCCCGCGCCCCAAACACCGTCCCGGGGGGGTCCCCCATGTACTGCTGGCACCGCCGCGACGCCTTCCACCCTCCCGAGCATCCTGCCTTCGCTCAGCCCCACGCTGTGCCCCGGGGCCGCATCCGGACCCTGCTGCAAACCAAGCAGGGCGCAGATTTACACCCATCGGGTATAAATCGGGATGGGTAGGGGGATCCTGGGGGTGCAGGGCCCATCAAGGGGGTCAAGGACCACCTAACCCCCCTCCTGCCTTGCAGCATGCGCTGAAGCCTACAGCAACGCGGAGGAGCAGTTTGGCTGCGTGACGGGGTGCCGCAAGCAGCTGCCCGAGGTGGAGAGCAGGAAGGAGAAGGTGAGGGGCCAGGGAGATGGGGACCCCCCGTTTCCCCCCTTAGCCCACCCAGCCTGTCCCCGGTGCCACCGGCCGTGGCTCTGCCCCGTCCCCACATCTGGCTCCTTCCCCAAAAGGTCTGTGGGCTGGATGTGCCCCCCGGGGCACCCCGGCTGCTCCGTCCCTGTGCCGTCACCCCGCGGGACTGCCGGGGACCAGCCGGGAAGGCATTCGCCCCCGCAAGGAGCCTGGAGCCGTGGGGCTGCCCTTGGGGTGGCTTCTCTGGCCACCTCGGCCCTCACCAGACCCCCGGCATGGGGACGTGGGGCGTCTCGGTCACCCTGGGCATCGCAGGGACCAAAGTTTGTCCCGCTGCCGGGCAGAGCAGGCAACGCCAATGCAATGGGGACCACTGCCACCCTGCTGAGCCCACCGGCCACCCCCTGCCCGGGACCCCACGGGGGGGACGCTGCGACGTGGTGGCTTGGCCCCTGGATCCCGCTTTAGGAAGGATCCCTTCCTCCCGCGGGAGCTGAGCCCGGTTCCTCCTCTCCCTGGGGATGGAGGCTGCAACACCCCACACGTGCAGCCCATCCCTCCCACCCTCCTTCCATCCCTCCCTCCCCAGCACAGCCATCCAGCTCCATCCCTCCCCTCGCTGCCTCCCGGCCGTCCCCGCAGCAGCCTCACACCTCGGTGAGCCCCGGCGCCGGGACCCGGCTTCCCTCGGCGCTTCCCCGGGGCGGGTTGGGACCAGGCGCGCTCCCCGCACGCTCCCGCTGCCCGGCAAAGCCCACGCTGCAGGATGCCTGCTGCATCTCGCTCTCTTTTATGTCCCCTGTCACGCGCGCCCCTGCGGATGGGTGCTCTGGGCCCATCGCGCTGCTTCCTCCAAAGCGTAAAACGCAGATTAACTGGGCGCGACCCAGGCTGCTGGAGGCTGGGCCAGGCAGGGCGATCACGCCGAATTCCCAGGGTGCGACGTTCTGACCAGTGCTTGCTGCAGATTCCCCCAGTTTTGATCTGTTATCCTTCCCAGCAATTAGCAACACTTCTTCTTCCTACATTTAATTAATTCAGCTTTTGCCCAATTAATTAAATTAGACTTTGGCCCAAGGTAGAGGCTTTTGGCTTTGTACGCCTGCAGACGAAGATGAATTTGTGCTGGAGAAAGCTGCGGCTCCTTTGAAAAACCACTTTGCAGCCTGTTTTTAAGACCTTCCCGGTGTCTGATCCCATTTCCCAGCCCCGCTCCGAGGTCGGGGATGAGTATCGGGGGGCGAGCGGCTGACCGGGAGGGGCCGTCACCCCCTTCACCCACCCAAAGCATTTTTCCTTCGGGTTCCCAGACAAGCAGGCAAAGCAGATTTAGTATAATAATTAGATACAGAATCTGACCTATTTATTTCCTGTTTGCTGGTTTGACCGTGCAAGGGGCTGTCGGAAAATGTTCGAAGCCAGTGGCAGGGAGCAGCCAAGCGGATTCCAGCAGGGATGCTTTAAAAATAACAAACGGCCGCGACGGCCAAGAATCCAGGGCACGGAGAGGCTGCCAGGAGAGAAACGCCCTCGGCATCTCGGCCGCTCCGCTCCTATTGTTTAAAGCGCTGGTGGGAGCGCGGGGCTGCCGAGGGGCTGGGTGATGGCCCTGGGGCTGGGTGATGGCCCTGGGGACCGCGGCCCCCGGCTCGGCGACCCTCCCGGGGCCAGCCCATGGGTCCTGCACATCCCCAACGCTGGGAGAAGGAGGCTGAGCCCCAGACCTGAGCGCCGGGCTCAATCCAGCCACATCCTCAGGGTGGGATGGTGTCTGCCGGGGTGGGTGACGAGGGGACGGCGGTGACACGATGTCCCTGCTCCTTTGCAGAGCCTGGAGCTGAAGGTGCCGTCGTTCTCCATGTTCGATTTGGTCTCCACCTTCTGCAATGACATCGTCAGCTCTGCCCAGAGCTTCATCTCCTCCACCTGGACCTTCTACCTGCAGGCAGACGATGGCAAAGTCGTGGTGTTTCAGGTGGGGGTGTCCTGCGTCCCCTCTCTGCTGGGTGCCAAGAGGGGTGGGGACCCCCTTGCTCACCGCTTTCTCCCTCTTTCCCTGCCGACCCGCCAGTCCCAGCCCGAGATGGAGTATCCAGTACCCGAGGCGCAGGAGACCCAGCCGGCGCGGCCGGGACCGGGGTCCAGCCCCCGCGTCCCCCAGCCCCACACAGGTGCGGGGGGGGGCCGGGAGCCTCCGAGCCCTCCTGGCTCTCATCCGATTTCTCCAGAGCTAAACAAATTACCCGCTTCTCGGGCCTGATTAGCTTCCCACACCCCGCACCCACGCAGGGGGCGTGAGTCTGGACTCGGGACCCTCTCCAAGAAGCTGCCGGGGTCCTCTGCACCCCCCAAGCGGGCAGAGGGTCCCGGGGGGAGAGGGGACCACCCGGCACCCCTGCACCCGACCATGTGCTGGCAAGGGGAGGGGGAGCGGGGCAGGTTTGCCTGCCGCGGGTGCCGGGGCTCAGCATCGCCTCTGCCCCGCCAGGCCCCCGGGTGAAGGGGGAGAAGCCCCCCGTGAAGGAGCCGCGGGGCAAAGCCAAGCCGCAGCACGCGGACCCCCCGCAGCCGGAGCACGACTTCCTCGGCTGCATGTCCAAGTAGGTGCAGCAGGGCTGCGCGGGGTCCGGGGGGGTCTGGACCTGCCAGACACGCCAGAGCAGATGCTCCCCCCCCAATTCCCACCCTCTGCCCTGCCATAAACTCATCCTTTTTTCTTTGGCGGGGGGTGGTGGGGTGTTACAGGCGCTCGGGCCTTCCTCGCTGGATCCTGGCCGCCTGCCTCTTCCTCTCCATCATGGTGATGCTGTGGCTGAGCTGTGCCAGTTTGGTGACTGCTCCTGAGCAGCACGTCAAGACCCAGGTACGGGGCGAGCGGTGCTCAGCGCAGCACAGGGGGGTCCTACGGGGGTCCCTGACACCCTAGGTCTCCCCATCGCTGCTGGGTGAGACATGGCCAGGGTGTTTGTGGTCCCTGGCCACCATACTGGGCTCGCCGGCATGTCCATGCTGCATGGTACGTCCCCAGCCAGCCCTGCGGTGTTCCCGGTCTGGGGACAAGGGGGTCCTGGCCCCTGCTCCGGGGCTGCATGGTCCCCTCTGCCTCTCTTCCAGCCTCTGAGCATCAACGGGGACAAGGAGTACCTGGAGGACCTGGACGGCCCCGGCGCCTTCCCCCTGCCGCCCGTCATCGCTGTCACCCTGTGCCCTGCGCACAGCGGCGAGGACGCGGGGCCGCTGCCCCTCAAAGTCGACCTGGACAAGACCGTCCTGTAGTGCTCCCACCCCTTCCCATCACCTCCACACCACCTCCCCGTCACCGTCCCCACGGCATCATCCCCGGTCCCACTCTGCTGCCCCTCCGGCTGCCCCATGTCCCCGGCTCCTGGCGGGGCAGCTCTGGCTCTGGCACGGGGGGACTGGGGGTACGATCTGGTTCGGTCCCGCTCTCCTCCCCAGGGACGGCCGCTGCAGAGGAGGCTCCCGGGAGCTGGGCAGCGGCTTTGCCTCCTCCATAGATGTGCTGTTTGCTGGGATCCTGGTTTCCAGCGCTCGGGAGCCAAGAGAGGAGCTGCCAGAGCGGGGAGGCCGGGGGGAGCCCGTCCTCGTAGCGGGGCGGTCCGTCTCCTCCCGACCGGAGCCCCCGGGGCCCCGCAGCCCTCCGGGCATGGGTCCAGCGCTGGGCAGGAGGGAGCCGGCTGCGGTGGGGGATGGAGAGTGTCTGCAGCGTTCTGGGCTTTGGCTCGGCACATCCCCGGCCTCCCACCTTGGGCTGAGCCTACAAGGCGCCGTCTCCGGCCCTGGGAACTCCCTTCCGCCGGCCGGAGCCGATTGCCTTGGGGAGTCGAAACGTGGCGAATGGATTTGGCGTTGGCAGCCGGAGAGAGGAGCGGATCTTGCTGCCTCCGTGCCCACGCGAGGACCCAGCCAGCCCCTTCCCAGAGCTGCGGAGGGGCCCCGGGATGGCTCCTTCCCCTCCCTGCTCCGTGATGCCTTTGGGGTGGCTGGCCCCGATGCCGACGGGCTGCTGGTGGGCCTGAGCAGGGGACGAGGCGGCGTTTCCCTGCCTTGTGCTGCTGTGGCGCGTCCAGGCTCGGGCAGGAGGTGGGAGCTGCCAGGACACCTCCGTCCTGGGCTCAGCATCCCTGCCCGATGCCGGGAGCGGCTCAGCCTGTGGGGCTGTAGCTGATGGCAGGACCTAGCAGCAGCCAGCCTCCGGGTCCCCGGGCTCACAGCACTGCCCTGGAAGCGGGGGCCAGCCCTGGGGTCTCCCAGCCAAGCGGGGACCCCCTCGGCTCACCCCGGCACAGCTCCTTGGCATGGAGGGGTCCCCTCCCTCCCCCCGCTCCGCAGGGCCCCGCTCCCACAGCCGGGCTCGGTGCAAGCCGGGGCATCTCCCCATCTCCCCGCCATCCTCCATCACTTGACTTTGTGTGTCGTTTTGTGGTTTGATTTGCACCGGCATGTGGTTCATCAGCCCCGGCGCCCCGTGGGGACCCCCCTGTGCTTGGGAGGGACGGCCCGGCAGCGGCGGCGGTCCCTGCCATCCATGTGTCCACCTAACACGTCTGTACAGATTAACTTATTACCTGCGACTCCCCACCCTTGGATTTTTAGGCTCTCTCCGTGTGCCGGCCGCTCCCCGGCGCTGAGCGGTCTTGGGGGGCCATGGCACGGTGGATGGGGGGCTCTCATCCCCATCCCCGCCAGTTTTGTGCTGCTCCGTATCACCTTCACCCGTGCAACATATCTGGGTTTGGGGAACTGGGTTGGGGGAGGGACCGGGGGGGTCTTGTGTCCGTTTTGGGGTACACTTTTCATTGTCACTTCGTGGCCGCTCGGCTCAGCGTGAAGCTCGGTGGAGTCTGTGGTGTTGTTCTGGCCACGGCGGCTCTCCCCGTCCCCGGGGTGCAACCGCGCTGGGCTGCGAGCTCAGGGGAGAGGGCGGCCACGGAGCCCCCCCGGCTTCGCTTCCAAAGGGCAAACCCAGCCCCAAGCCGGCTGGGCGGCGCGGGCGGAGGGGAAATAAAAGGTTTGTACCAGACCCAGACGAGTCGGTGGCTTCACGGGGTGCCCGTCGCCAGCTGGGGAGCGGGTTTGAGCCCTGGCATGGGGCCGGCGGGAGGGCGCGGGTCGGTTCCCAGCTCACCGTGCCGTCTTGGCAAGGTGCGCCGGGATGAAACCTCCGGCAAACCGGAGAGAAATCCCCTGCTTGGGCTGTTTTGCACGGACACGGAGCAATGCTCCTCTCCGCTGCAGGCGGTGGGGCTGGCAGAGAGATTCAGCATCAAGCGTAAAAGGAGATGGTGCGTTCCCTGGGGAGCTGGTACCAACGCCCGCGGGCTGGGTGGGCTCGCTGGGTGCTGGGAGGGCGCGGGGCGGGAGGGGGCCGTGCACCCCAAGACGTCCACCCGTCCGCCGCGAGGAGGAGGAGGCTGAGACACGGCAGTGGGGAGGACTGCGTGCACGTGCTCACGCGTGTGTATAAAGAAGGGCTGGGGAATGAGGGTTTTCCCACTGAAAATCGCTCGCTGACACCCGGGCGCCCATTTCGAGGAGGGAAAGCATAAATCGGGCCGTGCACGCGTGCGACACGTCAGCATAACGCGCCGCGGCCGCCTCGGCTCGAGGGCTGGGACGCGCTCGCACGTGCACGCGCCCACCTTTCCCCGCGGCGTGTGTTTTTCCTGGCATGGCGCCCGTGTCCACGCCACAGTCGAGCTCTCCCCATGCCAAGCACGACACAAAAGCTCACACAAGGGCCTGGAGGCTTGTTTTTAGCACTTCAGTAGCTCAGCGGGGTCCCGTCCTTGGAGCCAGCGGTGGCGTGGGGCCCCCGAGGAGCTGGGGCTGGTGCTGGCCTCAGCTGCTTGTTTTCTCCGGGATGCGGAGCCAGGGACGAGGAGGTGCTGCCCGACCCTGGGGAGGGCTGCGCATGGGTGCTGGGGTGCTCAGTGTGAGTCGCAGGATCTCCAAAGGGGATGCAGAGCCTGCTCCGCTGCCTGCCAGCTGCCTCTGCTGCCGGAGCACGGCCCCCACTTGGCCCTAAATTGGGGGTGCGATGTCACCCCCACGCAGCGCGGCAACGCCGGGTGCTGGAGGGGGATGCTGCAGTCTGCGGGCTGGGCTCAGCTCACTGAACGGATGGGAGAGGGATGGTGTTTTCAGCTCCCTGCCTGCCCTGCCTGCGCAGCAGGCAGGGAGCCGTGCGGAGGATGCTCCGGGCAGCCCTGGCTGTGCGGGGCTGGCGCGGGAGGCAGCGTGTGCCGTGGCCGCATTGCCTGGGCGATGGGATTTGGGGGTTGCACGGTGCCCTCAGCAGGCAGCTGGGTGCCTCGGGGTCCCAGGGTGGGCACAGAGGTGTCGGGGGCTGGCAGGATGAGAGGGACGGGCTGAGAGATGGGAGTCCAGCGCTGAGCAGCCTTTGGGGTAGGTGCAAGCGGATCACCCAGAGGCCAGAGCCCCCCGGCCAGGGCCAAGCCACCGAGTGCCCCCCGGATGGTGTGGCAGGGGGGTCTTTCTCCAGCATTTTCCATATAGAGTCCAGGGCACCAGCGCTGAGCCCCGTTATGGGCTGGGCGAGGGTGCCGGCAGCCGCTCACCCCCGGACACCCTGCGGTGACGGAGCAGCAGTCGGGCGCAAGCAGGAGCAAAGAGGGAAACCCCGGGACGGTGCTGCCCGGGGGTGGGACCCCCAGCGCGGGGCTCTCTGCAGCCCCCTGCCACGGGCTGGTGCAGAGGGAGGTGGCAGGGCACAAGATGGGGACAGACAGCTGGTAGACCCTGCCCGCCGCGGGCAGCGGCTCCGAGCGGGTCCCCTCCTGGGATGGGAGCCGGGCTACGAACCGTGGACAAGCTCCTCGCCTTTAAACTGGAGTCAGATTCCTTGTTGCTGGCTCGGGGTGCAGGAAACCGTGCCCAGGAGCAGGTGAGGAGGGACCCCACTCTAACAAGAAGGAGACGCATGAAATTAGCTGGTTCCACTCCCCCCAGCAGGCAGCCGGGGTGTTTTCCATCCGACGCCTTTTCCTTCTCGCTCCCTCTTTTATTTTTTCACGGGGGAAGCAAAATTCGTGGTGTGTGGCCCCATTGGCAGCGGGCAAGCCAGCCCACAGCGGAATCGCACCCTCCAGCCCGTGGCTGGTGGAGAGGGCGTGGGGGACCACCAGCCCGTGGTGGGTCACGTCCTCGTGGTGAGCACCCGCGTGCCCACGCTCGCCTCCCGCGTGTCCAGCCACGGGTCGGCAAGAAATCGCAGACCGGTAGGTGGGGACTGTTAGCCACGCTGTGGCAAGAAGCGGCCTCAAAAAGCAGGGGGAGGCCAGCAAGCTGCCCCCCATGCCTCCGCCGTGGACCCCCGCAGCATCTCCCCACTCGTGAGATGCCGTCGCTCATCCTCTGTGCCAGCAGCGGGTGCCAAGGGTTGCGGGGGTCTCGCCGGCTGCGGTTGGGGTCGGCAGCCCCCCTGGCCGCTCTCTCCGTGGCTGCATTGCGCTGCTGTTCTCACCTCCGGAAAATGCCCCCTCCTTTCTCCCCCCCCCAAATCTCAGCTGCCGGGAGCTGGCCCGGCTCCACCGCCGCTCGCACACTCCAGCTGAGGAGCCGGGCCACGCGGTGAATGCATTTGCGCACAGATTTCCCTCCCCTCTTGCCGTCTGCTCCCGACGGCGTCGTTGGCCCCTATTTCTCATCGCGCTCTCCCGTGCCGAGGATGAATTTGGGAGCACCCGCAGCTCCTTGTCCCACTGTCGGGTGCCCGCAGCCCTGTGCCGTGTCCTGCCGGGACGTCTCTTCTTGGGAAGAGCACTGGGGTCTGTGGTCCGGGGATGCGCACAGGGCAGAAAGCCCAGGACTGGGACAGCAGGGTGGGGAAGGACTCTGAGAAGTCCCTGCCTTGCACACATGCGTGCCCACTCCCATTTTCATGATTTGTGACTGATTCTCCTGATTCGGAGTGGACGCGGTGTTGGTTCACCTGGGTCTGCACCCATCGCTCCCCTTCGCTCCTTCCCAGGGAGACGCTGCTGGACACGGAGCAGCCGGGGGGAGGTTTCTTATTCTCCTCTCGTGTTGGAGGAATGGGGGTCTTTCATGAGAAAGCGCAATCAGAGTGGAACAGTGGTTCTGGGCCCTGCCAGAGCAGCGCTTTTGAAGATGATGGAAAAAGAGCCTGGGCTCCCATCTCAGCTGGGGAAAGGAGATTTTCTAGCTGCTCCAGCTGCCTCTCGCTGCCCCTGGCCCGGCTCCTGCTAGCACATGGCTGCAATCCGGTGCTGTCCTGACCAACACGCGGAGCTGTAAATGCAGCTTTAACCCCGACGGAGGTAAGTCTCCATCCAGAGATGGAGCGAGGATGAGGATGCAGGGTGGGGAGCTGGACGGGGGTTCAAAGCGAGCTCCGGCAGCACCACTGGCGCCGGCACCGTCCCGACTCCGCGCGTGGGAGCTGAGCCCTTGCCCTTACAGATGCTCCTTCGAACCGCACCAGGCACCACCCTGGAGCCGGCAGCAAAGCTCACGTGGCCTTCAAAGATGGAAACCTCATGGTGTTGCCGAAATCAGGCAGCCAGGCTGGCAGGGGAGCGCCGTGCCGTGGACGGCCACTCGGGAAAACACATCCATGGGTTTCCTCTCCCCGTCCTCCATCCTATGACTACCCCAAAGAAGCGGAGCCACGGGTGATTCAACAACAACAAAACCAAACGAAAAACAATCTCCTCGTGCTAATGGGATTGGTTCTGTCCCTACCACGCACATTCCAGCCTGGCTCGAGGGACCGCTCGGGGCGGGGGGGAAGGGGAGGCTAACGAAGCCAAATTATTCTCCGTCTTCAAATGTCAGAGTTCAGCGCGGTGCCGCTGGCTGGACCTGGCGCAGCTGCTGTGCCGTGGCGATGCCGTGTGGAGGCGAAGCACCCTCTCGGCAGCCGGCACGGAGCGCCTGCGCGCATCCAGCCCGCCGCCAAGTGACATGCATTTTCCATTCCCTGGGCTTCATTACTTCTTGGAACGCAGACCTCGCTCGCCGGGCCATGAGGGGCTTCGCTTCCCTCCGTGTTTATTTTCGCTGCCGTGTGTTCTTTTGCCAGGTGAGGAGCGCAGCCAAGCTGGTCAGGGAAAGCAGGGATGTATGGTTGCGGTTTGGCCGGGCGGATGGGAATCGGGCTCCCTTAAGTGCCGACGCGGCGGCGCGGCACAGCACCTGCTCACCTTCAGGTGCTGGAGCCATCCCCCTGATTTCACGGGGACGACACGTGTGCTTAACACTGCAGCACGTGCAGAGGGGATTTGCTGGATCGTGGCCTCGCACCGGTGCCGAGCGGCGCTGGGGACGGCCAACGCGTCCAGCTGGCGTGGGAGCCGGCTCCCACGGGTGCCGCGTGCGTCAGCTCGCCCCGCCGTGCGTGGGAGTGGAAGGAGCCCAAGACTCGTAAAAGAAGGTGTTCAGCCTTCCCCCGGGCCTGACCCCGCGTGGCTCTGCTGCCTGCTTCCCGCTCACGCCTGCTCCTCCCGCTCGCTCTTCGGCGCAGGGCATGGCCCTGCCTACGCCTGCCAGCACAGGCGTACGCACACACCCGCGTTAGCTGCGCTGGATGAGCCGGCACCGCTGCTCGGCGGGGTGGGTAACGCTGCCCGGGGGTGGGAGCCCGGCCGAAGAGCCAGGTCGTCTCCATCCCGGCAGGGAGGGGATGCTGCTCGGCCGGCGTGTCGTGCCGGAGCCTCGGCAGCGGCTGCTGTGTCAGTTCGGCTCTGCAGCAGGAGATCGGGGACCTGCGGGGCTGCTCTGCACCCCAGGATGGGTGGGAGCCTACAGACCTCATCCCGCCCGGGGGGCTCGGGTACCACCGCCTCGCTGGGCGTCCCGCGTCCCCTGGGGCTGGTGGCCGGTCTCGGCCATGGAGTTATCTGCGGTGGCAACTGGCAGAGGCGGTGCTCAAGGGGGGAAGGAGAGGGCGTCTCGCCTTCACCAGCCTCCCAGGAGAGACAGATAATATCTCAGGGAGCTAAAACATCTCCACGCCTGAACACGACCATGGGGAGATGCAGGCAGGGTATCCCGATGGCGCAAAATAAAAGGGAGGGAGAAGGACCAGCGCACGCGATGCCGTGGCCCATCTTTACACGGAGAGCCCCGGCTCCGCCAGCACACGCAGACGCACCCCAGCCTGCGTGCCCGACCCCTCCCCGGGCTCACACGCTTGCCAGGATTACACGGGGATTAGCAGAGAGCAGTCTACCAGAAATCAAGAGGGAATAAAACCAGCCAGAAGCACAGGCACCAAAAAAGCCCACAGCACCCTCCAGACACGCGTGACAAGCAGGAGATGCAGCAGCGTTTGTCGCTGATGCTGTGCGGAGGCAGGGAGCGAGAGGGAGGTCACTCGCAGACTCCTCCATAACAAGAGCGAATAAAGGAACGGAGAAGCTTTGTTGTGCTGGGGAAAATCTAGCAGAAATTGGGGAAAAAAAAGCTCGTTGCGGCCAGCTGTCTGCCTCCTCCACCCAACACAAACTGCGGGGACCGATAGTGCTGCGAGCTGCGAGGAATTCCTGTTTCTGAGCGCTTGCAGGATGAAATGAAAAGGTTGGAGGAAAAGGCAGCGCTGCCAGCTCATGATTTTGTCATTAGTCTCACAGTGTTGGATGCAGATTTTAAAGCCCCAGCTGTGGGAGTCGTGGGATATGCGAGAGCTTGGCTTGCAGTAAAAGGTACATGGCTAGACCTCATGTTTTGTAGGGGGGGGGGGAAAAGTGAAAATATGACTCAAATACATCCTGATGGCTTAAAATGAAGATCAGAAAGAAGAAGAATGTAAATAGTTTGGAGTTTATTCTTTTTCTTTTTAACCCAGTAAGGCAGACTTGCGATTCTCCAGGCAGACCACCGCTCTCCACAGTAGGAATACCAGGACTGCCTTGATATACTGTGTGCGCGGGATAAATATATTAAAGTTGTGCGAGTTGCTCAGATGCTGCGCTAACACTGGTCGTAAAAATCACCTTAGATATAAGGCAGGCTCCTTGGGGAAGGGGCTAAGTGCACTCAACAAATAATGAATAGAAATAAAAATAAATATCAAATGGCCCATAAAATCAAACAATAATGGTAACTAAAAAGTTCCTGGATTTGCTGTGAGAGATAAAATCCCATCAGCAATATGAAATAACGAGAAATACCCCCTTTTGGTTCCTTCTCCACATGACACAAGTCAGCACGCCTGGTCACCAGAGTAGTTATGGAATACATCTTCCTTCCAGCGTCTTATAAATGCATTTTTCATGCTTTGAGAGACCTTCTGGGGATCGATTTAACTGGGATCTGGGGAACATGTGAAAGGCATTTACAGCATGCGGCACAGCCTGGTTTTTCCTGCAGGGGAAGCAGAGGTGTAACGTTCACAGCTCCCATCCGCCGACCCGCCTGGGACGGAGAGGTCCGCAGCGAGCGGGCAGCCCGGCCGGGCTAGCCGTCAGCAGGGCTGTTTTATTGCTGCGCATTTAATGAACCAAAATAATGCACTTCAAATACCTACATGGACCTAAAAAAATAAAGGGAAAGTGTTTCTTTTAAACCTTTTAAAGAAGGGGGTGTGCTGCAAAGCTAAAGCTGCAGAAAGCGGCCCCAGGAGAAAGTGGAAGGTATCAAATGAAGCAGAGCTTCATTCTGAGGAAGGGGACAAGCGCGAGGGGTTGGTAAGGAGGGGCAGGAGCCCCCAAACACCGGCAAAACGCACAGAGCAAGCGTTGAGGTCGGGGGAGAGCTGGGGCGGGAGCCGCGCTCGCTCCCACAGCTCCGTCTGGCAGGCAGCACTGCCCGGCAGAAAGGGCATCAGGGTGAAACGCCGGGGACGGACTGCTGCCGGCTCTGCCGACGGCTTACGGCATTAACTTTCATCCGCTGCCTCTCCCGCGCCTCCTCCCGCTCTCGCCGCGCTGACATCTCCTCTTCTGAGTAGGTCGGGTCTAAAATAACAGGGCCCCGAGGTCCTGGCTGGGGTCTCCGTGTGCTGCAGCAATACAAATAGCAAATTAATAAGTACTGCTTCCCTTTCTCCCAAAGGTTTTACGAGGCTTAATTAATGAATGTCTGTAAAACGCATTTGGAGCTGGGAATGAAATGTGCTGTGGAAATGCCAAATATTTTTAATGCTCCAGCAGATTTAGAAGGTTTAAATAAGAAAAATACACAGCTTCCCCTCTGAAACAGATTGCTCTCCTTGAAGCGGAGGGCTCCAGAACATGAAGTTTTCATCAGGCTCACTTGAAAGAGTATTTTCACGGCTTTCCAAGTGCGTTTATTCTCATGTATGAATTCCCCCTTTCCCTTATACAGATGTGGACACCGAGGCATGGTAAATCAAAGAAATTTACCCCCGGTCGTTGGCAGAGCCATCGCTATGAATAATTTCCTGATTTCCACTGACGACTGGAATGCCCTCTAGACCGTTCGCTCTCTCCAGATGCGTGCCGGCTTTAAAAATTACACGGACCCCGCGACGCTTGGCCTCGTCTCCGCCGGTTGCTTTGGGGAGAGCCAGGAGCAACTCTGATGCCGACCATGTGTGGGGACGCGGGGCGATGAAGGCATCTTTGGCACCGAGAGGGCGCAGCCGGAGCGCTACAATCTCCGATGACAAGACTGCACCCTCTGGAGGGTACTGTTGCTCTTGCACAAAGCACTTATGGCAATAAAACCTGGTCCATAATTGTCCAGATGGCGTGGCGGGAGGCTTCGTCCCCAGGGTGGTGGGGAGCAGGGTTGTCCCCGCAGTCCCGGGCTGGCTGCACACACGATGGTTCCTGCAGGAGACGTTTAATGAGTTGCATGTGAAATCCCGAGGGGAATTGGGTGCAGGCCGCGGGCAGGGGCCATCGGCTGCTGTTGGATAGCCGTCGGCTGGAGGGTGCTGGCACGAGGAGGCCCATGGTGGCCCGTGGGGAGGTGACAGACCCCTGGGACCCCTCCGCCATGGGACAGAGCCCCCCGGATCCCCCCAGCTGTGGGGCGGCGGCAGAGCCCCCCCACGTCCCCTCAGCTGTGGGGAGGCAACAGCCCCCGGGAGCCCTCAGCCGAGGGATGGGGACAGACCCCCAGGTCCTCCCAGCCACGGGGCAGTGCCAGCGACCCTGCGGCTGCGGGGAGGTGACAGACCCCCGGGCTCCACGGCCGTCGGATGGTGACAGGCCCCGGGCCCCCTCAGCCGCGAGGGGGGTGACAGACCCCCGGGCGCCCTCGGCTGTGGGGCAGTCACAGCCCCGGGGCCCCCTCGGCTGTGGGGAGGTGACGGACCCCCGGGCCCCCTCGGCTGGGTGACGGCAGCCCCGGGGCCCCCTCATCCGCGGGGCGGTGACAGGCCCCGCTGGCGGCGGGGCGGCGCCAGGCCCGGCGGGAGCGGAGCAGCTCCCCGGTCCCCGCCGCCCGCCGCGGGCCCCGCTCGCTCCTGCGCCTTTAACGCGGCGGCTCCCGCCGCCTCCCAGCTCAGGGCCCGGCGGCGGCGCAGCGAAGATGGCGGAGTCCGGCGGGGCCGAGTTCGCCGCGGAGCGGCCGAGCAGGTGAGCGGGGCCCGGGCGCGGCCTAGGCCGGGGGTCCGAGGGCGGGCGGCGGCGGGGCGGGGCGCGGGGGCCCGGCGCGGCGGGGCCGCGGCGGCGGGCGGGGGCCGGGTGGGCCCGGCGGCGGCCGCGGCGCTTCGCCGCCTTCCTCCGGCGTGGACGAGAGCCACGATATTAATTTATTTTATCTTTATTTTCGGCGTTGCCGCTCCCCGGGGGTCCCGGCGAGGCGGAGAGCCCGGCCCGGTGTCCCGGGGTGTCCTGAGCAGGGCCCGGTGGCTGAGGGTCCTCTGAACGATAACAATAATAATTAATAATAACGCTTGCCCTGGCGGAGTTTATGAGGAGGAAGGCTGAGGTTTGAGGGAGGCTCTAAAACAGGGAATGTTGTGAATCACACCTAGACCTGGCTTGGGTAGGGTTGGTAGAGCCACTGGCTTTGTGGGTTTATGGAGACACCAGATTTATAGGTTTGCAGAAACAGCAAGTTTTTGGTGTTTCAGGCCCGTTTCGTTGCGCCCCGTCCCCTCTGCCGTGCCCCCAGGCTGCAAACCCCTCCCTGGGTCACGGGTTTTGGCCCCTACGGGGCCACTCAGCCTTCGAAGGCAGCACAAAGTTGGCGGCGGTACCTGGAAGGGTGTTGTGGTGGGTGGGCAGCGGTACCTGGGCGGCGGTACCTGGAAGGGTGTTGTGGTACCTGGGCAGCGGTACCTGGAAGGGTGTTGTGGTACCTGGGCAGCGGTACCTGGAAGGGTGTTGTGGTACCTGGGCAGCAGTACCTGGAAGGGTGTTGTGGTACCTGGGCAGCGGTACCTGGAAGGGTGTTGTGGTACTTGGGCAGCGGTACCTGGAAGGGTGTTGTGGTACTTGGGCAGCAGTACCTGGAAGGGTGTTGTGGTACCTGGGCGGCGGTACCTGGAAGGGTGTTGTGGTGGTGGGCGGTGGTACCTGTTAGTGGAGGAGTTTCTGTTCCCAGGACTTTTCTATCTGTCATCATCCAAAAGTTGCTGTGTTGGACAGTGTTCAGAAAGTTGTGTTGTCTGTCTCTCGAACGTTACGCTGTCAACCTGTCACTTCGCTTCAAAGCATCATTTATCCTCAACTTAACTCTCTCTCTCTGTTCACTCCTGAAATAACCACCCTGTATGTCACGCTGCGGAGAGGGAAGCTTTTACAGTCATTGTTCAGCGCTGGAGAAGCCTGTCTGCATTCTCACCTTATATATATATAGGTGTTTTTTTTTTTCCCCCCCCTAATGACTGCCTGTGTAAACTATATGCTGTGTTGCCTGGGGCGTTTCATTTTATCCCTCTGCACCTCCTTTTTCTTCCCTCTCAGAACAGGAACAGCAGCACTGCTTTCACACAGGTGTCGGTCGGCCGCTCGCTCGGCGCTCGGGAGTTTCTCGGTGCTGGCTGTGTAGCAGTGAGAAATGGAAGTAATTTGTTTCAAGGCCATGATAAATCACCCCGACTGGAGCTGCAGCAGTTCTGGTCCCTGAGCTGTAGCTCCGTCGTGTTCCCTATCGCTGTGTGTTTATTTTCTTTGTTAATTTTAAAGTAAAGCCCGTTGAAATTTGGGTACTGCTTCTTGTTGGTCATTAGTCTTCTGTTTTAAAGAAGGGATTTATCGGAGAATTCAGGGGAGAAATCTGATGGGAGACGTGGGACATGCTGCATTGTCTCTATAGAGCGAGAGGAGAATTTCAAGGGCATTCCCTATCAACAATGATTCCTTGTTAGGTGCTTCCACTTGTGACTTTTTTGCACTTACTGAGTATTTACTCTCTAAGGCAAAAGGACAAAGTCCTCTCTCGCTGTTACACACATGCCATTTCGGTGGTGCACTGTTACTCAAACAGCACGGACAGAATTTCCATCTTTGGAATTGCTACCGCATGGCTGATGCTAGTTACCCGTAAGTATGCTGGCTTCCCCAAAGCAAGAAAATTCACTTGTCTGCTGTGGATCCAGCGCTTTCATTCGATAAGGAACACGCTGTGCAAGATGGTATGGACAGAAGGTTTTGGAGACACTGATGGCATGAGATAACGCCATTGCCGTGCATTGAAAAGCAAACAGCCCGAATCTTCTCTTTTGAAATAAGCTTCCTTTGTTCCCCCCCCTTCCTCTATGGGTGGAATTTCATGAGTTACAAATGGGTTTCATATTTTACTCCCAGCCCTCTGTATCATGTGGAGGGAGAGTTTCAGGCTCCATAATTCACTCTGTAATAGTCTGCTGCTCCTGAAGATAAGCTGTGAGACTGGTGAGCAAGCGAGTACAGAGGAAACGGTGAAATCCATCGGTGCCCTTGGTAAGAGCAGCTCTCTGTGCTTTAGACAATGAGGTGTGAACTCTGCTGCAGTGTTGGTGAGGCAGGGTTGTACAAAGCAGGGTGACAAAGATGTAGGAGAAACATCTTTTCAGATGCTGGAGAGGATGTTATCGTGCAGGCCTTGAAGCAGGAATTAATCGCGGGGTCCAGACAAGCTGTTGAGGAGAACTGCGTGTCTCTCAAATCGGGAATAATCCCTTGAAGAAAGGAAGGCAGCCAGGTTGTATAAACACTTTTCAAAAACCTCCCTAATATTGTTACACGCTGGCGTGTTTGCTGAAAGCGGCCCCCCTGTCAAAACCAGAATGAATGGGCAAGGAAGACCCGCAGGTCTTCCTTATCTAAAAGTACATATGTCTGGGTTCACATCAAGAGAAAGTCGACCTGAACTCCCCTAACCTTATTCCTTCTGAAGAAAGTGGTGGGAGAGAGAGCAAATGTACAGGAGGATGGAGTAAAACCGTGTTGGGGAAGATAATGGTCAGGGCTGTGAGTCTGCCCTGCTTTCATGTTCCTGTAATCTTATATAGCTTCAGTCTTCAATTAGACTTTATTTTTTTTCCTTTTGAAACTGTTCAAAGTTTAGTTTTGTGTGGTTTCTATGTTCTATACTCTGCCACATGGCAATTTTAAAACAGATTTAGTTGTTAGATCTGGTAGACGTGGTGTAAATGTTTACACTCTAATTGAATCACTGTAAAAATAACTGCTGCTTTCTTTTTTCAACGTTGGGAGACTTCTGAGCTGGAGGTTTTATTTAGCCCAAAAGTAAACTTCAGTGATTCTTTAAAGGTTCCTGTCTTACCTCCAAGTGTGGCTTAGTGTTAACTACTTTGTAAGGAAGAGCCTTGCATCACGGGACGGTGGCGAAGGCCTCTTTTCCAGTTTCTCATTTATACAGAAGATAAATGCTGAACTTGCACAGAAATCAGTGACCTTTAAGAAAAGCTGTTGCTGCACTTCTGGTGGTCTTGGGTTATTCCGTTCAGGTGACGCGGTGAGGGTGGCACGAAGCCTGTGCCGATCTGAACCGCCCAAGGAGCTGGGAAACATGATGTTTCGGACGGGCGCAAGCCTGTCGGAAGGTGAGCGCAGAGGATTTGGGTAACGAGGGAAACGGGCGACAAGCAGCCGCGGCGGTAAGAGGATTTGATCCTGGAACTGAATTGGAGCTGGCGTTACGATGCCAAGAGCTGGGCAGCTGCTCGCATCTGCTACAAAACATGATTTCTTTAGTTTGCATTAAAGGGATGGTGGGTTTTTCTTCTGTTGTCTGCTGTTTCATCATTTCATGTTGCTTTTGCTTGAGATCCCTAGCTGCTCCGAGGCATTAATCTGGAGGGTGGAGGTACAGGGAGAGGAGAGGTGTGCTGTGGCTCACTGCACGCTGTAGTACCTACTCTGCGTGTAACTAGTCCTGTCGTTTGTATTGCAACACTGCCCAGAGGATGCAATCAGATGCCGCAGAAACAGGCCGAGACAAATGCTGCTCCAAGTACCGCGTAGTCTGATTTCGAAGTTTTTCTATGTTTTTCCAAGGCGTGGAGCGAAGAGCCCGGTATGGTTGCGTGGGAGAATGTCGCTGAGTGATTTGCTCGGTGGGGGGAACTTTCTGCCCTGCTAGGAGCTGCTAGCAGAGCTGAAACGGGCCGTCCCCAGCGGGAACGCGACCCAGCCATTGCTGACGTGTGACGAGCCGGGAAGCTGAGACAGGTCCCGACGGATCTTCGGATGAAAGCGGCGGTAGCTGTGCCACGGATCAGCTTCGCTCCATGTCTGAAGGCAAAAATGCGATGCTGGAGTGGGGTGGAGGGAAGAGCAGGGGTGGAGGGAAGAGTGGGGTGGTATCCAGAAGGCCAGCACTGAAGCTGCGCTTGGGGCTGGGCTGGGTGTCACTTTTGGGGTGGCCTTGGTGGCTCTGCTGTGCTTCCCGACACCACTAGGTGCCTCTCGGCCTTTGCACAGCGGCTCTGCCACGGGTGCTGCTGGGAGAGGTGTGCAAGGGACGGCGGGCGCAGAAAATACCCGCTGCGGCTTCTGGCCGCTAAAACAACCGTGGTGGTGTGTTGGAAAAGGACGGTTCTGCTTTTTTGGCATTTTTTGATCCGGCATCGCTGTAGCTTTCCTTTTTCTAGAGCCAGGGTTGGCAGGGTTTGACCGTAAGGGCATATGGTGGGGGGAACGTGGAACTGTTTAAGGCAGTGCTGTCAGCAGGAGTATCGAGTGTATAAAGAGCCTGTACTTAGCCGTGTACTGTGGATACACAGGCAAATTTTACGTGGTGTAAAATCCATCGTCCTTCTGGGGGTCCTTGTGTGGCTGGCTGAGCTCGGGAGCAACGCAGAGCAGCTGACTTTTTCATTGCTGTGATACTGCCTGTGGCTGCCAGAGTAATTTATATGCTTAGAGTGATTTTTATATTTGCTCAGTTTATTCCTGGCTCGGCGGGATTAGGTTTGGGGCTGACAAGAATATAATCATGGTGAAGTTTGGGGGGGTGGGGTAGTATCTTCCCGTTCTCGGTCATTGTAAAAATAGAGGTTGAGATTGTGGCACGGCAGGGTGCTGTTAGCGATGGGTGATGTGCGACGCCTCTGCTGCCGGAGGAGGTTTGGGGCAGGACTGAGGGTGCCCCAGGGAAATCCCCGTACAGGACAAGATCCTCTGAGGTAGCTCTGGGTATGGGTAGAGAGCACAGAAATGGCAGATCCTGGTAAAAGATCTTCTCAGCCTGACGTTTTGTGCCTCTCCAAGACCCCCGTGCTACCCGTGTGCAAATTTGGGCTCACGGAGCCCCTACCTGCGAGTTGCACTGGCCGCTTCGGTTGCTGAAGGAAGAGGACCAAACTGCTTTTCCCATTTGTCCCTGCACCAGCATAAAAATGACTCTAGCCCTGTGACAGAAACATTTTTAAGAATCTTGGTTCCCCCCCCCCCCCCCCCCCCAATTTGTCCCAGGTACAGCGCGTACTGACCAGTCCCTCACGTTGAAACTCCATGAGGTGGCACAGAGTTTAATGTGTTCAGATATTTCACCCTCTAGTTTTTTGTTCCGTGCTCCAATGCTCCATTTTACCAGGCCAGCCAGCTTTTGACAGACATCCAGTTTTATTAGTGCTTTTAGCAGAAACCAAAATCCCACCTCCTTTGGCTTGTGAACAACCTACCGATTGAAGCCTGGGAGCAGAATATATTTGTGTGTGTGCGTCTGCTGGGCCCTGTGTGAGTCCAGCTCAGAAAAAAAAAGAAAAACAGATTTGGAAATGTGTCTGGGACTTCTCAGGGGATAAAAAATAATATTTAAAAAAAAAAAAAAATTGAAAAGGCTCTTGCTTCAATTTGCTGCCTTTGCTTTGGGTTATAGGGTTTCCTTGGTTCTGGCTTGGGAGAAGCAGGATGCAGATAAGCGTGTAAAGGGATCAGTAGGACCTGATTCAGAAAGCACTTAAAAATGAAACGTTAAGGTACCTCCTGGCTTCTGTGAAATACATCTTTAATTGCCGTTTTCACTAAATGCAAGGCTGAATCAGGCGTGGGTTGTCCAGCAGTGGGGAGCGTGGGAGCCCAGCGGTGCCCAGTCCCGGCCCAGCGCCGGGCAGTCTGTCTTTTGAGACCTCAGCTCCCTCTTTGTGAGAGGGACAAGCCTGTTGGGCCCCCGTCACAGAAATAAAAAAGCTTGGTTTGTTGGGCTTTGTTCTGTTTTTTAAAATAGTGATTGTTACTTGTTCTCCCTTTGCCAAACGTCAACTTCCCTTAAATTTTGAGACTTGAAGTGTTAAAGGCGAGACTTCTCCAACTTCACTATTCAACTTCAGGCACTTCACAGAAGACCTTTTTTTTTTTTTTTTTCCCACAGAAAGTATTACTCCTTCTAAAACTCAGACCGATTTATAATCTCTTTATTTGAGCACTCCAAATTGCTAGTCACTTCTAAATAGAGATATTAGTCTCAGGCTTTCTACTTGTATTTATTGCCTTTGATGAAAGAGAGGGTGTCAGGAGAGGAAAATGAGTGGAGGCAGAGAGAAATAGGAGAAATCAAGAGAAGGAGGTGGAAAAGGGAACAAAGAAATCGATTAAATCATTTTGCTCGCATATCTTCCCTAAAGATGATTACGTGTCTCTGGAAAACATCCCCTTCGTTTGATGTGTTAATATTTAATTAGTTGCTGATCATTAAGTGCTTATTGTTGTTGCTAATTGGGACAGGGAAGCGATGGTAAATGTTGTTTCTGATGGGGTGCTGGTGACAATCTTGCTTGCTGCTGGGAACGTAAGTAGGTTAACAGGGCGGGTATTTTTAAGTCTCGTTCCCTGGCAGCATCTCATCTCCCTTGCACCCAAACTTCAAGGAAACCTCTCCATGCCTTTTCGTAGGGGGGCGCAAAGGCCACGGGAGCATGGTCCGAAAGTCCCGACGAGAGCCCGTGAGACAGCAAATCTACAGGAAAGGGTTTAGCCTTTTTGCCCTAACGTAACATTTGTTAGTGTGAGGTGCTGGAAACTCATTTTCATCATTTGGGCATGTGATATAAAGCCTCAGGATCTGAAATATTACAGTAACCATGGCTACCAGTGACTTATCTGAGGGAGTTTGACTTTTGTTTTGATTTTAAGTGTCTTAATTGTAGTTTAAAAATCAGAATCTGAATGTGTTTTTTACTTAGGCATGAAACTAAAGGCATTAAATGATTTGCATTATTAAAATATCTATAATGCTGCCTTTCAAAGGTTCTTAAAGAAGGTCCTTAATATTCATACCCTATGTTCTAAATAAAGTTACTCTTCAGCTTTATGTTAGTTCTGCTGCTCTCGCCATAAAAAATTTCTTGCGGGCTTGAGTGCTCGGAAGGTGCCTCGCTGGCTATTTTGCAATCCCAAGCCCTTTGTTTATCCACAGAAAAGCTGTGGCACTACGTACCCGATGCATGCAAACACACACGCTGCTGCTTTTCCTCCCTCCTCCTTTGTAGCCCAGCCATGCCCCGCGGGGTCCTACCTTTCGAGCTTGTGTTTACTGTAGAGGCTGGCTGTTGGAAGCTTGCCCTGCTTAGAAATCTTGCCAACCCCCTTGAGTTTCTCCTGTATGAAAAATTACCAAGCACCACCTGCCCAGAGAGTGGGAAAACGTGGGTGGATATTAGCAAGGATGCTGAACTGGCATGGGGAGCGAGCCTCACTGGCACTCAACTATCCCTCCCTCAAAGGAGGACCGTGTTATAAAAGAAGAGTAGGAAGACAACAGGCAGTTGCATAGCAGAAGATTTTTCTTATTTAATTCAATCACTGAAATGTTATAATCTGGCCTGGTATAATTCTCTCCATTTGTACTTGTGCAGTAGTTGCAAACATGCTGAAATACGAACTCATGCTTGGTAAGCCTTTAATTCCAGCTTTGATGTTTTTAATCATCAGTACAGATTTGGTAAAAATGATTCATTAGCTTGAAACGCATCTTGGATTACACGTGATGTTGTGGAGAGTCGAGGAGGCAGAGACCGGGGACGGTTGTTCTTTGGGACGTTCTTTGTGCCTCATCTGAACCGATTCTTGAAGCGGGGCCCTTAAATATCTCTCTGCCCGTCGGCTTTAGAGGCTTCTTGGGCGTCCAGCCCTGTGTTCAGGTGCCTCCTCGCTGCATCTGTTTCTGGTCAAAAAAATCAAGCAGTTCTTGCTCAGAAACATGTCAGCTGAGGATGTGGTCAGCGTGCTTGGGGCAAGGATGAGCACATGGCCAAGCTCCTGCAATAGGTACAGCAACAGAAGGTGAATTTCTGGGCTTGTTTGCCCTCCCTGCCTGCTGTCTGGCTGCAACCACTCCCTTAACCCTTGCTTTAACGTCTTCACAAGCCTGCAATGCACGTACGGTTTTTGGGTTGATTTTCCCCAAGCTACGGTCACATACACCATGCTGAACTCTATCCTGCGGTGACTGGAGAGGATTGAAAGCAATCTGGCTTCAGAGCAGCGGCTTGGAGACAAATCCTCAATCCCATTACTTGTTCCCTGGCAGTCCCTTTTTGAAAATCGGGTACCAGTGATGTTATCGGAGTCTTTGATGTACCAGTGATGTTATCATTTTTGATCCCAAAATGGATCGCCCTTCTGAATCAATGTGTCTATTGAATTCCAGCTGCCCCCACCATTCGTGCGATGGATGCAGTTCCATGAATATAAAGGTGCCTTTCACTGCTGCAGCTATTTCCATATGGAAAGTGGGATTTCTGTTCCGGTAAAGTCACCTTTATACCAATACATTCATGTTAGAGGCCCCGATCGTGTAAACATTTTCAGATCTTCTTGCAGATCACTGTGAAGCCTGGGGGACGTGCAGTGGAAGCGCTGCTTGAGGTGAATGTGTTTTTTATGTTTTACATTTTTTTCAAAGGATAAATTTGACTGGGTGCAGCCAGACACGCTTTACCCCGCTCCGAGCTAGCGTGCTCGGCCCCTGCCGAAGGACGCTCCGGCCGCAGAAACCTCCGCAAAGCTCTGTGGCAGGGGAAGGACCTCACTCAGTGCCGTCCTTTTGAGGACAAAGCCGAGGAAAATTCCAGAAGCTCTCCAGCCCTGCCTCCATCAGAAAGGGAAGGGGGAAGGAGCGGAATAAACACTTTCTCACTATTGTGTGATGAAAGGCTTTTATCTTGAAGGCATGTTCTGAACTGCTGAGGAGGGGATGCAACTCTTCCGAAGTTTGTCTGCAAGGCTGTTTCTTCTGTAACAAATTGTTAAGCAACAAGTACACGGCATACTCAGATCTCAAATAAGATAGGGACAGCCTCACAAAGGCACTTTCAGATGTTCAAGGCTTCCTTTTGTGCCTTTTTTTTTTTTTTTTTGTAGTCTCTTGACATCCAACTGCTGCCTCGCTTCTTCCTCTGTTCCTAATGCAGTGCAAGGAGTGGAAAGCAAGGCCACGCGGCATAATGCGTGCGGTGCTACGGTGTGCCCCGTGGTACGGCAGCCTGGCTTGAGCCAAGCCTGCTTTTATCGCCAATCCCTTTTTACTAACTGCGGTGCAAACTGCATTTGTTGCTGTTTTCTCACCTCTCCGCCCGCTCTGTTTTTTGTAGAGACTTTTACTTGATTTCTCATGCTTTGTGTGGATTTAATTTTGTTCCCGGCTTATGTGTTTCTTCTAAAAATTCTTTCTTTCCAGACCGAAGAAAACTGGACATTATCAATGCTTGTCTTACTGTTAGGTTTTGTTTTGTCTTTTTTTTTTTTTTTTTTTTTCCCCCTGGAGGATTGTGTAATCATTGGATCCTCTTATTCTATACCTGTAAATAGACAAAGGAACTAGTACAGGGAGTTTTTCAGGGGTAGCTGTTCACAATTACCTATTGAAATGAATCGCACATGCAAACACGTTTATTCCAGCACAGAAATATCTACCCGCCCAGATTTAGTCCTCCATCTGCTTTAAACTTACACTCTGGTTATTAACAGTGCCTGTAAAAGTTAATTGAGAAAAAGGAGAAAAAAAAGAGGAATGTTTGTGCAGGTAAAACTTGTTGTTTGAAGAGGCACCCGCGCTGGGAGGGTTGTGGATATAGTGAGAGCAATCCTATATGGGTAAGCCCTTAGGCTGGGAAAAGGAATATTTAAAATTGGCCTGAAAAAAAGGCTGAAGAAAATTCCCATGAGAAGAGTCCTGCAGGAGATCGAGTCTAATGAAGTTAGGGTAAACTCCGGAGTTACCAGCTCCCAGATGAGCCGCCGGAGCTGTCTATGTGTATTTTACCTGTCCAGCGTGAAGCAAAATGGGTTTGCTCCGTGAACGATACCGTGTTCAGAGGCAGGATCGTTTCCTTGCTTATGCTCGGTGTTTCCTCCTTTAGACTCCAGCGAATCAAAGCCATTGTTCCAGAGAGGAGAGTAAAATGAGTTGGACGTGATGAATATTCATGCACTCGCTCCCTCCAATCTCTTTCCTCTTTCGCCATGGGAAGAGCTGGAGTGGATAGACGTTTCTTGGCTCGCGGAGTAATGGATAAAGGTCTTGTCAGCAACTGACTTTTTGCTAATCCTTTCTATTATAGGAAGGATGTTGTAGCTGGACTCCGCTCTCTGAACTAAGACTTTTTAGTACGCTTTGACTTTAAGGTAGGAATTTCAGATCTGTGCTACAAGAAGCACAGCTGACCGGTATCAGTCATCCCAGTAGGAACGCGTATGAATTTTGAAGCGCGTTCCCAAGCTTGAGGAGTCTTGAAACAGACGGCAAAGATTTGATATCTGCATCCTGCAGCATCCCAAGGAGCTCTAGAACTACTCGCACAAAGCGGCTGCCCTCTCGGTGCTCTGATGAACATCACAGATTTCCCCTAACTTGCCTCTTCTGTAAAGCTTGCAGGAAATTGCAATCCGATAAGTTAGGCAAGTAGCAAGTCCTGTCCATTGTTCCTTATTGTTTGAGGATTGTTTACATCCCCTTTTTGGTCGTCCCATCTCCCTGACTCTTCTCTGACCTTGCCTACTTGTTTCGTCCATTGTGTGTGGCTTTTATTATTGTTTAGGCAGTGAACTCTTAGGGACAGTTGTTAGCAAACAATGGGATTATAGAGCCCCTGGTACACTGGGGCCTAGTCTCTGCACTGTTTTTTTTGGCTTTGTTGGTATGTTCTACCTAAATAATAATAATGATACCTTTAAACACAGTACTAAGTGCACTCTCCCACTGTGGACTTGGGAGCAAGTAATGCAGCTTTCCAGATTCAGTATGATCTGCTTGGGATTTTTTTTATGTCACGCTTCCATAAAATATGTCTGAAAATGCAGAGACCTAATAGCAGGATGCTTCTGAAAACATGAAACCCATCCTGAATACTGGTCCTTCTGCAATGTTTTCTTCCCAGAAGGACTCAGGTCTTGATCCTACAAAGTAGTTCAGAGTCAGATTAAATTTGCAAATGACTTTAGGGTGTCATGCTTCTGTTGGTGTGAGCGGACCCCGTTTGGTGGGCAGGGCGTGCTGGCCCGCTATCGCCTTGCTCAGGAAATCTGCAGCCTACCTGTGGTTATCTTCAGAGGAGCAGAGAGCACCTAAGAGTCTTTTCCACTTGTGCAGAGATACTGCTGGTGTTCACCTCCGAATGCAGCGTTCTCACTGACAAGTGCATCTGAGGCCAAGCGAATCTAAGAATGATGCTCTCCGCGCTGGGGAACATGTGCGAGAGGCATTGGGAAAACCAAGGAAATATTTACACTGGGAGGGGACTGTTTACAGTGCAGTTCAAACAGTTGACGTTATTTAGAGCAGCCAGTGCTATGTAATATTTTGCTTTTGCTCTTCTCATGAGGGTCAGGCATAAGGAAAGGATCAAATAGGGCTAGCGGGGCCGTCCTTGGACGGTGCAGAGTATCTAACAGCTGCAGGCAGCAGAGGTGGTGAGAAGAATAAGCAACTGTGATTCAGTCTCGTGGTTGAAGTCAAGGTCAGGGTGGACTCTGGGGTAGTTGTAGTGTGGGGACACCAACGTTCGTTGGAGATTTTGGCCCCGCTAGCTGATGTTGGGATGGTCTCTGAAGCCCATGTGCGCTGCAGCGTGACGGGTCGTCAGTAATGCGAAAGTATAATTTAAACATTTGGAAGTCTCTTCTGTGTTGGGAGAAGGGAATACAACTGAGGTACTGATGTCATGATGTTCTGTGTGGCTGTCGAGCTGGGAATTTGCGTTCAAACTGCTTCATGTTACAGTATCTTCCCCAGCATGCTTTGTAGGTATACCACATATTGTTTTAATTTAAAACCAGCCTGTCTCTCTTGTTCTGTTTTTAGCATGGCTGACAAGAACAGCACCCTGAAATGCACGTTCTCTGCTCCTGGCCACAGCACCACTCTACTGCAGGGACTGGCCTCGCTCCGAGCTCAGGCTCAGCTGCTTGATGTCATCCTCACTATAAATAATGAAGTGTTTCAGGTTCATAAAGTTGTCTTGGCTGCCTGCAGTGACTATTTCAGGTGAGAATCCAATAGGGAAGCAGGCATTTTTACCTTTCCCATTGGTTTTCTGTTTCCCCATCCTCCCCCACCCCAACCTCCCCACCACACCCCAAAATCACACCCACGCACAACCCTTTGGAGGTATGCTTTGCCCCACGGGTGTCGGTGGGATTACCCGCAGGCATGCGGAGGCTCGGAGTCAGTCCCTCTGCATGCAGATGAGGTTTGTTTGACTACAGCCGCTGGGCCAAGACGCAAGTTCAAGCCCAGGTCTTGAACCCACCTCGGCAGCACTGGTAGCTGCTCTGCCTGCTGAAGGAAACAGGCTTTTGCCCCGGAGCTACCTGAGCTGATTTTGAAGTGGCAGCGAGGGCTCTGAAATGAGTCATCCCATTGAAGGATGGTGCCCATTGTAAATACGCTCATGTTATCTTTAAATACCACTGATGTGTCTATAGCGCTTACTGTTCGCAGGCTGAAGAGCATGAAGCATTTTGTGTGTGCATTCCCCAGACGCCCGGGAGATAGGGGAGAATTGTCCCATCCTGTGTGGGTAGAAAATGAAGCGTGGAGATGAGTTTTCTCCGCCAAATTAATGCAGAGTGAACCAATTGCAGAGCAGGAACTTCAGCTCTAAACGAGAAACTGTATCCATCCATCTTGCTTCTGTCAAACTCTTTTGTAATGGTTCTCTGACTTGGAAGGACTTCTCTTCTGAGGTAGGGATCTTTTCTGGCAGCACCAGTAGCAGCATCGAGTGAGGAGCATGCTGGAGGCAATGGGTATAGAGGGAAGGTTCAAAACAACAGAGAACTTGACCTGGGTGTTGCTCTAGACGGCGGGTCACAGCGAGTCAGGGTGCAGAAGGGCCGTTCAGCGGGGTTTGCAGTCCCTTGACGTGTAGGTTCCTTCCTCACCTGAGCAGGCTGGTTTGCTGAGCAGGCAACCAAGAGGAAGGGACTTCAGCGTCCTTTGGCGTATCTCATGTATCCCCTCGCCCATTTCTTCAGCTGCTCTGATGGTGTCTGTCTTACGTACACACATATTTTCTAGGCTGTTCCCTTCCCTCTCCCTTTGGTAACATAAACCTTCCAAGCTTATCACTCTCCCTAACAGGCATGCAATTAATGATGGAGCTGATCTCCCACCAAATGCTAATAGCACTATTTGTATTCATAAATGCTGTATGCAGTGCCACTGCTAGTGTGTTTTCACTGTTGAAATATAATTGCTGAGTAGGTTTCTTGTTATAACTTCTGTGGTGCTAAGAAAGGTTGTCCTGGGGAACAATGGCAGAATAATCTGGCTTTTGAAAATACTCTGTTTTTATGCAGAAGGGGGGAGGGAAAAGAGTGAAATTGAGGCATTTATATAATCAGCATTTTAGAACCGTAACACTTTTTAAAGGAATTGCATTCTATTTGATGATTTGTCTTCATCATGGCAACAATAATGCTTTTCTTTCCTTACGCACGTTCAGCTCTGTATCGCTAATGCACGAGTACACATATGTCTGCATATCCTCTGGGGCAAGGGATCAGGGCAGCGTGCTGTTCTGTGACATGGGATATGCAAGGGGATTTTAGCAGAATGCTCTCATCTGCTATATGGACAAATAATTGCGAACAGTATTCCTGGTCACTCGGTTACAGAAAGCTGATTTCATATGCAGATATTTCCTTATTTAGGTCATTTAGGATTTCTTGGGTTTATGCTGGACGGCAGCAGGTTTTCTAGCCTGGTTTGGACAGGAAACTTGGAACTCCTGTCTTTTGACAGCGTTCCCAAGATATTCCTTTATTCCTGTGCTATGTAGAGGAGGAGGGTCTGTTCAGCTTTTTTTCTGACTAACTTGTACCTTAGAGTCACTGCAGCTTCCTAAGGCAGCTCTAATGACACCATGCCTTCACAATGAATTTACCTTTCCGATGGAAAAGAGTAGGTTATCGATGGTGGAAAAAACAGCCCAAAACGTGCTGGCAGCAGTTTAAAGGGTCTTTTGTGTGACAGTCCGTAGCCTGGCTGTGCCGTGTGTGCAGTGGCAGTGAACGGCGAAACTCCATGTCCCAGTTCTTCCAGCAACCTGCTTTGACTGTGGCTTCCCCCGAATTGCTCTGCTACTGCTTGTTGAATCCTACACAGAGCGCAAACCTTTGCCCCCGAGCTACCCATATATAACAAAACCTGCTGAAATTTAATGTAAACGTATAAAAAACCAAATGTGCAGTTATGTCCCCATCACGCCCACAGGCCCCGTAGCTGGGAAAAGCAGCGCCGCTCTAGAAGAGCGCTTTACGAGATGTCTGCGCGCGGTCCTTGGCGTGGTATGTGCTTCCTGTGGAATTTCGAAGCCTCCCAAGGAGGTGATCTAGGGCCTAATCTCTGCGTGGCCTGGTCAACTGATGTGCTTGCAGCTGTGCTGTAACAAAATCTTTTTTTTAATTGCCTGTTAGCCCCCTGCCGTCCTACTGCAACATGACAGACGTTTTCTGAAGTGGCTGCAACTCCTATTTTCTGAAGGCGCTGGGAATGAACCTTGGAGGGGAGGTTCTGTTGTGATTACCAAAGCTGTTCAGATGTCTTTCATCTGCAATTTTTAAGCCATTTTGCAGCTAGCCTACGACAGAAAGGGCTAACTGAAATCTTTGCCCAAAGGCAGTGCTGCAGGCAAGCTCAGAGGATCGCTGACCTCCTAAACGCAGGTGTCTTCCGAAGCGTATTCTTTCTTTGTGCTCACAAATCCTGCGTAGTTAAACTCTTTAGGGTATGGTTACCAATCTCTGCTGGTGCAGATCCCGTTGTATCCTTTGGTTGTTGAGTAGCATGGATTCATTGGTGTCCAGCGTACTACGCTCCCTGCTCTGGGAGCTCTACCTGCTTCTTGAAGCTTTGTCCTGTGGTCCGCTCTTGAAAAACCTAACCTTCTGGTAGCTGAATATTACTTCTTAGTGCGCTGTTTATGCAAGCTTTATGTAAGTAATTGCATACTCTAATTTCTCCTGGCTTTTAGAGATTTAGCCTTGATTTATTCTGCCCCTTCCCCATCCTCCCTAAGAGATTCAGTCTGTTTAAAAAAATGAAATAAAATTCTGAAGTGATACATTGTTTTACATCTATTTAAAGGGGGAAAATTCTTCTTTGTGTTCTTGACCTCCAGGGCAATGTTCACAGGCGGGATGAGAGAAGCCAGCCAAGATGTGATCGAACTGAAAGGTGTATCTGCAAAAGGACTGAAACACATAATAGACTTCGCGTACAGTGCTGAAGTGACTCTTGATCTTGACTGTATTCAGGATGTGCTGGGAGCTGCTGTCTTCCTCCAGATGGTGCCTGTCGTGGAGCTCTGCGAAGAATTTCTGAAGTCTGCCATGAGCGTAGAAACGTGTCTCAATATCGGGCAGATGGCCACCACCTTTAGCCTCGCATCCTTGAAGGAATCGGTAGATGCATTCACTTTTAGGCATTTCCTCCAGATCTCCGAGGAAGAGGATTTCCTCCACCTGCCGCTGGAGCGCCTTGTTTTCTTCTTGCAGAGCAATAAGCTGAAAAGCTGCAGTGAAATAGACCTCTTCCGTGCTGCCGTCCGCTGGCTGCAGTATGACCCGACCCGCCGTGCCAATGCCAGCCAGGTCCTCTGCCACATCCGCTTCCCGCTGATGAAGTCCTCGGAGCTGGTGGACAGCGTCCAGACCTTGGACATCATGGTGGAAGATGTCTTGTGCCGGCAGTATTTGCTGGAAGCGTTCAATTACCAGATCCTGCCCTTTCGTCAGCACGAGATGCAGTCCCCTCGGACCACCATCCGCTCGGATGTCCTGTCCCTCATCACCTTCGGCGGCACTCCCTACACCGACAACGACCGCACTGTGAGCTGCAAAGTCTACTACCTGCCGGATGCCAGCGTGCGCCAGTTTAAGGAGCTGACGGAAATGGAGGTGGGCAGCAGCCATTCTTGCGTGGCCGTGCTCGACAACTTTGTCTACATCGTAGGAGGGCAGCACCTGCAGTACCGGAGTGGCGAGGGAGCTGTGGATATCTGCTACCGTTACGATCCGCACCTGAACCAGTGGTTGCGCATCCAGGCCATGCAGGAGAGCAGGATCCAGTTCCAGCTCAACGTCCTCCACGGTATGGTGTATGCCACCGGTGGGAGGAACCGGTCAGGGAGCTTGGCTTCCGTAGAGAAGTATTGCCCCAAAAATAACGAGTGGACTTACGTGTGCTCCCTGAAACGCAGGACGTGGGGGCATGCTGGAGCCACGGTAGGAGACAAATTGTACATATCAGGTGGGTATGGCATTTCAGTGGAAGACAAAAAAGCCCTGCACTGTTACGACCCCGCCGTGGATCAGTGGGAGTTTAAAACCCCAATGAACGAACCCAGAGTTCTGCATGCCATGGTCAGTGCAAATAATAGGATTTACGCTCTGGGAGGCCGCATGGACCACGTTGACCGTTGTTTTGATGTTTTGGCTGTGGAATATTACGTGCCTGAAACAGACCAATGGACAACGGTGAGCCCTATGCGTGCAGGTCAGTCGGAAGCTGGCTGTTGTTTACTAGAAAAAAAGATTTATATCGTAGGAGGGTACAATTGGCATCTGAACAATGTGACGAGCATTGTGCAGGTGTATAACACAGAAACTGATGAATGGGAAAGGGACCTACATTTTCCAGAATCTTTTGCTGGTATAGCATGCGCTCCTGTGATACTACCGCAGGTAACGACCCAGAGATAACTACGCACGACTGCGTCGGCCCGTCAAACCACCTCGTGTTGCATGTTATCAGGATGCCGTGGTGTTTCTTTGTTGTTTGCAAATGGTATTGTGCATTTTGTGGGCGAGGGAAGGAGAAAAATAGCTTGCGTTCCCTCCTCCATAAAGTCCCTCCTCCTCTTATGTAGTGTTCTGGCAAGCGTGTTTCATCAGAAGCACTTGTCAGCTAGTTAGACTTAACAGATGTTACAGCTGGAAAAAGCTTCTCTCTTTTCTTTTTCTTTTTTTTTTGATGGGGGGGTGCATTTTGCCAACTTTTCATATTTTTAACGATGTTACACATTGCAAACATTGACAGCTCAGGTGTAACTAAGTACTGTGGTATGTTCAAAAGAGTTCAGGTGTGATTTTTATTAATAGCTCCAAAAATCATTGTAGGTCGCTTTGTTGTTTTTTAGCAAACAAAACAAACCAAAACCTGTATAACATACTGACCTCCAGAAGCAATAAAGGGACAGTGGGAGCTAGAAGAGCTCAGGTGCTTGGATTAGGAAAGCATATTCTTGCTTTTCAAAGGTGACTTTTTTTTTCTCCCCTCCTAAAAGGGGAACGCTTATCCCTGCACACCTCTGGTCTCCGTTGGTTCTTCACTGCATGGATTACGCTGCAATTCCAGACCCCTTCCTCGCCCCCTCCAGATAGCAGCATGATAACTCCAGTCCAGAAATATTCCCTTAATTGGGGCATCCAGAGTTTGCAACACTAAAGCCATGTTGATAGCTTGATGACATATAAACGGGCATGATTTTTTTGTTTTGTTTTTATAACTGCCAAAAATGTGTTTGGCTGGACTGGCAATAAGAGCTCTGCAGCTGTTTGTCTGGGCTGAGCCGCCAAAGCAGAGGGCACCCGGAGTTTCTGCTTCAGGACCCCGCTGCCTTTGCCTTTCCGATCGCTCCACCAATACCCGGTCATCCAAACTCTTTTCGTACGGTAAAGGAGGTGGGTGCTACCTGTTCATAAGCCTGAAGGTTTTCTCCCTTGCCTTGTAAATAAGATACTTGGCATCGTGATATGATGGACGTCTAAGTGGAATGAGGGTTTTTTTGTTGTTGTTGCCAGTGGGTATTTTAAATTAAGAGATTCATTTTAAGATGACTCTGTCGTTTTTGTAAAATCTGTGTTTACTGCACAGAATACTGTTACTTCCTGAACTTTCCTTTCCTCCAAGCCATTTTTTTCTAATTAATTTGACTGATTAATGAATTGAAAGTTTCTCCTTTTATCAGGTATTCTGTTTCAAGGGCTTTGTTTTGTATCTGTAGAAGTTTGATTTTGATGTATGCAGTCTTCTTTTTAGAGAAACTATTGCATTCTGCTGTTAAGTACTGTGCTGTAACCTTTAGAGACAATATATAACGTCTGTTTTGCTAATGAGTCATTGATCAGGTCTGTGTAAAGCATGAACTCCATACCTCAGATTCACTTGAAGGTATTTTTCTCTAATAATGAAATCAAAGCACCTTTGGATATGATACGGTGAGGGCACGTGCTCCTCAGTTAAGCTCTGCATTTTGAATTTTAGATAAAATGATGCATAGTTTCATCTGTTCCTATCTATTTGCTGGTTTGCCAATAATAAATTAATGAAAAGTACTTGTTGTCGTATAGTATGCTAAAGTCAGTGGGCAAGCTCCGCTTTCTTGCTCGCAGGCAGTTAATTTACTCCATTCTCTCTTCATTTGGTCTGGCATAGGAGCCAGAAACACTGCAGAACAGTCTTGGCAGATAACAAGCAAATTTTGAAAGGATGAAATGTAACTCGATACAAGCTTCAAAGTTACAAAATAATGGACTTTCTTTTTTTAATGCTTCCATATGTTTATGAAAAGGGTACTTTCTTAGGTGAGGAACCAATGGAAGGTTACTTGCTTTCCTATCTGCGGAATACGATTAATCCTCTTAGGAGCGTGTCATTCCTTCATCATCGCCTTCCTAAAATACTTAAGTATTCTTCCCTATTTTATTTAAATTTTCCTACCACAAGCATTTCTATGGCAGCAATTGATGGTTTGGGTGTTCTCTAATAACCGAGTTTTTCTGAACGTGCAGCCTTAGTGCTCATAAGCCACACCACATCAGATGACCGGAGAACCCATGCGCTGACCGTAGTTGGCATCTCTTCATAAGGAAACCATGCTTTATTTTTCACTTCAAGCTTCGAAGGTACGTGTGTGTGTCGGGGGGCAAAGCATGTTCGGTCTCACTTTTAAGGTCAACCTTGCAAAAATAAACTTAACCTCAGCATTCCTTCGTATTGGAACGGTGGCTTTGCAGCTGGGAGGACACACAAAGCCGTTCTCTAACTGGTTTTAATGAACAGACCAACTGTTGCTGGCCGTGCAGCAAACGAGCCTGGTCCCCGCGTTCCCCTTCTCCGGCACTGCGGAGCGGGCGCTGGGAAAGGATTCCAGATTCTTTCCCTGAGACTTGTGATAGAGCGCTGCTGTGAACCACCTCTCTTTGTTACTGGAATGTTCTTTTTATAGCGATATAAATAATTATTTTTCATAACGTTAGCTAGAAATATTCTAGCTGTTCTAAATTTAGCAGAGACTGGCTAAAATATTTGTGGACGTGCATGTCATCCATATTGATAATAAAGTTTGTTTTACCCCTGTGAGGTATGTAGTTGTGGCTCTGGGCTGTTCTGTGCATAACCTGTCCGTTATTCTGAAAATAAACGGGCTTGATTCTTTTGCTGCATTGCAACAACCTGACAGCTAGATGAGGGTCTTCACAGAAACATCTAAGCGATCGGGCTCCGTGGCTGGGGTGGAGAAAACGCTTTGCGGGATGTCCCGCGTGAAAAGCAAGTGGACTGGGCTCCTCTCTTCTTCAAGAATGAGCAAAGCCAGATAAATGTTTGATTGCACTCGGAGTCATTTATTAGTCTCAGAGCAGCAATAAACATTATAGGGGTAAACCTGATTTGGTACATTTTAAAATACCCTTGAACAGATGGGGAACAGTAAAAGCAGAGCATCATTAGTTCTAGGTATTTGCAGAGTATGCGTGTCCCATTAGGGACTCCTGTCATGGCCAGGATAATAGCTTCTGTCTTCTCTGATGTTTTATGGGCCTGAAATTGTACTTAAAACTATAAAGAAAGAAAGCACTAGAACTCTTGGCAGGGTGCAGAATAGCTGGAGATTGGGAATGTCTGCATCCTATTAATGGTGTCACTGACCCTTTTCCAGAGGGTCTGTCGGCTCGGCAAGCCGACTGTCATTTCTCCCTATCCTAGAACCGCGCTAATTTGCGCAGACGCGTCCTAGCCTTCGTACCGAGGTCTTGGAAGTTTAATAGCAGCGGAAAATTTCATTTCTTTGATTTACAATGAATGAAGGCACGCCCACTAGCTCTCCGTACCCTGGTGCTGATTTAAAATGATGCTACGCAACAGAACTGCTCGGGACCTCTCGTAAGCCACATCAAACCTCGTCAGACGTTTCCACTTCCATGTCTGTGATAAGGTCTTTAGTTGCTGAAACTCTGCAAACTTTAGGGACATTTATCATGCTAGGATTATTGAAGCCAGACTACTGTCAGAATAAATAAAACATGTTTCCCAGTGCAACTCTAATTATGATTTTTAGCCAGTTGTGTAATGTGCAGAACTTTATTTACAATAAATCTTCCAGTTGCTTGCATAAATGAATGAGATTTCATCACTTGTGACTTAAGGACCAGGAAAAGTTAATGTGGCTAAATAAATTTACAGTCTAGCCTGGGTGTACTGGCATGTCAGGCGAGTGAGGGAGCAGAGCCGGCTAGCCGTGCCTTCCTAAGAGGGCTCAGCTATCTTGAATTTCACCTGGGAGCGTGTGTGTGTGTGTGTGTATATATATATATCTCATGTAGACATCTCTCCCTTCAAGTAATTTTTTACAGAGGCAGCTTCAATTCTACTCTGCATTTTAATGGTGAGTAGGCACGGTATCATCCCACAGACTCCAGAACTTTTGTTTCTCATTCCAAACTAATAACTGAGTTTCAGGAACACAAGTTTGGCACTTTTCAGTTGAATATTTCAACTTTAGGGAGTTTCACAGCGAAGTTTGAAAATTTATTTGTGGGGCGGGTATGATTTCAACGGCTCCAGCATTGAACGTTCCATCGAATGAACACGAAATGTGCTTTTTGCTTGGAAACAGCCGCTGGTTTAGCTGTGCGACCTGAAATGAGCCTCAGGTTGTAAGACAAAGGGTAAAGACTCAGTGGAGAGCGATGGCGGGGGCCTGCAGGAGGGCAGCACGGAGCAGTGTGCGCAGTTTGCGAAGGAAAGTAGAAAAGCTGTTAGAGCAAAAGTTTTCAGAAGGTTTTATAAGCTGTAGAGAGCAAATCAAAGGTTCTTGGCTCTGTCCCTGAGGCTTTGCAGTTGCTATTTCACACCCAGGCCCCTGTCACGTAATTAGCTAGAACTAGTTTATATGGCTTCTTAAAAAATGAAAATCTTTTTTGCGTGTTTGTGCAGGCTACCAGCCAGTCTGCTTCTGGCTACCCTGCTTTGTATCTGGAGCAATTCCTTTGAAGTCACTGCAGTTGCACTACATTAACACTGGAGTATCTAGAGCAGAATTTATCCTTTTAGCTGAGTTTAATATTTTTGATGTATATCTTCTGGTCACAATGCTTTGTACTAAAAAGTATTTTACATATGGTTATCTGATGTTTGTAATCAGGCTGCTAATCTGTCTCTCCCTACAAAGTTTGCAATTATTTGCTTTAAGTGCATCCTTTTTTTTTTTTTCCCCCCTCACTGTGGCCTGGGGTCTTGTTGAAACATGTGATCCTCCTTACGAATGCAGATTTACTCTTTGGCACTATCAATACTCGCATTCGGTATTAGTGCCTTAAGGACAGTGGTTTACAACTGGATTTAGAAGGAATGTATGAATTTCACTGAGGTTTGAAAGAGAGAAATTTGCCCTGCGGTGCAGTTAGCATGTGCGGACCTTCATTTTGCATGTTTGGAGGTTCTCACGTGATGAAAGCTTCCTTATGCCGAAAGCGTGTACTTGCTATTTCTTAGGAAGAAAATGAGAGCATATACCGTGGTCGGGGGGCCCGGCTTAGTCCTTGGATGAGTAGCGATGCTTTCCATGTGCAAGCCCGTGTGTGCCTGCCCACAGGCGTGCAGGCTAGGGCAGCGCTCCCACGCTACTTGCAACAGCCTTCCTCTGCTTTCTGCGGGGCTGCACCGTGCTCGAGGCTTTTCCTCGTGGTATCGGGGTCTTTCCAAAAGCCTGCTGCCTTCGTTGGGCTGCAGCTCTTGCAGTTACGCTGGGGGTGAGCGGAGGGAGGAAGAGGGACTCTGTCCTTCCCGGTTTTGTTGGTAGTATTAACCTAGAGATGCGTCCACCCGTTGTAGCATGAACGCCCATCAAAGCAAACCCTGATCCCAGGCCAGATGTTCAGCAGGTTTTCGGCTGAAGGCTTATAGCTTGCAGTGGAGAACCTCCCATTTCCACAGTGAAAAACAAGCTGTTACATTCCTTCGGAGGCTTTTTCGGGACAGCAATTAGAGTTCGAGTGAACGACTCGCTGCTGCTATCCGAGAGGCCCGAAAGGAACGTCTTAGAAATGCACTTTTCTCGAGGCGCGGATCCTTCATCTGCAAAGCCCAGAGGCTTGCAAGTCGCGCAAGGCACCCCGTTCTGCGAGGCACTTAGGATGGTATTTCAGTCCAGTGTAGTGTTTGCCATTAAACGTACGCGTAGGTATTTTGCTGAAATAGGGTATAACCGCGTGTTTGAAGTTGCCACGTACTGATGTGCTCTGCTGGATTGCAGCCTTAAAATGGCTACAGCCAGCGACCAGATCTGCACTAGACTCTGCAAGAGAAATCTGCCAGCGTCCCTGAAAAATAAAATTAATTTCTCCCCTGTTGAATTGTCCCATTTGGTAGGTTTATCAATGCAGCTCGTGTTGCTTCGGCAGCAGGAAGAGGGAGGGAGAAAGGAGGTGCTTTTTCTTTGTGGCTACAAAACAGTTTGTAAGCACGGCTGCATCGTAGAAGAAATGCTTTTCTGTTGGGGCGCGCCGCTGTTCCTGTCCCAGTAAAGCAGCCCTCGTAGAGACGGCACCTGCGCTGCGTTTGCACCCCTTGTTCAGTTGGTGTGCAAGTGGAATCGGTGTGCGTCGGGCAAAGCGAACAGCTCGGTCCCAGAAGCCGCAAACACGGGACGGCAGGGGGGGTTGCTTAGTCTCCCGCTGAGAAATCGACTTTCTGTAATGCTCCTGCTTTACTGAGAGTGAAAGGATTGAAACTCAGGAGGTGCCCAAATTTGGCTGGCACGGTTGGCTAACTGCTCATCAGGTTTGCATGCAAAAATTACCTGTACCTGCAAAAAACCACACTGAATTCTCCTTCACCCTTAGATTTATTTTTTTTAATACCTTCAGCGTGAAAATCGAGCCTTTAACTTGCAGGTAAACATCTGTCCTGAGGCATGGAAGTAGCAGAGGTTGGTTTTGCACTGGGCTGTGAACCAGAGGAGCGGGCAGGTAGCTGACTCCGTGGAGCCTGCTAGCCACCGCCGAAGCTAACGGTTCGTAGGATTGTATTTCTGCTGCTTTGTATTTCTGCTCGAGTATAGGAGGAGAGAGCAGGGCAAGGCCTGAGCCTCCTGCGGTTTCACACCAGGGATTGTTGCCTACCCTGTCGCTGTTTTATTATACACGAGCGCTCAGGAAGCGTCTGCAAAAAAGTTTGGATTTTAAATGTGTTACTTGTGACTTTTTTAGCATACATCTCTGAAGCTGAACCATGAAATTTAAAAAGAAAATATTTTCTGCTACTTTACATACGGAATATCACCAAATTCTCTGAACTCCGATTTGCCAGAAGGCTAGGGAAGGAAACGTCTTGCGCTCTGACATGCTTCTCTGTCTGATCTACGATTTGATTTGCAATGGCGTAATCTCTTGGTGGTAAAAAAGTATTTCCCGGTTTCCTGTTTGTTTCAATAAAGCGCACGATTCTTACTGGTGCCTCACTTCTTAGTGCTGACTGCGAATACACCCGCATAGAATACTTTGCCTAGCATCCCACTGTTATCTTGGGAAGGACATAAAGTGGCTGCCGCTTTACCGGCTCACCACATCACCTTAGCATCACGGGAATACTCCTTGCTTCAGCGTGGCATGAAGCCAAGCCTCGATTCTGGGAAAAATAACCGTAACAGAATCCTCTGTGTGGTTGCCAAAGTATTTCAGAGCACCAGAAGATAGGACTTGTAGAAATGAGAATAGTATCTTTTAGCAGTCAGTGTTTGCTTGCTTTCTGTAATTTTAGAATTTACAGGGAGCGGTAAAGAAACTGAACGGGAAGGATGACAAGGGAATATCGGCCTCGAGAGCAGAACCAGGCCGTCTGCGGGACTGCGAGTTGGCTCGGCCTGCTCCTCAGATGTGATGAGTGGCGTGGAGAGGGTAATTCAGGTGCTTCTATCTGCCCTCCGGAAGCAAGGATATCTTAAATTAAAGAAATGGTCACAAATTCCAAGTGAAACGAGAGAATCTTTTCCTACTGAAAGCACGGTTTGGAGCTCAGTTCAAAATAGCATTGGAACTAGGGACTCTGTGGACTCGACAGGATATTCTTCCCTGAGGATAATGGGAATGTCAACAGGAACATTAAGTAGGAAGTGTGAGAGATCAAAATCTTTGTGTCTGTAGGCAAAAAAATGTCAGATTATTTGTCGATCCAGGCACAATCTCATGCCGTCTGCTGTTGTGTAAGTTGTTCAACCTCACACCTTCCTCTGAAGCCTCTAAGGGAGAACACGGCGGTAGCTGGATCTCGTCTGCCAGAGCAATTCCAAAGGACCTGGAGGATAACAAACAAGTGATAAGTAAACACCACCTCTTCCCTGCAACCGGCTTGCTCTCGGCTGCATCTGCTCGAAGAAGCTGCAGGTTGCTCGGTAAAGAGTTGTTTGCAACAAAAGCAGATGTGAACGCAACAGCCCGGCCCTCCGACGACTCTTTGTTTGCTCCAGAGCGAAGCTCTGATTCCCACTTACAAGAAACTTTTTCATAACACGTCTGGAAGGCTGGGGGAGATAGAGCTGCTGTCTCGAGGGATCCCATCGCAGCTTTTAGCAAGATCGAGTTGTTCTCACATGGCTCCATATGTGCTCAAGGTGAAGATGGCAGGAGACATAAATAATACTTAGGGTATGAGCTCATCATTTTGTCAAATGCATGGCATATCTCCTTCAGTGGAGGAAGAAGGAAACCTGGCACCCAGCTACGATGTCTCCTTGCCAATGCCTTAATGCAGTCAAGATTTACATTGTCTGCTAGGTCATGCACTTAGCAGCCATTCAGATCCACCCACACCCCAAAACGTGGAGCTGCGAGTGGGTGAGAAATTCCAGAAGCGACTCTGCAACACAAATGTTGTATTGAAGAGAAGTTTGTTACGCAAACTGGTTTAAAATGGGAGCGTTTAAGAACAGAAGCAGGGTCCAGGCTGCACGCTGGAATTCAATCTGATAAAGCCGCACAGGCGAAACAATAAGAAAGCGGAGTCTTCGTAAGGGAGGAAGTTGTAACCCCCCACCTCCCTGGCCATCTGCATTCCTTCCCTGCGAACCACCAGCAGGAGCGGCCGTCGGAGCGGAGATTTCACTCGCTTCCATCTCGGGAGATCCAAGAGGGGAAAATTTATCAAGTTTCATCTTAGGCACTTCATCTTTTGGTGCTATAGAAGAGGCAGAGTGGCAGCTGGGTCTCTGGATGTTCGATATTACCACCTATGGTATTCCATCCAGGATAACTCAACAAATTATTTATCATCCTCTCGCTTCTCGAGCAAAACCAATGTGGATAATAGGTATCTTAGTGTTAAATCTTTATGATTTATATGCTTTTAGCATGACAGGCCAATTTTGCAGGTCATACGCTGTTCATGTACACAGCTAGAGGGTATTTAACTGAACATGCGTGCCGGTTGTTTATTCCTGGTGAAAAATGCAGGAAGTGGTTAGACTAACATCTGTCAGGAATGACAGAGGAATGGCTGATCCTGCCAGGGCCTGGATGATCTTTTAAGTCCCAGCCCTGTTTTCTGCGATGGTATCTCATACCCCGTTATAAACTTTAAGTGCAAGTTGGCAACTAGAATTTAGGGTAGGACGTGACTTTGTGGCTAATGCTAATCCTGACAGTTGCTGAGTTTCATCCATCCGCCTCTAACAGCCTTGCAGCGGTGGATAATTATAATCTCTTATTTTTACGTGGGCAGGAAATGCTTATAAATGACTGGTAAACGGACTGAACCAAGGCCACAAAGGTGATCAGTAGTGGAAGTGAGAGCGGAGTCTGATTTCTTTGATCTGAGAGTTCAGCCGTGACCGGATTTGGTTACTGGAGTAAGCACTGTTCAGGGCCAGAGCGATGCACCAAAACAGGGGAGCGTCCACTTTATCTCTGTCGCTTGGTAAAAAAGAAAGCGTAAAGGGCAAGGTGTGGGTGTTGGGAAGCGGTACTGCCAGGATTTATTACCGCCTAATGCGTGTGTCCTGCATATCACAGCGCTTTGCACCCATCTGATGTTACACAGCTGGAATCAATGGCTTAGCAGCCTAAGCTTGTGTTTCAAAACGGCTGTACTCCCTAGAACCGCCCGCTCGCGTCCCAGCAGGGTCATCTCTGCCTGTCAGCCCGTCCCCGGGACAGACGCGCCGCGTCCCACACGCATCGCCGGCTGCGTCGGCCAAGGTCCTGACTCCTCGGGGAGGGGGAGCAAGTTCCTGGTGGTGTTGACGTCGAGTTGGGGTTCACCGGGAAGAAGTCTGCGTACGCAGGCGGCCACGGGAGAGGGAGAAGGGTGGAGCTGGAGGAGTTTGGCAGCGGAGACGTGCCTGCGTGGGAAGACCGCACCGTTTTCTTCTGCGTAGTTCACAACAGAGCTGCGGTAGCATCTTCTGCTTCGCTGTACAACACACCTAAACGGGCCAGGAAACCGGGAGACTTTCCCAATTCCTAAACCTTTGCCAGAAATAATGCCTTTGCTTGGTATTTTGGTACTAGATTTCCACTGTACAGGTATCGCCTGTCTTCTAGCATCACGTATGTTATCTCGCAGGAAGAGACAGCAATTGCAGGGTAGGAACTGTTGCTTATCTTAAAGGACTTGCTAATGAATTGGTAGCTCGTTTTCCTCTCCCTGCTGCGCAGGCTGCTGCAGGTGGGCGAGGAGGAGCTGGGTCTCGTTTCCTTCTCCCTCAGCAGGGCCCAGCCCGGCCTGGGCGAGGTGCTGGGACCGCGGCTGGGTGCGGGGAATCCTCCCCACCCCGTTTTCTGAACCCCTCTGAAACGGGCCAACGGAGCTCGCAGCAACTTAAAAAAAAAAAATATGTAAATTTGAGGTTTTGAATTCGCTGGTTAAAAAGCACCCACTTTTTAGAGATGCGGGCTTTACCTCCCACTTGAGGGTAAGGTGTTTGCTGTGGGGGTGCCCCGCGGGGACACTCGAGCACCCCGCTCCCTTTGTGCCGCCCGGCATCGCCCGCTCGGGCCCGACCCGCGGCCAGGCCCCGCGGGCTGCGCCGCCGCCGCGCACCGCGCCGAGTTTCGGCGGGAAGCGCCCTCAGCCGCGGGGGCCGCCCGCCGGCGCCTGGCGGGGGCAGCTCCCGCGGAGGCGGGGACGCCCGACGGCTCCGGGTGAGGGACGCGGCGGTCCCGCCCCCCCCCGGGGAGAGGGCAGCGGCGGGGGGGGACACCGACACCGACACCGGCCCCGCCGCCGCCGCCGCCTCAGGGCGCCCGGGCGGCAGCGCGCATGCGCGCCCGGCGCCCAACCCCCGCCCGCCGCCGGGGGAAGCCCCTCCACCGCGCAGGCGCGCAACCGGTCACCGCCTCCCGCGCGCGCCGCCGGCGGCCCCGCGCATGCGCCCCTCCGCCCCCTCACCGCCCCCTCCCGCCCCGCGCCGCCGCCGCGCAGGCGCCCTGCGGCCCCCCGCCCGGCCCGCCCGGCGCATGCGCTTCGCCCCCTCCGGCGCGGGGAGGGGGATGCGGACGGGGGAAGATGGCGGCCTCGAACAACCCGCGGAAATTCAGCGAGAAGATCGCGCTGCACAACCAGAAGCAGGCGGAGGAGACGGCGGCCTTCGAGGAGGTCATGAAGGACCTCAGCCTGACCCGCGCCCACCGGGTGAGACGACGACGAGCCCCGCGCGCCCGCCCGCCCGCGCGCCCCCGCCGCTGCCCGGCGCGCGCGCGCGCCCCCGGTGGAGGCGGGCGGGGGGGGGGGGGGAGGGGCGGCGCCCCCCGCGGAGCCCCCGGGCCCGGGGCAGCGGCGGCGCGCGGCGGGCGGGGCGGCGGGCAGCGCCCCCTGGCGGGGGCGGGCGGCGCCCTCGGTGCGGGGCGGGGGGCCGCGCGCCGCCCCCACCGCCGTTCTCCCCCCCCTTCCCGCCTTTCCCCGGCACCGGGCCCGGCCCGGCCCGGCCGGGGCCCGCGGCATCCTCCGCAGAGCGGGGCGGGCCGGGGCGGCGGGGGCAGGTGCGCTCCGCGGGGCCCTGGGGCAGGGCCTGGCCGGGGGGGAGTCCCCGGGCCTCCCGTCGGAGGGGGGGGCTCTGCGCCGGGGCAGGGTCGGGGCAGCCCCCTCACGTCTCCGCGGGAGCGGGCCCGGCTGGGTTGGGGGGACCCCCTCTCCCCGGGGACGGGTCTGAGGGGGGGTCCCGGGTCCTTCACCCTGGACAGGCCCCGGTCTGAGGGGGGGGGTCCCGGTTCCTTCACCCCGGTCTGAGGGAGGGTCCCCGGTTCCTCACCCCGGGACAGGCCCCGGTCTGAGAGGGGGTCCCGGTTCCTCACCCCGGGACAGGCCCTGGTCTGAGAGGGGGTCCCGGTTCCTTCACCCGGGTCTGAGGGGGGGGTCTCCGGTTCCTCATCCTGGACAGGCCCCGGTCTGAGGAGGGGTCCCGGTTCCTCACCCCGGGACAGGCCCTGGTCTGAGAGGGGGTCCCGGTTCTTTCACCCGGGTCTGAGGAGGGGTCCCGGTTCCTCACCCCGGGACAGGCCTAGGCTGGGGCGGGGGGTCCTGGCCTTGCTCCTGTTGCCCGAGGAGCGCTTCCCTCGGGGCCCTGCGGAGCATCCCCCGCTCCTGCAGGTGCTGCCGGGCAGGCTCCTGCCCCCCGCCGCCGGCCGGTGAAGCCCCGGCTCCCCGCTGCGGGGCCTGCGGGCACCGAGCGCCCACGGGCGTGCGGAGACCTGGCGGGAGCTGCTGGACTCGGTGTCACTGATGTTGTTCCCGTTACACTCCAGTTGTCGTAGGTGCAAATCGCTGCACTTCCAAATGCTCCTTGGCTTCTGATGTCTCTGCAGAGCCCATCAGCAGAAATTGCCGGCATAATGAAGGCGCTTCCCAAACACCAGACACCTTTGCTGGTTTAGATATAGGGATGCCAGAGCTTTTCTGTATGGTTCTTGTCTCACCTGCATGTGTCAACATTTTTGTTTTACCTGTTTAAAGAAAATTTATGATCTTGTTTGCGGCTGAACCTTTGTGGGAATGGGAACAAGAGAACATACAGGTGGATTTGCAGGAAAATGTTTCCTTTTATTCCTCTGTGTCAGGACAGGGTAAATATTTGTTTTGCATCGGTGCTGCTGCCGCCGGTCAGATGTGAAAGAAAGGCACGCTGCTTCTGTCGGCTCCTGCTTGGGAAGGTGTGAGGCCAGAGCTTTGTTCGTGCTGAACTAGTTGTTGATGTCTCCTAGAGGATGCTGTTGGAGTCCCCGCTGGAGTTAGCGGAGAGCAGAGTGAGGACAATTGAGAGATGTTTGCGGTCGCTGGAGTCGTCTTGTTTCTCGCGCCTCTGTCACGCCTGCGTAGCTCAGTACCCGGGATTTTGCCTGGTGGTGGTCAGTCCTTGGCCGCCGCTCGGGAGCTGGGTGTTCTTGAGAGAGAGAGTTCCTGAGGTCTGCAATTACAGGTTGTCCTTCAGTTCACTCTGAGGCTTAGCCTTCGCCTTCCGCAAGATAAGTCAGAATCCTAATTCAGTTTGTCCCAAATCTGAGTGTTCCTAACCCAGGTTTTGCAGATGGAAACCCATCTTATTTTCAAGAACCTGGTATTGAGAAAAGGACCCAAGATGAATAAGTTGTCTGAGGATTCTGGGTACTGAAGTGATGGAAACACTGACCAAATAGCTGAGTAAAATGTCTCCTTTGTAGACTTTTTCTTCTAAATTCCATGATTTCATCTGTGTTTAAAATGCAGTATAAAAGCAAAAAGGGGTTAAGCACAACTTTGCTGTTTGCTCTCATTTTCATTTGGCAACCAACACTTTGCTGTCAGTTTGAAAATGCGTTACTCAGTTTGTGGAAGCAGCCCAAAATTTCTGTTGCCTTTTCATTATTAGTAATTGTCTTTTTGCAATGTTTACCATCTTGTCTGTTTTATTGTTAGTTACTGGTCCTAGCAGAGGCAGAGAACTACTGTTCCACCATTTCTTGTGCATACGCATGCTGTCTCTGAGCTTGCTTTCTGACTTGGTAATCTTCCACCTATTTATGCTGTTCAGTCCATCTGAGATTTTTAAGTTATGATACATCTTTCTCACCCAGGACAAAACACAGCGTGATATTAACTCCTTCTTTCTCTATTGGGCTCAGCATTCAGCTGGAAAAAAAGAATTCCTCTGAAAAACAAATCGCTTTGGTTTCAAAAGTGTTCCCCTATTCTCAGGAGCAACAAAGTCCTGTCTTTCAGCTGGCAAATTCGAGAGTGCGTTTTAGCTTTTCTGGGAGACACAGACCTTGCGAAGAGTCGTGGAGGTGGGTGGCGATAGAAGCACTGGAGCTGCTTAATTGTCTTGTGAGTGGGACCTTCGCGTTTCTAATCCAGAGATTTCTGCGAGTCCCATAGTAACAAAGTGGGTGAGAAGAGGGGGAGGTTTTTTTTTTCCTGTGTGACATTGACTCCTGTATTTTGCTTGTGGTTCTGCTCCTTTCCTTTTTTTTTTTTTATATGTGAAGCATGAAATTTTAGAACCGTGCTGATTTCTGTGTTTTAAGGATGGGCTGTTTACCAGGGCCTACTCTCAATTCCTGTTGTAACGCAGCCGGGTGATGCTTGCTGCGTTGCGTGTATTTACTCATACAAGGCTGTCGCTGCCCTTTCAAATTGTAATTAACAAAACATTAACATGCAGGATAACACAGATAGTGCTGAGCTCTTCAATGTATGGCTCTTCAAATGCTAGAGAATGTAGCATTTTAAAGAAAATTTGGGTGTAGCTTGTGACCTGCATTTTAAAGGTGGTTCTTTTTCAGTTGGCGACGTTCTCAGGTTTCCAGGATTGTTTTTTTTTAATGTATATTGGTAAAGTCCCTTAGTTTTGAGGGATTTCAGCCGGAGATGTGTTTGAGCTCCTTCCTATGGACCTTGTAGTCTTACTTTAAAAAAAAGACCCCCCGCCAAGCCCCTAACTCCAAAAAACCTGCCAGCCCCTGATTTCACCCAGCCCCACCTGCCTGGAGAGCTGTGCTGTTGTTACTGGAGTGAGAACAGGGAGGAAAAACCGGGTTAACGATGATGTCTGGAAACGTTCTGCAAAACTCCAGCACTGCTCGCACGGGCTTTTCCCGCGCACAGAGCCCCCCGTGCAGGCAACTTGCAGAAGGTGTCTCGGTGAGCTGCTGCTCACCGCGCTTCTCAAGAAGAGCATCTTTAGTAAGAACCTGTGTTCCTCAGTGACACCAAACTTATTTTCTGTGTTCCCAAGTACATAATTCAATGCTTTGTCAATCCCTATGATGGTGCCGTGACAGGGTTTGCCTGCGTATTTTTAGGTGTTATCCAAAGTTGTGTGTGCCCGCGTTGCTTTTTCGAGTTCTTGAAAACGAAATGAAGTAAAAAGTTGGTGTTTGTATTTTAAACCTGAATACTGTTTTACCTGAATTTTTTCAAGTGGAATATATTGTAACGGCATAGCTATCCATAGATGGCCATTCGACTGAAGTGAAATTAAATAAATATCAAGTAAAAACCCCATAATTTGTATTCGTGTGTGTGTTAAACATATACACAGGCACACGCTTCCCTATAACAAAATTTGTACTTGCGTATGAGACAGTCACTCATTTACTTGTTCCTCCTGGCTGCAGAAGAGATAAAAATGTCTCATTGTACATTCACAGATCACCGTTCGATGTAGATAGTATGCAAAACCGTATTTAAAAGCTTAGTTAAATCAGGAATGCTAATCTGTGGCTTTAAAAATGAGAAACACTACTGATGATGATACAGTGTCGCAATGTTTCCTAATGTCTTCAGCATGTTTTTGTTAAATAATTTGATAAAAAAGAAGTTCCTGACTATGTAATAGTATTTTTCAATGTCTGAGAGATATTAAAGAAATGCATCAAAATCAGGACTGAGCCCTCCAAGTGCGGAGATTAATGCTTTCAGCTGGAAGTAGTTTTGTTCAAGTTAATAGTATCGTGAGTTTCTCTCAAACCAGAAATGTTAATTTTTCAAGCTCTAGACGGTGTTCTTCTTCTCTGTTACTTTCCCAGCTGCAGGGTTTGGACCCTGAATTTGCACATTTCCAGGCCAAGAAATGGGTCGCTTAGGCTTCATCCGTGATCCCCCTCTAACTTCTCTGGTGGAGCAGGACACAGAACCAAGCCGGTTGGTTTCTGTACCGCCAAATACGCTCCCCCCGTCGCGGCATCCGTACCAGCGGCTGTGGGCATCGTCGTTCTTTTGCCAAACATGGGCTGGGCGAGTAACGGCATTGAAGGTGCTGAAATAATGGTGCAGTGTCGTTAATTCTTTGAAAGAATTATTGCAAATCAGAGAGTGAAAATGCAGAGGTGTGCTACCCGCAGGGGCACAAAGAATCTCTGTTCTTGAGCAACTCTAGGCTTTCCTTAACTCGTCTGAGCTGTCCAAGGTAAACATGCGAGTCGGCTTCTGATACGCCATGCTGGGGAACTCGCATACTTCAGTTAGCAGCGTAATGTTTCTTCTGGTAAACCCAGTCAGGTTTTTGTTTTGGGTTTTTTGTGTGTTTTGTTTTTTTCTTTTTTTTTTTAGGAGACAATAACTTTTTTATTATTATTCCATCATTACCATGCGTTACAGCTGCTTGCTTCAGCGCTCAGACAAAGAGAGCTTTTTCTGTGCACTGGCCAAGCCCGTCTGTTTTAATGATGTAGCAAAGCTATGAAGGATCTGTAGGCACGTGAAACTGTAATTGCACGACCGCTATATTGCAATGTATTAATTGTCATTCAGAGGATGGACACGTGGAACTCGGCTCGGTGTGCTGCGTTTCAAAGTTTTCTTTAGCTTCAGCAGTGGAGAGCATTTGCAATAATTTGCATTTATAGAAGCTACTCATTTATTAAGAGAATACGTTCTCAAGGTTATGTACAGTCAGCTCTTCCAGCTCTTTGAGGGTGATTTGGGGTTTCCCTTGAAGTGAATTACCGAGCTGCAAAGCCGTTCTTGCAGAGGTGACCTTTGCCTGTAGTTAAGATTCTGAAAAGTTTTAGGTCTAGATACTGATTTTCTTGGTCTTGTATTGACAAACTGAAGTACGTAGTTTTGGTGACTTTGAGTTCTAGTTGCAACTGTAGGAGCTACAGACCTCCTGTAGAAGTTACAGACATGGCAAAACCATCCGTCAACAGGAGGAGTTGATGCGGTGTTAAGCCGAATTATGTGCTGGTATCAGTAGAAGGGCAGAGGTAAGCGAGCGTTCTCTGCGTAAGTAAAGCGTTAGACCACAAAACGGTACACCAGGAATCATTCCTTAAAGTAGTTTTCAAGAATATGTTGTACTGAAAAATTATTTTAGTAGCCATGTGGCCTAGACACAAACTTTCTTCAGTACCTGTTAGATGAAACAGAAAAGAGCTGTTCTTTACACAGCGCAAAAAAAACGAAAGAAGGGGAGGAAACCCCTAAGCCCCGGAAAGCCCGTAATGTGACTGTGTAAGGATGCGGTGTTGAAAAACATTTTTAATTGTAGTTACGTTTCTCAATCAGATGACTTTTTATTTTATTTTTTTATCATGTAAACTGCATTTTTATTTTTCTAACCGTCTTGGATTACCTGTGCTAATTTGGAAAAGACTTTTTATTTTAATCTGCCGTTCATCAGACCACCACCTCGAGCACCAACCATTTGTTCTCAGTTTTATAACCAATTTATCGATGTCGTTGATTTTAGTTATGAAGCATTTGCCGTACCTTATCAAGATCAAGACCCCGATTCTTTGCTGGGGCAGCAGCATCGTGTGCATTTAAGCTCGCGTAAGCTTTCACTCCAGCGCGAGCGCTGCCACGGCCGTGCGGTGGGTTGCATCAGGGGTTGACGCTATTAAATCAGACCGATGGGTTTGGGGTTTCTTTAAGGTGAGCTTTAGCCCTGGCAGTTTCCTGCTCGACTAGACGTGTAAGCTGTTCTGTAAGAAATTATCGAGTATTTCTAGACGCTTTCACTGTAGCGGTAATAAAATACTAATTTGGCAAAAAATAGACATTTCTCAAAAGTGATCAATGGGGATTTAAACAAAATGTCTTAAAGGCTAAATATTTGTCTTTGGTTTCTATTATCTATCTCTAATTGCAAAGGAGCGTTTTCTTGGGCTGCATTATAGCGGTTTTGTCAATCTCCCCGGCAGCATTGATCCGTCCCTAATGGTATGTTCCGCGCTGGCATCAATATCGTTGTACCTAATGTAGGATCTGAAACTCGAGTATACTTCAGGGCACTTTTCAGCAAATGTAATGCTGTATCTTAAAAAAAAATAAAGAAAATAAGCTTTTCTTTTTTAAAATAACATTTCTGGTTGGGATGGCTGGAATTTTACCCCCGTGTTTTTGTAGATGCGCTGGAGTAGCTGTTGCTTTGTAGTCGAGGGTATATGGTAGCTGACAGGATGGGAGTAAGTGGGTGAAAAGAAGCAAACTCTCAAAATCTGGTAGATTTTTTTTTCACATAAGCTTCCAGCAGTGTTCGGTTTGTGACAGAGACCGGTTTTGACTTCAGTGCTGCTTCTCTTTTTTTTTCTTTTGGTCTAAACGACTTGCATTTCGATAAACAAGTGCGGTCCCAAAGGCTTTGGTGTAAACTTGAGGTGCTAGCCAAACTTGTGAGTCTTTATTAACACATTAGCTAAGATCGACGTATCTGATCGTGCGTAGGAGTTAATATTTAAAATGTTGCTTTGATTTGTTTTAAATGGCTTGCGTAGCATGTTTAGTGCTGTGTAAGTGATATCCAGGAATAAGATTTCTGTCAAGATCTCCACTGGTACTTGTTGAGCCAAACAAGCATTGCAAAAGTGCATAGTTGTCAGCCAGGGATGTTTTTGTATGATCTCATTGGTACTTTATAAATTATAAAGTTGTAACTGACTGTTGATAATAGTCCTGTTTTGCAAATTATTTCTCGGGAACTGAAAATTCTTCCCCTTGTACCAGAACAGTCCATTGCAATAAACCAACAACAGCACACACCCACAAAAAGTGGGTCTTAAATAATGAAGGAGAGGAGAATGAAATGATGCGTTCTGGCTTGAGGCTTCAGTAATAATTCTACAGCACTTTATGGTCCTTGTCTAAAAGTCGGTATTTTACAGGCAGATTTTCTCAATGTATCTTTTCTTGCCTGCTTGGTCTATCACTTTTCTTGACGACTGGGAAAATATCCTCCGCGATATCCCTGCTGGGCTACTTGCTCATGTTTTTTAGTATGGTTACTTATCACTACGTAGTAGTAAGATGTGCTAATGTAAGACTGCAGTTCTGTTAGATGAATTTTCAATTAATTTTGATACCCAGCTATTACTATTTATGTTAGTAGTATTTTCCTTGGACGGCTGAGGTCTCAAAGGGGAGGGAATTTGAGCTGATTTTCCAAAATATATGTATTTTCAGGCAGATGGTGATAGTTCTCAACTGAGAAAGCGTATCGGTTATTTGTGACCTGCCTTTCTGTACATTTTTAGACCTGTTGTAGAAGCAGCATCTTGGAGCGATGCGAAGCTGTGCAGAAGATTTTTCTAGCTCTGGAGTCCTTAAGTGGTGTTTCGACATCCATGAGCTGGATTAAGGGGAAGAAAACCAACCTCAGTAGCAAAAGGGAAGACGGTGATTGTTTAACGTACCGACTTTTCACCCTTTTCTTTCCTTGCAAAGTCTTATGTAGATCGTATTCATGGCATCCATTCCGCAGCCACCGATGATTGGAGTGGTGTTACTGGGTTTCTCCTGGTTCTGTCGGCACGTGCAATGGACAAGGGTTGTCCTTGTTGCAGTCTTTTATTCACGATTCCCCAAGTCCCTGTTCCCCCTCGCCACCTCTGCGGCATTTCTCCGTTAGTGAGGGAAGAGCAAAAATACTATCTTAAATATTGCGCAAGCCTACTCAGATTCAAATGTCTTATTGACCTTCTCATTGTAATTAGATTTTTCTCTTGTGCGGTGAAATGATTACATTGTACGAGCCTTTTGCATTCGAAGAATTTTGACTCTAACGGCAGATATTTTTAATACCTGGAGAATTGTCTGATGCCTCATCTTAAGGGCTACGAACGATTTCTTGAGCTGTAATAGGAGGGCTTAAGGGTGAGCTGCAGCGGGAGGAATTGTTGGAGGCCACGGTGGTTTTGGGGACCGGGGAACCGTTATCGTGGTATCACGGACTGAAGGTCATCGCGAAACGGCTTTCTCGGCGCGTGAACCAACGTGGGCCTCGGCAGCAGCTGAATCGCGCGTTTGTTCTGTACCAGTAGGTTTTTCACCGAACCAGCTATGCTTGTGGCTACTACCAGTGTGGAGTTAGGTGCTCTCCTGATCGCTCGTGAACTCCAAAGAGTGCAACCGTGCCCTGCTTGTCGCCTAATTTACGAAACTTGTAGGGTTACATAACTGAATTTTCATTCTTTAGCTAAAAATAAAAAATGGAACATAGCAGCTATTTTTATCTTGCTTAATGAGGGCATCTCTGCTTTTATTTCATCTTTTCTGAGACATTTCAATAGGAGGAATGGGGATGGTTTAGGCACCTTTTTTTAGCCTGGACACTCATTCTCTGTTGTTCTCTGAAGTGTCGTCCATCAACCAGCAAACAGATATGTTGGCCTGCTCAGAATGAGTATTTTCTTTAAAAGTACATTGTTAGCTAATAATGATCATTAAAATAAATAGATTTTGAGAGCTTCGCGCTAGATGTAAATATATTGGGGAGGCTTAAGAATTCTTTTTGCTCTCAACTAATCAATGAGCTTCAAGTATGAGTCCTCTCTGATGTATTGCATGGAATTAGCAGCAACGTACCTGCCTTTCTCTTTTTGAAACCCTTTCAGAAAAGAAGGGTGGCATTTGCAGAACTGACACGGGATCTGGTTTGTTTTTAAAAGCAGTGCAAATCAGGTTTGGTTCATATTGTAGCTTAGCTTGGCTCTCTGCCCGGTGATAGAGCAGAACTCTGAAGAATAGTCACTATTTTAAGTCTCTAGTTGTGCTGTATCCTGTTTTTACTTGCTGCTCAGTTGTGACTGTTAAGTTTTAAACAGTAAACCTTTGTTCACCAGAAATAGCAAGGTGTTTTTAAACGCAAAGCGACAGCCTGTGTATTACATTTTATTATTCATTATTATTACTTTATTTATTTATTCAAACTCTGCAAGGTGTGTTCTTACTGATTCTTTGCCCTCAAACCCCAAAACATCAAATGGTTCATATTAGTTCATTTTTTGGAGAAAGTTAAATGCAGCTAATGCGTAAAGAAGTACCACTGTTCAAAGTTCTGCTGGTGTAAAACGGAAAATAATAATAATGATAACGATAACGATAATAACAATAACAATAATAATAATAATAATAATAATAATAATAGTTTGCAGCATTAAATGCTACTACCCTCTCCCCTCCCTCTTTCTCTGCAAAAGTTAAACATTCTGGTTTGTTCTCTTTGGGTTCACAAGAAAAAGGATTTTTGGTCTGGAGCGTAGTGCAGATTTGGGGGGGGATATAAATAGTAAGTGTACGTTAGGGGGTGAGATCTTTTCACTTTCACATGAATTCTAGAAGACACCTGGGGGTAGAGGTCCGAGTATGTGTGCGATTTTTATAACCCCGGTTCCTCACAATTTGATAGCTGAGGCAATCTAGGGAGTTGGTTGCAGCTCCTGAAGGAGGATCTAATGGTGCCTTGGAATTCGTGGATGACTCATAACAGGACAAAACAATCCAGTTAAGTGATTTGAGGTCTTAAATAACCTCTTCAACAGGAAGGTGAAGAAAACATCATGAACTCATGAGTAGTAATTGGCTCTCTTGGAGCAGTGCAGTGATCGCTAGTTGGCAGGGGTTCAGACGATTCCTGTTTAAGCTTTGCTGATCAATATATATCTCAGCTCCTATGAATGAAATGTATTTGACTGGACTATAATGCTTTTAGGAAAGCAGTTATTACAGTTACCAGTTGGGAGAAGTGTATTTCAAGTTGGTTTATCCTAGTGACGCTTTGCACCTCAGCTGCGTGGGCCAGGGCTCTGTCTAATCTTTTCGGGTTTGCTTTTTCGCCTGTTCTCTGCTCCTTGCTACGTGAGTCAGCCAGGTGACCAAGACGGTTTTTGATGAGGAAGAACCTACGATAACGGCTGCACCTCCTGAACCGCCGAGAAACCGATCTTTGCCTTTCCAGCTCTTTGCTTTAGGGACATGCTAGCTGCAAAAATTAAATGGTTTTAGATGGTCCCAAAAATAAACCCATAGGAATACCTTCCTCAAATGACTAGCATTGTCACAGACACTAGAGATAAGAGCTTACTCCATCATCTCCTTCCTCCTTTTCAAAGCACGGAATCATTCAGGACTGCCTTAATTTCGTAGAGGCTGTTGTGCAGCTGCAAGGGACCCCCGCGGGTGTCCTGTAGATGCACACACGCCCTTTGAGACCTCACGGTTTGCCGGGTAAGCAGCTGGAATTGCAGCATGTATGTGATACTACCAGGTAACCTTTAAGCTTAATCAGGTTTATAAAACCTGAAGTTAGCTATCTTGCTGTTCCCTTTCCTCTGACTAGCAGATTTCATTCCTCTATTGATGAAAAACCCTTTTTCTGATACCCAGTTTATTTTTTCATGGCATCTGGGGAGAGTTTCTCTTTCCTTTCAAGCGCTGGCTCCGTGAGATAGAGGGGGAGGATTCTGCTTCCCCCTCCCTCCCTCCGTGCAGACCCTCGTACTGAGTTCGTGTGAGCTGGACCCTTGCAGGCTGGAGCTGAATCCCTTTGGTTCTGGTCCTTGAATGTGTCACCTCCCCTTTTGTTGTTAATTTTTGAAGTCTTTGAGAAAATGTGAGTATTTTAGTGCATTGGGAAAACCCTCAATCCTTGAACAGTGCATTTGGTAGCGTGCTATAGCTATCCACTGGTAGAAATCAAGTGCAGCGCTGGCCTTGTGTTTGCAGCTCTGCTATGAGTAAAGAGTTGGTTGTGAAGTGTTTCAGTGCGGCAGAAACAAAGCTGTTGCTCTTTTGTGGCTGCTAAATTCCAATATATTACAACAGATTCCTTCCTTAAAAAAAAAAAAAAGGCAGCAAAAATGCATTTTTTTCCTTTTCTTGAGTTTTTATTCTTAATGACTGTGCTTGGCTGGCCTGCAGAGTTTTTCTGTTTGTGTCCTGACATACCCATGTGATAATGGAACAAATACTTGCAAGTGACTTAAATGACAGTTATGGTGATGGAAGAGTAAACAATGATGTAGCAGTTCTAAAAGCCTGGGTTCAAATCCAGTTCATACCATATGTCTGGATTTTTTTCGTGGTAATTTTCACTTAGTTTGTAGTAGACATTTGGCTTCCTGTTTTGGCTTGGTAGTACTTTTCTCTGCAATATCTATTGCGCTAGGATGCTAATAGCATTAGAAGGCCAAATAGGATTGGCAGAGGCAACAAGGGAAACTTTTGCTCGGCTTGTCCGCACTTGTCTGTTTCTAGCCAGTGTTAAAATCTTCACTTTCATGAAAATAAAAACACACTAAAATTCAAAAAAACCCATTGCAAGACATATTGTTACAAAGCCGATGATGGAATATTTTAAATCCCGAGTGACCCAGACAGAGCAGCTGCTATCACTGCGGATTATACCTTTCCTCTAAACTTCAGACTTCATTTCCTTTACCAGCCTTCCTGGGAGGAACAGCTGTGCGTTTGGATCCACGGCGGCTGTTGGATCAGTACTTGAAACTGCAGGAAATAAGTCGCTTTAGAAATCTGGCTTGATGGTGTTGCTTCCTGAATGTGACAGCCCAAATGAGAGAGAAATGCAAGGGATTCTCTTTTCTTTTTCTTTGATAAATTAGTCTGTGTAGTCTGTCTCCATTAGCCAGGAAGAGTTGTGAAGAAGCTAGCTACGCTTTTTCTATTCTAGCATTACTCTGCGTGCCGTGTTCGCTTTTCGTTGCCATGAATGGTTGATTATTCAGAAATAAAAGAACAGTGTCACTTGCTTTGCAGCAGGCACATTTAAATGTGTTCTGATTTTTAAAGGAACACAGTTTTCAGAGTTCCCTTTTTATATCTCCGGCATGCATTAGCTTTAAGGGGCTGACAGCAGACTGCATACTTCTGTGTAATTCTAGATATTTTTTATCTAGCTCTGTGGTAAAGCCATTTTCTAGAGAATCAGTGTCTTTGATAAAAGAACTTGAGCTGCAGTTGCCTGATACTGCACCTTTTTCTTTTCTATTAGAGTAGCAGTTGGTGTTCTGAAAGACAATTTAAAAGAAGTGGGTTTACATCATAACGTTTATTTTCCCTGACCATCGGGACATACTTTGGATTGACAAGAAACATCTATCATACACACGCTTCTGCGGGTGCGTGCTCAGATGAAAGGGAAAGTATTGATGTTATTAGATTTCACCATCTAATTTTTAATTACTTGGAAAATGAAAGTAAAGGGCTAAAATTGCAAATAGACATCCATCTCTGTAGCCACCTATTCAGCTGTGAGATTACACGCGTAGGTGGATTTTAATCTGTAACATCTAAATAATGGAAGTCTTTTTAATTATTTGCAATAAATTGTCAAAAACCTGATAGCACTATAAAACCAGTCAGTGTTAACTTACCAGTTGTACTCAAACTACAAAAGCATTATATAGATTAAAAAGTCAAGCATTCCAAAAGCCTTTCCAATCTTCATTCTTCTCCTTCTGCGTGAGCAGTATGATAGTCTTTAATTAATTTATCATCTATTCCCCACTCCCCTAGTGAGACCGAGACCCCTGCCTCTTTCAGCACAAAAATAGATAACGGTGGCTTACTGGGAGGCTGTTAAATATCTTGATTTATCCACATTGTTCAGCGGATAGCTCTGGGCCGTAGAGTGCACCAGTCAAACTTTGGTTTGCCGATAGGATAATTAAACCCCCAGGGAAGTGCTCCGCGCCTTACACTGTTAAGGAGTCTGAGTAGTTCAAAAACAACTTAATCTTTACAATATTCTTCTGGTGTGATTATTCTCATTTTATAGGAGGGTGACTAAGATGCGGCAGTAAAATAGAAGAAATTGATGCTTTGAATGTCCAATTTGATACCCTTGGTACTCAGGGGGAAAATCCAACAGCAGGTCTTCAGTTTTTAAAGCGCTTTATACGCCACAGCGCAGGTCCAGTTGACTCCAGGAGAAGCAGTACTGTAGACCCCAACTGGTAATTTTGACAGACCCCCGATATTTTGTGTGGAGTAACCTGAAAATTAGCAATTGCCTCTGCAAGAGGCCTCAATTGCTCATGTGGTGTCCTGAGGAACTTCGGCGGCAGAGGGAAGACAGAAATGCTGGGTGCTGTAACCCGTTCTCTCGTCGGTCGACTCATTCTTTTCATACCTTCCAGCTTCCGCGAGAGTGAAGATGAGGTTTGCTCAGCCATCAGCTTGAGTAGGCAGCCCCGAAACTTAATGTGAAATTGGGCCGTACAGCCGAGTTAGCCCAGGAGCTGAATATTGGAAGAAATCCTCCTTTTGTTGGCTCCCGCTGCTCTCTCTTGTTTCCCTACCACTATCACAAATTCATCTGGTTGTGGGGGGAGCAAGCTACAAGAAACCAAGCTAAACCACACAGTTTTTCCGCTGGTTCAGCTTCTTTAACCAGATTTCTTTCAGGCCATAAGAGTTGGGGTGTAAGGAGAGGGGCAAGGTCGTACAGCTTTCCTGGGAAAGAAAAGGCAGCCGGAGCAGCGGGACCGTGCTCTCCGCGGTGCGATCTGCCTGATTGCGTTATAAAACTACATCCTCCGTTGCTCGTGAAACTTTTTTCTGCTAATAACTTTCTCTGTCTTCTCATTATTGATATTAATTTTAGGTTCTTGGCTTTAATGAGATTGCGTCTGGGTCTGTTGATGTAGAGAGGGACTGGCAGATGAATACCTGCTATAATTAGTGAAATTGTGGCTAACATTTAAATGTTTTTTTCCTTGGCTTACCAGGGTTCTCTTTTATTGATTTGTGAATCCTTCCTCATTTAATTAAATAAATTCTCGACACCTTTCATGGAGGGTGGTTTTAGTAAATGAGCAGTTATTTTGATGTATATTAATTTTAGAAATTGGTTGGGTAGCAAGTGCAGAGTTTTTGAAATTCAAATTCTAATCCGAACTTTGGAATATTAACAGAAAAGGGTTAGTTTGAGGGGAAGGGAGGAGCCAAACTCTTTTGGTGGTCAGAGCAGTTAGTTAATTGTTGGATGGTTTTTGACAAGTTGGACAAAAACGTAAAGAACTTTTTTTAATTTAATAGCTAGATGGGTAATTAGGTGATTTTTAGCTAGCAGCTATATTGCCACGAAGTCTAAACGCAGTAGCTGTGAATCATTAAGTTGCTGTTAACTTATCTTTCTTTTTAAGACTGTATTTGCTTTTCTTATCAACATGAGGATTGTGAATGGGAAGAAATCTCCCTTTGAAGAAAATACTTCCACTGGGACTCCACTGAGTAGCTGGCTTTCTTGGGGGTTTGTTTGACTTAGTGTTTAATTTCATGCTGGAGAAGGAGGCCAGAGGAGCAGCTCGGGAGCCTCTGCCTTCTGCTTGCTCACAGGAGAGGCAGAGCGGGCACGCTTGACCTAGAAAGTGTCTCTCTCGCTGCCCTACCTGTGTGACTTGAAAAGTCCAGTTCTGTGGATAAAAGGGCTCTTGGTCTCTACTGTCCGTCTTTGGCCCTTCTGCAGAGAGGCCAAAAATAGTGATATACGTGCCTTTTCATTGAGGCAGAGCTTTCTACCAAGAGCTGGGCCGTGAGTTCGTTCCTAGGGAGATCAGAAAATAGCAGTGACATATTATTGAGGATGCCAAATCAATCCCAGACGGTTTAAAAACTCCAGGCAACCCTATATTCTTCTCCGTGGCAGGTCCTGCCGCTGGTTGCTCTAGGAGAAAGCCTTCCTGAGAAAGTTCAGGTGTATCCCACTGGGAAACTTTGAACTGATTTGAACAACAGGATTTACCTATAATGCAGTCTCTAAAACTTCCAGTTAATCCTTTAAACAGAATTTAATTTCCAATTAAGCTTTAATAAGACATTTCTAATTTTAATCTGCACTCGTTTTGCTGCTTGTTAGCCTCAACATGCTAAAGAGAAAGCTTTCTCAAGTGAAAAGCTAAAATTTATAAGAAAGCTTGGTATGGAAACTGCAAACCAGCAAAAGAGCAGTTATCATGAGATCTTACTTCCTGTATTCATCAGATACCTTAGGGGGTTTTTATGAAAAGGCCACTCCACCCTCCTATTACGCTTATGGGAGTCAAATTTTTATGTATTCAAAAGGGCATTTTAAAAGAAACGGTTCTAGTGGATTTTGATTGACTCCGTTCCAGTGTCAGATCTGCTGTTTGATTACGGTTGAGTTCTGTCCATAAGTTTTTGTAGTTTGCCCAGAATTTTTGGGGAAGAATTTAGAGAAGTTGAAGTGTTGAATTTTAATAAATGCTTCCTTTGATTCCCATCTGCATATTTTGGACACTTAGAAAGTCTGTAGGAAAACTGGATATGCTTTGAGGGATATGTTTCTCTCCTTTTTTTTTTTTTTTTTTAATGTATAACTTGAATCTCTCCCTACAAACACAGCTGTATATCCAGCAAACTTGAACCCAATCTAAATGGAAAAATTGAGGTAGTTCATATAAATGGGTTCGCATAAACGCTAGTTTCTGGAAGAATGTTCCATTGTTAGCAAGTCAGTAATTACGTTAAATCTAATATTTTTGATTTCTTACCAAAGCTGTGTGTGTCCAGTTCCATTAACCAGAGTGAGATCATGTCAAGTTACTCAACTGTGAGCTGAGTTAGGAATGTAATTGCTTGCAAATTCCTAATTCCTACCTGGAAAAGCAGCTCTTCCTTTCCCGTTTGCTGTACAGATGCTGCTGCTGCCTCGCAGATTGTTACTCTTGCACCTCTGCAGAAATTTATTGGTTTTAACATAACTTCAAATCTGTCAGACCAACAGTGTGTCAACCTTTTATGTGGGGAACGTTTTCAGCTATTCTAGGAAACTGCTTGTGCAGAAGTATTTGCTTTTTAACGATGACATTGGATTTTAACTTAAAATCTTCTTTTTTTTTTTTTTTCTTTCCTTTCAGTAGCGAAAGAGAAATGCTGGTGGAGGGAAAATTACAGATTCAGTTAGGATCTGTCGTTTGGGAAACGTTTCTTCTCAACAAGAACACCAAGCAGAAATAAAACGGTTTAACAAGCAAAAGGTTTTTCCTTACCAAAAGCTTTCTCAGGAAAGAACTGGAATATTTAGCAATATTTTCAACTGTCAAGGAGCTGTTATCTTGGCCACATAATACATAAACTGAGAAGCTGTAATGTAGAGTCACTGAGTTCTCATGGTTCAAGAAATTAATATATCTGGTGAACGCTAAGTAATTCATTATCGTACTTCACTATCTAAATTCATATAGAAAGCAAGTTGCCACTAATTGAGTCTAACCCCAGGAGATAAAGCTAGAGTTGTCATGAGACTTGTTAACATTTTAAGAGTAATCTGAATTTTTTCTATTAAGAAAGGCTTTTTTTTTTTTCCCCCTTTTAAAATAAAACCCCACAACCCCCCTCTTCAAACCTCAGCCCCAAACCCCAAATTGTGCAATATACTTAATTCACCTCACAAGGTAGTTTTACAGAAAAGGGAGGAAATGTTCATTTTAGTCACAACCGACGTCTGTTTTCATTTTCAGCATTGCTTTTCTTTGTGCACAGGTCCCCTTAGTAAGCCTCGAGGCTCCTGAGTTATCCTGAAGAATGACCGTGAAATTTGCAGGTTTTTCCCGATCCTCTGCTTGGAAAGACTTGAGCTGATTTTGCTTGAGATCTCCTGTTGGAATGGCCGTAAGGTCTAATGTCGCAGTGTTTAAAAATGCTTTCTTACCAGCGAAAAAGCTGGAGGTTTGAGGCGCTCAGCAAGCCGGCCTGCTCTGCTTACACTTGATCTCCGTAGATTGCAAGTGGCAGTTGTTGATGGTCTCCTATAAACCGCGGAGTCTGGGGGCCGCTCGCTGCTAAAAGGCAGGAGGCCGAGGAGAGGAACAAATACAGATCTACACGCCGGTGTGATGATATATGATAGCAATAACCAGCAATCAGTTCTCTTATTTTTGGCACGGATCTCCAAAAGTGTTTATCGAAGGTAGCGTTACTAAAATTAATGATACTGCAAAGACATTTAACAAGCTCGGTTTTGAGAACCGCTTTAGTTCTCGATCTCTTGTGTTTCCTCGTTTCCAGGTTTAACTGCAGTGGAAAGACAAATGGTCGTGACCTGTTGTTACATTATGCTTTGGGGTAGGTATGTACCGGGGAAGGCCAAAACGTTAAAAAAACATAAAGCACCCCCCCTCCCTGGGCGTCTTAGAGTAGGTTCTGTAAAAGAAACCAACACCTGTTGAAATAGTTACTTCGATGTTTGGCACAAATCCCAAGCAAGCCTTTTTTTAACAACAAAAACATATGTACGGGCCAGGCAAAAAGCACAGCTAGTTCTGATATTGTGCTTTTAGCGATCTGCAGCTATGAGAGGGGCTGTGACTCATTCAGCGATACCAGCGCGGAGCGTTTCTCTAATTTCGTCTATTGCTTAGAGAGCGCTGGATTGTAATTGCGTGTCAAAACAGTGCGAAAGAAAAGTGTGGGGGGCCCTTTCCTGCTTTTTAGATGGGATCTTGTTGAACCGTTTGATACGGCACGCTGTGAATATTTTATAAGTCTTTGGGCTGAGGGGATTTATCTGTCCTTTGGTTAAAAAAAACCCCATCAGCCGCTTTGTGACTGATATCCTGCCCGAAGAGTTGAGGCTTTTGAGAGCGCCCGTTCCGTAGAGAGGTTTCGTCTCTAAGAGCTGTCTTGTAAGTTTTGGATTAATTCGATCCCTCGGCTAAAGCAGTAGATTTTGACTGTCTGTGTATTTGGAAATTGGTGGCTTCTGAGGGAGATTCTGGGAATAAAAGGTATTCGAGTTGCTTTCCTAGGGATAGTTTTAAAGTCAGAAGAATGCATGCAGTGTTTTCCTCGGGGTGATCTCGTTTTCTCCTCCTGTACTCAGGGACTGTTTTAACATACGTATCCCCAAGCGCCGGCATGCTATAAGCAGACTGGTCCCTCTTCTCTCTGCCCTGTCTCGGCGCTGTCAGCGTGCGGCGTGCTCTCTTCGCTGTCAGCACCGCTCAGCATCCCTGCTTGCGGTATTACCGTTTGATCAGAGGACTCTGCGTAGATCCCCTTGTCAACAGGCAAGGTTCCTTCGCTTTGCTAGAAACATCTTCACTCAACCTCAGGGCCTTTGTGGTAAACCTGTAGAGGCAGGGCCGCTTGTTTCCACCCTGCCGTTTCCTTTGCTTGAAGAAAGTGTAAAGAAAAAAAAAAAAAACCATGTAAACATCCGATTTTGGGGATGCCGTGTTTTCTAGTACTTTTCCAAACGTTGCTCTTCAGAATTGTGGCATTGCGAGGCAAAGGCTTTCGGATCATTTGAATGAAACTAAACCAGATTTGTTGATGTACACACTACAGTACCTTAGCAACCAACCTGCATCTAGTCCAAGATCTGAACGTTTAGTCTTTTAACAATTCTTTGCTACCAATCTAGGAATGTTCTTGCATTTCAGAGTGCAAAAACAGCCAGTTGACATCTAGTGAGGAACAACATACATTATAAAATACGTACTCCTCCACAGTGGGAGGAGAGGGAACTTATGTAAGCTCATTTCTTTGCTACTTTAATTGTAGTTTCTTGAGTCCTTGGAAGATGCATCCCTGGGAGCAGGATTGTTGTGTTCAGATGATTGCAAATTCTGCTTTATCGGTGTAAAATAGGGCTCCGGTGGCAGCATGGTATTAAATCTAGATGTGTTGAGTGGGAACATTACAGAATTGAATGAGAAATCATTTTAAATAGTGGTACTACTAAACTAAAAAAATTGAGAAAGGTCACTAACAAAAGATTAATCAAAAATCGGAGCTCTTATTAACGAGCTGTTGAGACGATATAGTCTTGTGACAGAAGTGACACTGAAAAGAAGTTGGTGTTTGAGTAGAAAAGAAACAGCTTTCTCATGCGCGCTTTTTTTGTACGCCAGAACTGTATACAACTGCGGGAAAGCATACTCGAATCTTTTAGTAGAGAGGTGTCGTTCAGAGCTGAAGAGTGATACCTAGCATTTAGTGAAACTTTGCAGACTGTCGCATTTATTTTCATGCATACCTGTTCAGGAAGGAATTCTTTGCTGTGTTTTTTTCCTTTGGTTGGTTGGGTTTTCTCTGAAAACCTCTGTCTCTGCCCTTCCTGCAGAGCTTTTCCTGGTGCAAGAAACAAGAACACTTACCTAACGGTAGAAAGCTACAACTTGCTATAACGTCTCTGGTACCTAGATTGCTAAAAAGTTGACTATTTGGTTAAACAGTATCCTCACTATACTAAAGTAAGGTGACTTTCTTATTTGTATACCACACACATGAACAGCCGGTTAATTTTGGTATTAGAGTGGTGATCAGGCTGACGGGGGGTTTTTACACCCCGATTTTCAGAATAGCAGGTGGCATAAGAACCGTGTGATGGCACGTGGTGGTTATTTCTTGGAAATCGAATGCGATCGCGGACTAGGAAGTTGATCTTTCTTCCATCGCTTTACACTGTCACTCAGGACCTAACGTGGCAGTTTGCCAGCCGTGCTTTGCGGAGAGGTTGAATTCGTGCTGTTTGTAGATGGTATCCATTCTCGGTGATAACGGACATGGCGTCAAGTTGAGTCGGTTAAAACAGCTGAAAAATAAATGAGTTGCCCTTACACTTTCCTCCTCCTTTTCTTTTAGTTACAGCTGCAGAAAACCCAATATTTGCAACTGGGACAGAGTCGTGGCCAGTACTACGGTGGGTCACTGCCAAATGTGAATCAGATTGGAAACAGTGCCATGGATCTGCCCTTCCAGGTGAGTTTAATAGGGTGTTTCTTTCTTTTTTGGTGATTAATGCTGTGTCTGCATCCTATTTTTCCCTCACAGGAGACCATGAACTAGCTGCTGGTTCAGAACATAGCACCATGGCCTCAGCAGATCACCCTGTTTTAAAAACTTTTGCTCTTTTGGAACAGAACACAGTTGTGTATAGGATGCGTGGATATTTTTCTATTGTATATATCTAGTGTTGGATGTCAGTTCTCCTGTCCCCAGTCGTGATCCTTTTTTGTCAAGAATACGCAGAGGCGATGCGATTTCTTTGTTAGTGAATATTCATGGTGGTGGTGGTTTTTTAATTCAGTACCAAATTCATAACGAAATCTTCTGTGAAGATACTGTAGGCTCAAAGCAAAAGTGGAAGCAAATAATTCAAGGAAAGCGCTGGGAGATGGGGGTCTGGCAGAAGGTGCCCCATGGTGGCGTGCATGTTCCATGGGAGCAACGCGTGGATTTTAGGAGAGGAGAAGGGGAATGGGACACAAACCGGTATCACAACAGTCACTTTTCCCTGGTCTGGCTGAAAAGTAAATGTAGAGATGCACTGCCTTTTTTCTTTCTCCTGCTGTTGTGACTCCAGAGGTAATGCACTATAAACAGAAAATCAGTGTTTTATATGAATGTTTTGCTGTTAGTAAACGTGTTTGGGCAGAAGATGTTGTATAGTGGGTAGGATTAGGTGATGGATACTTTTGGGACTCCTCATTTCTATAGTTAGTTGATTTAGTGTGCTCAAAATAATTAAAATTTCTGCATTAGTTCTCCTTTCTTGAGTAGTAACATTTACATTTTATCTGACAAGGATGTGGTAAGAATTAAATTTTGCAGTTTGTGGTTTTCTGATGAAGGCTGGGTTAATAAATACGGAGAAACTATTGATGACGTCCTCGAATGATGCCTTTTGAAATACAGGTAGACAGCTGAATTTGTGGAGGTTAAAAGCTTGAATCTTGTGCAAGAGGAGGAGCAAATATCTATTTTAATCTGGTTGCCTTTAGGGAATACAGTCCGGAGGTTTGTAATGTTATGAAGTCCTTAGTATTACTCCACAAGCGTCTGGTCTCTTCACGGTTTTGTCTTTAGTTTCTTGTTAAGGAGCTTCATAGTTACTGTTCTTTTTAAGCAGTAGTAATTCAGTATTTTTGTGCTTGATGGCCATTACTGACGGTTATTACAGAGACTCTCTTAGTCCTGAAACTAACAGAGTGCTTGAAAGTGACTACTCAAAAATTTATGAATGACTGGAGGAGAACGTGGAAACAAATTGTCCTTAAACTCCAGGTTTTTATATATTTTTTTCACACACACAAAAATCCAAAGTTGGTACTGTCACAGGTAACAAACGGTGGCAAGCAACAAAATAAAATCATGTATTTGTATCAGTGCTGAATGCTTTCCACGTTGTTCAATTTTAAGCTAAAATACGATGAAATTGCCAAAAGATACTTGTACGATGGCCGATCAGGTGAAGCCTGTCTGGTTGTCTCCGGTGAGAGCGTTAGTGTCTGAGAATCTTGGTTCTTTGCATTTACAGCACAACGGAGCTCTGGCAGAAGCCTTTGGAGCAGTTCCTGTCTCTTTGGTAAACAAGTATTTAGGTTTGTGCAAATACGTATTTAGGACTGGTGTACTGTTTGCCCAGGTAGATACGTATTTTAGCACACGTTACACTTTTTCTGGTATGCACAGTATTTATTTGATTCACCCTCCCAGCGCTAAAGGAGTTATGGTCTGTCACATAAATACAGGTTTTGCCATGCATCCCAGTTTGGAACATGCATAATAATTCCTGTGCAGACTCCCTGGACTTGCTACGGTCTGTCATGCGATTACTTATGATTTATGGGGGATTAATTTGATGCGGATGGTGGTTTCTTTGGCACTGTCTTGGCCTGTGATTTAAGCAATCTCTGAGCATGTGCACTTAGCCTGCATGTTAAACTCCATCGGGAAAGGCAGAATGATTACCCAAACGCTGCTTGGCACCAGGGCACCGAAATGTACACTGTCAGTAGGTACCACTCTTCGCTTTTCCCCTCATCCGCCTTGCTCGTTTTGTTTCGTAAGTCAATGTCTTGATAAATCTTAAAGGGACACTGTTGCTTCAGAGCACTGAGCTTTTTCCTTCCTGTCTGTATTTAGCTGCTTTTTTCTTTTTGATGTTTTGTGGAGTTTTGGTTCTGATCTCAAATCCTTGAATGTCTTTCAGGGAAGCGAAACCGTTCTACTTCTTTATTTTCCAAATAAAACTGATGCTCAGATCTGTTTGGGGTTTTTTTTGTTGTTGTTTTTTTTTTTAATCACAGTTGTTTACTATAGTTAAATATCCCGTGCCCTGCAGGGATGGGGATTTTAATGGAGGGGTGTTGCCGGGGGTTTGGTCCAGAGTAAGTTTCACGGGATGGCTGCTGAGCGAAGCCAGACCTGTTGGAGGTGACACCCATTCTCTCAAGTGCTTGTCTTCTCTTCTGATTTCCCTAAGTGAGTTAGGGATTCCCTTGGGATCTTTGTTCCTGGAAAGCCAGAGAACAGCATTGCCCCAAAATTCCTCGCTCTGTAAATTGTAGCCCTGTGGCGGGGCATGGCCCGTGTTTACTTGTGCCGCTGTTGCACTCAAATTGGATTTTTGTTGTGTTTTTATATGGAAGCTGTGCCAAAAAAAAAGGGAAAACTTAAGAAATAACTGGTTTTGCATTGAACTTTTTGCCTGTGTACTCATATGCATTGGCTTCCTTTTAAATTCCAGGTGAGGTCTGCATTCTCTGTGCTTCAGGCTGGCTTCTCCTTTTTTAGTAACATTGTGGTTGAGACCACTGGCATAGGAAATTGCTTTTCCTGTTGACCTTCCAAGCACACATGTATTTGCAAATTTTGCTGCCTTTTGGGGTAGAATTGATGTAACAGCAGCACAAGGAAGAGGTTGAGACCTTTTGTTGTTCTGGAATGATGAATATTCCCAGTTCTGGGTGGTGCCAGTTAGGGAGACCTAGATTGTTGTTTAGTGTTTGCAGCAGAGATTAAACCAACGTGCTTTAAATTAAAATACTTAAAATTGAGATGCTATGACTTGAGGTTTCTAAGTCTTCATACAAGAAAGCCATACTTGCTAAGGAACTGAAGCAAAACACCGTGATCTTAATGGCTGAGAGTACGGTAAAAAGTCACTGTGCTCTCTTGCTAGCCCCATGTTGACTTAAGCAATATTCTGCTGCATATAAAGCGTTGGCCCTGAAACGAGAAAATAAACACCACAGCCACTTTGCATCCATTTATATTAACACAGGTTGTGTGTGCATAGAGGGAGAGGAGACTAATATATTTGCTAAATAGAAAAGAGTTTAAAATAGTAGCAAGACTCTTTAAATACTACAAGAAAAACATTTAAAAATAAATGTAAAACTTTTTAGAAATAATCATTTAAACATCCAAAGCTGGACACTTTAAAAAGAAAAAAAAAGAGGGGGGGGGAAAAAAAGGATTAATGTGGAAGCCAGATGGTTTCATGGCTTGGCAGACAGGACAGTGCATTTGCCACGTTCAGCACCTGAATGGAGGAGGAAATTTTGGATTTCCAAACAGATGGTGTTGAGGGACTCAGCAAAGCTGTTCACATTGGCAAGGAGTGGAAGACTGTGTAGCTTTTTTTCCCCAGAGGCCCATATATTGCTGTTGAAGTAAGAGCAGAGGTTGACCGTTCGGTACTTCCTTTCCCCCCCGCAGGTATACGCTGGGAAGGGCTTTTGAAAATGTAGAAGTTTTCCAGTTTAGCCTGGGAATTGATCTTCCCTGTCTTTTCTCTGCCATCCTCATTCTCTGAAATCAGTTGCTGACAAGTAAATGCTCTCAGGATATCGGCGCCGATAAGATTCAAAGTGGAATCAACCCACCGAAGTTGACCACGGAACCTGAATGAAATGAAAATCACTTAAAAAATACTGGATGCTGTAACTTTTTCTAGACAGAGGAGGAAGGAAACTGCTTTTCTTTTTCTTTTCATTCTATCAGTGTCCCCTTAAAATAATTATGCTGAAAGGAGGGGTGAAAGGAAGTTTTGAGGGACCGCGGTGTGTTCCGATGAATGTCAGGCTCACCGTGCATCTTCCTCCTGCATCTCCTGCCCTCGTAGCTCAAGCTCTGGTTGTCAGCATGTTCCTTCTGGATGCATGCTGCATGCTACGCCAAGGGAATGTAAACAGCAGTTATCAGTAGGCTCCCCGCCACACTCACTTGTGGTATTTTAGAGATACAAAGGTTGGAGAGCAGTGCTGATTTATGACAGGGCAGGTCTAGCATGGTCTGCCTCCACTTGTCTCTAATCTCTGTCTGGAAGAGAGAGCCTTGGTAATTGCTTTCCACGGCTATAGTGAAAACATTGTTGGAGGAAAAATTTACATGGTTACACTCGTCCGTATCTTTTTTGAGTTTTATTCCTTAGAATAATAGAGCCTTGCATACGATATGAATAGGTTCTGGGTGCTCCTGCATGTATTTTTCTGCTTACAACTTCATGTGTCTCTCTCAGACTCCTTTTCAGTCATCAGGATTGGACACGAGCAGAACAACTCGGCATCACGGTCTGGTGGACAGAGTGTATCGTGACAGAAACCGTCTCGGCTCCCCGCATCGACGCCCTCTCTCTGTGGATAAACATGGAAGACAAATATCCTTTGGTTCATGAGCTGGCAGCGAACTCCTGCCTTTGCCACGATGCTGCAGTTTTCAGTTTTTACAGCTCCCTTCTTCCTCCCCCCCTCACCTGTCAGCGGAGTTGCTTCCCATCTCTGTGCAGTTAATGTCATCTGCTTTTTCTGAACTGTGATCTAGTCTATAAATACCTACTATTCTGTAAAGTAAGCATTTACCTTTCTCTGTTTCCTCAGCTCTAAGTGGGGATAATGATGCACATGAAGCTGAGAGGGCTTGAGATCCTTTGATGGAAAAGGCAAGGCAGTCTTGGTGAAGCTGAGTTTCCCTTCAGAACTGAGTAAATCCAAACCAGAATAATTCTTCGCAGTTCATTGTGCATTTTATTACAAGTTGATTCATCAGTTTAGCATTTGCCAAGCGCTATTTCTTCTTGCCATTTGTGAAAATGAATTAGCTTATTATTTCTGACTGGCTTGAAATGTGCCACAGTCAGACTGGCTTGATGGGGCTAAAGGGGATGCATGAGTGGGAGACTGGAGAGATGACGGCTTCTCGGGGAAGAATTAGATGCTCAGAAAGGGAAAAGGAGGATGGTTGTCCTGTTGCTCAAACATTACAACAATCCAGATAATATTTTGGTTTGAGTGTCCTTTTAAAGTCAGTATGTTCCCCGTAGGGAGTCTGCTTGCCTTTCTCGTGTGAGCTTAGTTGTTCTGACAGGGTGATGTGAATTATTCCTTAGGAAAAGACTTCAAATAGGCCTCCTACTTAAGTGAGACTGTGGTGTTCTTCCCCTTAACTGATGGACTCACGTGGACAGCTGTCCGTATGGCACTGTGTATCTGTCGCCTCCATCAGACACAAGCTGGAGAAGGTTAGTAGCACAAGCGTGTGTGTGTGTGTGTTAGTATTTGCCCTGCGTTCTCTGATACTACAGCACTTTCACCTGCAACAAAGGCCTTTATTGTTCCCCCCAGCAGTTGGTAATCGGAATTGCCGTGACTTCCTGAATTTAGAAATTTTTTTTTCCTTCCATTATGCTTATTCTTTGAGATGACCCGCTTTTAAACTCAAAGTGTGCCAGCTAACGTGATCTTTCTAAGGGTAAATCTTGCCAGGTGTTCCAAGGCACACCCCAAAATTGTTGAGCTATGAAAGACTCGGATGTTTCTCACTGCGCAGAAGCTGGGCTAGCCTGCCCTCGCAAGCGTTCGAGTGGAAAGGAGCACCGAGTTGCCGGTTCCTACCCCTCGTGCTCCTGGCCTTGGAGGTGCCGAGTGGTTTGAGTGGTGGCCTGCATTCCCAAGTGAAGGACAGTTCATCACGAGAGATGTGCTGACCGTGGAGGTTCCTGTCTCCACAACGTACTTGCATCCTGAACCAGTCTTTTTCCCTCCCTATGAAACAGGGATGCTTTCTTTTCAAAGACTAGTATAACCAAAGTATGTATAAGCAGCTTTCAGCTTAAAAATTGCGTTATTTGATCATGCATAATCTTAATAAAGCATATCAAATTATTTTCTAACAATGGCAAGCAATTTATCCTGTATTCCTCTCAATCCCATTATTGAAACAATTGCTCTTCAAACTTGAACTAATTTGTTCTGCGAATTGATTGTTTCACAAGGAAATTGTGCCTGGTGTATGCCATATATAGATTTTGGTTTTTTTAAGGCAGAGTATTCAGGTTTTACTGAGTTGGTTACATTTATCTGAGATTAAGCATTCTTTTATTTAGAGAAACTGACAAAATATTGGGTTTTGCCTTCCTTTCAGGACAAATTCTGATTCTGCCTTGCACCAGAGTACTATGACTCCAGCTCAACAAGAATCCTTTTCAGGAGGGTCACAGGACATGCAGCAGAAAAGAGGTAAACAGAGAAAACCAGTAAAAATACTTGTAACGTTCAAAGCGTTGTACTTCAGATTATATGCACATATATTGGTGTTCTTCTGTTTCTATAAATACATGTATGCATAACACTTTCTAGATTCAGTTCCGCAGGAATTGGAACAAAGGACCGCATTTACTCTTCTGGGTACTGAAATCCAGAAAAGATTATACAGAGCTGGTACAACGTTTTCCTGAACCCTGTATTCTGTCATTTGAAGACCTTGCCCTATGGGAAAAGTAATCTGGGCTTGTGGGACTCTGGTGGTTAGACCGCTCTCAGCGGTACTAGAGGTTTGCAGGTTGTAGTAACTTCTAGGCAAGGGTAGAGATCGCAGGCGTTTCATGGGCAGTGATACAATATCATAAAGTAGCAAGACTCCATCTAGTTTTTATTTATGGGATTGAGATCACCAGTGAGTATACCCGCAGAGGCAAGGCTTACAAACAGTACTGTCTGATCAGATTTCTAGTTACAAGCTGGAGCAGCGCAGCCCTCCGGCACTAACAATTCTGGTGCCCTCTGCTGGCCCTTGTTCCTGCTGTCAGTTCAAGAAATGCATGAAAAGCTCTTAAATCTGTGTAGAGAAATATAATCTATAAACACCCACCCAGAGACAGGTGAACATGCAACACTCGGATGCATATGCACTGTGCTGCAGCTCATCCATAGGCTTATATAGCTGTAAAACATTAAATACTGATCATCTTAAACAGTACTGCATAAATACGAATTTATAGTCATCAGTGTGAAAGGCTTCTGTTGATACATTGCTCTGACTGGGCTTGCTTTCGATGTTTCTTTGTCACCTTGCTGTTAGCATGATGAAACAGTTGATTGCTTTGAACAAACAAATGTGCTTGGAATATGGAGAAGTAACAGCTTTATAGCATTTCTCTGTCCCAGGGGAGATGGTCTGGATTTTTCCCCATTGGCATTGTCCTGTTGGCCACCCGTTAGATGTAGCGGGTGTGCATCACTTGTGCAAAATGCAGAAGATAGGAAAAACTGGTAGGAAAAACTAGGTCCCAAAATACACTCTTCCATTTAGATCTAAGCAGACTAAATTGGAGGCCAAAATTTTTTCAAGTAGTATTTGGGGTTTTTTTTTGAAGCTGATAAATGTCTCCTTGCTAATTAAATACAATTTTAGTCTCTTCTGCTGTTCGTTTTTTTTTAAATTTGATCTCATTACAGTAGAGTACCACTCTATTAATTTCATATTCAATGATACTAGCTTACTTAAGAGTTTTCAAATGGCTAAACTTCCAATCTGAAAGTTTCTTACTGAGAAGTTTAATATTATGCTATGATTCCTTTTGTTCTTATTTTTTAGTTTTATTACTGACTGTCCCTGGAATGGAGGAAACCACCTCTGAGGCAGACAAAACCCTCTCTAAGCAAGGATGGGACACTAAAAAGGTAGGAATCTCACATTTCAAATGTAGATATTTTCTTTTCTAAACATATTTAGGTAAATTAATGCCCTAAATATTGTCAACCAAAACAAACTACTTGCAGAGATTAGAGATTAAACGCTATATTTAGCAACAAATCACTACGCATTAGATCAGAAAGGCACTTTATATGTACGTGTGAATGCACATGTTTGATTATATCAGTAGAAACTCTTTAAATCTAAGCCTTGTCGGGCCGATAAAGCACAAAAGGTGACAGATATCTTCTAAGAGCCTTACAGAGCTCTTGTGTAGAAGAATAGCTCTTCTGTAGAAATGTATGAAATCAAGTAAAACTCACTAATTGAAATATACCCTAAGCATTAGTCTCTAGCAGTATCTTTGCCTTTAAATAATGTCTTCCTTCTATTTTAGACTGGGTCATCAAGACCTAAATCATGTGAAGTTCCAGGAATCAAGTAAGTTTTGAGCAATTTTTTTTTTTTTTAAAGAGCATTGAGATCTTTAAGAAAGAATGTTGTATATTGAATGTCCTCTTGCTTTTGAGTTTTCCGAAAAGCCCTTAGACAGTATAACGCTGCAATAGATGCAAGACAAGCCAGAACATCTATAAGTGAACCATTGACTATTAAATCTCTGGTTTATCAGAAATACAATATATAATTGTGTATAAGGCACCTTCCTTTTTAAAAAAGATTTTATAAAGATCTGTCCAGGCTGAAATTTAAATTGAGATGTGTCTTTTTTTTTTTTTTCCTCTCTCCCTTATTTAGCATCTTTCCATCAGCTGACCAGGAAAACACTACAACACTGATTCCTGCTACGCATAACACAGGCGGCTCCCTGCCAGACCTGACAAACATCCATTTCCCTTCCCCTCTCCCCACACCGTTGGATCCTGAGGAATCCACATTCCCAGCCCTGAGTAGCTCCAATAGCACCGGGAATCTTGCTGCCAATCTGACTCACTTGGGCATCAGCACTGCCAATCAGGGTAAGATCGTAGCTCTGAGGTGTTTTTACAGGTTGTCCGTGATATGTCACCTGTCTTAAATGATGGAAGTTGCATTGCTGAATATTACTGTTTTGTCTGAGAGGTAATTGCACGTCACTGTTGATTGACGTTTCTTTGTAAACAAGGTTTATCGAGCCATTTCTGTACAGAAAAGTGAGAAAGCTGTAGTTAGTTATATGACTTACAAATTGTCTTTCATTTTTCTCCTATTCTCGGTGCCCAAATCTGCTTTTTTGGGCTGGTTTTTTTTGTTTATTTTATGTATAAACTACAGGAGACTTGTAATTCATTGTCCTTAACCCCAACAGCACTTGTGTTATGGAAATATCTTAAGTGGGCCTTTTGTTTTCGTTCCTTTAGCGTGTTGGGTTTTTTCAGTATGAGGATTCTTTTGGAGAGAGAACATTGCTTGCTTCATCTGAAGCAAATTTTCTCTTTTGAGCAATCAAGAATAACATGGAACCTTTACAAGGTGTGCTAGTGTTTGTGAGCTTGACTGCTTAAGTTTTGAAAATATCCTGAATATTCAAGCTACATAATACAGCGGAGCTTTGGGAAATAATACCAACTGTGCACCTTAATATCTCACAGCTCTCGCTACGGTGCCTTCGTGTTGAAATTGTTGCCTTCCTAGCAGTGTAGTTTCTGTTGCAAGTTCTTCTCCAGTGCTGTTGTTGTTTGAGCTGTTCAGCGTGGTGAGTCGGAGTTGTGTTTGTTGGGGTTTTTGGACTTTGGCAATACTGATAATTTTATTTTTAAAAAACCTCCACAAACAAACATTATTTGCCATGCTGGCAATTTATGATATTCATACTGATCACCTGATAATTTCAGGACTTGTTAACATTATAGGCAAATAGCCTAACCTGGTGATTGTTGTTTTTTAAATAATCTCACTGGGTTGTACGTGACGATAGTTGTGAAGAGGGTTGCGTTTTTTTATTGTCAGTGAGAGTTGCAGTCAGTTGATTCCTAGAATAGAAATAAGGTGCTGTATCCAAAAATACAAGTTTGTTTCCTGTGTTAGGCAGGATTCCCTTACCCGCTTAAAAATCCTCTCATACCTTGGGAAAAGGAAATAATTCTAATCAGGTTAATGTAGTGTTATGACTGAGCAGCTATATTTAAGAATGAAGCAAGACGACGGTTTAACCATTTGGGTACAGAGTAGGTCAGCAGCTTTCAGCATCCTTTATCAAGTTTTCTGCTCTGGAAAGAGACTATACGAAGTTTCGGAGATGGGCTGTCACTCAAGTGGAACTTTGCGAGTCTGCTGAGGGCACTACGGTGTGTGTCAAAAGAAAGAAACTGCTTGCGTGGAGTTAGGCCAGATCGAGTCGCTAAATTTTTTGCGGTAGCCATAACTAGCAAAGTAAACGGTATAAAACCTAACTGGTAAGTATGTAATTGCTTTGAAAACATTTCCTGATCTATCAAAGATATGCTCATTGATGATTTTCCTGCTTCTCTTTGGAGACTATCCCATAGTTTAATCGTTGGCATAGTCAGAGTTCGGTGCTTTTTTAACTGATTTTTCCAAACCTTCCTTGCCTCTATCTTCTGGCTCTTTAGCAGAAAACGTAAAGGCTTTTGAACCTTTTGCAGGAGCTCTCTGCATTGCACAGGCATGCCCTCAGCAGCCCCGAGAAAAGGTGGGGAAACAAACACCTGTCGGGTTACAAAGGACTGCCAGCCATTTAAGACCACACGTTTGTGCATTTGAGTTTGTCAGTTCGCTGACATGTTCCGTGAGACGGTGTTGATTTTGAAAACATGGCAGGGGAAGCCAGGCAGTCTTCAGAACCTGCGCGGTTTCAGCCGGTTTGCCTGCTGGCTCCTTGGCAGCCTGGACTTCCTGGCTCCCTGGCAGCCTGCCTGGAAGCCTTGAACATTTGCCAGGTGCCTAGGAGCTCGCAGGCTCTTGTGAATTCCTCCTTTCTGGCAGCTCCAGAAGAACAGCTCGCTAGCTAGATTGTCCTGAAATCACTTTCCAGGGTGTCTCAGTTCCTCTAGGGTGAGGCAGAAAATAGGAAAGGTTTCAAAACTTCCAGATTTTTGTCTTGGATTTGAACAAAATTGCAATATTTGAATTGTTTATCCCTGCCCCCTGTTAGGTTGTGGCTCTTTAGAGTGTGAAGGATATTTCCTGCCTTCCTGTGCACTGGTATGCCATTCAAAATGGTGTGCTTCCTGCGTAACCAGTTTTTCTTCTGCATTTTCCATTAAATAGGTGTTCGCTTTTATAATATCGCAAGTGCCCTCTGATTAGTCTTGTTACACGATCTGTTATCTTCTTCCTGAAGTTTGAGCCCTTGCAAATAGAGCAGAATGTGCTGCTCCTGGGTTCAGTGCGTGCAGGCCGGGAGGCGTGCGAGACCGATAGCCATGGTTTCTGTAAACCGCTGAAGCTGCTCTGCCTGTTTCAGTTTCAAGTCGGTATCTGTGCACGACCCTGAACATCTGTGACTGGTTTTGGTCCAGGATAAACCACAGGGATCTTCCTCTCATCCTGATGCTCTTCAGCCTGACAAAATTAATTGCAAATAAGCTAATGAGTTTCAGCCTGATTGGCCGAGGTGCATTCAGCACTTTGCATTAAGTGGTTGTCCACTTACGCCGTTCATTTTTCATCGTTTAGGCAATTACCTCTATACAAGTATCAATAAACCATTGCTCTGTTCCCGTTTAAGCTGGTTTCTTCCTTCCTGCAGGAATGACAACGACGCCAGCCCCTTCCCAGCAGCACCGTCAGCCAGCCGTCAGCCCTCTCTCCTTGAGTGCAGACTCAAGACGACCACAGTCACAGCAAATGTCTCCTACGCTTTCCCCTTTGTCACCGATTACTCAGGTAGGAACTTGGAGAATTAAAATTTTTCAATCACAGGTTAATTATTTTACCCGGGGAGAAGTTGACTGTAACTTCATCTGTCTTGTTCTGTAATTTGCTTCTTTAAATGTGTTCGTTAATTCAGAGCCTTAAAAAGGGAGAGGTTTGTAGAGGGGACAGATTTTACTTTCCTTTTCTAGAACAGTGGTAAAACCCATCTATTAGGACACTTTTCTGTAACGGTATTGTCCCAAAGTTAGTTGTAAAATTTGAAAGACATTTCTCCAATTCATGAGAGAAGCTGAATTAGCTTTTTAAATTGATTTCATAAGTGTGACTCTGCCACTGACTAGGTTATCAATTTCTGACCTGGACGTTCATCTGGGCTTTTAGAGTATTTGTTTATTGTACGCTGGAGGTGATAGTAAGTCTTTTGAAACATGTTCTTGACTGTTTCTGAACCTTTCGGTAAGGTTTTTAAAATGCAACATGAGATTGACTTAGGGCGGTTCTCTTGGTGTGAAACTTGATGTGCATGAAAATGAAGGGGAATTACCTGCCAGCGTGGATGATTTTGATTCTTCTTTTTAAGGCCGTGGCTATGGATGCGTTGTCTCTGGAGCAGCAGCTTCCCCCATACCCATTTTTTACCCAGACAACTTCCCAGCAGCAGCAGCAGACCCAGGTGGCAAGTACCCTGCCTCAGAGTACTCCTTTAATGCAGACCTCTGGTTTACAGCGAGGAACACAACTCCCCCCACTCTCCGTCACGGTACCTTCTACCATCCCCCAGTCACCTCCGGGTAGCCAGACCCAGCCATCGATGGGAATAGACATCAACTCGGTAAGCTTGGGCCCGGCTGGAAATGACAGAGCTTTCATTCGGAAAACCTGGTAGGGCACAGCGTAGTGTCAGAGTTCAAGCTGGCCAGCCCTTGTAGTAAGTGTACTTCTAGGCAGAGTCTGAAGTAGACTTAGAATGGTTTTGGTTCAATCCACATTTAAATGTTTTCTAGAGGAAAATTTGGTTTTAATGTACGCTTAGGGTGGCCGTAGTTTCATAAAACGGTGTCCCTTACGACTCCGTGTTTGTATAGACCCACTTCAATATATCGGCATTTATTTCATACCTTGCTGCTGGCGTTGCATTGATGTGTTTTCAGGCTGTCAGATGTAATGCACCCCCACCACGTTGTGTGTTACAAAGTGTGCTACAGACTGGAGGGGTTAACAGAACTTTGATAACGAAGTCTGCTAACAAGCGTTTTCCAAAAGTTGGAGAGAACCAGGTATTTTGTTACACTTTCTATATTTGGAGCCCTTTCACTTGAAGGAATTTTAGAGCATACATTATTATCTTCAGAAATTGGATTTGTGGCTGCCTTCAGATACCCAGAAGAAATGGAGTGTATACATACATATAGCAATGATTTATGGATAGATTTCTTTTTTTGCTTGTTTTAACGTGGTCTGCAGAGCAGGATCAGGGTCGCAGGCCAGCTAGGGAAGAATTTCACAGCTCGTTCTCTGCTCCTTCTGCCCTGCTGTTCAGGATCTCGGTTGTCCGACCCCTTGTGTCCTTCTGGCAGTGTGGTAGCGACAGTAACTGTTTGAGAATGAGAAGAAATCGTTGTCTATTGATCTAGCACTCGATCGTGGATTTCATTTGCGGATTAAATTTTTAACGGTTTGTGCTGATAAGTGCTCCTTGAAAGAAGCTGCTTCCCTTTCAGGATTGGAAGGGGAAGGACAGATCCAGCAGTGGAAAGGATACTGACCCACTCAAAATGTGTCCGAATGTTTTGATGCTAATGCTCATGCAGCTACCAGTACAGATGATTCTGATTTTCATTCTTTGCTTTCTGTGTTGCTTTCCTCATCCTAAACTTCTTTATGACCTTAACTTTTAGGGTGCTGTGCTTATCTTTTAAAGCAACTGAAATAATTCATAAATAAACTTAAATTCAAAGCTAGTTCATCAAAAAGCCGTTTGAGCTGCATTACAGTCTCACTGACAGCTTTTATGCGGTTTTTGTAAAGCAATATTGAAATTAATTTTGCTGTAGTTCGGACGTCTGCTTCAAGCGCGTAAGTAGCAATGCATAGCAAAAAGGGTTAAGCTGTATTTTCTTGAGATGTACAGCATTCGGTGTCAGAAAGCATTGGTAGTACAGCGTTCTCCCACACCGCAAAGCTCTGTGATTAAATTACTCCTTTTCTTAGAACTACTGGCTTGCAGGGTTTCCTCAATCATCTGTTAATTTCTAAAGGAAGTATAATGAGAAGAGCTGTACTTACTATTTACGTTAATTAGTGCAACATTCTATTTGAATGCCATTAAGATTATTAATTTGTTGAAATCCAGGGTTCTTTACGACTAAAAAAAGGTGAATCTTTGACGATGTGTTCTCAAGACGACTGAGAACAATGTGAATGTAACTAACGTAACCCTGCAAAACACAGCGTGAGTTCTCAGACAATGTCTGCTCCATGTCCTGGGGTAAAATGCGGCTTTGAGAAGGATTCCAGTCGGCATGGTTATACACTTCAATCTTGATAATGCACCCAGGCTATTTAAGACCAGGCAGAGAAATACGAGAAGGATTTCCCGAGCAGTGTAAACACAGATTAAGAGTGTGTGGGTATGGCAGTTGAACTGAAGAATAAATTACATTATTTTTGAGTTATTCCCAGCTTTCAATACTTTTTTCCCTAAATCATTGGCTGACCAGATTTTTTTTTTTTTTTTTTAAATTGAACGTAACTGAGAACAGTGAGAAAATATTTCACCAGTTTTGCTTGTACAGCAGCACGGCCCTGCTCTCAGCCGTTCGGTCAGACAAGACCGTGCCACGCTGGTGTCTTAACTCTCTCCTTTTTGCGGCGTTGTTCACAGTAATCGTGTCTTCGTGCATAGCCAGGAATTGTTGAAGAGGATGGTTTCTCCCAGCTTCCTCCAGCTGTATACGCCAGAAGTGTATAATTTTCCAACCTTCCATCAATCCCATGGTCTTTAATTCTGTGTTGTTCTGTAGGCTTCACTCCAGCAGTACCGCAGTAATGCTGGATCCCCAGCCAACCAGTCTCCCACCTCTCCTGTCTCCAATCAAGGCTTCTCTCCTGGCAGCTCCCCTCAAGTAAGGGACTCTGTGCTTCCACAGGCCTTGCTTCTTGTGTTTGTTTTTAGTTGAGTCTCTCCATTACTGACCCATAGTTGTCTCACTGTAATTGTATGTGCCTCATGCATTACCGATGTCTCATCTTGTTTGCAGTTTCATTCAGTTCCAGAGTTTTTCAATAGCTGGTGAATTGCCTTTTTATTGATCAAAGCTACTATTTGAACGCAATTAAAACTCAGTTGTTTCTTTGGGGTGTACCGTGGACAGAACCTCCAGGTCGACCCCTTTCAACTAGCGATATCGTGTAGGAGCTGACGGATAAGGTTGGGAGGGCAGGGGAGAGAGAGGGAAACTCCAGTGCCTCCTGCAGCAGGATAACTCCTGCGGCACTAAATACCCCTTGTGTGGCCAAATGCATTTACATCGGGACCTTTTTTCACGTGGGAACATCCACTTCGAAAGAAACCACTGGAGAAAACGCTCTTAAAACGAGCAATTGTATCTTGCGGCTTGCCAGTGATGGGTTAGTAAACACGCTTTCTTGCATGCTGGCTGGTTTTTCTTCCTGTGTATGTATATACTCATACATCCACGTGTCCTGTATGCAAGTCATAGCTCGGTGTGCGTGTAATCCTATGAAGGGGAATTTTTACCTGCCAGCAGCAGGACAGTTAAAAACGAGGCAGTCTTTGGGGGTGCCCCTGATGTAAGGGAGCGAGTGCATTTTCAGCACAGAAATACTCTGATGCTGCTAAAATAGCTCCATACGGCTGCCCTTTTCCTAAATCCCACCTGTAGAAATGAGGTGCAGGAAATTCTTCCAGAGCATCACAACAGAGTCTGAAAATACATTTTCTGTTTCATCATTTAACGTTTAAGGCTGTAAGGAGGATCCTATCTAAATAAGTGCTGCCCCTTCATGGTTCCAAAGCAGAAGCTTCGTCTCTCCTTGCCATTAGCCAGAGACAGGTCACTGGTAAGCTCAGTAATAGATCCGAGTGTCAGGACTGTCTGGATTTTCTTAACCCTTGCTTAATTGCTTCTTAACTTCTCTCTCTTCTGCCTGCTTCTGCCAGTTCTGCTGTGTTCTGTGTGTGGCTCAAAGAAAACAAGCAAACTTACTCCTCTAGGCTGTCACGTAGAGCAAAGCTGTTGCCAGTCTTGCTGCAAATTCTCAGGTCCAGTTCTCATTTGGGCAGCGCATCCGATTCTGATTTTTGCGTTGATTTTCTTTCCCCCTTGACTTCTCAATAACCCTTTCTTGGTTTTGTCCCCAGGCTTGTTGCCACTGGTCAGTCCAGAGCACTGGAGTGAGCAAGCACTCCCCAGGGGAGCACACACTTGACTATAATTTTTCCCGCTGGGCCTGTTTTATCCTGTAAACTCTTGCTTAGGTTTTGCTGTTTTCAAGTGGGACACCATAACTCACGCGTGAAAGGAAGAGGATTTATTAATACCACTTAACTTAGTATTGGCCTCTTAAAAATACCCACACAGTTCTTTATTTTGGCTAAATTAAAAATGAGACAGCTTTCCTGCCTCCATCAATGAGCCAAAAGCTAGTAGTGGCGAGCAAGCTATCTGTGGTGGTGGCTGCAATGGAGAGAAGCAATGGGGGAAGAAAAAACAGTTGGGAAGAAAAATTTGGGTTGGTTGCGATGATGGGGGCAGCTCCCAAACAGCAGGGCCCAGGAGACGGTAGAGTAATCTGCCAAGAGTAAAGGCAGCGTGGTTCCAACGGCAGAATATGCCCACTGTGGAGCAGTCTGGCACTGGCTGACAAGAGTGGAATAAAGTAGGTGTGACCGGGTAGGCGTCCTCCACTTGCTCCTGTTTCTCCGATTAATTTTAGGTTAAATCGTTCTGAAGCGTATCAGTGTGATGAGTGACATGCTCTAAAAATAGAAATCTGTGGTTTGATTTTTATCACATACGGTTCATTCACCAGAAGTTATTTTTCATCTTTCCACATCTCCAAATCTATTTACTCTCGTGTTTTAGATGTGTGTTCGTTATATGAAGGTCCTCCTCTTCAAACACGAATTGAAAAGCTCTGCTTGTAGTTCTCAGCTTTGTGTTTGCATGGCTTTTCATTGACGATGGCTTGTTGTTTACTACTTCGCTTTCCTCCTCTAACACCTGGCATACTGTTCCAATTAGATAGAAATCTGCTTTTTTTAGTAGAATGGCTGTATACTGGATAATATGGTATGTATTTTTAGATTAATAATTTAAGCCAGGGGTTTTGTGGTTTGGGTTTTGTTTTCTTGCAGTCACCACATCATTAACCCAAGAAGATGTACTGTTGACAAAACAGACCTCATCTAGTGTTTCTGGAGGAGATGGTGTTAGCAAGATGTTTTTCACAGAGTTGTCGATAAATTATTCTAGGACTCTGAAGTGTTGAAGTAATGACATTTCCAGTTGATTTCCTTCGGGAGTTTCAGTGCTTACAGATGTTAACAACTGGTGTACTTCAGAGCTGAGGAATAAATACGGGCTCGTATGTTTTGCTAGGAGTTACTAACGCAGACTTGCACAAATAGATTTTGGTCTTCCGTTTATTATTTTTCACGTTGCCCAAACTTCTTAGGATGGGAACAACGCTTAGCGGAATGCAAAGATTCTAGTTTTTGCCCTACTTCTGGAAAGCTCGTGTAAAAACGAAATGTCAGAAGTTAAAGGAAAAAAATACCTGATTCTCTTTGGAGCTCTGGAATAGCAACTGTATTTCTAGTGCCGGTCCAAACTGGCTTTGATTCACGCTGAGTACGTGACATCCTGAAATGCAAATTTTTCATTAGAAATTGTTATAAAACATCACACAGCTCGGAAGCCATGCCTGCCACGTAAGATGGGAACCATTTTCCCGCGATGCAGTTAAGCTTGGCTGGTCCTGATCTGCTTGCTTGAGTTACCTCTACGCTCCGACTCCGTCTTTTTTAAAGAAAAAAGCAACGCATGTAGCAGGGTGAATAATGTGGAGTTTGAGGAGTTGATCAAAGTGTGACTGGGCAGCAAGTAAGATCGCAGTGGTTTAAGGAAAAGCGTGGGTTTTTTTATTTAAGTAGTGCTTTGCTTTTTCTCTTGTCAGGTGTAACGTGGCTCTTGCTTGTGATGTTCGGTAACTTCCTCGTAGCCCTCTCGTTTGCGAGGGGTAGAGCAGCCGCTGTAGTTTTGAGGACCAGATGATAAATTGGAAGGCCGGTTCCAATTACAACCATTTCCCATTTTTACCTGCTTCTAAGGAGGGCATCGAGTAGGGTGTGAAGCTGCAAAGATGTCATTATTGTTCTGTGGTCGTTGCTGTGACACATCATAAACGCCCAGGAAAGTGAATCAAAATCTTATTTTTGTCCGTAAAACCCTGTTCTTGGCTCAGGCTGCATTTAATCAGTCTTGAGGATGAGCTGGCCTCATTTAGTTAAACCATTTCTTACGGAGAAGTTACTGTGATGCTCTTCTCTGACAAAGATGCAGAGGCAGTTGTCTGCTACCTTTCCTGACTCTGCCGGCATCGTACTTTAAAGGCAGCACCGCGGAGGTCCGTAGGGCTTGTGTTTCCAGCCTTCTGACGTTACCCAGCAGCGCTGTTCTGCAGCGAATTCCTCTCTCCTCCGAGCGCGTTCAGGCCATGCCCACACCCTCGCATGCCAGCCGGTGGAAAGCGCTTCGCGGTGATGCGCGGAGCAGTTCTTGGATCGAACAGGATCTGCTCAGCAAGGAGTTTCGTAGCACGCGCTGAACTTTCAGCCACCTTCCCCCACGGAGTCTCATTCTCGGGCTGCGAATTCCTCCCTTGATGCCACATTTATCCAAAAGCGTCCATATAATGTGATAGCCGAGGATTCTGGCTGAAGGTGGGAAGGTTTTTGTGTGCTTTAAAAAGAATGTATTGTTGCTTCTATCCTGATAGTCCCCTCTCACGGAGGTTGTGGGCAATTCAGGGTTTTTTTTTTATGCAAGACTTCCATTCTTTTCCTTGCATGCAACCTGCAAATAAGCTGCGCTGAGACATGCTACTGGTGTAGGAGGGAGAATGTTTAACGTGATGTTTGCTGAAATTTTTATGTTCACTGTTGTGGACATCGTCCTGTGTTTTTTCAAGTATCTTAATCTTTGGCTGTGTTCAGTGCTTTTAACTGTGGTGGCTGGTGTAACTCTGTTCTGAGATTTCCTAGGCTTTTGCTTAATTTCACATGCTGATGAGGTTTCTAAGGAGAAAATTTGTAGCCTTCCTCTTTTAATGCATAGATAAAACAGCTGGAAAATGCTATGCAAGGTATTGAATTTTTTTTCAATATCGATACAGACTCTCCATGCAAATTGTCTTTTATAGACGCTCTCTTTGTCAGTAGATGGTTTTTTTCAGCTGGAGTATCACAATTTGTGACAGTTTGAAATAAGAAGTGAGCTCTCTGCGATTTCTTTTATATTGGGCAATTCTTTGGGACAGTACTGAATAGTGTTAAAAAATTGACCTGAAATTCTTGGTCACATTTAGAATAATTGATAAATGATGGAGAATAACTGATACATGCTTGTCATGCTAGAGGGGACAGTAAAATTAGCGAGGCTGAGGAATTCCTCCCGAGATTCTTGCTGGTAACATGCTTTACCGGGCTTTCTTGTTAACTTTTCTGATCTGCAGCTAAAGTGAAATGACTTTAAAATGTCAGTTTTATTTTGGCACGTCGGCGGCTCAGCGAAGCTGGCTGTTCCCTGGACAGGAGGCTGCAGACAGCGAGCCCGTCGCTACCCGCGTGCCGGTGGTCAGCTTCGCATCGCATTTTGTTCTAACGCACAGTTTACTTCTGTGTGGGGTTTGTCTTTCACCCAAAAAAACCAGTTCACAAAGAAGCTGAAGTTGCAGAGTGATTTTTTTTTTTTTTCTCATTTCTCGTGTTACCTAGCGCACTCGTCTGTTTTCATAAATCAGAAGTTTTATATGTTGTATGTCCTCCGTGAGGAAGTTTGGTTTACTTGACTGTATTTTTGTGCTTACCGAAAGGCAGCGTAACGTGGAAGGGTTTGTGTCTCGGAGGGAAACACCGAGCGTTTTATGAATTTGCTGATGGTTAGTGGTTGTTAATAACAAAGGGCGCTGCTAACTAACTTTGAGAAGAAGCGGTTGGAAGGCTCGAGTCACTCGCACGCCGTGGGTACCTCTGTTTGTGAGATTTTTGCACCATAAAGACTCTGTTTTGTTTTCAGCATTCTTCCATTCTGGGGAGTGTATTTGGTGACTCCTATTATGATCAGCAGATGACAGCTAGGCAGGCTAATGCCCTATCCCATCAGGTGAGCAAATTCATCTCGGATTTTCAGCTATATTTCGGCCACTTGCAGCTTAAAATAAATATAGATCAACTTCTGATTATTTTGTGTGAGTTCACATTTTGTCCATATAGTTTTACCTCTGTTATTTTGAGTTTGCAATACTCGGGGATTTCTTTTCTTCTGTTTTTAATTTTCCCCCGCTCTTCCTTCCCCTTCCTCCCTCTTAGCCATTGTAGCAGATGTTTTTAAAGGTGTTCTGCCAAGTTTATTGGATTAAAAATAATGAAAATAAGTTTAAAAAACCCCCACATCTCTGGCCGTGGTTGCATTTGGGAAGGATTCACTTGTAGGTGGTAACAATATCTACTCCTGAATTTGGCAAACAACTCGTGCACGGTACCAAAGCCTAGCAAGCAGAGCCGTGCCTTCGTTAGTTTGGCCAACCAGTGCCTTGATTCATTCAACTGTGAAATATGCTCTGGTGGCAGGAGAAAAGGAGATGGCTTCTGAGAGGCGGTGTTTGATGGGCAGATACCTGAGGTATTAGCATGAATTATGGGGTTTTTTACTTTGTTTTAAAGCTACCTTTTCTTTTGTTCTTACGATATCAAAAGCAACTATTTTATTTTTGCATCCACCCTCTCCTCATTCCCCTGCACTCTGAATTTGGCAGTGAACTATTCTGGAAAGTTAAGTGAAAATAGACCATATTTTGATCAACGAAACCTAAAGATGAATTTGTTTGCCTGTCTCTTTCAACATTACTTCCCATACTTGAGCTTTGTAAGTTGTTTTGCTGTATTTCCTGATGGTTAGAAGTAATAATTCCTTTGTGCCTTGGTCTTCAGCTTGAACAGTTTAATATGATAGAAAACGCCATTAGTTCCAACAGCCTGTACAGCCCTTGTTCCACCCTTAACTACTCCCAGGCAGCCATGATGGGACTTACCGGCAGTCATGGCAGCTTGCAGGACTCGCAGCAGCTGAATTACTCCAGCCATGGAAACATCCCCAACATCATTCTTACAGGTAAGAACGCCTCAGGCTTCACCGACAAGTAAAACCATCCCGGTGTCGGTGTTTCTCTTCGTTGTGCAACGTTAGAAGTGAGCTGAGAAAGGAAAAAGGGTGGTGTTGCCTTTGAAGGTTTTGTTTCACCTTGTGTAAATGGTCGTGTTGCTGGTCTGGCGTGTTCCCCGTGAGCCGGGGAGCCTGACGGCTCTCGTTTAATCCCAGCAAACAGGTCGAGCTGCAATGGCAGCACTAATTGTCTTACAGACTTTCCCTGCCTCTGAATTTACTGGATCCTCCGTCACAGCGAGGGAGAAGCGGTGAAAGCCGAACTTCTTCCTCTGCTGCTCTGTTCGAGCTTGCCAACGAAGGGTTTTTTAGTGTCACGTATGGTAGCAAATCTGGTCACAGTTGGAGGCTTGGAAACAATTCCTGCACAGGCCACCGAGAAACCCGTAGTCCAGTCCATGTTTCAGCCAAGGACTCTTGCTGATCAGAATCACGTAAATTAAGGTTATCGCTCCTAAACCTAAGGGGGAGAAAAGAGACTGAAGCGACGCCACTTTGTGGCCCCCCCGTACCTGTGTATGAATTTGGGTTTGTGTTAGGCCGCTGTGATGGTTCTGAGATGCTCGGACGAATCTGTAATTCAGCCAGCTGGAAATGAGGATAGGTGTTGCTCATCTGAACTTCAGCCTTAGTTCAATAAATTATTCCAGAATTTTTGCAGGCTGTTTCTGACTCGTCTGCCTGGCGGATATGTATTGGCTAAGTCCTACCGACACCTTTCCCTTCCTCTTCCCTGCAGTGACAGGAGAATCTCCTCCCAGCTTATCAAAAGAACTGACCAGCTCTTTGGCAGGAGTGGGAGACGTCAGCTTTGATACGGATTCCCAGTTCCCTCTGGATGAACTCAAAATTGACCCTTTAACCTTGGATGGACTGCACATGCTGAACGACCCAGACATGGTCCTCACCGACCCCGCCACAGAGGACACGTTCAGGATGGACCGGCTGTGAAGCGTGGACACCAGGAGCGTGGGAATGACGCTTGTTCCTGGAGCCCAGCCGAACTCGAGAGTCCGACGGGTCAGTCGCGTCAGAACAGGAGTTGCTGAGAGCAGTAGCTCTGTCCTGTACAACATGTACAATGAGTAAAGCTTGTCGTTCTAAGCTTGCAGCGCTGCAGACCCCTACTCCCTGTCGCGCCGTATTTCACCCCTTATCCGCTCATTGCCATTAATGAGTAAGGAGTTTCCATCAGCCTTTTCCTCTCCGGAGCCCCCCCTTCCTCCCACCAAAGCTCCAGCGTTAAGTTGTCGGTTTATCCTTTGCACTAGAAAAGGGGGTGTTTTTGGGCAGGCGAGGAAGGTTCAGAGCCAAGGGTAAAGAGATTCTTTCTAACGTACCAAATCGTTGGCTGCTGTTTGGGACGGGGAGGGGGCCGCGATGGCTTCGCCCCCCCCTCTCCCCCCTCCACTGATTGGAAAGCAAATCTCTGCGTCGCCCCGCGCCGGGAGGGGCTGGGGGCTGCGGCCGTTCTCGCTCCGCTTCCTGGCAGCTGCTTGGTAGAGTAAAAACGCCGCTTCCTCGGTCGGTATGCCACGTTTGCTTTCGGGTTCGTTTCCCCGCCTGTCGTCCCGCACCCACGGCCTCTTCTCACGCCCTGAGCAAACCCGCGTACTTGGCAAAGCTGCAAAGCAGCCTGGCGGCCCGACGGCCTTCTGTAGCCGGCTCGTCAGAAAAGGCAACTGTAAACACTATTTTCAAAGCTTTTTTTAAAAAAAAATATATATGTAATATATATATTTATAAATATATGTATACATATATATATATATAGCATTTCTGAGCACACAAAAAAGTACTATAATTCATTACTTGATTAGCACGGAGGAAGGATCAGAACATTTTGAAGCAGCTAAAAGAATATAGGAGACTAACTTGCAGAGCGTATTTCTAATTTTACTTTGTGAGAGATTCCTGGGCAACAGGAAGGGCATTTCTATAGCAATGCCTGGCTCAAATCATAGTGACTTATTTTTTATTTTTTATGCGTATTCATTACTTATTCTGTTACCATTATTTATGATCTTTTTGTTTTGTTTTGTTTTTTTTATTTAAGTATTTGGATATTAGAAAAGTAGCTAAACTACATACAGCCAGTTGAAGCACTCTACATAATACTTGTACAGTACATCTTTTTTGTGTTTTTATTCCAGAAATATATTATATATATTATATATATAGGTATTTTTAACTAACTGGAATTTTAAACTGATGTTGAGCAGAAGTAAGGAAGCCTAAGGCAAGTCTAGATTTTTTTTCCTTTTATATAGTCCACGTCGGGTGGCAGGAACTTAGATATTCCTTCTTTCACCCTGGGGAAAAAACAGCTTGCTCCACCGTGACTAGTACTGTATCCTCCAGCAGGCTGAGGGTCTGTTAAATTTAGGCAAGACTCTTCCTGCCAGTCCCCGTCAGCGTCCCGTGCTGCGGTGTAACGGGCCGGTGAGCGGCCCGTCATCAATGGCAGATTAAAAAAAAACCAAACCGCAAACCACCCCTCGACTCCGAGTTGGTGGTTTCGCTTCAATGTCCTGGCCGAATCGATGACGATGCCCAGATCTCTGCGCTTGGGGACTCGTCTCAAATTTGAAAAAGATTAAAGATTTAGCAAGAGCCCAACAGGCTCGTGGTGACGGCCGGGGCACCGCTAAAACGTGGTCTGCGTTGCGCTGTAATCTGCGCAGCAGCAGAACCCAGAAGCACCCGACCCCTCTCTTCGGCAGAAGTTAACGACCTGACGTTATTTTGAGTCTTATTAACAAATGGAGTATTATCAACAAATTGAAAAGCACGTTGCGCCTGACACCCCGAGCGCGAGAGGAGCCAACGCCTGCTAGAGGCGAGCGTTTCCATGCCGTAGGGCTTGAACATCCACGTCCATTTTTGTTAAATACAGCCTCAATCAAAGAGCCGGTTTAGTTTTCCTTTCAGGACGCGCTGTGCTTTGCCGATCCCCCTCTGGCGTGGTAGGTCCCCCTCTGCTCTCTTGCGGCTCGGTCTGCATCAGCTGGATTTGCTTTTTGCCTGGAAACGTGTCCGTTCCTTCGCAGCTATCGTGACTTTCAAGCAAAAAAAAAACAAAACCCTCAGCACTTCTCCCCGTCCCCTTGCCCTCGAGACAGATTTTTCCTTGCTGTTGGCAGCAGGCGATGCGGAAGGTCCGCAGAGGAGCTGGGCCGCTCTTAATGAGTTATACTAGGTTTCTGTGTGCTTCCAGAAATCGGTGGGACGCCGTCCTGAGATTCACGCAAACACTGCTGAGCAGAAGCGTTGTTGGGATCTCTCTAATCTGGGTGCGTGTTTGCTCACGTTTGTGCCATTAGTTGACCATTTGCACTAAAAATGTTCTGTTTTTTTTCTTTAGATCTCTTAGCTTCCCTCTGTCTTTTTTTGTTCCTCCCCGCGCAACTGAAAGGTTATCCCGCATCGGTGTTGAAAATGGTTTTTGTCAGGATTTAAGCCCGGTAGTACACGTTAACTCCCGCTCTCTGCTTATTTCAGATTTGCTAATGCTTTTTCAATTTAAGGAGGAGAAGAAAAAAAACAAAGGTAGCTTCGAACAGGAGGGTACCGTAACAGCACAGAGAGGTTTGGGCAGAGGGGGCTCGGAGTCCCGCGCTTGGGAACGGCCACCGGCGCCGCGCGAGGCCCCCGTGGTTCCCCGGTGGGGTTTCTGTCTGTATCGCGCGCTCCTTCGAATGACTCTCATGCATGTAAATTCTTGTTTTGTGATCTATTTTTTTAAAACCGGAGTCACTTCAGAATGAAGCATCCAAGTAGGAGACGAGATTCCTCACTGGAGACTTTTACAGGGAGCTGTTGCTAAATGCTACCTTCTAATTTTTTTTAAACTACATGTGTATATAAGAGATCTTGTTTATTAGACTTGTAAGTAGACATTTGAAATGGCCTTAATTTAAAAATAACACATCTGGATGCAACTGTCAAAATTAGGGACCATCTAGTTGAGAGAAATCCGGGTTCTGTTCCTCCCGCGCGGGGCGGACGGCGCTTTGGGAGCGGGACGGGGGAAGGCGAAGCCGTCGCGGGGACAGAACGCGCGCCATCTCGCGAGCCCCGGCAGCGGCCCGGCAAAAGCTGCTTCTAGTTCCGACCCTTTGAGAACCGGAGCGGTTATTTCAACAGCTCTCGCGTTTGGCTTCCCGGGAGGCCGGTTTCCTGACGGCATCCTGCGGGAGCTGCGCTTCCAGAGGGAATTTTTTTTCCCCCCTCTCCCCTTAAAACTTATGGTTTTGTAACGTGTGTATGCACAAGGCTGATTTTCAAGCAAAACCAATCTATTAAGTTGTCAAACGTAAACACGGAGCGGATCCCCAGCGTTTTCAGAGCAAGTAATCTGATTGATTTGAGAATTGAGTACTGTTTTCATTTTAAATTGGGGTGAGAGCTGTTGGGGGCGGCTCCCCTTCCCATCCAGGGACGGCCGAGAGCAGAAGGAGCAGCGGAAAGCGAGGAGATCCCTTAGCAAAAAAAAAAAAAAAAAAAAAAAAAGAAAAAGAAAAAAAGAAAATAGTATTATTTATAACTTTTTCAGTTAAATGATGTTGAAACTGTCTGGTGTCTCAAAGGGTGACTGTCCAAACATACCTGCTGAGTGACCCCCACCCCTCCCTACAACTTGTGTTTTTATATATATATCTATCTATCTATCTATCTCTTAAAAAGCTCCCAAGCTAGACTGTTGCATTTGCCAATACAATGGGGAAACAATAGGAATAAACCTTCGGTGTATAAAATACTGTGATTTCCAAACGGGAACCCGACCTTCTGCTGTCGTTGCAGCGCGGGCGGCGGGGGCTCTGCGTTGTACATAGCGCTCTGCGGGCTCCGGCAAGCGACCCCGCGCGGGCCGGGCCCCTCCGCCGCGCGCCCGCCCGGCCGCCGGCACCGCCGGCACCGCTACTGCTTCTGCATGGCCGCGATCTTCGCCTGCGCACCGCCTGCCCTGTACAGAGAACCTCCAGTTCGGTTTTTTCCCTCCCCCCCCACCCCCCTTTTATTTTTTTAAAGAGGGGAAAAGGTTTCCAGAAAGAGGCTGCAAATTAATTTAAGAAATTGTTAATTATTTGTACGTTTTCTTACCTTCTATTAAATTTAATGAATTTTTTTAACAAGCGTGCCTGAGAACCCTGGCGCGAACCCACGCGACAAGAACGCTTACGGATGAAAAGAGCGAGCTGCCCTCCGAGTTTGCGTAAAAGCAGCGCCCGATAACTTACAGAATCGCTTAAACTTCCCTCAAAAATAAGGTCGTGACTGTGCTTGCTTGTAAGAGCTTGGATTTCTGTAGAAACAAGAATTAAGGCTCGGGATCGTCCCTTACGGAGCATGGCGCTCGCCCTGGAAACCCCCTCTGTACGCGCAGGAGGAGGAAGGCCCCTCGGCACCCCGCAGGTCGCGACGTACGCTCTGCTTTCAGGAGAAAAAGGAGAAAAAAACAAAAAAAAAAAAAGCGTTTATTCCTCTGAAAAACGGAACCCCCGTCACTGTGATGGCAATGTGAAAGCGCAGGTAGCGTTTGTTACGTGTGTCCGTTCTTTTTAAAAAACCAAAAGGCAAAAAAAAAAAAAAAAAAAATACAAATTTGTAGTGTTCCTGTTCTTTGTATTTTTAGTTGCATATTATTTATACTGCGCAGTGTAGGCATGGATTGCATGTCAGTTTTCTATGCGGGCACCATGATGACATTATAACTGTGTATTATAAATCATTTTTACCTTTTTAAACAGAATCATTGTGTGGAATTTCTATACTGCAAAACAAAACACTACATTACGTACTATATTCATTTGTGTTATTTATTTTATTATTTTGTGGGGGGGAGGGGGGCGGTTTTAACTGTGGTGTATATTGCCTTATGTGGGCTTGACCAATTTTATCAAAATAAAGGCCTAAAGGGGTAAAATACGTTTACTGTTTTCTTCAGTAAATGGGCTCGCGGCTGCCGCGGTGACGCGGCGCAGCAGGAGGCGCGGAGGGGAGCGCAGCCGCGGCGCTGGGCAGGAGCAGGACGCGGCTCTGTAACACGTGAACTGCAGGTAGCGAGGAGCGCTCGTCTGAAAAGCGGTTTGAGCCTTAGGCACTATTTGAGGTCGGTAATCGCGTAGCGGGCGTGGGGAGCCGCCTCGGACCCTTTCAGATCCACCTGCGCGCGTCCGCCTTTCTTTCCGGACCAGCCGTGAGAACCTCTCCTCGCGTTGGCCGACGCGGGCAGCGCCGGTGCTGCGTAGGAGACCCCGCCGCTCTTCATCCGTTGCAGGTTTGCTGCTTTTGAACTACGAAGCGTCTGTCTGAGCGCTGTGGCTTCCCGAGGGCCGCAGGCTGCGAGACCAAAGGGAAAAGAGCGAGAGCAGATGCCTGCACCCCTTGTTTGGGGTCGGGTGCGGTGCTGCTGGCCGTGCCCGGCGGCCGGGCTCCCGCCCGCGGGTCGGTGTTCGGAGCAGACGTGGATCCTTCCCTCCTCGGGGTTCGAACGCAGCCAATCTGTTCCACCTCCAGGTGTTTTTCTCTGGCAGCGGCGTCGCGGTGACGCGCTTGGTCGGCGTGGTCTTGGGTGCGAACCGCGGAGGAGCCGGTGCCGTCGCCTCGGCAGCCGGGCAGCCGCTCTGCCCCGCTGGCGTCCGACCCGGCCGCCCCCTCCCGACAGCTTGACCTCTTGCTGCTTAAGGTTCCGTGCGTTGTCATGTAAGGGAGCAGCAGGCAGGGAAATGCCTCGGCAGCGCTGGTTTTGGTTTATCTTTGTTCTTTTTACTTCAAATTTTGCTGTTAAGTAGCTCCAGGAGAATGACGGGAACGCTGCGGGTGGAATTCCCCGATGTACGTTTTCTGCTTGCTGGAGAATCACAGTGACCTGATGTTGGTGCGTGTACGAAGGTCCCGTTTTCTTAATTGTGTTTTCATTTAGTAATTAATGGGTTCAGCTTTAGGGCGACATAATTGGGGGCAGAAAACCCACGTGGCAAGAGGCGCGTCTTTTTTTAAGAGAGAAAGGGAAAAATGCTAACGGTTCTCGACCCGTCTCCAGCCCTTCGCTGTCACCAAAGGCCCGCGGACCTCGGTAGCAGGGGACCGGTGTCAGTTCGGCTGGCGGCAGCTGGCTGCTTGGAGTTTATCCGGTTGCTTGGAGTTTATCCGCTCGCTCCTCCCTGCTTCCGATGGCGCGGTGATTGTGCAGCAGGGCAGGGGAGCGCCGGAGCCGCCGACTGCCGGCGCCCCGAGGCTCACGCGGGCTCCCGGCAAGCGCGGCGATCGCGTCCGCTGGCGTGGAGGGACAGGCGAGCGCTGGAGACGCGGCCGGGCCCCGCGGCCGGGCCCCGAGGCCGTTCCGCTGCCCCTCTGCGGCGCCGGCGAAGCCTCCGTCCTGGCAACAACAGCGAGCGCCTCGGGAACGGCCGGCGCGGGAGTCGGCAGCGGCTGCTGGGACCTGTCACCGCAGCATCGCTGCGTTTTCTGCTTGCCACCGGCGTTTCTGTCGCCGCCGTCGCACACCCGAGACGCCAGACACCGCTCCAGACGACGATGATCCTTCAGACATTTTCTCGCAGCCTGATGATAGGGCGGAAGCGGAGATGACAGTTGAGATGATTTTACTCCGTAATTTTGCCTGCCGTCAGCCCGTGCCGACTCCCAGATACTGCTCCTTTTCCTTTTTTTTCTGGAAATCTGCAGACAGTGTTTCCCCTCGGCGGCTGTTGATGCGTTCAGGCAAGGGCGATAAAGCTGTCAGCAGAAAAACTAATCGTAGTATTGCGGGAGCCACGTACGGGACCGCACGGCGTGGGGGATAAAGCGCGTTTTCTTGCCGTCCTTCAGTTTTTGGGAAGCCGGGATCTGCCGTTGCAGGCGGGCGCGTTAGAGAGGTGTGGTTTGGAGCGTGGACCTGTTGGCGTTTAATTTGTCACTGGTTCTGGTCTCCTGTTATTGAGCTCAAAACTAAAAATAATAACGTGAGCAGTAGATCTGCTCGGCGGGAACATTGATCACCCGTTGCCCATAGCTGCGTTGTAAATGAACGGTTCTGTCCGCGTGCGGAAGGGACGGCGCTCGCCGAGCTGGCGCGAGGGTTCCTCCTCTGCGGTAAAGGGGTTGGCGGTGCCGGCGGTGCCGGCGGTGCCGGAGAGGGCCTGAGCGCGAGGTTTGCTTTAATGGCAGCAGGAGACGTGAGCTGCCTTCGGAGGAGTTCGCTGGTGGCGGCGCGGCAGCGACCTCCCGGGGAGGGAACCTGGGGCTGACGCGGGGAACGCGGCCGGCCGCGCCGAGGGAGCAGGCGCGGCCGCCATGGCGCGGCTTTTGTCGGTCTTAAAATCGTTGGGTTTTGATCTACGTTGGATGAAGTTTTTGTTTGGTTGTGTTTTTCTTCGCGTCGCGCGGCGGATGAGTCAGAGCGACGTGGGCCTCGCTGTGCTGGGAACCGGTGGGCGTTGAACGCGCTGGCAGGTGACAGTCGTCATCTTACAGCATTCCACGCTTCGGCTCGGTGTTTTCAAAACCTGAAGAGGCTGGGGGACAACACACAGCGAAACAACGCCGGCCTTACCCCGATTTCACCTCCCTGTCTGCCTCAGACGTTGGAGAACCCTTCGGGAAATAAATCGGGACAAACGGACCCGAGATTGCGACAGGCGCTCTCGGCACGCGGAGCGAGAGACTGCAAAACCGGTCACAAAATCTCCCTCCCTGCTCTTGTTCTTGCAATTTAGGTTCCTCAGACGGACGCTGCAGTTGAGCCTTACGTTAACACAGTTGACGAACGAAGGAGGCGTCACTTGGCTCTCGAAAGCGGCTCTGAAAAATGAGACAAACCCAAAAGAGTCGGTGCTTCTGCTGGGGCTGTGCGAGTCTCGGAGACCGCGGAGGCTCCGAGGCGGCTTGTCCTGACCCGCGTCCCTTCCTGCCCTGCGTTTGTCGCTTGCGGAGGCCGAACCGGCCCCAGGGTTTCGCCAGAGCAGAACTGCTCTCTTCTTTCCAGGTCTCCAAAGCCGGCGTTGGCTGCTGCCTTCGGGAGGTGCCGCCTCGTGGCGCAAGGAGAGGAGGGGACGGATCTGCGTCGCGTTGCTCCGAGGCCGCCGGCCTCCGCGCGGCGCGCGGGTGGGAGCGCCGCGGGACAGCGCGGGCGTCGGATGGAAACGTGCCGGGCTGCGAGCTCCGCTTCCTTCAGGTTTTCTGTACCGATGGTTACAGCCCCGCGCAGGTAAGAGCTTCAACAGCTGTCGAAGGGCGCCCTGCTCTGCAGGGAAGCCGAGAGGTTTTTTAATGGCTGTTGAGCTTTTTAACTCGGAAGCTGTAGAGTTACGGGGAAATGGGTGTTCTGCCCCGGGAACGTTATTCGCTACCAGATGCAAATTCTGCTAAATCTTTCAAGAGGAGGCCGAGAGCGGTGCAGATTCACCCACCCCTCGGTCCTTTCCTCCGCTGCAATCCGAGTTCTTCCCTCGATAAGCTGAAATTGTAACCGGGTGACGGTGACGGGAAGCCCGGGGCGAGGCCGCAGCGGGTGTCAGAGCCTCGCGCCTGTAACGGAGCGCGGCGAAATCGGTGCAGGCGCGGCAGGGCCTGGACGTGGGGGCCGTCGGGGCCGGGAGGGTTGGAGGAGCGAAGCGATGTTCTGGCCCAGCGCTGCAGGCGTCCGGCTGTTTTATACCGCGGTTTAGGCAAAAGGGGATGAAAGGTCTCCCTTCAGAAATCTAATTTAAGAACGGGTTTCTGCAGCCGGAGTCGTGGAGCCGTCGGTATTTCCCGCAGAAACTTCACGGGCTTAAACTTGCTCGCAGACGCGGAGTTGAGTTGTGCCGCACCACGGGCAGTTTTTTAATTCAACAACATCTGCTCTGGCTGTTTGTCAAGAAAGGGAAGGAGGTGGGTCTCCGATAACCTTGCTTATGGTAGTGCCACAAGCCTCCCTTTGAAAGGGAACGATTACGCTTGGCTCAGTTTTGGAATTTCGAAGACATTAAATGTAGAGAAGATAAATAGGTAAAGCTGCTGTCCTTGCAGAGTAGATGATGAATATAAAAGTTATACGATAATATTCATGGGGCCAAATGTGGGGGTGCGGGGCTTGCTTAAACCAGCTTTTCTTTCCTTACTGGCTCCCGGGTATTCGTGGCGCGAGCATCGCCGCCGTCGGGAGAGAGCCGCGTGCGTAAATACCCCAGGTGCGTAAATACCCCGGGTGCGTAAATACCCCGGGTGCGTAAATACCCCGCGTGCGTAAATACCCCGGGTGCGTAAATACCCCGGGTGCGTAAATACCCCGCGTGCGTAAATACCCCGGGTGCGTAAATACCCCGGGTACGTAAATACCCCGGGTGCGTAAATACCCCACGTGCGTAAATACCCCGGGTGCGTAAATACCCCGCGTCCGCCGCTCCGCGGGCGGCGTTAGACGGCGCAGGGCTGGGAATGCCCTATGTCAGGCAGCTGCGACAGCAGACACCGAGGTTTTCTTTTGGGGAGGAAGTAGAACTCTCGGATGCTTTTTCTTCTACCGCTGCGGAGCCCCCGCCCGTGCAGGATTCCTTGTAGAAGAAATGGAAGTTCAATGTATCGGTGCTCGTGAAGGGAAAGTTTGATTTTAATAAAATTAAATGCAGCTGCTTTTGGCAGCTTCTCTCACAGACCGGCAGCTAAAAACAACTTTACGTAGTTCACTGAGCTTGGGGAAAAATGTCGGATTTATGCATTTGCAGAGACAGTATAATCTACTGTGCTTTACAAGCGAACCTTTTTCTATTAAAATGAGTTGTGGATTATTTCACTGATATATGCAATCCTATATTCAGCTACAGCGCTGGTGGCACAGGACCTCTGGAAAAGTTGTCCCTGCGACATAAAAGTTTTATTTATTGTGGTTTTCTATAGGTAAAGTGGAAAACTGAAGTTGGCTTTAAGTGTTTGCAATCTGAGAAATGATGTGAAAAAGCAGCTCAACTAAATGTACATTCTTTCCAATCTTTTCTTTTTTGTGTGAAGGCTTTTGTCTTTGTATCTTTGCATTATTTGTAAATGAAATGTAATAAAAGCTCAAATGTTTTTGTCTCTGGCTGCTTAGCTTTTTCTTCGTTTCCTTGCTTGGTTGGTTGCTTTTTGACCCAAGGTTTTCAGTGGTGAAATATTGACGATTTTCAGCGCTCGTGTTTATAAAGAAACAGCAAAATCAAATGGTTTTGGTTAGCCGGCTTCTCACAGCTGCGAAAAGCGACCTCGGCGGTGCTGTTCGAGGGGGAACTGCAGAGGGATCTGAAAGACGCAAAGCCTCTTCTGGGCCGCTGCGTAACGTCAGAGCTTTCTGGGGCAAGGGGAGTCTGTCTGGCTGGCTGTCTGTCTGGTTGAGTAGCTGGAGCTTTGGAAGAGGACACGAGCGTGTGAACGTCCGGACTCGCCTGATTGGGTTGTCGTACGCGCGTGCTTCAACAACCGGGCGTAGCTTTCACCGCAGCGAGTCTCGCCTTAGGCTGGCCGTCGAGGTAAGCAGAGCCAGCGACGAAAAAGGTTTCCGTTAGGAAGGCGGCTGGGAGGAGCGACCGGCTCCCTCCGCCGGGGCCGCCGCGGCACAGCCCTTTGGCAGGGGCTTCAGCCGTCTCCGGTGCCGTCCCGTGCTTGTCCGTGGGCTCACCTGCCGGCGGGGTTCTGCCCCGGGGACGGCCGCGCTGGGCAGAACGCCGGTGGCGCGGTGGCGCGGTTTGCGCGAGGCGTACCCGCGCCGGTCTGCGGCGAGGCCGAGCGAACGCACCCGGCTTCGCAGCGCCCCAGCGGAAGGTGGTTCGCTCCCGCTCACAGCTTGGAACCGCACCGTCTCCGGCCAGATCCGCTTTGGCATCAGCTTTTGGGAGGGCAGATCACGTCCCTCCGGTACCTGAAGCCATTTTGGGGGGGGACATCGTACTCTGCATTGCCTCAGCTGCATTTTTCCCCATTGGGGAAAGACAATTTAGTGGCCGTTTTCCTGATGGCGAATGGCCACGGTGTTCTCTAAGTGCTGTGACCAGCAAGGAGCCGTGAGCAAACCCCCCGCTCCTTTGGCAGAGCTCTGCTTACGCTGTTGCCTCCGCAACGCGACATTCAAATGCGCGCAGCCGTGCAGACCCGCGCTCGGTAAAGCGCGGCTTTTGCCATCAGCTTTCCAGGAGGAGAGGAAAAGTTGTGTTGGCACCTTGCTTGTTTGGTACCACTGAACAGGAGCGGCACAGCCAGCGCGCGGTGTTTATCTAGCGGGGAGCTTCTAAGGAGCCGGCAAACCTGCCCCGGTCCGTGTCCGACAGGAACGCCTCCCTGATGGACCCGCGAGCGGGTTTCGGTGTCGTTAACGCGAACTGCTTACCTGAGGCACCTTGCAAAATTGGGCTTTTACTGTCTCGTTAGGCAGAGGGGAATGCGACTCGGGTATCGTTTTCCCGGAAAAGACGGGGGATCGCAGCGGCGCGGGATTCCAGACTTCCCAGGTTACCAACTACAGCAACCCTCTGCTGCTCCCAGCTCAGCGAGCACCCGTTTCCCCAGTTCCTCCGCTGTCTATTTGTGAGCGTCCCGGCATGGTCTCGTGAGACAAATCAAGCGTAAAGCTTTCATTTATCGTTCTAACACGAAGCGCCGCTGACGCGGACCAGGCAGGGCAGGCCTGCACCGCTAACGCAGTGACCGACCGGGCTGAGGGCTCGCTAGCGGTACCAGCGCTCTCAGCTTTTGAGGGTTTCTCTGTTACGCATCCGTATCGGAAGAGTTTCAGAAGAGGAAAAAGGAACATGCGTGCGACCAAGGAGAAGTCTATTATTTATTATCCAACATTCCCGAGTATTTATTATCCAACATTCCCGAACAAAGATACTCTCCTTAAAGTGCTTTTTTTTAATGTTTTGGGAGCAACTTGTACATAGGCTGCTCTCTGTGTCCTTTTCAGCCTAGTGCTGGGCTTGCTTTGCAGTAGGCCTTGAAAAGGAGAACAGCATTCACACTTGAGAGCCTGCGAGTAGGGAGGAGATTCCCGGGAATCATCCATGCTAAACTGACTCAAACAATCCCAGCTGCTGCAGTAGCTTCTCGGCACACCTCTTCCCGTGGAGCGTAGAGAACGAGTGTTTACAGCAGCCCAGGCCTCTGCTCACACTTGCTGTCTACACCTCTGCCCTTCCATAGGTTTTCGTAGCGTTTAAAGAAAGTTGCTGTTGTAGAAAAGCTGCCGGCTAATGCATGGACACTTGGTGCTGTGCAGAGTGCAGTGGTACGGTATTACAGTTCTTTATACAGTATACCAGCGGCAAGAGTGGGGCAGCTCAGCCCGTTTTTTAAAGCAAGTTTTGCTGGACAGGCGTTGAAATCGGAGGTTAGTCTTGCTGAACTCTAAATGTTTCATAGTCTTCTGGAATGGTGTCTGAGGAGGATGAGATTAAAGCAAGTACAGATTAGAAGTAGAACCAGAAATGAAACACAGAATAAGCTACTGCGTGACATCCCGTTACAGTTGTGCGGGTAGGCGAGCCAAGAACAAATTAGCGTCTTGCAAGCAAAATGGCAAAAATGCCTGTATTTGACTTTCAAAACCAACTCACCGTTGCAGCGATAACGCAGGTTCGACCAAATGATGTTCTCCTGGGAGAAGCAGAAGACTCCCAGGCGCCCTCCTCGCATGGTTGTATCAAGGACGACTCCGGTGTCTGCTACGACTTCGGGGCCTTCATAGAAGCGAGCTCTAGAAGAGAATAAGCACGTGTAGGACGTGAACACGAGACCACTAGGGCCTTGTAAAAATTGTTCCTCAGCCAGAGGCACCTCCCTCCTCTTTAGCACAGAGACGCTTGGTTTGTGCTGGGCTTCCAGTCAGCCACGCCAAGGAAGCCGTGAGCCCCTTACCTGATGTATCCGACCTGGGGCCGATGCTGCAGGAACCAGCGGTAAGACGTCTTGTCCTTCCAGCCAGAATTGCGAGGGTCTTTCCACAGCAGTTTGACCTGGTCTGTGGTGTCTCCGGTGTGCCAGAGGGAATTGCGGAGATACTCACCTGGGCCTGTTTTAGACTTCACTGCCTAAGACAGAGAAGAGACTGGTAAAACGTGTGGATGACGGACTGGTTGACCGTAGCTGCTTGCCCCACTGTACGTGTCCAAGCAGCACAGCTGAGAAAAAGGCAAAAATCCACTACGGAATTCTTTTTCAGCGGTGGCTTTACCTTCAGTTGAATTCCAGGTTCTGCTACTGCTCGGAAGGGGTTTGCCTGCCAGTACGTCTGCTCCATCTGCTTCCACATGACCACATAAAAGCTGGAACTGTCCTGGTAGCCAAATATGAAGCCAGCATAATCGTCATCTGTGGCAGTGTTGACATGGAACGTGCCCTCAAAGTCCACTCCGTTGAAGGCCGTGTAACCTGTAACGGGTAGGAAAACAAAGACTCTGTATTCTACAACAAAATGTAGATCCATTTCTTTCCTGATTCAGATGGAGGTGGATTTTGCTAAGCCAAATCTGAAGACTGCCTACTACAGAAAATATTTTCCCAGGAGGTGGATGGAATCATTAAGTCGTGTCTGAAATACTTGTAAAAGCTGCACCGAGAAGTACGCGGTTAATGAGCGATAATTTTCCAACAGGACAAAAATAAGTGCCTCACCTACAGCCAGGCCAGGATCGCTGTTCATGGTCTGGACAATTTCCATGCCCTGAGAAAGATGAATGTCGCCTCGTTAGTGTAGTTCCAAACGAACAAACTTTACTGCTGTTAAGTGATCGGGGGAGAGGTGCGCCAAGGGCGAGGCTCTAGGATTAGGACGTTGTCGAACCGTACCGTTAAGCCTGCAGCGTCTTTTAATGAAAACTGCATCCAGCTCGGTACAGGCTTGCTCCCGCCCGCCTCGCTAGCCCGTTCTGGAGCGGGCTCCTACCTGGTTGAGGACAATCCAGTTGGGGTCAATCTGTGCATCACCCTCAGGGTCCAATACAACCGTCTGGAAAGCCCTGAAGTCGGTTAGTGTCACTTCTGCGTTCTCTGGGCACACATCAATTCTGTCAATCACCATGTCTCTGTCAAAGTCATCTTCACAAAGGTTTCCCACACCATCACCTGAGAGCACGACAGAAGAAAAGGAGTAACAAGCGCTCATTAATTTCTCCTGCCCCTTGCACCTCGGGTTCACCCAGCTAGCTTTCGGCTAGCACAGCTAAAGGTAGCCACGTCTACGCAAGGTTAAGAGGTGTTTGGAGCACTGGGACGCTCTTCCTTTAACTCAGTTGCAAAGAAACCCTGAGGCTTCTCTCGCTTGCAGAGATGCTGTGAACAGAAGAAACACCTCAAACTGTAGACACTTCTGGAAGAGAACTTCTCCCAGATACGATCCTGATGTCAGGGTTATTTGACGTAGGACTGTCTCAAGTCGGTGCTGTCTATCTCTAGAGGTCAAACCGATACGCGCTGGCCACCAGGGACGGGAGACCCCCTCACGCAGGGCTAACGCGCATCCATTTCCCTTACCGTCTGAGTCTTCTTGGCCAGGGTTAGGGACAAGCCGACAGTTGTCGGGGCCTGGAGGTTTCTCATCTGGAATCCCATCGTTGTCGTCGTCGTCATCGCATTCATCTCCCAGCCCGTCGTTGTCTGTGTCCACCTGGGAGCTGTTCGGCACCGATGGGCAGTTATCCCGTGTATCTTGGTGGCCATCCCCATCGCTGGTGGAGAAAATGACAGGTAAAGCTTATCCACTGACAGGTGCTTCTGAAATAAGCATGCAACGCTTTTCTAGGAGCTGGGATCCTCGACCAGAACAGCAGAAGTTGGTGACTTTCGCCTTATACGGTCTTAAGCTGTAAGTTACACCAACGGTAGATCAGAAATATTCCAGCTGTAGCGTACAAACAAAGCTGAGAGTGGTAGCTAGTGACAAGCCAGCTGCTGTCAGCAAGCTTAGGTCCGCTCGCCTTTGGGCCATACTTCCACTGGCAAGTTTGTCTCAGGTCTGAAGAAAACTCCACCTCCCTTAACCTCTGTCTTTTTATCGGATGAGGCCAAGCCAGGTTGTCACCGAGCTGCCAACCCATGCCTTTTTCCCCCTCCATCCCCAAGATTTCATGCAACGTAAGTATAATTTTTGCAGCAAGCTCTCACCTGTCCTGGTTGGTGTCACAGACGTCTCCCACTAGATCATGATCAGTATCTTTCTAGTAAAATAAAGCAATAATAATGTAAACTTTCCATAGATCAAGAGGAGGATTAGGCAATAAAGAGAACAAAGAGATGTTTGTTAGCCTCAGTGCCGTGATCGTTCTGATTGAAAACAGAGCTGACAACGGTGGGAGAGTTCCTTCTGCAGGATTTACGAGTTGCCCTGATGAATTCAAGCAGCGCTATTTCGGAACACAGATGAGCAGGGTAGGAAGAGAGAAGTCCAGAGTGCAACACTTCCTCCCTCACTTACTCTTCTGTACCCCAGGACGTTTGATCTCGAGGGGCTGTGCTTTTGTACTGCAGGATGGCAGCTAAAATGTGCAGGTGGCAATCCTGGTGAGTTACCAGGTACGCACACCTTAGGCAGATGACACGAGCACCGTCCGGAGTGACAAAAATGAAGCTGTACGACTGCAAAATTGGGAGTGCTTACTTACCTGGTCTGGGTTACTGATGGTTGGGCAGCTGTCACACACATCTCCTACTCCATCACCATCACTGTCTTTTTGATCAGGGTTAGGAACTCTTTTACAGTTGTCCATTTGGTTTTTGATCCCTGTAAAACACACAAAGCGGACCCATCAAGGCAACAGGGCTATGAAGGTCTATGCAGCAAGATCTCTTTTGGATGGAAGAGATGGCAAAAATCTAGGACAGCTGAACTCCTGCAGTAAAGCAACAATTTCAATTTTTGTGCACATTTTACACACTCTAAGTTACATCCTAGCAGCTATTGAGGATAGAAGAGATCAGCAGCAACTGATGTTAAAACGTACTCCAGGCTGCATCACGATGGATGTCTGAGCATGCTATGGCACGTGAACCTGAGAGGAAAGGGCCTTAACTGCATTCCTTAGAGAAAGGTAAAGAACTGAAGACCGTGTCTCCCAACTGGCATCCTATCTGTGCAGGAGTGGCCAAGAGGATGAAGATGAAACCGTCTGCGGTTCCCTAAACCATGACAGAGTCTTTTTCCTCTAAAGTAGACGTCTATATAATTATAAAATAAGTCAAGGTTAATCTTGGCTATTTGACATGGAGGATTTAGACAGTGCCTTTTCAAGGCCCGAGACAGGACAGGAACAATCTAATTGGCAACCTGTATGACTTCACTTCCCACTTCTCTGCATTTACCTACTACACCAGCAAATCGTGCCAGCAGGGAGCTACTTGGCAGGATGCAGCCAGACCCAAACAGCACTAGATGCACTGGAAATACTCTGTAAATAAATATGTATGGCTCAAGCCAGCAGCAGTTGTGATTTCTGGCTTTTGAAAGCAGGCTTTGTGCAAATACAGCATCATCAGCACACAGACTGTTTCTAAAGCCAGCCAGGTTTTTCCCCCCCCAGCAGACAGCCCTGACACATACTGCCTTGAGCCAGTAGCTGCTAACAACTTGGACGTTCCCATACTTCTTCCTAAGTTTAAACTGCAGCACAAAGTAGTGTCCTTGTCTGGGCTGAGATCAGTTTGCATGGTACATCTTTCTTTCTTAAGTCTGACACAGATTTGACGTGACTGTGCACAGTAAGTGCTCATAAAAACTGTTAGCACCATCCTGAAGATAGATCTTTAAACCCTGCAAGAGCTGAACTGTGAAGGATGCCGGCTTGACTGCTCATCTTGGCATCTTAAGAACTGAGCTGTGCTTCATCCCATCAGAAATTAGTTCTACTCCTGCAGAGCTCAAGCCTCTGAAGGCTGGTACCTGCCGTGAGGATCTCTAGCTGCGTGCTGAACAGCTTTCTGGTTCGTAGCTCAGTATATATGCACCTCTGAGGATGCTCTTCAGCTGCTCTTACCATCTCCGTCCATGTCATCGTCACACTCATCTCCCCTCCCATCGCCATCAATGTCCCGTTGATCATTGTTCTTCACTTGGCGACAGTTGTCGCAGGCATCACCGAAGTTATCCTTGTCTACGTTGCGCTGGTCTGCGTTGCGCGTGTACACGCAGTTGTCCTGCGGGAGAGAGGGACTGGCTGAGGGGAAATGTTTGGCACCGAGCAACCCACTGAGGAGTAAGAAAGACAAAAGCTCTGAGGTATGCGACCAGCTGCGCTGAGAAGCCCAGCAGCCTCTCTGCAGCCAGTCTGCGTTTCCTCTCTTCAGCCCAGTCACTGCCTGTTCCGGGAATACCAGTAGCACCTGAAAATATCTCCAACCAGTGCTTGACCAAGTGTGCAAGAGAGAGCGAGCGAGACACCCTAACTCTCAGGGGACCACGACTCGTAAAGTCCCTTCCATGCTACGATGTTCCCTCCTGTCTGCTTGTTTTTAGAGTCATCAGACCATCCTGATTAAACAGAAACATTGCACGCTGTGACCTGCAGGTTCTCTAAATTCACATTAAAGGTGTAGGCAGTTGCTTTGCAGGACCTCTGGGTACATTTAGGTATTAAGCATTAGAATTCAAACCTCAGCATTTAATATCCCATCTCCGTCAGCATCATCATCACAAGCATCTCCAATTCCATCCCTGTCTGCATCCTCCTGGCCGGAGTTGGGGACAGTCACGCAGTTATCCTGAAAGGAAAAGCAACAAAGGGCCCGCTAGCAAGCTGTGCATGTCATTTAGCCTGAGTTCTGAAGGCTGGGCAGGGTCTCGCCAGCACCCGAGGCCTGCCCTCAAATCAGAGTTGCCCAGTTCTGGTTAGCATTCCTCTGATACACCGTTTCCAGCAAAACACAAGACAACTGCATCTTACCTTGCGGCATTTTTTGTCAGAGCAGCGTTGCTTCTCATCAGGGACTCCATCGATGTCCGTATCCTTCCCACAGACATAGCCGTTCCCTGCCCACCCCACGAGGCACTGGAAGACAGCAGATAAACAAAATGAGGCTGCTGGTGAGTCCCCTGATGGCCATATGCCTCCAAAAATTGAATGCTTTACAAAACATGGCAAATCCAGGTACACAACGCTCTACGGGAAAAATATTGTCTGGAAGAAACAGTTATGCTGTAAACAGCATTTTAAATAACTCAGATACAAGCTCTCTGCTTGTTCCTGAGATCATAAAGACAGCTGCAGCAGCAAAACTTCTGGGCTCCAGCAGGTTGCTGAACGGTGCTTCTCCCTGCTCAGCTGCGTGTAATGTTCCATGACTGACAAATTTGTAGCGCTTCAGGCAAAAAAAACCCCAAACAAACAAACAACAGTGAATCTGAGGTGCCAGGAGCAGTCCACTTCTCCAGAGAGCACTGAAAGAGAGATTGCCGTAGCTCAGGTGTTAAGGAGAGCAGGTCTGTGCCGGGAAGGCACGCTCTCCAGGAGAGGGCAGTGGCAGACCCAGGAGAGCAAGCTCAGTGCAAGGGAAGCCGGAGCGAGCAGACCCCCGTCGCAGGGAGGTTTGGACCTTACCACGCAGGAGATGGACCCGTCGCGCTCCACGATGCACTGTGCTTTCTCGTGGCATGGGCTAATTTCACCATTAGGGCAGCGTCTCACTGTTTGGCTCTTGCAGCCAGTGACTTGATCCCCAACAAAGCCAGGTTTACAAGCCCCGCACTTGTAGGATCCCTACAAGAAAAAGCAATGGGGAATTAACTATGAGTCCCGGCAAACCTTTGCTGTAACCTTCCTCAGCAGCTGGATTGCCACAGCTAACAGAGGCCCCAGAGCCTGGGGAAGAGAGATCCACACGAGGCTTTCCAGTAATATTTACCCGTGTATTGATGCAGATGGAATTTGGGACACAATTTCTGGCGGCACCTGTCTCGCATTCATTGATGTCAGTACAAACCTGCCCAGGAAGAACAAAACAGACATTAACTTCACTCTTAAGCTGATACCACATGAGATTACAGAATTAGGGCATCACTAGATGCAGAAGCAAAGCCCCTGACACACCTTACTAGGACCCACAGCTCAAAGTTTTCCTTCAGACAAGCTTCAGCCAGATCCCAGCAATACTCCTGACCCCAGGCAAGCTGTTCACCCTCTACAGAGTCACCAGAGATTTTAGCCTGGCAAAATAGCTTAGCTCTGAGCTGAGCTGTCAGAGTATCTCCTTACTGTAAAAGGATAGAAGAGAGTCAATGGAGCAAGAAGGTCAGAGACTGCGTCCTATGACCAGCTAGCAGCTCTCTAAATAACACAAGCCACATGCCATTCCTGCTTTTGGTAATATATTCTTATGAACCCTACTAAGACGAGGTGGTTTGGTTTTTTTTTTTTTTATTTTAATCTGTCTATAGCTGTCAGGGAAGCAGGGGGGCCAGTAGCTGCATCAACTCCTCTGTGTCCTAGTATGAAGGATTCCCCAGGTTGGCTTCACAGCCACAAAGGTGTCAGAGACATAACGTTCTGTCCAGTGTAAATTCAGCAGAGGTAAGGTCTTGGCGTGGAGGCTGCTTTGCTTTGATGTGCTAGGACATCCTTGGCAAGTCTCTCCTCTCGTTGCATCAGTCTTCCCACCAATACAATGCAGTCGTCTCCTATTTCCCTCCCATTTCTTTGAGGGCTCCAAGACCTTCGAATTACAATTACAGAGGGGAAAGAGTTAATGGCTTCTGAAGGAGACAGAAAAGTTTCTGGGCCTTACCTGTTTGTTGGCCCTGGCATAAGCTAGTCCAACTCCTTCGACCATTTGCCCCGTGAAGCCGGGAGGGCAGGGATCACAGCGGAAGCCAGGGGAGGTGTTAATGCACTGGACCTTCGGGAAGCAGGGGTTTGCATTGCACTGTAAACAAGAAAGAGGTGGTGCAGAACGGTGAGGCAGGCTCGCTCAAGGCAGGCTGGGAAGGCAGCTCTCAAAGCAAGCCTTGCTGGGTGAGATCCAGCTATTGTACTTTTATTTTTAAAGACTAAACCAAAAATGCATAGAAGTTCCTGGCTTTCCTTGCAAGTGGAAAATGCAGCTTCCCCATCTCAGTTGTTCTCCCAAGTCCCAGTATGTGCAGACAAGTAAAACAAATCAACTTTCAGGACTAATTCTTCTTAGGTGACATCAATTGCCCAGGCAAAGAGCTGGCTTCACTTCACACTTTCCTTCCTGGCAGTCTCTGAATCCAGAGAACTGGATATTTTCTTACACTGGTTTTGAAAGACAAGAGCAGTTGTTTGTTTACTACTCTGGGAAGCAATTGTCTTTCCAAAGTTGCTATTAATGCTTGCTTTATTTTCTGCAACACTTTATTATTTTCACTACATTCTTACGCTCTGTTCTGGCAGATGCATTACATTAATACAGTGGTTCCCACGTTTTGGTGACTAACAGATTATCATCAATCTCAAAATCCCTCATCGACTCTTAACTTCAGCAGGTTTTTAAACTGAAACGCTACAGAGGTGATACGGCTTTGCGAGACACGTACGGTTGCTTGGTGGACTAATCAGGGAGCGTAGGACTATGGTTTGGGAACCACAGAACTAAGGAGCCTTACGGACATGCAAAATTAATGGTTGAGTAAAGGTTTACATACACACAGAGAGTAAACTTGATGGAATGCCACACTTTCTAAAGCAAAATAAATTAAACAGTATCTGCCTAGCAAGGTTTGATTTAAAGGCAGAAGTAAAGCGATACGAGTAGTGTGGTAAGATTTATTGTATAAAGGATTATTCAGGAAGCATTTGATTCTGTTCCACACATCATAAATCTTATCTCTAACAACTCATCAGCCATTAGCTCAGAAGATTCTAAGACCAAAAGGGACTGTTCTGGTCTTCCAAACTCACCGTCCTGTGTGGTACAAACAAAAAGATTTATTTTGTTTGAGCCTATGTATCTTTTAGCTATGTATCCTAACTGTCTAGCTAGGCTGGATATAAAACCAACATGGAACAGAGCTTAAGGGAGGCTGAGATACAGACTTCCTTCCAGTGAAATCGTGTTTCTGTTGAACTGCAGCTCCTAGGGGAATTGCAAGGCTTTTCTTTACAACCACAAGACAAACCCGCAACACTCCAAGAAAAGCGAGCCAGTTTTGTAACTTCCAGCCTGTCCTACTTGGTTTTTACCTCATTGATATCTGTGCACTGGGACCCATTGCCTGAATAACCGGGGGGACAGGGTCCGCAGCGGAAGCCAGTGCCGGTCTCAGTGCAGGCCACTCCAGGGAAGCAGGAATTTGGGAGGCATCTGTTAAACTGCGTCACGGTGATGACAGGGCCTGTCGCCTCGGTGTGCATGCCTAGAGGACAGGAGGAACGTTAAGAACAGAGCTGTCACTGCCAGAGGCTATCATCAGGTGGTCCCATCGTCTCAGAAGACATCAGTGTGCTTCACACACAGGACGTTTCCTTGCACCCTTTCTGAGGGTTGAGCAGTTGTAGCTCGATTTTGTAAATGGAGAAAAATGAAGCCAGAAGCAGCAGCTTGACAGATTTCTGAGTCAGAGCAGATAAAAAAATAAATAAGAAACCCCAGAAGTCTTAGCTCCCGGTCCAAAACTCTTGTTGCGCCACCCTCCTTGTTGGTGTAATGCCCTTGCTTTTGGAGTTCCAGAGAGATCAGTTCTCTCCCTGGTTTCTCCGTAAGTACACCGCACTGGTGGTATGGACTCAGACACTTGGCTAAAGCAGAACCCACACAGGCTTAAATCTAGGAAGCATTGTGGAGGGCTGTCAGCCAAAATCTCCGCTGTAGAAGGCAGGCATGTTAAACAGGTCAGCTCGGTGTGTAGCAGGAGCACACTCACATCAGGCTCGCGCCATACCGCTATGCATAACATGCTACCTGTTGTCTCCACAAGGCTAGGAAACCTCACGTCATCCTGGCAGATGAGAAATCAAGCTGTTATTGGGACATTCATCACTTCTAGGCTGGAATACAGCAATATGGTCTACCTAAGCATGAAGTACCGTGATGTGTAGGAAATTCTAAGCCATATAAAATGGTACTGCAGTCCTATTCAGAAGCACATCAAGCCTGTCCCCACAGCGCTGCACACCAGCTTCCCTTAAAGTTTTCAGCCAAATGCCAGGTTTTTGTCCTTATTCCCATAACTTGACCCACAGCATAAGAGAACTTGCAAAATTAAGCTGTATGGGACGCAGAACTTCACTGAAGGCCAGTTCAAGACTGTGAATAAACCTTCCCAGAAACTAGATTTGTCACAAGTCTCCCACACCCACTGCTCTAAGTGGCAAGGACACTTTTTGCTTCTGCTTTCTCCTGCTTAAAAGCCCAACATAAAAAACCTGAAACAAAACAAAACCCAACTCTCGACCACCACCAGCAGCAAAGTCTTCACTGAAAACAAGGCCTCTTCTCTTCACACTTCTCTTTCTGAGAAATAATGAGAGAAGCACACAACTGCTGTGAGTCACGTTGTTCAATGCATGACTAAAAGAGGCCCAAATTCTACAGTAAGAAGTACAGGAGAAGAATTCATATAAAGCAGAATAGCAAGTGGCGAAGGCAGAAATCAAGTAACAGAGAGAAAGTTCAGGACAGTTTTATGAGCACATTATTAAAACAATTGCTGTGGATGAATGCATTTCTGTACTGCAGGTCCCAAAAGCTTTGGCTAATCTCTTTTCCAGCAGAAGTACAATCTCTCCAAATGCAGAAATGGTTACTGCTCCACCCTTCGAGTGTACTGGCAAATAACAGAGCATCTCCAAGAACCATGCTTTCTGAAAGCCAGATACACTGGAAGTAAGGTCCTACCTAGAAAAAAACATTTATTGGGGAGCAGAGGGCAAGATTTATATGGGAAAATTTATGACCCTGTTTCCTGAATCCTCTGTAAACAAGCTCTTTGCTTGGATGGTGGCAGCACTAGGACGGAAGGAATAGCAGAGCAATGCCTCTTGGGGGTGATGTTCTCTTCCACTTGCAGCTCAGGAGTAGCCAGCTGTATCCCACAGGATACCCAGTGTGCATTCCCAGGCAATTCCGACATCAGCCATGTCGGGCTGGGTTATTAGGAGACGCGGTTGGGCAGCACTAGAATGACGCTACCCTGAGAAGTACAGCATGGTATGCCACAAAACCACTAACAAAGCTTCTTTCAGAAATAGTGGAAGTAAGCGAATGCTGGGGCTTTGCTGGAAGGAAAGATGAGCTTTTTAAGGCTACTTCTGCACCCCATGCTCAGGAAAGGGGCAATAGCTTCAGCTGCCATTGAACCGCGAGAACAGCATGGAACACTGGTCCGTTCATGCAGAATGGTGTGGGGGAAAAAAAAGCATCGCTAATATTGAGCATTACCCTGTGACACTCGGGATATAATTGTGAAACAAGCTATTTCCTTTGGGGAGATGGTCACAGGTGGCATTTTACTATTTGTTTGGACACAAAGGTATGAAGGACTTGGAGGAGGCAGTCGAACATAGGACTCAGCTCGGTAACTCACCACAGGCATCACACTCCATGACTGTATTCTTCAGGAATGTTATCTCCTTAATCTAGAAGAAAACAAGAACCATCAGTTACCCAAAGGCTGAATTTTGCTCCCACGCGAACTAACAGCCCCACTGCCAGAAAACAGGGTGTCTCTCTGAGACTGCACAGCTACTTACAAATTAACTCTTAGCCCAGAGTCTGTGTTGCAGACTATGAAAACTGAGGTGGCTTGTATTCCCTGCCGTAAGTTACTCCCTACTGTAGTGTTTCTACAGGCTAACCTGATACTACTATTCTATCACAGATGCAGGAAACACTTGACTTGGATACACAGAAACAAGTGCCATAAAGAAAGAGGTATCTACTTTATTTGGGTCTTCTGCTCGAGAAAGTGCTGAGCTAGCAGTCCTAGAGAGGTCTGCTTCATCTGCAGTCCAGGTACTGCATAGGTGAAGTCAGGAGGAGGTTCCCCTGTGAGCCATTTTTGCAGATATATGAATAATCTCTGACATTGCTTAGGCCATTCTTTGGCTCTAATGCCGTTGCCACGAGGATATTTAGAATCTATTCAGGAAAGCTCCTCCCTCCAGACCTCCTCTGATCTCCTCTAGGCTCCTATTCCTTCAGGCTCGCGTCAGTAAAGAGAGAATCTGTAGCATCGGCAGCGCAAAGATGCCGTTCCTTTGGTGAAGAAAGGAATAGGGGACAGGCACAGGTAAGCATTTCAGTCTCGAGCTAACATTTATATGACTGTCTAACATCTTAGCAATCCTAGCAGAATTCTCTCCTGCAAAAGCCCTACTGGCTAGCTACAACCGATGCTCAGGACCACCCTTCCACACCCTGTGGACTTCATGTTTCCACAATTAAGTCATTTCACTAGACAAAAGCTTCTACTCATGTCCCTCTGCCAGCTCCCAGGTATAAGAGCAAGCTTTCATTCTATGTTAGATTCCCTCTTCCCTCCAACACGGCCTGGGGGAATGTATTTTGAATAGTTAATGCAGAGATAGATCTAACCCAAATCCCCAGAACATCTCCCATTAGAAGAGGGTGACAGAGAGCAGAGCGGAGAATTGGGAGCACTGCTAATGAGTATCGGTGGTTCCTTTGTGCCAAGAATCCTTCAGCCTTTGGCTCAGGAGAGCAGATCTGGCCTTTTATTGTTCTGCCTTTTGCCATCCTTATTGCCAACATCCCAAGATGCTGACTCAAGGAAAAGTAAGTTTTAGAAAATCTTTGCACAGATGAAGAAATTATGAACTGCCACCTTGGCTCTCCAGTGCTATATGCAAGTTTGTCTTCTGAGGAAGAGTTTTCTTGAAAGCGCTGTTGAGAAAAAGGCCATGGATAAAAAAAAAAAAGTAGGTGGCAAGAGCGAGAGAAAGAACAAATAGAAAACCTGTATGGAGAAGCAGTGCTAAGCTGGAAGGGAACACTGGAAATCATTGCTCGAGGCTGCCAGGAACCATGTCTGACCTGATTCCTAGTAAACACTGGGTATTTATGCAGCAGCCTGAAATGTGAGAGTAACTCAATGCAACAGATGTTTTTGCAGATTAGAGGCCGCCCAGTTTGCACTGGCACAGAGACCTGTCTGCCATTCCAATTATCTGGCAGGCAGAGGCTGCTGCCCTCAGCTCCCAGGGTGGATAAAGGCAGAATGGAACCTTTTTCTGTACTTAAAAGAGAGTTGACCAGACAAACCACCATCTCCTCGTTAAAATGGGAAAAGATCTAAGCACCCAAGAAGTTCCAAATTCCCTAAGAAACAGCTGGAGCCAGAAAGGCTTAGGATTAAAACAACAAGAGGAAAGAGTGAATACAGAGCTTGTTTAGACTCCATATGACTTCCCTTTCCAGGACCCTAATAGATGGCTGAAAGGTCTCTTCCATCTTCCAAGTTTGGACTCTCTACTGATTTCATGAGCCCACAAAACCAAGGAAAAAGTGACTTGCTTTTCCAGTTAAATATATACACACTGTGTGTGCTTGTCTTTTTTTTAAGAGTTCATTCGCCATGTACCCTGTTTTTCAGCAGACACGGTTCTGAGCAGCAGAATCTGGAATTCAAATGAATCCACTTTATCTCAGAATTACAGATCTGATTGTGAGACCACCTCTCGATTCGGGTTTGCAGCACAATCATTCTATTGCTCATTTCACTTAACACAAGCAGCAGCCCCCCCATTCCAGAACTCAGCACGTAAGGCAGAGAGAGGATTCAGCGATCTCCCTCGTGCAGCATATAAGGAATTAGGGCCCTTTCTCACCTACCTGCTGTTTCAACAAGTCTCGAACTTCCATTAGCACACGGTTAGTTTCTCTCATCTCTTCCAGCATTTCTGGCCCAACGTCCCCTCCTAAAAAAAACAAAGTGGTTGGGAAAAACACAGAAGAGCCATTAGCGGTACAAACCAACTGATATTATTAACTTCAGCTTAATACTAAAGATACAGACTCCTCCACACCAGTCTCTTGCCGGTTCCTAACTAGGAGCTTGCTGGAATTAACAGAGACTTGCACATAGGGCAGCGTTTGCTCTGGGCAGGGCAGGCAGTGATCATCAGCCATGCCTGTCGGGTAGGTAACAGCTACCCCTCAGCAAACAAATCGGCCTGGCAGGCTGGCAGTTGTGGTAGCTGCTAATCTGGCGTGGTCTCTGCAGTTCACACATAGGAAGGCTTTGCTGCCAAAAGAAGCAAATTAATAATTCAGTGCTGTGGAAGCTGCTGTGAAGGGCACCACCAAAGTAAGGCCCTTTGCTGAGTCTAGCCCAAACGTGCTGCCAAGCACTGAACGTGGAAAACCGGCACATCGGCCGTTGCCTCGCCTGTTCTCAAGGTACAGACTTTTTTCTTGCTGGAGACGGGTTCTTTCTGGGCAGCGGCAGTTTCAAATTGCCATGTAGTGGCTTTGGGACACAAGGGATACCTCTGCTCATCCATGCAACGTTGCAAAGTCCTGTTTCAGCTATGCCGAACAGAGGATATAAATCATCTTACGAGGTCATCTAGGGCAGATTAACGTGACTTTTCCCTCCCATCTGCTAGATTCTAGACTTGCCTAGTCCTTTGAGACATGCTAAAAATCCAGTCTATACTCCAGCTTCACTCAAGAAGAATGAATGGAAGTAGCTCATTGTTTCTAGAATTATGCAAGTTTTAAGAAAACTTGAACCTTTTAAAAACAATTGGACACAAAGTTCAACTCTGTCTGCCATGAGAAAGTACAGCCTCATGTCTCTAGTTCTTTTCTAGATTAACTGGTCCTCTAACAGGAGTCGCACCTTGCCTACAACGTAAGCAAACCTGTATGAAGAGAGAAATAGCACTATCTTCTACAAACAGCACTGTGTGTTCAGGGGAAAGTTAGCTGGAATTCGGGGTCTGCCTCCTTCAGCATGAAGGGTTTGCCAGCGCCAAAGGCAGGATGTGCGCCCGTGCTCCTGCCTCGGTACAGCTTCGGCATTCTCAGGTGACAAATGAGCCTGAAAGCCTCATGGGCTTCCCCGCACAGGACCACGAGGATTTTATGAATATTTGTAACATCTCCAATACATTTTGGTTTGGGAACTAAATGGAAAGTACCGCAAACGTGTCGTTCCAAGACAGAAAGACTGAATTAAAGTGACGTTTCTGAGTTTATTGAAACAAGGAGCTTGCATATAATTTCTAACTTCAAACAGAAGTTTTGAATAAACTCTGCATGAAGGCTTCAGGCAGCTTCCGTTACTCCAGGGAAGAATTTTCCATTCCCAGTAGCAAGATGTAATTTAAAATAAAAGTTTGGGGTTTTTTTAATACTCAAATTCGCAATAATGATTCAACCACTCAGGAGCGATTTCCAAAGGAAATCGGTGGACTTGCAGACATTTCCGTTACTGTGCATCCCTCTCCGTGGACTCACTCTGCTCCACAAGCACACACCTGAATCGCTGGTACACAGTCTGAGTCTGCCGGATCTCACAGATCCTCTTCGAGTTGAGCATTCCCCTAACGGGCTGTTCAGAGAAGTGGAACTTTTGTAATGAAATTAGCACGGCTACGTTCCTAGAAGTCAGGGCTTCCCTGAGCTCTATGTGCACAAGCAGAGAGGCTGTCCAAGGATCCTGCTAGAGGACATTCTGGTTTTTTAACATAAATCACATGCAAAATGCAGATTAATGTAAAGTGTCTCTTGCAGGTCATTACAAAACACAACAAAATTTCCAGTTGCCCTAGAATAAATGTTTTTCTTCAAATACTTCACTACTCAGGAGGGAAACTGGGGAAAAATCTAAGACTGCACATTTACACAGTTAAGCTTCGAGTTTCATATGAAACTACAAAATCCCTAAACATTGTTTTTAGGCTTCAGTAGATGCAGTTGAAATGTTACCTTCTTCCTCATTCCCTTCTGCAAAACACAATTTTCATAGGAGTCTAGAAAGCATACGAATCCAGAAAATATAATTAAAATTACTTACCTGCTCTTCTCTGCTGACATGATGAAAAGGGACAAGAGAGGCAGAGGAGAAAAACAAAGGCTAGAGCTGAAATCATCTTTGAATCTCCAGGCAGTGTGGATGTATGGGCTTCTCTTGCAACGAATTTTTAACCTGCAGGTTTGCCTCTGCTCCCCATTAGTGTCTGTGGTTTGCTATTTATGAAGTTGCATTCCTTCCTCTGAAGTTCTTATTCTCTGATGCTGGACGAGGGGTGGACGTCATTTCTGGCTGCTAGTCCACAGAGAACGTTACAAAAGTAAACAATATGAGAAACTCATCAGGAGAGTAGTTTGATTTTTTTTTTTAGACCGGCTTGCACCAAAATAGGTCAGAAAATTCCAGAATTAAATGGATTCTTTTTGGATCGGGGTTTTTATTTCGTCTTCATGGACACAGGATAGACGGATGATTCATAGCCTTATCCCTCACAGATTTTCCTTCTAAAACTGCTCACAAGATCACAAAAGCTATGAGACATCTGGACTTCACTAGAGTTTCAGAAAAGGCTCTTTAAACTCCCAGAAGACAGTTTCACCACTCACACTTGGGGAAGAATTATGGAATCATCTTCCAACTCCAAAGAGAAGCTATCACATCCTATTTCGGAGAGGGATTGGGCAAATGTACTAGCCCTTAGAGGCTGATGTTCTTATTACCCCCCAGCCAGGCTTGCCTAAAGGAAGGATGCAGTGCAGAAATGACGGCAGGAAAGGAAGGCAGACTTTGCTGTTTCTTGTCTGTGAAGGAATGAGTCTCAATCCAGCATTTTCCATCAGTCAGTCTCAATCCAGCACTTTCCATCAGAAGACACAGAGCGGATTGAGAAATCCATCTAGAACAGCCAAAGAAAATCTGCCCAAAGAAAATCTTAAAGCTACTACCTCAAGGAAATTGCAAGTTAAACTGTGACCTGTGAAAAAGGTTAGTCTGCAGACCAGTGAAATTCTTGATCACACATTTTCACAGTCCGATTGTGAAATCTGTCAGTATGTTGATCATACAACACCCTTGGGGACACAGACAGGAAAGCCCCAGGAAACAGTAGCTCAGTCTTTAAAGTGTTATAGCAGCAGGATCCTTGGATATTTACATAAAGATTTTTTTTCTCATTTTGACCTCAGACCTCCCATGTTCAGGAGAAAACTTCCCATCCCTGTGGCTGTGCACAATTCTCGAAGGTACCTGGGTGCAGTCTTGCAGGCGCTGGTGAGCACGCATGTTCACTAAAGTAAGCAAATAAATATTATTAGTTTTATATTATGCGAATGCTGCAGCAGACAGATTTTACGTTTTCTCGCACCAAGCAAATTTATACCGAAAATAAAGTTAATTTGCATGTGTTACCTAGGCGGCATTCGTATGATTCTGCTTGCCTGGCGCACATGCCATATCATGTTACACAGAGCAAGTGACTTTTTGCTGCAACCCACAGGTAAATCAGCTGTGAGGGTTTGATACGTGTGGTAAGCAAAAGTGGTTGAGCTGGAACTCAGAACAACTGAATTTCCCAGGTTTTAGCATTTCTGGGTCCTTCTGGACAAATCAAAACCATGGCAACTGATTATTAAAGATAAAATACAGTGTTTTTTCCAGTGATGTTCTGGGAAATATTATTTACAGTTTCTATTTGATAGCAACAAATGGAGAGTGAATGAAAATGCCCTGTCACCCATCCCACAGGGACCGAGTCTTTCACCTGAAACAGTGATAGCTGATGTCTGTCCAGCTTATGTTTGAAGATGCTGTTGTCAAGAGGCGAGAGAGACATTCAGCCTTTGCAGACCGCTCAGTCCAGGACCCTGCCAGACGGCAAGCAAGGAAGCCCAGTGGTACCTCTTATGGTAGTGGAGAATTTTAAGGGAAAAGCACATTACTTCGACAGAAGCCTGATAGGACATTAATAAAGGAAGGATCTTGCCAACTATTTAGAAAAAATCTGTTTTTTTCAAGTGGGGAGAAGTCATAAAACTCCAGAAAGAAAGAGATGTAACTCACATGGAATGAAGAATGGACAAAGGTCACTTGTGAGGTCACCTCGGAAACAACTGACATCAGATTGGCTTTATATGGAGAAACAGATGTCCATATAGAGTGATGAGACAGTCAAAATCCTAGTACTACCAAAAAAAAAATTAAAAGAGAAAAGGAACTATTCAATACATGGCAAATAAAATATGTATGAGCAGCAATGATGTTTTCTGCTATCTAAGTAAAGTATTACTCAATGATATCAGGACATAAAAGCAAGCAAACCCACATTAAAAAAAAAACCTTAAAGTCAGACACCTAATAAAAAAGTTGCTTGAGAGTCCAGTATCCAGCTAACTGGACACTTCTGTGTTTCTAAGTTTTCAGGGGCCAAAAAACCCCCAGTTTTTGAGAAGAGCTAGTTGGCTGACTCGAAACAACCATTTCTGAGACCATGTGAAATTGGCTTGTAAAACAGCGTGACCCCCAGCCAGCAGCGGAGCGGTATCCGTGTCCAGGAAGAGCGCTCGAAGACTATCAAGAAGCGTTCTGCTTCCTCTGTACAGAATTCAGCATTTTTCTGAGCACTTTCAGCTGCCCAGAATCGCATGCCCTTTTATAATACTATAAAGCGGTGACCACATTATATGTAAAATTCACTGTATTTTCTAATATGCCTACTGTTTAACAACCAAAACATTAACATTCTGAGTTAACATCAAAACCATATGATAGAGAAGCTAGATCATTTTCTTTGGTTTTACTATGGACTGAAGAAACTCAAATAATTGACATTAAAAAGAAGAAATCTCCCAAGCTCCTGGAGTCACTGCAAAGGACAAAAGGAAAAGAGGTGCTCTGAAGAATACCTTGTATGGCCAAGCTGCAAGGCACCGAAGTATTTAAACCGTTCAGGGCTACCAGCAGCAAAACTGGATCTCTTCACAGGGAAGAGAAAAAGAGAACTTTGGTAAGGCGCAAATCTGCAAAGTGGACGATCTGCAAGTACCTCACCGTCTCTGTTCGCCTCTGCAAGAGTCACTAATAAGGAATTTCTTAGTGGAGGCTGGCGAGTGTACTGACCTGGCTCACAAGGAGCACACGTTACTTCTAAGTAGCTTTGCAGTTAGCTGAGGTGTTACAGCACGAGAGGAAAACTGTGAGTATGTACTTAGGAGATGCAAGTTCTCAAACGCAGTAAAGTCAGGAATGTTCACTGCTGAGAAATGACATTCGTTTCCCTCAGCAACAATTAGTGTAGGACAGCATGGTGACAGAACAGGGCTTATTATTGCTCACTTACTCTAAATTAAATGAACCAAAGCATACTAAATCTGCATTACACCGATGTTAAATATTTGAACAAATAAGTCTTCTGCATATTAAGGCAGTGATCAGTATGTCTTTACATCCTTTCAGAAACCCAAAGCCATTTCTCTTTAGTCTGCAACATTTTCTGGGATCATTTCTATTAATTGATAGTAGCAAAATAACTGTACAAATTAAAATGTAGCTCGTTTCTACAGAGCTTTCTTGAGCTGAGCAAGACACGGTGTCTCCACAGGGTGAGGTCATTCCTACCTTTATTTTCCTTGGACTCATTTTATACCTTTCTATATTCAGATCTAAGGGCTAGGAATCCCTGTAAATCACTACTCTAACGCAGCTTAAACACCCAGTAGGAGATCAGAAAGTGTTTGGTCATGACTTGGTTATTTGTGGGTGCCTGTGTCTGTTTAAAAAGGACAAATTCAAAAGTAGCTGATATATGTGAACTTATTATCTGATGGGGAAACATCTTCCAGATTTTTCAGTATCATTTTTTAAGCATTACTGATTAAAAAAAAAAAAAAGTGAGCAGTAGATAGTGTTTATTTGGGCTTCAGTATAAAAGTGGTTTTGCACTCTGTGCAGTGCCAGGTTAGTTACACCTTTTTCCCTGACTGGAGTTGACATCACAAATGAAACCAGCACACAAACAAACAACAAAAAGAAAAGCTCATACTAGTTTAAAGTTTAAATATTTTCCATCTCTGTGTTTTTAACTAATTTTTGCCAAGTGAAAAACAAAAGTCAGAAGGAAAAAGTTATTTTTCAGTCTTGTAAGGTCAAGTTCTAAAAATAAGTGAAAAACACCTACACCCTCCGAAATGGTATGCTAAGTGTTTTACAATGTTTCTTATATATTTATGGTCGTAAGAAACCAAATTATAGAAAAGATGAGCAGTCAGGATTTCAAAAACCCTCTCCTTCATTTCCTCCCACTAGAGGATCAATAGTTCCTACGGCACTCTTCACAAAGACTTCTCTACCCTGTTCTTAAATGCTTCCAGCGATGGAGACTCCGCAACCACCCCAGGCAGCCTTCCAATGCTTTATATTCCCACTGTTAGAAAATGTTTCCGAGGGATGCGATTTAAGCCCATTGCTTCTTTTCTTATTCACCATGGACTCAGAGAGCAGATTAGTCCCTCCGTTGAAGTAGCGCTACATATTTGAAAACTCGCATTTCAATTCTATTCTGTCGTAAAGGAACCTGGTAATGTATGCAGCTTCCAAGTTTTATACAACCAATATAGAAAGGCGGAGAGGAGAAATGATCATAGTTGTCGCAGACTGTCAACAGTCAGTCAGTTCTAAGAGAAATAAAAGTCTTGATGTCTCAACTAAATCTTAATCAGTCATGATTTTTGTTAATTGTCACAATACATAAACGACCTATGACTCAGAAGATACATCCGCTGTTGTGCAGAACTGCTAGATTACAACTGAAGTTGAACCAACCTGATACATTTATGCAATACTCATTTCTGTTTCCCTCATGAGTGGATCAGTAAGAAGCCCAACACAGCAGAATTTCACAACACAGTTTTTTTCAGCTCGTGCTTATTTTGAATGCTATTGTCTAATGTTTGCAAATTCCAAAGATACACACTGTGAAAAGGACTGGGCCCTGAAGTTTGAGGCCCAGCTGCCAGCAGAGTCTTCAGTCCTGTCCTTTCTACTATGTGCTTCCAGACAAAACAAAAACCTACTTTCAAAAGTTTGCAAAGCATGATTTTACAGCTTGATTATGTACAAATACTTATTTAATCTGTTGCTAAAACACAATCTCAACAAACAGGATTCCTAAATGATCTGTACTTGAACTATTTGCAGTCCAGAGGTAACAAAGTTTAGGTATTAACTAATGTAAAGAATAGCACCGATGCTTTTGGAAGACAGATTCCTTATTTGACATAAACACCTAAAGCGGTGCAAATATTATACACAAAATCCATCAGTCAATAGCTAAGAACATCCCCATATGCTTCATTCATTGCAAGATGGAATAATCCATTGTGGTTTGTTACGTGTTTGAAGAGTTACAGCTTGCTGCAGTCTGGTTTATGTCTCTAACTTTGAACGTCTCGGGAAAGCAAGGCACTGAAGGTCACTGAAGACCTTTTATGAGTGCTTTTAATGTTTTTTTCATTTAATCAATGGCAAACTGCAATGACAGAGTATCAAGCCTGCAAAATAAAATAAATGGACATGGCTCCATTGCACGCTACGCTAACTTTATCATTCATTCTTCTTGTTTTCTGCCCTACTAATGGAATTTGACTAATGGCAGTAAAGCCATTCACATGAGCTAAAAGAAAAGCCACACAACTCGCTGTGGCAATAGGCAGAACGACGTAACGCCGGGCCACAACCACAGGATCCCAGCAGTTGGCACATTGTGCCGGGGACGGCTCCCGGGAGGAAGCCACTGCCTTGCACCACAGAAAGCGGGGCCTTCCTTGAAGTAAGATTAGAGTTCCAGAAGCATCAACTTTCCTGCGTATTCCCTCAACGCTATTAGAAATTTGATGACTTTTATACTTTCTGCATATGAAAGGCTGACTTTCAAGGGAACATCCGTTTTTACCCTGAGCATTTTCTTAGAGTTTTAGAATGCGACAAAACACAAACACCGCGATGTTCGTGTATAAAAACAGCTGCAAAACGGTTTCTGAAAAAAGGCGCAGAGATGCTTTCCAATGTCTGAGGGAGGAATCCAACAAAAAAGAGACCGATGAGCCGAGAACACATTAAAACTCTTTGTTTTATCCTCAGCTCCTAACCCCCAACCAAAAATAGTAACCAGAACTAGTATGACCTGAGTAGGGGTTTTCCAATATCTTTGCTGTTGAATAGCCAACACAACAAATGCACATTTAATAAGTAGGAGACATTTTTAAGCCATCAAACACAGATCAAGAAATTGCTGCCTTTATCGCCTCCCCCCCCCCCTTTTTTTTAAAAGAATTCAGTGAATGCTGGGGTAGGGGGAAAAGAAAGGTGCTAGTCAGAAAATTTCCAAGTGTGTCATCAGGGCAGATTCCCTGCACCTCTGGACCTGACCTAGGAAGCTACCAGTAAGAGTCAGAAGCAACTCCTGTCCCAGAAGGTTTTTTGTTTCTTGATCTCTCTAATGAGACTCCCAACAAGATAACCGATTTGTAGCAACCATGAGAGCGCTAAATGGCCTATTTTATTGCCACATTACTCTTCAGAGGAGTAAAGAATCCTGCTCTACAGACACGGAACTGAATCACTCAGAAGCTAAGCAGCTTGCGCTAGGTCACACCACGCAAGTAAATTGAACCTGGAAGCCCAAAGCTCGTGCCAGCGCTGTAATAACTAAACCGTCTTTCTTCTCTGAAGAAGGGGAATCTTCATTCACAAACACTGGCAGGGAAAGATACTAAAAAAAAATAGCACATGCACATTCATCTAAAGTAAGTGATACTACATATTGTCTGGGCAGCCTTACCACCACTGTAAGTGGCTGATCTTCCTGGAAGTGACATATTCTGCCCACGTTGGCTGAGAGGACGACACACGATGACGTAGGAACTCTGAGGAGCACCAGCAAGAAAAGCTGTACTTTTACAAGAGGAGAAAATATGAAACAACTAGAGCCCTGCAACAAATAAAAAGTGTCTTAAGTGCAAAGTGTCTTAAGTGCACAGTGAGAACACCACAGTTGGGTTTCATCACAGATGTGATACTGAACTTCCAATACTCGGAGAGCAGCAGGAAGCATGAATGAGGCTAACCTAGACTGGTCAGGTCGCCCAGGTTACTGGATTACGTGGTTACCAGCAGCCCCATCCAGGGAGTCAGCAGGAGACGAGGGCAGTGACAGGACTGGTGACAAGGTCTATCTGGAGGCAGGGCTACAAGATCACCCTGAATGTTGTCCTCCATTTAAAATATGGTCCAGAACTTCCCAGTGGCTTGCTGAGTTTTGATAATCTAATTTCTTGTCTCTAGAAAAGTCGCAGCACTGTCAAATGTTCTGCACTCCTGGGTCCCACACTGATAATCCTACCCCTTCCAAAATGCCTGAGGCGTCGCGTCAACATAATCCTGTCTGAAGAGAACTAAGACACCTGGAACTAAAATGCTTTTTACAAAACTGAGGGCAGGAGGCCAATCAAAGGGCCCACAAATTTCGTATCGGCCCTTGTTCACTTTTGCTTTACCTCGCGTTTAAGCCTCCTGAAGACAAACTATGACAAATCAGAAGCCCAAGGGGCTGAAAAGCAGTGGTGTGTTTAGATCAAGAAGAGCCGTCTCCCATCCTTCCCTTCCTCTCCAGCAGCTCGCTGTAACGAGGCTTACAGATGGGGGTGTAAAATGCTGCCAGAGCTCCTTCTCCCCACCACCACCCTGCTCAAAACTATTCCCCAGCATATGTCGTAATCATACACCCAGGAGGGTTGTTAAAACCTTACAGGAAACATCTCACATTTTTTCCTTTACTATTCATGCCATTTTCTATTAGAGACAATAAAGACTTCTAACACTGGATTAAGCTCATTTGCAACAATGAGCTACTATTGCTCCAGGAGCCAGCGGGAGCTCAGACTCGTTGAGGGAACTGGGAATAATTAACTGAATTGTACTGGAAAAAAGGAGAAGACTGAAGGCTGTTTTGACCAAGAGAGATGCAAACTGATGCAATGGTTAAGCCATCATGTCTTGCTGGGAATTATTGTTGGGAATATCATTAATGCTTAGAGTATGCAGGTTTTTTCAGCAAAACTGCTTTGGCCGTAGTCTCCCTTTTTGGGTTTTGCTACTAAAAGACACCTCCCAGAGTCATAATGACAATACCACAGTTTTAGTGATTGCTTTCACTCGTTGCTCACTAAGTCACTTCCCAAAACTCTTAGGGATGGCAAACCCTAAAAACAAAAGCTCTTCTAAGCAGATTGGTTTTTCTTTTCCCCTTAATGATGTATATAATTCATCCCTGTGGTCAAACCTTCTCATTGTGTAATCCAGGGGTCTTCAGCAAGAGTGTAAACAGGAATTGTCTCATTACAGGAGGGACTGGAAGTGCTCAGTGCTCTGAGATCACACATGTAGGTGGGCAGACGGCACGTACACTTTTTAATAGTCTGGGGGCCTCTCTTAGGGAGCACTGACTTGGTTTTGATCATGTACCAAGACTTATTAACTCAAAAGAAACATCTGGCATTGACCCCTTCATAGGCAGAATACTGAACCTGAGGGACCCTGGAAATCTGCTCTGGTATGTTGCCGGAGCTGTCTACACGTGATTAGTTCGGTAGCTATACGTAAATGCACATACTGTGTATGAATAATACTATTTCTGTATCATATATACAAGCATTACAGAGATCAGTATTTGCTGTCCTCAAATTGCTGCCTTCGAGCCACAAGTTGGCACATGCCATCAGCCTTTTGCCATGCAGCTTCAAAAAAAGCTCAAGTTTCCATCGTTCCTTTCAGCAAGGAAGATCCCAAGGAACTTGACAATCTATTCATACCTAATACCAGCAGAACACAGACACCTTTGGGACAGAGAGCACAGCCAAATACATAGCAGAGTGCAGAACAGCAGAAAAAGGGAAACATTTGGCTTGGGAGTCCAGAGAAAACCTTGCTTTTTATAGCGAGAGCCAAGGAATGGTTAGCATCCATTCACGGGAGACAGAACTGTGCTTTCTATGGTCACATCCCAAAGACCCACAGAGAAAATTTGAACTTCACAGTTTATTCTGCCTCAGAAGTATGAAGTGGTAAGGTACCTTTCCCAACAAGCCGGACCAGTAGTTCTAATAACCGTGTTCAGACAGACCACAAAGGTGTCCTTTCTGTGGACATCTCCAGGGAACATCAAGAAATTTTCCATGCCCGAAGTTATATTAAGCAAACCTGTTCAGGTCTCCTGGATATAAGCAGCAAAAAGCTGTAGCTTGTTAATAAGTGCTGATTCAAGATTAATGATAGTTCTCTTGACATTTCCTCTCTTACTGACTACAACGGGGGCCATTTTTTTCTTCCCATTTGCTCTTTTTCACATAACCTCTCCATAGCAATTAGCTCTACTGCTTACATTTAAAAAAAAAAAAACCCGCACACCAAAAGCCAGACGGAAGATATCTGGTGTGATTTAACAGCTGGAAATAAGCAAAACCAGCACCAAGCAATCAGGTCTTTTCAGGACACCAGTGATCAAAAGACCACTGTTGAGGTACTCTATAAAAATGTAATTTGCAGTCAGCTGTTGCAAGAGACAAACTTTTTCAGTGCTGAAAATTAGAGTTATCTTGTATGATGAGGAAGGAAGGATAGATCACACTGTATTAATCCTCCCTCACACCTTCGCTGGCTACGGGGATGCTGAAAGCATGAGGTCAGAAGCCTGACCATTGCTTTCTCCGAACTCAACTCTTCAAAATACTGGATGGGACAGAGAAAGGGGGAAAAGACGTTGATCGCTAAATGGAATAATCTTTGCCTTGTCTCAGGAAAATGCTACACACTTAAGTTCCATTTTAACATGAGTAGTTTAACACTTGCATGCAGAAATGTGACTTTTTCTTACACAAGGGAAATGGGGAAAAAGCTTTTATGAGTTACAATGAAAATTCTTCAAGTGTAGGTGCTTTCTTCGATTGCCGTGGAATCAGGATGACTAGGAGATTCACGGAGGGCACAAAGAATAATGGGATATAGGAAGCACCAGCAGATTGTCAAGGCTGTTCTCTAAAGTGGTCTCATTATCCATACGTAGAATGAGAATCTTGAATATGAAAAAAGAAAATGGGTTTAGTATTATAGCAGAGCCTTAGTATTCCACAAAAACCACTCTTCCTCCTATGATGGTGGTAGAGCAGAATATTTTCTCAATCTTTTTTGCTTATAGCCCACTTCAACTGATTAATAACTTTTGTTAGATTTCGAGCAAACAAGAATGAATCTTCTTCCTGGAAACCGTCTTCTATTAATTGTTCCCAAAATCTTGACCACAAAAGGATGCCAGCTCCTCAAGGATGAGCAGAGAATGACAAACCCGGTATCTTCTAGACAGACCCCATTATATCACAAGGCAGTATATTCTCCACGCTGCTGTCCCCCTTCCAGTGTTTGCCTGAGGCGTTCCAGAGGCTTTCTGTCAAAGATAATTACGGCTGTCACAGGAATGAATAGACACAGATGTTCACAGGGCCCACGCTCTGGGGGTGGGGAAGGACAGGTATCGTCCTCAGAAGCAGGAGCACTTTGTCTCTCTCAAAAGAGAGATCTCATACAATACGAAGATGAATTTTCAAACAGAAATAATAGCACAGAGCCAGGCAGCTGAGCCCTCATTCACGTTTGGTTAGATAACAACGTTAAATACTCAGCTATTCTCAGGCAGAAGTATCTCCCCACTCAGGCCTGAAAGCACACAGGTACGACACAAAAATGTTATTCGAGTTGCAGCTTTCACAAAGCTGAAGGGAACGTCTGTGCTACCTGGTCCAGACTACCAGAAAGATTTTAACAGGTCCTAGTCAAAAGAATCAATGCAAGAGGCCTATTAGCCTCGAAGTAAACGGTTTCATTTGTAAAACTGCTTGTTTCACCAACGTCACGGATTGTGGAAACAAAGAAGCCACTGGCTACTAAATGCATGCTTTTCCTGGCACGCATACTGTCAGCTCATCTTATCATACATCTCTTTTCACATGCACATTTTATTTTCATAACCTTTGAGACATTACAGATTTCTGGCTTTATCCGACAATTGTGCTTCTTTGTACATCATTTATAAACTCAGAGGAAAATTCAACATCATCCAGACTATGGGTCGTTTTTTTTTTTCACCCCAAGAGAAACGGAAAAATGGCGTGTACACAGGCTCACAAGTGGTGGGAAGCTCTCCAGAAAGATGGAGTCTGGAGACTAATCCAAACCTCCTGAGTTTTCAAGAAAATATCAGACCAGAAATCTCACAGGAATGAACTGGCTCTGGAGATTTCTGGCAAGTCCTTCTCCTGATCCCACCCAAAGCTGAAAAACAGCCACAAAAGCAAATCTAATCTTTTTCACAATATTTTTCAGTATCACGGTCTGTGTAAAGATTCAGAGTAAGTCCTTGCTTCATCTGAACTGCTCTTCCCATCCAAAGGTTGCAAGGACACATATTTAGCCTAATTGCGATGGTCACAGAATTACTCTAATTTTAATTCCACATGGAAACTAGAAGTTCGATCCTCTGAATTTTCGCAATGCTTCCTTCAATAAAGGCCAATTGCTTTTGGCTAGCACAGCAGGCAGTTTCTTCCATTAACCTTTATTCAAGCCAAAACACTTTGGGTGTAAGCGACATTGAGTTCCTGAGACAACGAGGGCCAGAGAAATACCTATCATGAGAGTGGAATCCGAGAGCTCTCCCTAAACTCCAGCTGCCGTGTCTCTCCTTGACATCTCTTCAGTCTTTGAATACTTTCTGCACAAGCCATTACACCCTTCGACACTTCTTCCAGGAAAGCGCACACAATTCCAGGAACCCCACGCCTCAGGTGAATAAATAGCAATGACAAAAGCAACTTTCTACTGGCAAGGCAGGAGACAATGTTGAAAATTTGAGTCTCTATACACAAATGCGGTAAAGGCTACCGTGAAGGCCAATATTTCCCAAGGAAATCAAATATCAATGCATGGTTTGGATAGGAGATCTTCTGGAAAGAGTAATGAACATGTCTAACCCTGTGTACTCAGCAAAATCTGATCTCACAGCCTGAGGTCATTTGCTGGCTTCAAGTCACATCTGGGAGTTACTCCTAACACAGCGGGAAGAGAAGTTGTTTCTAGGGAGATCCAAGTTCCACTTCTAAATCTCCCTATAAAACAGTAGCTTTTGCCATTTAGTACTGCAGGTGCCCCCTCTTTTTCTTTTTTTTTTTTTTTTAGATGAGGTTTGTGGTGGCCTCTAGCGGAATATGCAACAAATGGTATAAAAAGGAAAAAAAGAGCAAGGCATGTGCAGCCTCCTACACAGCTGACCAGGCCTTCAGCTGTTCATAGCTGAATTCACTGGGAATTTGTTTAAAACTATACAGACTTGCTAGTAAAGGGCTAATCTCCATACCCTAGCCTGAGAGTGATCCATCAATTCAGACCACTTGCAGCACCATAATGGGTCATCCTATGAAGAAAAAAATGGTAACAACACAGTTTTTAAATGATATTTTTGATGCTTCCCGATGTTCATCAAGTTGTCAAGTCCACAAGAATAATATCCCTTGTTTTGTAAAGGAGGTGGATGCAGGTTATAACTGGATTTGTTTCGAGCCCCAGGAGAAGAGTTCAAGATCAGTCTGGGATCACAGCAATCATTCAGGCTGTTCCAGCGCTCCAGCTAGCCCAAGATTTGCCTTCTGACTTCAAGACACATGGACTGATCACAAGTGAATATGCTATTTGACTGGAGTTACACTACCTTCCTCCCCTCCATTTCCTAGTAAGCCCTCACGCTCATAGAAAATACTGGGTTATGTATCCTGCCGCTCCTCAGGATTAGTCTAAGATGGCTTTTCCATCATGACCTTGCATGCTTTGGGCTTTCCACAAGCTCTTTATTACACTGTGCAACTTCTCCTGCTGTAGAAGTTCTTCTGCATCTTGGCTAATGGCCCTGTGTTGCTCTTGATCCAAAGGAGTTCATTGCCCAATGTTTAACATTACTTTTTTGTTTAAATGACATCATTACTAAAGCGCTATTTCGAATTATTGCTCTCCAGACCTTCTTCATAACCTTTTTGCAATCATCTCTTCCAGCAAAGTCACATACTAATCTGCTGCCAGGAAGGTGGCCTAATATGTTAGCATCTTGTCTGAGATCGCAACGCCAGTTGCTTGCCAGAAAGCTTCCCATAGCACCTTTGCTCTGTCTTCATACTATAGCTGAAATAAAGGCCGTAGGATCTAGTTCAGCAACATTTCATTTTCTTAATAACATTTGCTAACAACTACATAAAAAAATTTCTCTCTTCTGGGCTTCCTCCATATGACATAAGGCTCATGGATTTCTGGACCAGAATTGAGAAGCTGTTTGAAAACTTCTGTTTGATCATAAATCAAGGCCAGTAATTACCTTTTTAGTAAAAACAGCCCCAGTTCACAGTTTCCAGACTCCACAATGGGTTCGTAGCGTTGCCATGGGCCTTGCTCAGGCTCCAGGAATTCAAGCAGACTCCACTTTCATTATAGCACCTGTAGCAGCTTCTGCAAGGTGAATCTCAAATGGCACCACTTGATAATTGCTGGTCTGCGTGACACTCGAGGGAACAGCGTGGAAGGACTCCTTATCTCTCTATCTTTTCATAGCTCTTCCAGCACCTTTCCATTTATTTACGCGCTGTCACGTTGGCTGCCTTCCACGGTGGGAACTCTGCCTCCTCACACAGCACATGGAAAAGCCAAAAGCAAAGGCTAGCCAGGCAGTTAATTTGGAAGTGCTGTTGAAAGCCTAGTAGAAGGCAGGTTGGATCAGGTCCAGAGAAGGTCCTGAGGTGTTGCAATCAGGGTGCTGCTGCTCCCAGGCCAGGTCACTGGGTCTTAAATCATCCAGTCTGAGGAAGCCTCAGCAACCAGCACCACCAAGCTGGGGTGAGAGAATCGCTCCACGTCTGCCCTGGCTTAGCAGCTCAGGAGCAGGCTATGAAACTGTACTGAGAAAGGGAAAACCAATAACCCTTAGCAAAGAAACTACATGAAACACTCTTTAACATCAATCTGATAGTGGGAAACCTTGTTCCAAGCAAGCAGGGGCAAATCCACTGTATTTTAAGGCCTCTGTGTTTAGGAAGCGGGGGGTATAATCAACTGAAACATTCACTCTCAGGAGTACTGTTAAGACCTGGGACCCACTGTCCTCTTGATCTTTTCATATGCTGTTTGATGAAATTCCACCAGTGGCCTGGGTACATTTCCAAGGAACTCATCACTTCTGGGAAGGCATTACAAAGCTGCACTGTAACCATTCATGACCTGTGTTCAGTACTGGCTTGGTTCCTCCTCGAATCCACAGCATTCTGCAAAGAAAACATTCTTTCCACTTCAAGTAAGCTTCTCCATCCTGAAACCAGTCTGGTTCAGGCACCCAACCTTTTCTTGCCCTGCACTCACCCCCAGGCATCAGAAATACAGGGTTTCTAATGGAAGGGCTTTCATGATGGCAAAACTACTGCGACACCTAGTACGTTTGGTCTCCCTCAATTCTAGATCTGTCGTGGGTTTTTTTCAGGCAAGAAATAAAGGAAAAGCAACAGTTAATATTACTAGTCCTACCTATAGCCGCTACTACAGTATGAAAATTCATACACTCATTGTTTTCTGAACCTTTAATATGTGCCACGGAAAGACAAGGCCTGGCCGGTGAATTCTGCATTTCACATCAAAAGGAACCGAGATGTCCATGAAAAAAACAGAGAGGATTATTCTTGAGAGCTGGAGACCAGAAGATTAACTGGTTCATATTTCAGGACAAAGACCATCTTGGATGCAGGTGTTTAGCCCAGCAGGAATCTGAACCACTCATATAAGTCATGTAGCCACATTATATGGCTAAACACACATTCCTACATGTGTGTTTAGATACCCCCCCGGCAAAACCCAAAGGGCAACACACCTAATTATTGGATTGCTTACATTATTTCATTTTTAAGACAAGTGCCAAATTAACAGACTTCTCTCACAGCAGGAAGAAGGATTTACTTGGAAGGTTTTACTTTATACGTAGAGAATGCAAGTATGTTATTCACTTAAACAAAAAGCAAAGAAAAAGACAGGGTGGGACTCAAAAAATACTGTTTTTCAAACTATTTGTTCTCTTAAGATACTCTTTACAAAAACAACCTCATATTTAACCCCGTGCACGTTACCTTCCCCAAAAGTAGAAACCACGTCTGTAAAGCAGTAATGCTTTGAGAAGCAAGCAAGTTGTTACCACATTAGAAGTCATGTTGCTAAAACTCAAAGTATTTATAAACTTAAATGAGACACCAGGGATAACCTGAAAATTCACCACTCTTCTATTTTCCCCACTAAAACAGAGGGAGGAACACCAGCCCACAAGATTCAAACACACATCAAAACCCTTTGTGAAGTACTGGATTTTACATTATACCAAAATAACCTCACTGCTTCTCCATCTGCCTAGGACAACTGCCAGAAATTAAAACAAAGAAACATGTACACTCTTTGTAGTCAATCAAGAGCTTCAAAATTTGTTTTTAAGCTCAGATACAACAACATCTGTCCTGAAGTCCCATTTAAAGAAACGTTGATGCCCCTTTAGAAACCGAGTATTTTTAACAAGTCTGCCCCTTCCAGAACTCCTACCAAAGACAGATTTAATAGGTAACAGATACTCTCAAATATCTTCTTGAATATATCCATCAACTCCAGCATTTTTTCTTGGATTTTAGAAACTATGCCTTTTTGCTAGCAATCTTTAACTCCTGTGGCCAGTTAAAGAGAAGTCGATCACTTCACACAGTACTTTTGCAACCAAAAACCTGCAGAAAGCCAGAAGCTCTGTTCATAAAAAGATTTTTCCCCTACATTAGTTCCTTGAATTCAGATTCTGTGCTAACGTGGCATTGTTTAGGATGAACACACACTTCAGCTATTTTCAAGGAGTGGGAGTTACAAAGGATTTTAATACATTTTTCAAGGGAAGGATTTCAAATTTTATGCTGAAATAAAGTATTTTTGATGAGCTTTTTAATATTAAGTTACCTTTTCACAGTTTATTAGCTTTTTAGTAACCGCTTAGCTTAGACAGTGAAAGAAAAGAGGTTTATAGCATAGAGTTTACAGCTAGTTTCAGTTACTGGCTTTCATATACTGCTATTATCTTTTTATGTCACTCATCACCGTAATATCGAAGTACCTTTTTCATTCAAGATCACCGAAGAAACGTCAAGATCTTCTCCTCCTTTTCCTTCATTGTTTTAAGTTACCTACCCATGACTTGCTTCAGGAATACTCTTTATAGCCACAATTGAACCTGCAGGTAAATCGGTTGAAACAGAAATATTACACAACTTGCTGAAGGATAAAAGCGTTGAGATTCCCTTGATAATGAGTAATAGCCCTTTTCTCTGAATTTTCTATACCACATTACTCGCACTCCTGAAATCAAAGCTAGGTTGCATTTACTGTTGCACTTAGATTTCTGACACCTTAGAGAAATTCTTACATTTACACAATAATACTTTCCTGATATGCTTTTAGCTTGTGAAAACATTCTGTGTAAAGGGCTTTTTAAAAATGACCGCTCAATCTAGTAGCACTTGACAGAGATCTTTTAATGTGATGTTAAAATACCTGTCATAGAAGTTTAGGCATTAAGGCTGAAGTCCATAAAGCTATAATTGAAAAAAAAAAAAGTCTTTATTTCCACCTTACTCAGAACAGCCCTTTCTCACAGTATTATGTTCCGATTCCATAAAGCAGCATGCCCAACCCGTGATGCTTCTGTCTCACCACAGCTGGAGGTAAAGCTTTATGGACATTAGGGATTAATAGACCGCATATCCTTAAACACACATGCTGCATTACTTGCAACCTAGTGCGTATTAGGACTGTGCTTTTTAATTCCACAAGAGCCCAATAAACACTTCGATATTTACTGAAGGGGATTTTATGGTCCTCTTGTTTCACGAAGACATTTATATGAGCTCTGATCTTATGCCATTTGCATCATCAGCCATTAATTTGTGAAAATTAAATAAGCAAACTAGCTCCATAACCACCTTCTCCACATGCCTACTCAATGCTGCAATATTTGTTGGTCCAGTAGCTAGAGATGGAACAAAAATACAGCTAGGCCAACCGCTCCCTGTCCCGACACTACTACAGACATTCCAATAGGAAAAAGCTGAGGAAAGATTATGAAGTTCTGGGAAAAAATCCATTTTAGTTATTAATGCCTACTATCACATTTTCTAAGGTCTATAAAGCTTTTTAAAGATTATTTGGGATGAAGGAAGCTATAGGAATGTTATGATCCCAGAAGATCTTCCTAAACAAAAGGAAAATGTATGTTGCTATGAACCTGCGCCAATCTGTTCTTTTGATTTTTTTTTCCCAGCGCTGCATTAGCTTTCCTTCTATGTCCCTCTTGTGGTAACTGAGAAGAATTGTAACATCTGCAATGGAAGAGCTAATTCATAGCCTTCAAATTTTTTTGCTTTGTTGCTGCATTTTTGGTGCATTTTTTTAAACGAAAAAAATTTCTTTTATTGAAATTTTGTCAGTATACAGGGGGATAATTTTTCTTTTTAAAAAAAACAACAACAGGTATTCTTTGCTCTTCCATTTACTGGTACTCAAGCTAGGTAAACTAGGTGAAATTGTGCAGAATTTTCACGTGAAGATTTGTTTTAGGGAAGAGGCAAGCAAAAGGAAAAACAGAGAGAGACAGAAAATGAAGAACTTTAAAAACAGTACGAGTTACCTGAACATTAAACAAAAAAGAAGAAATTAAGAGATGTTAAAATGCAGATGCGAAGCGACAGAGCAGGTAAGAAGGTAAAGTGGTTAAATACGCGTAACAAATTTACTGCTTGCATCTATTGTTCTGCAATATGTTAATGCATTGCTAACCACAGCACTTACACTGCCACCACTATCAGAAGTGTAATGTGTGAGCATTCCTTAAGCATTCTTTGTCAAGAACACCTGCTCTCCGCTTCATACTCACTTCCCCCGAACCTGAATTGTTTTATCCCAGGATAAAAATACACATTTTTTTTATCCCACCCTGTCATTTGAAGCAGCACTTTTGCAAAGGTTCCTCACACTCCATATGATTGGCTCTGAACCCCTCACGTCACGATGACACTTCCTAGCACTATCTCCATGGCTTGGAGTTTGCGGAGACCAATCAGTTCCTTCCTTTTCCTAACAGCTTGTTTTCAGCCCTCTCTTCTGCAGCCCCGCGTGGAGGATGCGATCAAACCCCAGCGCTGGTGTGTCTTGGAATTAAAATGAGGTTCAAGGAAAGTCCTCTGGCAAAGCCAATTATTTTGAGTCAGGACCGTGTTATTTCTACCAACACTTAAACTGCTGTATGCATCAGTTTTACGCTTATCATCATCAGGAACCTTTATTATCACTGCTTCAAGATAATCACTTTAAACTTTTTAGCTCATGGAAGCAAGCAGAAAGCATCTTTTTTTAAAATCAAATTCACCCACATTTGTTCTCTTGGATAGCTTCTTGTGGCTAAGTATGTCCTGCGAATTCTAGCTTCTAATCATGCATAAAAACAGTAAAGCAGCAACATTTTCAGAGAACGCGTTCCAGTTTTCTAAAGTGTTATCTTTTTAAATTTCATATTGGATGCACAACAGTAAGGACCAATGAGTCAGAGAGCCATTCCTCTCCGTTAGCCCAGATTTAAGAGAAAACTTTCACAGAACATGGCTTACACAAAAAATATTGTCTAGGAGCTTTGTAGCGCAGCCTGTGTACGTGCCTCCATGCTTATCTTTAAAAGCACCAAAGTAGTCCACAGAGTTTCCAGCATGCAGTGAACTACTGTTAAGCAATAATGTCATGAAATTCAAACGTACCCTCTTCACAAGCTATGCCTCTATATTGGTGTAAAGACTAATGGCGGTCTCCATTTTTAAACACGGTACCCAGGAGCCCAATGGCCACAACAAATTGCCAGTTTGATCCCTTGTCAAAATATATCAAAGTGAACTGCAGGCTTTTCACACCTGGCTCACTCTGGTTTTAGTTTTGCCTCGCGTGACGGGGGAGCAGGACGTACCGTGCGGTGGGGGATCTCCTCGCAGCCCTCCAGCTTCAGCACCTCAGACAGCAGCACCATCCTGTCCGTGAGCGCGGCCAACGGTCCTTGGTGCCTCCATATCAGAAGCCAAATTTACCTTCTGGTGGCACCGTGAGCTAAGGCCCTGCAATTTTCAGCGAGTTTTCCAAACAACTTCTCTTTAAAAGCATTGTTACTTTCTGTATTATGCAGGGGACAGGGAAGGGAGTCCAGCAGCGCATCAAAACTTTGATCGCTTTCCAAAATTTCTGAGGATTCTGTAAACTGGCCAAATGTTGTGAGTACATTCTGTTTATTAATAAATAAGTGATCATACCAAGGAGCCTACCTGCTTTTATAAATTTCTTCTTTAATTCCACTTTACTCCTCAAGTAGGATTTCATATTTTCTCACAGTTATGCTTTTCTTTGAAGTACGAAACAGTTAATTTCCAGTTTGTTTTAAGAAAGTACCAGTTTAGTTCATCCATGGATGCTTTCCAACCAAACTTGCCGTGGGTTTTAATTCATTTCTGTTTCACCTTTAGGAATCAAGAGTCTCAACATTCAAACTGTCCTGTAACACTGATGAACTTACGTGTGGGTATACACTGATTAAATTGATGTCACCATGTTAAACTGTAACCGTAGTTAAACTGATGTGACAGTCATAATTCAGCAGTCAATTTACCATTCTGCCCTCTGATTTTAGTGGCTTGTTGGATTAACCTACTTTAATCTGAATCCTGAATTATGTATGCGTGATATTATAGTATGGTAAACTATTGGTACAGGCTATTCCTTCATAGAGGCTTAAAGCTAAAGATTAATTCAAACAGTCTGTACGCAGAAGTGATGACTCCTGTATTCTCTCTACTTGTTCTCTCCCCCTCTGTGCTTGGTGCATAATATTCCTAGGACAAGGATGCTTTTCAATCTTCATCTACATCTTTTCAGCCTAACAGCTGCAAATGCGGTACATTCTGTTTCAGCTCCAGGCTTTATCCTACACCAAAAGCAAGAATAAAATTAAAGTTACTTATAAAGGAGATACATATTTGCATCTTATAGTTGAAGGCTTTAGCAGAGAAGAGGGACTGAATACCTAGCCTTTCATATCAATGTTTTTCACAACGCACAGAAGTTTTGTTTTGTGCTAATAAAAGCATGCTGAAATGAGGGCACCCAAATCCAAAACTTTCTGTTTGTTTGTTTATTTATTTATGGGTAGAAACATATGCTACTCACCTTCCCTGCACAGCCCAGTCATTCACCTTCCCTGACCTCGGAGAATCTCCGTGGCCACCTCCACTACCCTCCCCTCAGAGCAACTCAGCTTTCTGACCACCACACTGTTATATTAGGTATTACAGGTATAATAGGTATTACAGCTAGAGCAGGTATTACTATAATACCAGATCCTTCTTAATTACCACGTCTGCCTCAAAACACTTAAAGCCCCTGCATAACTCCCTTACCCAGCCTATGCCTCTGTTAGCAGAGACCCTACACGCTCGTTTCAAACAGGAACGCGAGGCAGGCAGGCCACAGCACCAGCGGCCGCAGGCTCCAGGCTCACAACGGGCACAAGGGGATAAAAGGCCCCACGTTGCCTCCACAGGGGCAATTGCCACCACGCCCCCCCACCACGAACCTGGCACCGCCACAGGGCTCCCACCACCACCACCACACAGGCCGCAGCCACCGCAGCCCCCCAGCCCACCGGAGCCCACCACCACAGCCCCCTCCATCGCCTCCACAAGCGTCGACAACCACCACAGCCCCTCTCCTCCCTCCAACCGCCCCAGGGCCCTTCGCCACCTCCGGGGCCCAGCCGCCGCCTCGGGGCCGAACCGCCTCCGCAGCCCGCCCCCGCCTCCGCAGCCCGCCCTTCCTCCTCATCTCGAGGACCCATTGGCTGGCAGCGCAGTCAGTCAGAGGCAGGCTCCGCCCCTCCCCGCGGTGCCGGGGGGAGCGCCCTGACAGCGCCCCCCCCCACCCCCCGCGCCCGCCAGGTGGCTCGCGGCACGTCCCCCGCGCGGCGCGGCGCGAGCCCCTTCGCGCCTTCCGCCGGAGCTCCGCCCCCTCGCCTGCCCTCCCCAGGTGTGTGCGTGCTACGTCACCCCTCCCACGCGTACGGGGCGTGCTGGCGTCGTCGTCCTCCGTGCGCTCCGCGTCACCGCTCCTGGCCTGGCGCGCGGCGGCGGCGGCAGCAGCAGCGGCCGGAGGGTTCCGCTCCCAGCGCCCCCGGGGTTCGCTTCTCCGGCGGCGCCCGCCCGCCGCCTCGGCCGCCTCCCTCCGCCGTTGGCTCCGGCCGCCTGGGACCGCCCGAGCGGGGCGGCGGCGGCTTCGGTTGGTGGCCGGCTCGCGCGCGCGGCCTGGTGCGCGCGGCGGATCCTGCCGCTCGCGTAAGCGCGGCGCCCGGGCTCCCTGAGGTGAGGCCCGGCCGGCTCGGGCGGGGGGGGGGGTGGGGGAAGCGCCGCTTCTCCTCGCCGCCGCCGCCATGAGCGTGGAGGCGTACGGCCCCAGCTCGCAGACCCTCACCTTCCTGGACACCGAGGAGGCCGAGCTGCTCGGCGCCGACACGCAGGGCTCCGAGTTCGAGTTCACCGACTTCACTCTTCCCAGTCAGACCCAAACCCCGCCCGGGCCCGGGCAGGCGGGGCCGGGACAGGGCCAAGGCCCCCCCGGAGCGGGGCAGGGGCCGCCGGGACCGATCGAAGCACAGGTGAGTCCGGGGCCGGAGGCGCGGTGCGCTGGGGGGGGGGGGGGGGGGTCAGGGCGTCTCCGGTGGGGGGGGTCCGGAAGGGGCGGGCGGGCCCGCCGTGGGGCCGGCGAGGGGAAGCCCTGGGCGGGCTGCGGGGTTGGCAGCGCCGGACGGGGAAGTGGAAGCCGCGTGTGGCTGCTCGCCTGCCCCGCGGAGAGGAGGCTGCCGGCGCCGGAGCGGGGCCGCCCGCTGCCGGCGCTCCGCGGTCCGGCGGGCCCTGGCCGGCGGCGGAGGGAGGGCCTGGCAGCCCGGCGCTTCGCTTCTGCCCTGGGAATAAGGGAGAGTGCGCTGGGGGGAGAACTTGCAGCCGGTTGTCCGCTGGTAAAGCCGGCGGACTCGGCGGTTGTATCGTGACAGTTGTGTCACTTTTGGGTGCGATGTTGAAGTAAGAAATCAGAAATGCTTCTGCATGTCGTTTCATGTTCTGTTCCTCTTTAAAGCAAATATGACTATAGGTTGTATTAGGCTATCAAAAGTTGAGTGCTGGGGAAATTCAGCATTGCTTCCTTTGATTTCTTTCTTCCTGTGGCTAAAAGCAAAATATGCTTCGGATTTTTTATTATTTTTTTTTTTATCTTCTTTGCCACCTTTTCTGCTGCACGGTTGCTAGGCTGGTTTGTTTTGGGTTTGTATGGGAGTGACAGTCGATATGGCCTGAGACTTAAGTTCAGAGATCTGGTTCCTCATAACTTAAAAACAGGTGATTTTTGTTTTTTAGTATAGTCTGTTGATGGTTGGTATGTAAACGGCAATTAAATTGTATTTATTTAACAATTCACAGAAACAAAAGAAAAAGAGGGAACTGGGGTTATATGCTCACAAGTGAAGTATTCTTTCAAATTAAGATACTACCTGTCACTGTGCTGCATCTTGACTGTGTCTGTAGTAAAAAACAAACAAAAAAAGCCCCAAACCCCTGAAGAACTCTTCCATGTTTTTTAAAAAGTTAAACTTTTCTCCATTTAAAGATCATGGAATATTCTGCTAAGTTTCATTACATCTAGATAAATACTCGTATAGTCCCATTAACAATTAAATGCTTGCAAATTACTTGTGTTTTAAAGGATGGGTTTGAAGAGGAGTTGAAATGCTTCAGATAAGTTTTTAAGCCTGAACCAAACATAGCTTGAGTGGGCTTGGTTTTTCCTTTTACTTGCAAAACCTGATGCGTCAGGGTCTGTAAGTGATAGAGCTGTGGAAACAGAAGTAAGCAAACTGCAAACAGGCTGGCATGTCCAGGCACTGAGAATCTACAGGTGTGCGGTGCAAGACCGAAGGTGGTATTCTCCCATCCGAGCCATATCGGGTTTATCCCAGGACAAATTGAATGGCGTTCTTGTGCTTGAAAGTGCTCAGCGTGCGGCCTGGGCGTAGCTGCTGTGCGGTGACTTGCTCCAGGTTAGTGTGTTTGTAAGACAGAATTAGAGATGTGACCCCATGGGCTGTTTGGTTATTTTCTGTTTACTTACCGCTTTTGAATTTTGGGTTTGGTGGATTTTATCCAGTTTGAGCACTGAGATATCAGAATTATTTATAGTAGTAGTAAGATCGTGTCTGTGTACCGTCAGACTATACACTAGTCAATTAAAAAAGACTGTTTTAATAAAATCATAGTTTTTAAAGCTTTAATGGGTGGTGATTGTTCCAGAACTCACAGTAGAGAATAGGTGGCCAGAAGAAGAAAAACTACCCCAAAATAAGCCTCATAAGCTAAAAGACCAGAGGAGAGCATTAATTTGTCTTTTTTTGTCTAAACATGTTTGAAAAGCCTTTGAAGTAAAAAGAAAAAAAAGTATCTGGAGAGCACATCCAGGTACTATATGTCTATAACTACCTGTCCTGGCAAGAAGGGAGGGTTGTTTTTTTTTTTTTTTTTTTTTTAAACTGAGTGCGTTTATGATGTTTCCGCAAACTCTTGTGGGGGTTTTGCCTCCAGAAATGTAGGTTTTTGGGAGGGTGGGGAGAGGGACTGGACCGTTTGCAACAGGAACTCTCAGAAGTGTAGTAAGTATAGTGTCCTCCTGCGCTGAAGTGCAGCAAAACCCAGGTCCCTGGATCTGTTTAGACTTGTACGTTTCAACGGTCTCGTGAGTGATAAGATCAGAAATTATGTGTTTTTAAAGATTCTGGGGAAAATTTTGCTGCCTTCAACAAATAATTTAAACTTGTTCTGTCTTTTGGCAGGGGGCATACTAAATAGTAACTTCTAAGGCCCAAAAATTGATCACGTACGTTTTGCTTAATTAAATATTGGCACTGCGATTATAATTAAGGCTACTTGAATAAATAATTTTCATTTGGAGCTGATCAACAGTGGAGGTATATACTTTTACTCTGTTGCTTCATATTCTGATATATTTTTAGTGTCCTAGTGTTTAAAAAGATTAGTTGAGTGATACAGAGCACATAATTTCTTAAGAAAATATAATTGATTTAGCCACTCTGAGAGCTTAATTTCCCAAGGTATATTTAACTGTTAGTTAGAGGTGGTTGTTACAATTGATTAGCGTCCAATTGACAAGATAGAGGTTAGCGCAGAAGCAATGTCTACTGTTTTCAGAAAACTATATTTCCATTGTTTACCTATAATTACGATCAAACATGGGAATAGATTTTTTTCTAAGTATTTTAAGATAAATTCCGATTTCTGCTTTATTTCTTCACTCTTCCAGGCAAGGACTTGGTTATGACGCTAGGAAGCAGTCACGTGCTCACAAGCCTCATGGACAAGGCACAGGGTGTCAGTGTGTTAGCTAAGCGGTTTGAGTGCGGGGCTGAAGGAGGCTGGGTCAGCTATTAGGTGTTGGGTCTGGACTATGGGGGCTGGATTTCATTTCCAGTTCTACCAAAGACTTTGTATCTTAGCAAAACGACTTACTCCTTGTTGCTGAGGTCCCCGTCTGGAAATACGGCTTACTCCACGCTGCTTTGGAGGTGGTGTGGGGGTGAATGTTCTCGGCCATATCCCCTTCCTTACTGTGAAAGGGAGAACAAATAAATATCAGAGATTATAATAAGGTACAGTAAATAGTCTATAGCTTTAATGTAAAGAATCTACAAACAACAAATAGTTGGCTTATCCATGCAAGTCCAGAAGCGTGTGGGTTTTTTTCTAAAGTGCGAGGGGGAAATGACCTGAATCAGGACAGTGTGACTGGGTGTCCTGCGGTTGCTGTGCAGGGTTGAAGTGCATTGCCACAACCGATTGGACTGCAGTCTTGTAACAAGAGTACTCTTCTAGCAAAATACCTACTTAACTGCAATTATTTTTCTTGTTACAGCTTGAAATGTACCACTTTAAAGTAGAACGACATTAAGTGGATATAGCTGCGTTCACCTGTGGATCAGCTGCTGATGTGGGTGGGGTGTGTTAGCTGGAAGCACCGTGAGAAATTGAGATGGTAATATTCTGTTACCGCTGATTTGGGGACTCACATGGTCAGCAGCAGCCACTACTTAAATTACGTCATCTGATTTACTATTCTGTAGCTCAGTTCCCCGGACCTTTACTCTTGTCTCTTGGCGAGTATTTTGGAGGCCAGAAAAGGAGCGAGGGAGGGACCACAGTACCTTGGTGATAGTTTCGGAGCACCTCAGTGTTCAGATTGCTGTAGCTGCTAAACTTGCTGTGCCAGAAGTTTCAGTCAACACGTTTAAAATAGAGGAGGCCCCCCCTTATACAACAGTTGATGGTGCCAGATTTTTAATAATATGCACATAGGCTAACATCACAGTAGGTTTTAGAACAATAGTTGAGTCACTTCCTCATTGTGTGCCTGCCAAGGCCTAGTACTCGCTGCTGGATTTTCATAGTAACAGGTGACATCATTCCTGCCTCACTCTCTGAAAGGGCAGCAGCTCCCCGGGGTGTAACTAACGCAGTCACCTGGTGCAGAAGTCCAAGTAGCTTGCAGTTGTTGTAGTTTCTTGGTTTTCCGCCTTAAAAAAATGTTCAGAATTTTATTACTGTTCAGCAATCCAATTTTTTATGAGCACCCAAAAAAAAATTGATTAAGCTTGTCAGCTGATGTGTGTGCTAATGTATTATGGCTCTTTGGAATAGACTGCTAGAAGGGCACCTGTGAGTGCCTGGTATTCGTGCTTCTAAGAAGTTCAGATTAGCTTAAGGCTTTGGAACTCCACCTGTTCCATGGTCAGTTAATAAGTTATCTTCGTATTTTGTAAAATGGCACTATCTAAAATGGCTATTTATCTTCAAACATCTGTGGAGATGCTATTACACAGTGAGCTGATTGGATTTGGGTTCATCATACTAATGGGCTGTTGCGTGCTGCTGCAGTTTCTTTCATTTTTTTTCCCTTTTCCCTCCACTACTTCTGCACATTCTATGCCGACAGTTCCTCTTGGCTGATTCTTTCTATTAAAAGCCAGTACTTGGAGGTAACATCAATAAAAAGTCATACCACTTAGATTGTGTTTTGCAAATGCACCTCATTTCATTTGAAGATAATGAAACAAAGCTTGTGTCATTGAGTCCAGTACCTTACTGCTAAGGGGAAATGTGAAGTGGCTTACACTTATTTTTAAATTTAATGTTTGCAATTGGCTGTTAAATTTTAATGTGCAATACTGAAACTAGCTGGCATGGAATCTAAATGAGACTTTCGGAGAAGTAAGCTTGTTTTGATTTGCTTATGAGTTAGAGCTTTAAAATGCTACAGCAACTACTTTAATCAAATTTCTTTTAATAAAGGTTTAACGTTCTTCCCACTGTGGACAGCTTTCTCATCTCTTGTCAGAGAATTAAGTTACAGATACCAGATAAATTGCATTAAATGTCTAAGTGCAAAAGTTACTAAAATACTATATTGATAGACAAAGGCCTCGAGTGACTCTTATGCTCCCATTTATTAGCTAGTTAAAATTTTCAGAAATAAATCTCATCTTGTCTAACCCAATAGCTTTAGAAACAGTTGGGGGGGGTTAATACATCTGATGATTTTGCTGTGATAGGGAAACTGCCTCACAGCACTCATCTCAAATGTTTTGTTAATATTGTGCTCATCACTGCAGCCACTGTGGTGGTCCCTTCCCCACCTTTTTCCACTCAACGTTAACGTGGATTATGGTATGCTTATCTCTTCTCAGGTTTTAGTGAGATCTTGGCTAAACAAGTCAAAGAATCAAGTGATTGAGTGAACAAAGCTTTGGGGCGTGTGGGGATCTAGCCATTGTGGAGCTTGTTGACAGCACCGTGTTCAGGTGCTGAAGCTCCCCATGGCTGTTAGTCTGCAGGGATGCAGCCGTGGAATTAAACCAGAACACCTGTGAGGCCCAAGGGGCAACGGCTGCTCTAGCCATGCCGAAATCTAATTTGTGACATTCATGCTGCTTGATGCTCCTTCCTGGTGGTAAACGCACTGGGCTCAGTATTGCCAAAAAGGAGTTATTTTTAACGTGAGAAAGACTTGGAGTGTAAAAGTTGCTGACACAGCACCAAATGTTGCAGAACTTCATGGTTCTGGCAGTGTATCCTCAGTGGAAAGAGAGCACACCTGGTTTGTACGTGCTGCGTTAGCACACGATCTCTGAAGTGTGTGGCTCTGAAAACTTGAGCTGCATGACTAGTTTTGATGGACTTTTGCAGCTCTCTTGGATAACTTGGAGAGGCCTTGTTTTTTAAATGAAATCGTGTTGTAGCTGAAACAAATTTAAAGTACCACAACAGTGACTGTCATACCTGATGTATTTTGCAAGTATATTTGTTTGATTCAGTACGTAATATGGTTAGTATATCTTGAACAAGCGGTACTGCCTGGAGAGTTAGCCACTCTGCTGAAAACCAGTTTCTGTTCTTTCTTACACTATTCATATATTTTTTTTAATTAGGCTCATATGAGAACAGGTTTGTTGATTACCTGGTCTCTATTGTCCAAGTGTCACGAAGTTGTGCTTCTGATATCTTGGGGTGGGAACATTGATTTGGTGAATAGAGAACAGCAGAAATAGGCGGGGAAAGTGCTATACAGTAAAGATCCTGTTTTCAGGTAGATTCCTGGAGTAGAATGAGGGATGAAAAAACAATGTTTGATGCTGCTGGAATTGTTTAAAGGGAATTGTGTGTTGTGTAAGACTGTATGGAAAAATGTAATCTGCAGGAAAGCAGTCTCCTTTTGTTGACTTTTTTCTACTCAGTTGGAGTTTAAATAATCCTGTAAAACAGGAGCTAATGAAGCGGGAATATATATATATATATATATATATATGAAGTGGGAAAATATATATACATATATATAACTGGTATGTGTTTTATATATATATATATAAAAAATATGAAGCGGGAAAATATATATATATATAACTGGTATGTGTTTCAGCTTTTCCCAGCATTTTTCTTTCCTTTTGAGTTTTTCTAAATCAAACACAAGTTTTTGCTTTGAGGAGTAGGGGTTACTGTCCTTGGCTTTATGTTTTGGAGTCTGTTTTGATTGTATAACTTAAGCACTGAGCTTGTATTTCAGGTTAATGGACCTGATGGCATTCTACAGAATGGAGCTGTGGATGATAACGTGGCTAAAACCAGCCAGCTTCTGGCAGAATTGAATTTTGAAGAAGATGAAGAAGATACCTATTACACAAAGGATCTTCCTGTGCATGCTTGCAGGTAAGGCCTAACCTTTGCCCCAGGCTTCTTATTTCCAGAGGGCAGGAGCACTTTGTGTGAGTGAAAGGTGTATGCTTAGAGGATTTTTAGAATTTGAGAGCAACTTCCTCAGACAGCCACGTACTGGTAGGAAGATGGTGCCCTCTGGTGAGCTCTTGTGTACACTTAGAGCCGCCACGTCCAGTAGGTCTTTGATCTTTCTCGAGCAATAGAATAATGGTGGGAAGAGTTCAAATGCTTGTGACTCCAAACAAAAGTTTAGCTCGTGTTTGATACTTTCACCAACACTCGTGTTCCCTAATTTTCACTTCCCCTTATTTTTGTACACTACTAGGTACTTTAAATCTTGTATTTGAATTTTCTTATAAGCAAATACCCAATCACTTCCTGTTTTTCTTCATTTTTAATTTCAGTTACTGTGGTATCCATGACCCTGCTTGTGTGGTTTACTGTAACACCAGCAAAAAGTGGTTCTGTAATGGGCGTGGAAATACATCTGGCAGGTAAACAGTCAAATGATGGAAATAATAATGACAATCTTGGTTTAGAGCGTGTTTGTTTTGAAGTGGTATGATGTCTGTGACTTACATTTTGGTGATCATCGAAGTCTAGTGACTTAAATGTGAGCCTCCAACCTCCTCTTTAGCTTTTCCACTGTTGCCAACTTAGACCTTGATCTCAGCAAAACTTGAATCACTTTTGTGAAGTGAGCTTGCTGCTGCTTCCCCCATCCTGTGTTCCTGCACAGCACGGTAGAACTGATGCTCTTGACCTGCGGAGCTTCGGGAGGCTTCTTTCAATTACCAGTAGCATAAAAAGAATTTTTTACATGTTTCCTATTCTTTCGCGCTCATCTACCTTAAAGCATTCATGCACTGAGAAACCACTCAAAGTGTGTTAGCAGTATCTTTGCTTGGATGAAAAGAGCAAGATCTTGCCGATGTCTGCCACAGCATAAATAGATTTTACTTGTGTCTTTTAATAAGTGAGCCGATATATTAAGTTAGGACTAAATCTGATTTTCCTATTAACGTCATACAAATGTATGTCTTCTCTGGTTTCAGCCACATTGTTAATCATCTTGTGAGAGCGAAGTGCAAAGAGGTGACTCTCCATAAAGATGGACCTCTAGGAGAGACTGTCTTGGAATGTTATAACTGCGGATGTCGTAATGTGTTTCTCCTTGGCTTTATTCCAGCTAAGGCAGACTCTGTGGTGGTTTTGCTGTGCAGGTGAGAGAATGCCTTTGTTGGCATGTTTGTGTCGAGTCTATTGCATAGCCTTATTTGTAAAGGGCAATGCTTGCTTTCATTTTGTTCCAAAATCTATTTTATACGCTGATTTGCCACTGGTTTTCCTTTAAATGATCATATAGACTTTTTGAATTGTATAGAAGTAGATAATGCAATAAAGAAACATTCTGTTACGCTGGGCAAATGTCTTAGATCTATAGAAAAGTATTTCTCCCAAATGAAGCGGTACTTAACGGAAGAAAGGTGTTTTTCCCCTTTGTTAGACTGTGATTTTCAGACGTGGAAGAATAACGTATCAGTTAAGGAAGTTACTCTGGAGCCCTGCTGCAGTAGTGAGTCTATTACACAGTATGTTTTTCTGTCAGCTTGTAGAATCATTTGAAGACGACAGTAAATCGGAAATTGTTCTCTGATTAAGTTCTGTCAGAAATCACAATTTTATAATTGTATATATCTTTATTAAACGCTGTCACTTACCACGTATTTGACAGTAGAAGGTGTGTTTCTACAGAATGAGTTTTCCTATTTGTTTAAACAACAGATGGGAAGTAATCCTGAGTGTTTTCTGATATATATGTGTGCGTAATCTAATGGACTGTAACCACTTTCAAAGGTGAGTGCCATTTAATATTTTAGGTGCTGAAATTTTCAGTTCTGGAAACACCCAAGAAATACTGGTTACGATACCTAGCCTTCCTGGTGTTGAAATAGCAAATACAGGAACTAAAAAATGAATTGGCCCAGCAGGCTGAGGTTGTTTTGGTTTTCCCTTTTAAGTGAGATACTTGAGTTGTTCTAAGAGCATGATAAACCTATTATGACACTTCACACGATAGACTTTTTCTTACACTTGTCTAATTTAATAATTTTTTCCATATTTTGGTTGTGCAGGCAGCCATGTGCCAGCCAGAGCAGTTTAAAGGATATTAATTGGGACAGTTCACAGTGGCAGCCTCTTATCCAAGATCGCTGTTTCCTTTCATGGCTGGTAAAGATTCCATCTGAACAGGAACAGCTGAGAGCACGTCAGATTACAGCTCAACAGATTAACAAACTGGAAGAACTTTGGAAGGTATGTGCTGCTTTTCAAATACGGGTTGTATTTTACCAAGTGCTAATTTTGTGTTTTTATGAAGGAGGGACAAGATTGTTTTAGCAACTGTATAAGGCAGGGAACATATTTAAATCACATGAGGTTTAAATCTTGCAGATTTGACAAGCAATGCAACTGGGAATTGATCAAAGGATTCAGGACATCATTTATCAAAGTAGAAAGGTTTCCCCCTTAGGTTCTTCAGCTCTGTTTGAGTTGCACTGTCAGGCAATCTGAAAAAACAACTTTCCTTCCCCCTATCAAGTCTGCCACTTGTTTCTGCTTTACATGCTGACTTGCTGAGCAGGGAGCTGTTAGTCCACGCTGGGTATTCAGTTATTGCTTTTTGAGAGGGTTTTCGGTTTGTCCTTTAACGCATAACAAACCTGACTGGATGTGAGCGAGCATGACATATAATGTCTTGGGGTAGTTTTAACAGGTTATTATACCTTGATATAACTTCCACAGTACTATCAGTCCTGTTGCACAGTGAGAGCTTGTCACTTGTTTGTACTTAAAACTTTGAAAGACAACATTTGTGCTTTAAATTCTAGGAAAATCCATCTGCAACCCTTGAGGACTTAGAAAAGCCTGGTGTTGATGAAGAACCACAGCACGTCCTGCTTAGATATGAAGATGCTTATCAATACCAAAATATATTTGGTCCTCTAGTCAAGCTTGAGGCAGACTATGACAAGAAACTCAAGGAGTCTCAGGTAATGTGCTTGAAATAGGTCTGTCTGAGGGGGCTTCTGACCAGTTCTCTGGTATCAAACACGTGGTCGCTGGTAACAGCATAGAAGGAAGGCTCAAGTGAAATAAATGTCTGTTACAGTACTATTATGTCACAGTAATTACAGTAGTAAAAGTGATGTATGATAACAAGGAGAGGAGAGAAAAATCCTCAAACTGAGGTTTTAAAAAAGAGCTTGAAACACTTGGGAGCTTCCCTGTTTTCTGTGTTCAAAGTTTATCTTTCCAAGTACCATATTATATCATAGAACTGTGCAACTTGGCCACCTTCTCTTATGTTATCCTCATAACCTGCAGTTACCTTAGTCAGAGTTTCCAGTCAAACTTGAATTATATGAGGTAATGGAAGCACTTAGTGAATGTTTTAAAGGTGAGGGGAGAGAATAACGCAGATGGTGATGAGGACTGTTTCTCATTAACTAAGTAATGCTTTTGTAGACCAGAATTATCTTCTGCAGATGGTGTGAACTCAGTCCATAAGAATAAATACAGATATTTGTCTATACTGTGACACTGGAACAGCAAGTTTTGTACTTCTCTACTATTTTGAAGCGTAGGACACTGAGGACTGTGGTAGTTGGCAAACAGCTCTTTAAGAACATAATAGATGCCTTTTCTTTACCATTAGACCCAAGATAACATCACGGTCAGATGGGACCTGGGCTTGAACAAGAAACGAATTGCTTATTTCACTTTGCCAAAGACTGATTCAGGTAATGACAGCTTGATTGTGTGTTTTGTCTGGGGTTTTTATGCCTGGTGAATAACATCAGTGTTTAAAGACCTGTGTTGATCTGGCCTGGGATATAAGATAGCGCTGTAAGTTTTTTGTGTTGGGGGATGGTTGTTCATTGGCGAATATTCTGAGAGCATTTTTTCCTTCCTTGGCGAATATTCTGAGAGCATTTTTTCCTTCCTTTGTAGATATGCGTCTTATGCAAGGAGATGAGATCTGCTTGAGGTATAAAGGAGACCTGGCCCCTTTGTGGAAGGGAATTGGTCATGTTATCAAAGTTCCTGATAGTATCCTTTACTTAGTGAGCCTTCAGGAAGGCTTGAAATCCTTCAGGAAGGTTGAAATCTCTCTGAGAAATCAGTAAATGTGTATAAATAATTCTGAGATCATTTTAATTTGTCATGGGGATATGCTAAAAAAATCAAAATTGGGAAAAATAAAATTCAAATTTTTGCTATAGATTACTACTTAACGAGGTTCTACAGATTATGGTGATGAGATAGCCATTGAGCTGAGGAGCAGCGTTGGAGCGCCTGTGGAAGTTACTCATAACTTCCAAGTGGATTTTGTGTGGAAGTCTACTTCATTTGACAGGTATTGAGAAAGCATTTCAAAACTTGGCAGATAATGGGTGCAGTCGGTGTATATATTTTCCTTTACCTTCAGTGGGAATTCTTGAATGAGGAAAGTTGTATTGGTTTGTGATGCTAGCGATCAGAAATCCGAGTATGCCCAATGTATCAAGCCTGTGAACATCTGATATCTGGTTCAGAAGAGCAACAGGCCTAACTTTTACTAGAAATGGAATTAATCTAAATGCCATCACACTGTCAATTTTTCTCATTTTGAAGGCATGCTTAAGGTTTGTTGCAAACACGTCAGGAGGGGAAATTTACCTTACGTTTAGTAATACTTGGGATGTAAGAAGAAAAACTGTTCTGTAGTTCAGCTTCCTGAACACTGCCCCATCATGAAGTGCTTTCTGATTTTAGCTTCCTAAACTTTGAATTGCGTTAACTAGTTGAAATTTCAAGGCATTTGAATTGGCTGTGGGGTCAGTAGGCTTCAGACAAGTCTGTACTGCATTTTGTAAGACAGGAGTTTGTTTGTGGTCCTGAAAGAGATGTACTGAGTATAAATCTTCTTCAGATCTTGCACCTAAAATTACTATTGCAGATTCTGTCAAAGGCTGGTGTTTCTCTACAGATTTTTCTGGTTATAATACTTTGTAGGACTCACATGGGGAAAAACAAGATCTGTGTTTGCGGAGTCTTAATTTTTGTCTCTTAACTCTGTTAGTAAGTGTTCTACGCTGTTCTCTTTTTCCCAAGGTATATTTTAATTTGTGCCTGATGTCTGATTAACCTTTGTTAGGACACTTGTGCATAGTTGTATTTGAGGTCACACTGATTTTTTTTTTTTCTGTCCTTCCCTCATCTCAGAATGCAGAGTGCTTTAAAAACATTTGCTGTGGATGAGACTTCAGTGTCTGGGTACATTTATCACAAACTGTTAGGTCATGAGGTAGAAGATGTAATTATTAAATGCCAGTTGCCAAAGCGCTTTACAGCACAAGGACTCCCTGATCTCAACCATTCTCAGGTAACCTCATCTCCTTTTTACTACACGCAGAGAATATGATAAAGGATTTATGAATAGAGGTTGAACAACTTTGTAACTTCCTGTGCATTGAATGCTAAATAGCAATAAAATTTTTTTATAGGTTTATGCTGTGAAGACTGTCCTGCAGCGTCCTCTGAGCCTTATTCAGGGTCCCCCTGGTACCGGAAAAACAGTGACATCAGCCACAATTGTCTATCATCTGGCTAGACAGGGCAATGGGTAAGAACTATTCTCTCTAGATATTTATGTATGAGGTTACTTTATTAATAGTCAAAGAATCAACTTGATTTTAAAAATTAAAACAATTTGTATCATTGAACTAGAGGTTTTCTAGAAGTATATTTTTCTGGGCAGACTTGTGCTTATTTCAGAAAGTATTCTTCCCCAGCAGATTTTTAGGGGACGTGTGTCCTAACACATAATTTTATTACAAAAAAAATAAAAGTTTACAGCTCATGGAGACTTACTTTTTGCTTAATTTTTTTTTCCAAGGCCTGTGTTAGTCTGTGCTCCAAGTAATATAGCTGTAGATCAGTTGACTGAGAAGATCCATCAAACTGGACTGAAAGTGGTTCGTCTGTGTGCTAAAAGTCGTGAGGCAATTGACTCTCCTGTGTCCTTCTTGGCATTGCATAACCAGATCAGAAACATGGATAGGTAAGAAATGGTTGAGGGGGGCAGGGGAATGAAAAAAACCCCACAACTTAAGTGTTGTGATGGACACAACTGATGAACTGTGTAATGACGACAACATGTATTTGCTTGATGTGGTAACTTCTTTGTTTGTATACATACCACATTTAGTTTTACAAATGAGTTCCACCGTAATCCTGCCAAGTTGTTAATTAGGCTGTAAAGCAAAATTCCTTTTTTTGCAGCATGCCAGAGCTTCAGAAACTGCAGCAGCTTAAAGATGAAACTGGAGAACTGTCATCTGCTGATGAGAAACGTTACCGTGCACTGAAACGAACAGCAGAGCGTGAATTACTTATGGTAAGGTTCCATCGGTTCTAGCAGCTTAAATAACGGCTTTCTGCCGCTTGAGGCATAGTTGCAACTTGTGGGTGGAGATCAGAGTACAATTTAACTTTTGGGGGGATTCCTGGAATGGTATTGAATACTCTTCCATGTAGAAATATTGTCCATTGATATCCTACTCGATTAATGTCAGTTGTGTTTCTGTCTCAGAATGCAGATGTGATCTGTTGCACGTGTGTGGGAGCTGGTGATCCAAGACTTGCAAAAATGCAGTTCCGCTCCATTCTGATCGATGAAAGCACGCAGGCTACTGAGCCAGAGTGCATGGTGCCAGTCGTCCTGGGAGCAAAGCAGGTAGGAACCTTTGGATTTCATTAAAGAAAACAGTTTATAAATAGAGGAAATAGCATCAAGCAGTAACGTTCACAGTGTAGGCACAAAAATCCTTTCCTTTCGTGGAAGACAATTCCATAATAAGAGATCTAAATGACACTATTTTGTGTTAGTCCTGTTAGCTTTCTGTTCCCATGGCATAATCTTTGCCTAGAACATATTGGTCCTGTTGGAGCAATCTGGAGACTAAGATTTTATTTGAAAATGATCAGCTGAACAGCTAGTTGACACTAAAGGTTTATAAGCCTTAGATTAGATCTGAAGTTTATTACAAATCAGACTGATTAGTTCCAAATATGTTTCATAGTAGGATATTGCTATGGTTTCTAGCTGTTGGGCAAGTTTCAGAAAATACCAACTGAGATCAAACTTTCTTTTCCACAGCTTATTCTTGTAGGTGACCACTGCCAGCTTGGTCCTGTTGTGATGTGTAAAAAAGCTGCAAAGGCTGGCCTATCTCAGTCTCTCTTTGAGAGGCTTGTGGTGCTGGGGATTCGTCCCATCCGCCTGCAAGTGCAGTATCGCATGCATCCCGCACTCAGTGCTTTTCCATCCAATATCTTCTATGAGGGCTCACTCCAGAATGGTGTTACTGCAGGTAAGCAAGAATAGTGCTTCTGCAAATTACTTTTTTTCCCCATTCATTAAGGATCAAAGGAAGGATTCTTTAATCTAGATGAGTTTTTTAATACATTCGCTTAAAAAGAGAATTGCCATTGCACTTACAGTTTTGAGTCTTTAAGGTGCTTTGATATGAAAATGAGTGTTCTTGCTAGTAAAGCAGTGCTGACTTTTTTTACTTACTGTTTTTGTGCTCTTCAGCCGACCGTGTGAAAAAGGGGTTTGATTTCCAGTGGCCACAGCCAGATAAGCCAATGTTTTTCTATGTTACACAAGGACAGGAAGAAATTGCCAGCTCAGGCACTTCTTACTTGAACAGGTAAACCAAATTCAACACCGAGATATATAAACTTACACTGGGATGAAGTATTTTTAAGTATCTCAAATGTAAGGGAGATTAAGTGAATCTGTTAATAATGCTGTGACATCCCTTGGAGACAGTCACAGTTAATGGAGTCAAGGGAAAGTGCAATATATGGTTCCTGCCACAAACCAAATGGCTAAGCGTTTCTCTATCCTGCAGAATCTCTGCAACAAAATTCATAGCATTCTGTATTCACCATCGCTTGCCCTGCGATGTACATAAAGGCATAACAGCTAAATAAAGGCTTGTGTTTTCGAAAAAGAGTTACTTTCTGCTTCTGTGAAGGTGGTATCTGTACTTCAAATGAGCCAACCCACAGACCTCAAATGGATTGTGTGCTGGGATACAGTACTTCAGTGCTATTGATTCTTACGTTCTGCAGTACTCTTCTAAATTAATAAAATGCTGTTTCCTATTAACAGCTATGATTGAAATTGCTTGTGTGCTTTTTTTAATAAAAGCTGCCCTCAAGGATAGCGCAGGCCGAGCCGCATTTCGGAGTTGATTTGCCCCAGCTCCCTTTACAGTAAACAAAGAGAAAAAGGCATCTCCGGTGGGAGCAGTTCAGATCTTAAGTGGGTTTGAATTGTTCTGTGGAGGTGCATGCTTTCCTTCACTGGTAGCATAAGGAGCATGGGACAGTTTAAGTGCCTAGTATGTGGGATGAACTTGAGCCAGCACGTAAACTGACTGCAGTTGCAGCAGGAAATGCTGATCAAGTCCCATTTTGAAGCCAAAATTCCAGTAGCTCCTAAAGCAGACTCCTAAGTCTTAGATTTTGGCGGGGGTGCGAAAGGGATGGGAATTTCATTTTCTTTTTCAAAGAGTGAGCTTGAAACGTTTTGCTCCTCTTGGTCGTATGCATTTGTTCATGTGCCTGGAAGGGAAACCAGACCAAGTTATGAAAAATATCTGCTGTGATATTTTTAATCTTGGTCTGTTTCATGAACAGCATGTGCAAGACTGCCGAATGCGGCAAGCCAGATTGCGCACAAACAAATGGCACAATAGTTGGCTGACAGGGAGATTGGCATTAAAAACATTCTATATTTAAAACTTTAAGATAAAGCAACTGAAGGATCTGTTTGCACAGCAGGCTGGAACATTTTTAATTATCTCACTCAAAGTACATGTGTACATTTAACTCTGCTAAGAAGTTCCATTTCAGAATGATGGCCACCATTAATTTTGCTATTCCAGGAAGTGCAGTCGTGTAGTTCTGAGAAGGTGGAGGTGTATATTAAGGAGAAATTTCTGTGTCATTCTGAGACCTTTTGTTGAGGTGTTGGCTTTTGCCCGTGTTCCTCTGGCTGAGAATATCTATGCGTGGCCGAAGTCAAGAGGGGATAGTGGTGAACGTTCCTGCAAAGCTTAAGCCGAATTAATTGGAGTGCTTGAGCTATGCAGTGTAAAATTGATCTCTTTCTTGAAGTAGACTTTCTGACAAAAGGCTAGCACAGCATATATGTTCAAGTTTTTTAGACCCATTGCCTTGCAAAAAGTTAGGCCTAATGCCTTGATTCTCCTTAGATAAACAACTCTCTCTTTCTAGGACGGAAGCTGCCAATGTGGAGAAGATAACTACAAAGCTATTGAAAGCTGGTGCCAAACCAGATCAGATTGGCATTATTACTCCTTATGAAGGTCAGCGATCCTATCTGGTGCAGTACATGCAATTCAGTGGTTCCTTGCATACAAAGCTCTACCAGGTACGGAGTCATTGCACAAACGAGAACGCTTGGGATGCGGGGAAGCGAGAAAAGTCAGATATTGTGAAACTTCACATTATTTTCGGTTTTAGTCTGGCTTCTTAGGCGTCAGTCTGTGTTTATTCTTCAGTAATTTTAGAGTGCTTTAGTTAATTGTAGTTAAAATAGACGAGGGAGGAGAGTTTAGGAGGTAGCAAATGCCAGTAGGCGTCAGGGGAGCAGTTGGCCAGATGAAGGAGAAAGCCCTGTTAAGGTCTCTGTTGACAGGAAGGCTTCAGTGAGTCCGTCCTCTGAGGACTCATTGAGGCACAGAAGGGAGAGGTCATTAGTGCTTCAGCTGTGGAAAAGCTTCAGTCAGCTTGTGTCTTAGATAAAAGCATCAAGCCAAGAGACATGCAGGAAACCAAGCTCCATAAATTCTGATGGTCATACTATTTATTTGCTTGGGAATATGCCCAGCCATCAGTGGAACTCCTCTACCAAACATTAAAATTTGTTGCTACAAACAAGGCGGTTGTATGTTTAATGTAGTCTGTTTTGCAATATCGAGAACTTGGTCAGTGTTTTCACTGAAGGAAGGCTTGGTGGAAATACTTTTACTTCTGCCAGGAATGATCTGTCCCTCTGATTCAGGTTTCTTGGTAGCTGGGAGCAGCAGTGCTAATTTGGAGCCGTCTCACTACGAGGTTTTGGAATTGCCAGAAGTCTTTTTGGCAGCATACCTAGAAAAGGGATGCTTTCCGTAGCACAAATGCCAGTTTTGGGGAAATGTGAGAACCATAAAGCAGTGAACATAAAAGTAATTTGTCCTAAACTGAGACTGTGTGTTCTCCTTTAGGGAAACTATTTAGTGACCAGTGGAATTATCAAATCATTCGTCATTACAAAAATAACATTTTTGTCAAATGATGGGAACTGCTAGTGCATGGCCAGCACATTTTGTAATGCCTGTTGGTAGCATAACTGTTTTGCACTGTGCTTCCGTGATTTACGTGTTTTCCTCTGTTTCAGGAAGTGGAAATTGCAAGTGTGGATGCCTTCCAGGGACGAGAGAAGGACTTTATTATCCTTTCTTGCGTGAGGGCCAACGAACACCAAGGAATAGGGTTTCTGAATGACCCCAGGCGTCTTAATGTAGCTCTTACCAGAGCAAGGTGAAGTAATATTGGGCAAATTTTTATCTATTCTAGAGACCTGATTCGGTCTGCTAAAGCATCGATGCAGTCCGACTAACAAAAGGTCTGTGTTTTGTGGGTAGCAGGCCCCTTCCCCACCCGGTTTAAGGGACCCTTGAGTGATTTCAACATTCCCTACAACTTCCAAGAGCGCTCTCCACCTAATCAGTGTTACCACTTGGCATCAGTAGTTTGCAGAAGCCGCCATGTCGTTCCCCTTTGTCTGCAGGACAGAACTCTTCCTTTCATCTGCTGCTTTATCCCTTCCAGCAACCATTTTCTTTACCATTTTGCATCTCTTAAAATGGATTTGATTACTGAGAAGGGTAATGTGGGGTCAATACCATGTTGGTTGGCTTCCTTGGTTTCTGCAAGCTTTAAACCAAAACAGCGTGGTTGGTTGAGCACACTGACGTGTTTGGCAAGCCTGCAAAAGGAAGCTTGCAATTATTGAGAAACTGGCTGCAGCAATCTCCTTTTAAGTGTTTTGTCATACTACAGAAATCATCTGTTGTAAACAAAACAATTGAGTCAGGGTCTCCTACGCCTACTGTCCTGGGCTTTTGTTAGGTGCCTGAATTTACTGCAAGAGAGATTGACTTTGCGGCTGTTCTGACGTCAATATGTAACATGGCTTTGGTTTTAGTCAAAGTTAATTTTAGTTTCTCTGTTTGTCTGCTGTTGTACAGGTATGGAGTAATTATTGTTGGGAACCCAAAGGCGCTGTCTAAACAACCGCTTTGGAACCACCTGCTGAATTACTACAAGGAGCAGAAGGTTCTGGTGGAGGGACCACTGAATAACCTCCGGGAAAGCCTTATGCAGTTCAGCAAGCCCCGGAAACTTGTCAATACCATCAACCCAGTAAGCTGACCTTTCCTGTCTCTCAGATGTTTGTGCCATGGAGCAACTGGGGGTTGATTGATCAATTATAAATGGATGGAATAAGCAGTCACCCACAGAGCCTCACACACCCATCACTTTCCATTTCTGATCCCTAGTTAATTCAGTGTGACCCCGGTAAGGTGCTGCTTCAGCTGTTTCTAAGTTGAACGCCTGTGGGAAAGCCTTTTTGGTGCTTTTTTATTGCTATTTACTGCAAAATTTTTTTATGAGGGGGTAACTTCTGAGGTGAATGAAACATCAAGTAACTTTTGTGTAGAAATGGCAAGCTCGTTAGGCGTGTGTACTTAATAGCATTGGACTTAATCCTCAACCTGCAAGTTTTATACTTATCCTTTAACATAAGTAGTTGGGGGGGGGGCTTATCAGCCGTCACAGGACAATGGTAGCAATAGAGCAAGGGAACCTCATCAGAACCTCAAAACAGACTGAAAATTCAGCAGGTGTTTCACAGTTTGAGATAGGCTGCCTGTAGGATCTTTTTTTTTTTTTTTCTTGCTGGCATGATGTAGTTGAAATGATAGTTGGATGTTTTCCATGTATTAGGGCCAGTTAGTTTCCTCCGCACTTGTAGAGTATGCATTACCTGTGGAGTTTAACTGGGTTTTTTACCCAAAATAACTTACACTGAAGTTGCAGTGCCGAGTTTTCTATGCAAAGGCTTTGTCTAACTCCTGTAATGCTTCCAGGGTGCCCGGTTCATGACTACTGCCATGTATGACGCACGTGAGGCTATTATTCCAGGATCTGTCTATGACCGGAGCAGTCAAGGTAAAGGAAGCTATCAAAATTAACACCTTTATAGATTTATTTGGTTTTCCCCCAACTAGTCCTTTCTTTTAAAAGTTTGAAGAGCCACTACAGAGAAGTAGGGAATTTAAGAACTGAAAACGTTCAGGTGTGCCTGAATTTTGCTCTCCGTACGTAGAAGCCCCTACAGTCTAACTGGATGTCTGCAGAGCAAGTAAAAAATGAGGGGAAAGGGGGGTGGGGGTGTGTGTAAGCGTTTTGGGAGTCTTAAATGGTGCTGTAGAAGAGTAATTGTGTAGGATGAACATGTGTTAGATGAGTCTCTGAAATTTTCAAGTGTGGAATAAATGGTGAACCAGAGATACTGGTGGTTCTTGGCAGTGGTAGGCTTGTCCTTTCAATTTCTGGTTCTGATTTATCCTGCTCACAACTCTTCCTATTACTGTTAAAAGCAGGAATATGAATTGATTTTTAAATATTCAGGATGCTGGAAATCATTGTGGCTTTTCCTCCCCTCCCCAGGGCGCCCATCCAACATGTACTTCCAGACCCACGACCAGATCGGGATGATTAGTGCTGGCCCCAGCCACGTCACTGCTATGAACATTCCTATCCCTTTCAACCTTGTGATGCCACCGATGCCACCACCGGGATACTTTGGCCAGGCGAACGGACCAGCCGCAGGTACGGGGGCAAGGGTGAAATGGTACAAAAGCCACATTTTAGGTCTGAAGTTGGAGAATGGGTTTTGCTACTCTGGCAGCAGTGCTGGTGAGAGTAGATAATGACATGCTTCAGTAACAAATCCGAGTTGTATGGAGTACAAACACAGCAGCACGGCAGCCTCCAGTGAGCGTCCCTTTGCTGTGTCTGCACTGGTGGTTCTGCCTTTTGAGTCCATAAAAACATTGCCTCTTGCGAGTGATCGAGTCTTTATCGAAACAGTTAATTCTCGCGTGTTTGCATGTATAAGACTTGTCACTGTTGGTTGGAATAAACGCTTTTCCAGGACGTGGGGCGCCAAAAGGAAAGACTGGTCGTGGTGGGCGCCAGAAAAATCGTTTTGGAATTCCTGGAACTAGTCAGTCAAACCTTCCAAATAGTCAAGCGAGCCAAGATGTGGTGTCCCAGCCTTTCTCCCAGGGTCCACTGACTCAGGGCTATATCTCCATGAGTCAGCCATCACAGATGAGTCAGCCTGGGCTCTCCCAACCAGAATTATCACAGGTAAGCAGGATTTGATATACAGTCTGCTCTTTTTCCTGGGTTTTATGTCAGTGATCTGTGCGCGTGCACATCCTTGTTCCCTAGTACTGAGGAAAATGGGAACTAAAACCATTTCCAATGACTCGGCCACAGCATTTCATACTCCTCCACTTGGTGGACTTTATAAGTACACTCGGGCATAAAAGCGAAATGCTGCGTGTATAGACTTTAGCTCGAGCCTTAACTTTGAACTGCTTGCCTGTTCAACAGCCAGCTATCGCAAAAACCTTGGTATCTGTGGAAATCCTGCAGCAAAAAGAGTAGATTTTAAAAAAACCAGAACACCAACCAAATGGAGAAAAAAAAAAAAAAGAATCCCCAACAAAACCAAACCTCTCAGACTTCATCATTAACCTTGGCTGCCCGGTGTTCTGCTTTGTAAGGGAGCACTTGAGCTTGGTAATGAGTTAGAGGCTTAACACACACTTTCATTTTCAGGACAGTTACCTTGGTGATGAGTTTAAATCTCAGATTGACGTGGCGCTGTCACAGGACTCTACTTACCAGGGTGAACGTGCATATCAACATGGCGGAGTGACGGGACTGTCACAGTATTAGAGTGTAAGGCACCCGAGGTTCACTCCTCTGCTTCTTACTCCCTGATTTAAGTTCATGAACGCAGTGTCTGTCTTAAGAGCGACATTCCTAACGGGACTGTTGTTTTGCTTTCAGGTTGAGGAAGAAGAGCTAAGCTTGTGTGGAGCTTAGTTCATCAGCATTTTATTCTGGGTAATAAAAAAAATAAAATAAAATGGATACCTGTTTTCCACTGCTAAAACTGAAGCACCACTGTGTGAGAGCAACAGGAGAAAGAAACCAACCAACGGAGAGGAGAGAGAGAGAAAGGAGCGCGCGCGAGAGAGCCCACTGCTAGCTCACTGAGACAAGGAGACTGACCGGAGAGGAGAGAGAGCACCGAAGGACTGGCTGGCGCCTCACGGGGAAGGCAACTCACCCTGAAATGAGTGGTCAGCTGAGTCCCTGCTCCCCCAGTCAACCAAGCTCGAGAGAAGGGCCTTAAGCAGGTTTCACTTCATTCCATACTTCTCTTTGCGAGCAGGGCATTACTTTTCAGAGCAGATGGGGAGAGGAAAACCCTCATCTCAGAGTTGTTCTCGTTTTAAAGGGGTACTATATTTTAGCAGTAACTGTTTACATTTTAGAAGCAGAGTATCTTGAGAGAGAGAGAGAGTTCCTGACTAAGTGACAGCCAGCCAAGCAGAAATCCAGCGGAACATAGCTGATGCTCAACTCTGAGATGCAGGTTTTGTTGTCCAACACTGGCTCTGAAATCCTAGTGTCATCGTGTCGCCCACATTCTGAACGGGTCTTTCGTGACAAGGTGGTTTTAAAGAGATTCTTTCAAAGGAGCACTGAATTTTTAGAAGTTTGTCTCTGAATTCTTAGTGGTGGACCTGGGAGATCCTTGTTCTGAGAAGCTTACAAAAAGTTTAAAACCAAACTAAATTAGAGCACCAACCTTGAGAACTTTCAGTGTGATTAAAAGTTGCAGCAATCAGCCTCTTCTTCCTACATTGGATAGCAGTTAGAGTGAAAGGAGCCTGCGCGCTCGAGCAGGAGGAGGGTTTCAAAGTGTTTTCTGTATGCTTTAATTGGCTACTGTCTGGACTCTACTCTGTGAAAAACAAGCCTTTCTGTAAGATGAACTTTGCGCTTGAAAGGGGATGGGTTCCTGTGCCCTTCGGCCCTGGAGGAAAAGATGCTAACAGGCCTGCTTTACTCGCTCCCTCAGATCTGGGGAAGAAGTAGTGGAAACTGGGGATTATATTGGTTTTGAAGTAAAGACTCTACAATGTTACCGAAGCAGGTTGGAAAAATGGACAAAGCAGGCAGTTGTTGGAAGGTGGCCTCTGATAGCTGGGTATAACTAGAGATAATGGGTTAGGCTTTTGTGTGGCTTCTTCGGTGATTAATGCAGATAGCTGAAAGATTCAGGTGTTGAAAACCAAACCCGGAGCCTATTTTTCAGGTAGTGGACACGGCTGTGCCATCAATGCTGGCTTGAGAAATAGCTGGAAGTCAAAACTGAAAACAGCACATAAGAGAAGCCATGCAATTTCTAAGTTGTACCCATGTCTTAAATAAGTCATATGGGAACACTGGGAGCATTTTATTTCTGTCTGAACCTTTTTAGAAACAGCGCAGAGAATTTAAAATTCCTACAGACCCATTTTTATCAGATCCCTAAATTAGACTAACCTCTACCTCCTAATTGGCAAAGAACAGTAGAGTGTGATTCACTAACCTCGGCGTTTTTAAAGTTTGAATTACGTTAGCTTTATACTCAAAGGGCTCCAAGTGTTTCTAGTCTTTTTTTTGGGGGGGAACTCAAAATACCTCTCATATGAATGTACTTAAATGACGTAAAACCCACTTTTTGTAACTGGGGGGGAAGCCCTTTCATTACTGTCCTTTCTGTAATCGTTGACCCGCTTTCATAACCTGTACTTGCTGTAGTTTTTCCAGTGTCTCTCCCCCAGTGCAGACCTGGTGTAGCATGCCCACAAACCGTGAGTAGCGTGCACATAAACATGGAACAGGTGTTCAAAATTTTCTTTCAGTCCTGCAGAGAACATAGTTCAAGAACTGCAAAAGAAACTTTCCAGAAACGAAAACCATTCTTTTCTCATAAAAAGCCTCCAGAGTTTAGACTTCTAAAATGTGAAAGAATGGAGACACGGGCCACCTTCCTTCCTTGTAAGATGGACTGTTTTATTTATTAATGTTGCCGAAGGGCTTTTTAATTTTTTTCCTTCTGTAGGCTGCATAGTGGTATAGACTTTTCTGATAGGTTTAAGCTGTAACCCTCTGTGCAATGCAATCCATTGAGTAATGTAACCCCCTCCTCTGCCCTCACCCCCTTTCTTTCACCGATGGGAATGCTTGCCTCTGCTTTGTGCTGGTTTTTTCCTTTGTAGCAGTTACTGAGTTTTATAAATCCAGACATCAGTGCTAGCACGGTGTTACTCTTTTTTGATTTTGTCTCAGTTTGTTTTAAACCTGTTTGTCATCAGTAACATATTAATAAACAGCTCTTGCATTCAAGGTGGCCCCTAACTTTCAATGATGAAACCATGCAACATTCATTAAAACTTAGTCTGATTGTATAAACTTCCAAGTTTATTACTTTTTTTTAAACACAGACTAGTACAAAAGTGGGGTGTGTGCATAGCGTACATGGGTAAGCAAATGAACTGTGAAAACTCTGTTAAATGCCCTGCCCCCTCCCCTCCTCTGGCTGCAAGGGGGCTGTCCCGAGCCCCGGGGTGGGGGTCCGCGCCCACCCGTGGGTGCAGGGAGGGAGCCGCAGGAGTTACGGAAGGCTGGAGCTAGAGGTGAGCAGTCCGGCCCGAAAGATCTCCTCCCTCCCGCTTCCCCTGCGCTGCGGTAAACATGGAAGTGGCATTTACCTGTGTCACAGGTGGTCGCTCAGCAAAGCTTGGCCTGGCTCTGGGCACCGGAGTGGCTCAGCATCTACTGAAATGCAGTTTCAGTGCTTAGGCCTGGTCTTACAGGGTATAAACTCACTACAGCCACTCCGGGGCTGTCACCCACCTCCTTACGCTGCTCCCCAGTGCCGGGATGGGGCGGTGGAGGGGGACAGTCGCCCTCCCTCCTGCTGGAGAGCCAGGTAAGCAGTCTGCCCTACACCTGAAGTGAGCTGAGCCACAGCACAGGCACAAAAAACTAATACTTAAAGGTTTTCTTAATCCTGCCCATCTTAAATTCAAAAGTAATGGCTCCTGCTTGCTTTAGTTAAGTCCTACTCTAAGCCCTTAAAACATTTAAGTGGTTGAAATGGGTTTCAACATCGCTCTTGTTCATCTGCTGGAGTAACGCAGGGCTGACCTGCGCTGGAGCGCTCCGCTAGTCCACGGCGCTGTCGAGAAACACGTTTAGGTGGGAAAAACCTTAGTACGCTACGCAGCTAAAGTACTCGAGCTACTCCAGCCTTGCCCTTCAGCTACGCGGTTCAGGGGTGTTAGCAAGAACACCGTCACAGGGGCCAGGGAGACGTTTCCTCTGCAAACCCACAGTGGTTAAACCTTGAGTGCTTCCCTGGAGGGAGAAGGCCCAGCTTCGCTGGGTAATAATACTTCATCAGACCTCGGAGACAACACAGCATCAGTACAAAAACAACGCGGACGAAATAATCTATGCTATGTTGTCAGGTTCACATTTAACAAGGAAGGAAAAAAAAAAAGACAAAAAATTCAAGTCTAACTCAGATTCCTTTTCTGTTCCCCCCCAAAAAAGCAAAGCTGCAGGAGCTCAGGAAAGCCTCGGCGGGCAGGGCTGGGGCTGCACCCAGCCCGGGGTGCGATACGGAGCACGGCTCTGCAGCTTTGCCCGGGCTGTAAACCTCCAGCTGCCGTCAGGTGGGAGAAAAGCGGCAGCTCCTCCGGCGGCGATCGCCGCTGCTCGGAGGGGATGGCGCAAAGCTGCATCCCTGCCGCGCCGCGCCGCTAAACAGGGAGAGCACGGCCCCGGTGCTGCAGTGGGCTGGGGGCCGCAGCCACCAGAACCCCAAACAGCTAAAAAAAAAATAAAACAAAAATAACCCTAAAAAGCACAACCACGTGACCGTGGTGCCTGACGTCTGGGGGCTGCAACGCTGCCCTTGCCTGATGCGCGGCTGCCATCTGGCTCCAGCCGCGGTTCAGGCTGGGCCTGCAGCCGCCGGGGACCGGCCGCACCACGCTGCTCTCATCGATTTGCAAACGAGGTAAATTAAATACTGACTCCCAGCAGGCCGGGAGGGAACCCCCGGCTGCCCCGCACCACCCCGTGCCCACCTCTGCATCGGGGCACCACAGCCCCCGCTTTACCCTGGCTTTCCTCGGTCACGCAGCAACCCGCCCCGCACAAAACCGCCGCCGCTGCATTCGGCCGCCCAGCACCTCCGCACCACGTCCAAGCCGCCCCATCGCCAACCGCACCATAAAAACCAGCTCAGGCCTGCGTTCCCAGAACAAAAGAGAAACCCGCGCGCCGCAGGCCCTGCCTCCGCCGTGGGAAGGGATTCAGTCAGGCAGCGCCGCAGCTCGTGCCGTGACACCATACCTCTTCCTGCAGCGGGACCGGAGCCACCGCGTCGCCTCCTCCCGGCACAGCCGCACTGCAGCCGAACCCCGCACCCAGGCAGCAGGGACCCAACCGCAGCATTTCACCACAAAAAGTCATTTCTTTTTGCACTGAGCGAGCTGCAGTATTTCGCCAAAAAAAAGCACAAGCCCTGCGCTGCGCTCCCAGGCGGGTGCCTCGCTGGCACCAGCAGCAGCTTGGCCAAGCGTGAGGGGGCTCTGGGATTCACAGCCCGGTGCCGCCGTTGTCTGCGGAGAACAGCATCGACAACCAGCATCAGACTTGATCATAATCCCGTAAGAGGCTGCGGCAGGCGGCTGCTGGGAGGGCTGAGCCCCCCGCTATGGCTAAATCACAACTCCAGTAACGATCCGTGGTGCCGGGCCCCCTCCCCGGCCGCACGTGGAGAAGGGCGGCTCCAGGGGAGCTCCGACACTCAATGCACCAAGGGGGAAACTCCCTGAACACCAGCACAGAGGGGATTTAACACACTTGGATTTATTCCATCAATCATTCAACACTTCAGACAGCCCCCCCCCCCAGCACACGCTGCCCCAGCCGCTCCGCTATCTGCAGCCACACTCATCCACCACCATGTCCTCGTAGTGCCTCAGCACCACGTTGTCGTTGTTATCGTAGTAGAGGATGGAGATCGGGGAGAGCCTGACGGGGACGCAGCAGGGCTGGGGGGTCCCCTCGGGGTCCAGCGAGTGCACCATGGTTTGGAGGATGGCGTGGTTGGTGCTGTTCAGCTCCGCCGTCAGGGGAAAGGGGCACTCACCCAGGCAGTAATTGGCCATGTAGCCCTGCGGGGCGATGATCCAGTTCTCCCAGCCAACGTCGCTGAAGCTGATGTAAAGCCGCCTGGGCTTGCAGAGGTTGCTGGGAGTGACAGGGGCGTAGTGAGCGCTTCTCCTCTTCCTGGCAGCCTTGCACTGCTGCTGGCTGAGGGTCACCACCAGGAGAGAGGTGTCCAGGAAGGCGTCGATGCTGGCACAGAGGCTCTGCGGCTCCCCGCTCGCCGGGGATGATGCACCATCGCCGCCGCTCACCGAGATCTCCAGGATCAAGCCCAGATTCCTGCTGTACGTCCTCCAGTCCTTCGCCACCCCGCTCAGGTTGAAGAGGAGAGACTTGTGCAGCTGGGCGAAGGACTGCTCCACCAGCAGCTTTCGGCCGTGCTCGTGGGAGGACATCCCCCGCAGGGACATCTGGGAGGTTTGGTAGAGCCTCAGCTCAAAAACCTGCCCCTGGCTGGAGGCGTGGTAGGAGTTGTGGCTGAATTTGATCTCTAGCTGAGCCATCGTCAAGCGCTCGCCCTCCTCCAGCACCGAGAGGTTGAAGTACAGCCGCTTCTGCAGACACAGCAACCTCTGGGGCTGCCCGTTATGAATGAAGTGGCCTGACAAAGAAGGAGAAATAGAGGCGGTGGTGGTTGAACCCTTGTTACACTGAGGATCAGCCTCCCTGTGCTCCAATTTAAGCTCTTGGCTGCACAGCAAGAGGAAGATGGGGCTGACAGAGGCAGGCAGCCAAGCATGCCCGCAGTCGTTGGATCGAGATGATAAGGCTGCAGTAGGGGCTATCGGCCCAACGGCACGGCCATCAGAAAGGTCTGGAGGCACAAACGCTAGCCTGGGCTCCAGCCTGCGGCACGGGGATGCTACAGCCATTCCAGCATCTCCTCCAGATGCTACTCAACGTCTCGGTGCATTATTTTTCCCCAGCTGTAAATATCTCCCCCCAGGACAGGGGGGTTGTTGTGGGTGCCAGCTGTTTGGGATGGAGGGGAAAGGAGGGCAAATAGCAGCAAACTTCAGGAGCCAGTAAGCTGCCCCTTTTAGCCAGCCCTAGGTTTCCACTGGAAACCTGGAACCACAAGAAAGACGAGCTCCGTGGCGTCTCAAGACCTAGAGGACACCGACCAAACACGCCCCACGTAACTGAGAACGGCTCAGAGGGGCCACAGGCTGAAGCAGCCAGATGTGCCGTGTGGCCGGCCGGAGGCATGGGGACAAAAAGGAGGGGGGGGGACACAGCCAAATGGCCGAGCATCCCGTCCCACCCGAAGCTGGGTGCTGGTCTCGCTCGCTGCGCCCACAGCCACCTCTACCACAGTCACCTCCACCACCGCGAGCCTGGTGGGTCGCCTGCGATCACACCGGCGTCCCTGGACTGCGCTAGCTGACTCCAGGACAGAGCCTTACACAGCTGCCTTGCCTACTGACTCATTTCTAAACGAAATAATTATCTACAACATCCAAAGGGCCCAGAGTTTACACAGCAGTGATTTCTCCTGGAGACCTGGCCCCTGCCCTGTCCTCCGCCAGCCTCTCCTACCTACACCCAACAGACAGAAAAGGAAGGACGGGAGCCAAGTCTCCCAGCCCAGAGATCAGAGGGGCTTCCAAAAGGCAGGACCCAAACCACGGCGTTTCTGTACCTTGGTCAGCGAAGACACGGATGATGTTCCCAGGGACATTAAATTCCTCCACCCTACAAGCATCCGCCAGGTCTTTGTTTGTAGAAGGCAGCATCTTTCTCTTCTGGAAGATCCTCCAGAGCACAGACGGCACAGGAACGGGGGTTTTCGGGCTGGGCTTGGTGCTCAAACCCAAGGATTTTAACAGCAAACTTTCCTGCAAGCTTAACTCCATCCCCAGAACCACGCTAAGGAGAGCGCAGGCAAGGCCAGCTCTAAAGCTGGCGTGCGTGGGGAGAAGCCACATTGCTTTGCTCTCCTTCCCGCAGACAAAGAGCAGCCTGGGCCGGGGACCTGAAGACAGGGGCCAGGGGGGTGTTGATAGCCTGATTGGAGCCTTTGATCTGGTTAGTGCTTAATTAGCACGGAGGGATTCCCAGGATTGGGCAGGGAGTGTGAACGGTCCCTCCAGGCTCCCCGAGGACCTGTTAACCCTTTGAGGCTGCGCAGCCTCAGAGCTCCTACAATCTCTCCCACATCTCCACACCATCGAGGTCCAACAGCAAAGTCCTTGGTGGCAGGGAAGAGGCTGCTCTTCCCCGCACAAATCCGCCTGCAAGCCGAGCACTGCTCCATCCGCTGCGGACATCCCACCCAGATCCAGGAGGAGACACGGACCAGGGTCTCCTCTCGCTCCCTCCTCCCAAATCAGCTTTTTCTTTTTTCAATCACAGCATCCAACACTTCTCTCTCAAGGCCGTCAACTTCCAGCACACCAAATCATCAAACTCTCGCTTCAGCTCCCTGCCGCACGCACCGCCCTGCCCACAAGCCACGCAGCCCCGGGGCCAGCACCAAAAACCATCAGCACCAAAAACCATCAGCACCCACCCCCGGCACCCACCCCCGGCGCGGGGTCCCTGCCCCAGCCAGGCAGAGGGAGCCCCGGGGCCCCCCCGTTTGCACAGCCCCTCTCTAGCCATCAGAGCAAAACTGCAGGCAGCACACCTGATGTTACGCACACCACCGAGTCACCCAGCTGAATGCTGAAGCCTGAGCAAGCCGGTACGATAAAATTCACGTGCTGCCTAGGTCCCGCCGTTGCCCCAGCCCGGCACCGTCGCTGCCCCAGCTCTGCTACGACCGAGCAGAAAGGGGCCTGGGATGTTGGTTCCCTTCGTTTCCTCCTTCCTGCAACTCCCGCTTGAAAGCCAAGGAACTAAAGCACGGAGATGCACCCCTCCGAAACCCTGCTAGGCGATGACAAGCGAGAAGGCGACGGATCCCGACGCAGCTTGGGACTGTTTCCGTCAGCCCAAGTCACATTTTGCTTTCTGTTTACCGAGGAACTTTCCCTGTGGCTCGCACAATGCGCCTGGCGTTGAATCAATACGACAGCCCAAAAACAAAAGGAAAAAAAAAAAACAAAACAAAACAAGTAACCATTCTCCGATGCCTGGAATTAATGCCCCGGATCCCCCTCCACCGCCTGCTGTCCCTGGCGGGGAGGGAGCTCCGCTTCCCGGGGAGCACAGGAGCTGCGGGTCCTGGCCCCGCGAGAGGAGAGCGGGGGACAGCCTCGGGCTGAGGGGCTGTAAAACCCGGAGGGCTTCGCAGCAGAGAGGCCACGGCCCAGCCTCGGGGACCCTGCGAGGCGCAGGGCCGGCGCTGCCTGGAAAACCAGCACAGGGAGCAGAAACTATTTGTCCTTTACTTGAGCAAGCAGACATGACTGGGTGAGAGCCTAGAGACCCCTCATCAGGGGACCCTGCAGGACTGGGACTGGCTTTTTAAGCGACTATAAGACTTACATAGGCTTTTTAAGCAAATTAAATCTCCTGGCCCTCATCCAGCAGGGCAGGAGGCTGGAATAATGCTCCAGGGCTGGGTTTCCAGGCAGATCTGCACATGGGAACTGCGCTGCGCCTCCAGATATCCGTGGGCAGCTCTGTATTCGTCACCCCTCCCGAGGAGGAAGGCTCAGAGGTGCGCTGCATCGCTTGGCTAGGGAAGAGCTGGCTTTGGGCTCCCCTTGCCTGGGCCGGCGATGCCAACGGAGGAGAGGACGTTGCCCTCCCCAGTTTGACGCTGGGTCAGAGGACCCTTCAGGGCGGCTGAGGCAGGGTCGGTGGGAAGGTCCAACAATGAAGAGAGGGGAAATCCCAAAGGGACTGAGAATAGCCGAGGGACGGAGTGACAGAAGAAACACCAGGGGACCTAAAGCCAGCTCCAAATCCTACCTGGACCACAAAGCCACCAGCCTCTTAACTGAACCGGCACGGACTGGCTACGGAAAGCACATCAGCATCAGGTGAAGCCTGGTCACAGGCAAGCCCCAGGAGGGGCCTGATCCTGCCAGCGGCATCTCTTCCCCGGCTCCGGGCAGGGGATGAAGGGGTATCGGGGATGAAGTTCTCCTTGTGCCTTTCGTTTGCTGGGTTTGAGCGTAGGGTCCTGGGTCAGTCCCCAGATCCAGCCAGGCTGCCCAGGCTGCAGCAGCCACGCTTCCCTTATAACCGCTTGTCTTTCACAAGTCCATTCTTCAGGTGCATCCTGTAAAAGAGCACAGCAGACAGTGAGCCTCCGTCTCCGCGCAGGCTCTCCCTCTCTTACTTTCACAAATCACTGCTGAGGTCGGACCTGTCTCAACAGGCCCCCGCAGACAACTTGTCCCCAGTCAGGCAGACCTGCTCTGTGGGATCCAGCATCCCGCCAGACTTCGGGCTCGCCACACGAAGCACAGATGCTGCTCAGAGAGAACAGCCTCAAGCAAAGAGCCAGTCCTGCCCGGCGAGCAGGGGAAGGGGGGGTGAGGATCCATGGGACAGAAAGATGGATGGACACACCACAATGCCTAGGCGTGGACAGACAAACTCCTTCCCGATACTTGCAGCAATGTTTTGTACTCTGTGTCAAGGCATCCTGCTGCTCGCCTGTTTTCCAGCCCCGTGGTGAACCCTTTGACAGTGGCTCCAGAGCCCTGGGAGGCCTGCCAGCACCCCTTCCCCAGCCCACAGACGCTGTGCATGTGTGTAACCCCCCCCACATACCCTTCTTTCAGAGCATTGGGCAGCTGGAGTCCAGCCTCTTTCTTCTTGGTGGTTGTGGTTTTCTTGCTGTCCTCCACGTCGTACTCACGCACATCGTTCACCTCTTGCATCTGCCCCATCAGCACCTTGGCCACAAACAGGACGATGTACTGTGGGAGGAGAGACGCCGTCAGCCACAAACCCCAAGGCTCAGAGCTGCTCCACCTCACCTACTCACTCCCGTTTGCTAACTGGGACCTTTCTCCGCTGTCCTCCACCCCAGGAAGGGCAGGGCAGATCCCACCGGGGCGGCCAAAGCCCTGGGATGTGGCTGATGACCTGCAGCAGTGGGAGGCAGCGCTCCGGCAACTACCCTTAACTCATTTCATCCCCACAGGATGACGAACTCGGATGCTACCCAGCTCTGCTCAGGGTTGAGCTTGCTGGCGTGAGCCCTCCACGTCCACCCTTTTCACCCCCTCCCCAAAGCTTCAGGGGCTGCCAGAGCATTTACACCCGTACCGAGGTCCAGCCTGCCCCAGCGGCTGGTATCGCTCCCTCCCTGTGGATCCCCGGGTGCGAGACAGTCTGAATTCCAGCGCAGAGGAGCCCCCGGGCACTGACACGGGATTCCCTCCTCCCCTCCCAGCCATCCCTCGGCCCCCCGCAGCCTCCCCATCCCCGCAGTCCCCCAGCTGCCCCCGGGACGGGCAGGCAGCAGGCGCGGGAGCGGCAGAAGAGGGAGAAGCTAGCGTAGGGGTTGCTGAGCTCCCCCTACTCACCAGGAACCAGTAGATGTTCATCAGAGTGAGGACAAGGAGCAGAGCATTGAAGAAGAAGTAGAAGGGGATATTAGGGACCGACTGGAGGCTGGAGTAGCAAGTGGCGTAGAGCACCTTGAGGGGAAACCAGTAGAGACGGAACCAGAACCTGCCAGGGCAGAGGGAGCAGGGTGGTTGAAGGGCCCCCGGGGATCCCGGGGGAGGCGCGAGAGCCAGCGCAGCTCCCCCAGCACAACGCCTGCCTCCAGGCAGCCCTCGCCAGCTCCCCGTGCAGTCCCTGCTCTTGGCTTCTGGCTCGGGTTTACAGGTCCGGCTCCAGGCAGGACTTCACCCGGACCCCGTGAAGGGGCAGCTACCGAAGGGAGAACGCAATGTCTGTGGGCAGAAAAGGCTTGGCACCGGAGGTAGGGCAGAGAAAGGGCTTTCGCAGGGTAGAGAGGCGGGTCTACACTGCAGATTATCTCAGCTGGATGGGGGACAGGAGGGGACTACAGCTGGAAGGTTTTCTCAGTCCTGCGCATCCCTAGTTTATCACTAAAAACCTTCGCTGCTCTCCTCCCCTCCAATTGCGGGCTCTTGTTGCCACCCCTGCTTTTCAGAGCAGCCCGTGGAGAGGGAGGAAGGAGACAAAGGAGGAGCGACAACCTGCGAGCTCCCCATCTCTATTCTTCATCTTTTTTTTCTCCTGCCTTGCCCCAAGAGGAATAGCAAGCCTGGAATCTGGGGCAGCCCTACGTCCTGCTTCCTTCTTGCAAAAGTGCTTCTTGCTGCTAAAACCAAGCGAGTGGGAAAATGGAAACAGGTCCTCCTCCCCTGGGGTCATTTGTCATGCTGCAAGCGAGATTTCACAGGCACTTCTGTGGTGACAGACGGCAAAGTGACTACAGAAGGATTCCAAGCCCAGCATGGGGTCAGGCTCTGCCGGGAACCTCTTCCCAAACGGTTTTTGAAAGGGCTTGTTCCCAGGCACACAAACCCAGCCGGCTGCACCCCGAGGCACCGGGGGGATTGCAAAAGCTGGCAAGGCCGGTGGGAAGTGGGATCAGGCAGACAAACTCACCAGCTGACGCTGAAGGTGAGGCAGCCGATGTTGGAGATGACGTCGTTGAGGCGATGATAGACTCCCCCCCGGTGCTTGAAATAGACGTTGAGCTTGGTGAATTCCAGCTGCACGTCATTGACGTCGTGCAGGAAGAGCACGAGGATGCCCACGTTGTGGTACCTGTAGGAAAAAGGGGAGCAGGGAGGGAGATGTGTGGGGCAGCGGGTTGATGGTAGCACCCAGCACCCCACCGTCCATCACGCCGGGAGCGGACAGAATAATCCAGACAACCAGAGCTGGCACGGCACAGCGTAGCAACGTGCTGCGGGGGGGTCTGGCGCTGTGCAACGGCTCGTGAGCACTGGGATTGCTGCAAGAGCAGGGAGGCAGGGTGAGGGAGGCAGGGGAGAATCCACACCAACCCAGCAAGAGTCCTCCAGCTACGTGCCTGCGAGACGCGCATGAGCGCAGAAAGGCTGCAGCTCTTGCGGCGTAGCTGCCCAAGGCTGGCCCGGGCACCTTGCAGAGGGGCAGTGCCACGGCCAGGGACCTCACCTGAAAGCGTAGGAGAAGGCTATGAGGGTCAGCGTGACCACATGGTGGAGAAGCATGACAACGGAGTCCTTGCGCCACGTGTCCATGTAAGCGGTGGCATAGATGGAGTGCCCGTAGAAGCTGCACTGCAACAGGTAGGCGATGGCGATGTCCGTGGGCACGTCCATGCCCTTCTTCCAGTCTGGGGTGGGACAAAGACACCTGGGTGAACCCCGAGCACAGAGCTTCCAGCAGCAGCAGAGGGGCAGGAGCGCAAAGAGCGGGGAGCAAGCAGCAGCCGGAGCCGCCCCAGCGCTTTGCTGGGCTCAGGTGCTCCCACTCAGAACCTCGCAGATGCAAAGGAGGCAAAGGCTGGAAGAGAACCCAGGTATCCTGGCTCCCAAACTCTGCCTGTGGCGTTAGACCCACTCCCTCTCCTAGATCTAAGGGAGAAACCTTGATTTGCTTCTCTCCTGCTTTACCCTCAATCCCGTTCCCCTCCATAGCTGCCCCAGCCCAGCCCCTGCTCTCCCCAATAGCCACTAGGTGACTCTCTCCGTAACGAAATGAAGGGACACAGCCTCTTGTGCCCTTGCTGTGCCCACAGCATCACAGAAAAGGCAATTTAGGTGTTCAGTCTTCTGTTTCGCTCACCCCAACTCCAGTTCCCTTGTTCAACCCAGACGTCCTATGAACCTGGACATGCTAATCCATGCCCGCTTCTCCCTGGTTCTTACTGTACCGTAAAAGACAGACGGTGGGTCGTAGAAGAAGGGGTAGTCGGTGAAGAAGAGCAGGTAGATGCCATACGACCAGGATAAGGTGTAGAAAAGCAGCTTCCAGGCACTCTCAGGCATCTTGGCAGCATCTTTCGGCTGCAAGTTGCACCACTCCCCGAAGGGCTGCGAGGAAAGGGGAGAAGTGTCGGCATGCAGGGCAAGGACAGGCGCTGGGGAGCCAGGGCAGGGCTCACCAAACCCCCAAGAGACTCCAGCACCGCATGCTGCGTGCACTGCCCGACAGGGCAAAACCAGGGTCGCAACCCCCATTTTTTTGACCTTCTTTACAGCACGAATGAGGAGGTCAAAGAGGCTGTAGCGAGAGCCTGGAGCAGGGATAAAGAGGAGGCTAGAGATGCTTCCACTCAGCCCCGGCCGCTCTGGAAAGCTGCGAAAGCAGAGCCCCGCGGAGAAGGCAGAAGCCGAGGGCACGCGTCCCACAGCCTGGGCACCGCTCCATCACCCTCGCTCCAGGAGCGGGACCGACCACAGCTGGCTTTTGCAGAACAGAGTCAATAACTAATAAAATAAAAATCAAGTCCTATCTGCACAAGGAAACCCAGAAGAGGAAGCTGTAACAATACCATCCTGTGCATACGGACCTTGCAGCACTGCCAACTCCCAGAAAAGAGCCTTTCAACTGAGGAAGCAAAGGCTTTCCAGAGCCCTAAACAGGCAGCCGCTGCTCCCCAGCCAGGGGGCACGGGACTCCCCTGCCTGCACAACCAGCGCCGGCGGGGGCCAGCTTTGCAGGCAGCGAGTCAGGAAAGCTGGGGCACTGGGTCCTCTCGCTCTCTCACACCTACTCATGCTCACCCACATTCCCAGCAGCTGACCAGCACTGCAACGCTGCTGGTTTTCCGCCGCTGTGGTTTGCGGCACCCCTCCCACCGGTCGGGACTCAGAAATAGGAGGCAAAGCCTCCCCAAATATGGCCAGAGTGAGGGAAGGGAGGATGAGCAGCTCTGCAGATGGCTCACGCTAATCAGAACGAAACTTTCTCACCCCGAGTCCCCCGCGCTCCCGAGGACGATGAGTTCCACCCAGCTCTCCCGCCACTCGCGCTCTGCGGCAGCGAGAGAGCTGGGCCACCGAGGCCAGGGACGACTTGGGAATCACAGTCAAAGCAAAGCCCCGGCATCAAACAGCCTCAGCTCCCCAGGAGTAAAATGGAGCAGCTGATGCTACCCTTCATCTTCGACCGCGTGCCGGAGCGCGAGCGATGCTGCGCGCCGAGGGTGCCCTTAGCTCGGCCGGGGCTCCGGGCACGGATGTTTTCCCTCCGTGGCAGCTGAGCAACACCAGGCACCGTTTCTGCTTCTCCTCACGAGTGACAGAGCCATATCAGCCTGGCCAACCTCCGCAGCCCTGGCCGTGGCTGCAGGGGAGCAGTCAACGCCGGGGAGCGTTGCTCAAGGTCCAGAGGGAATCATCACTGCCTGAAACAGAGATAACACCCAAAGGCCCCCGGCTGAGAGCTCCCCGGGGAGAGGCCAGATAAGCTCGAGATGAAAACAAAATGCCTGCAAAGTAACCGTACCCTGCCCCAGGTCAGCACTTTCTGCAGCCGGCGCTCAGCTCCTCGATGCTCAAAGGCTATATTAAGGCCCCAGCTGTCCCCAGGCAGTGGCTGGTCTGGCTTTTAGCCCCTCTCTGCATCAGATTTTCAAAGGACTCCACTCCAAGCATTGTCCCAGCCTAAAAGTGCTTTGTTCTAAGCTCTGGATTTCCCAGCACTGGTCAGACCTGGAAGCACCAGCCCCACAAAGCTCTGCCAAGTTGTCCCTGGCCCCTCCAGCTCGAGAGGCAGAGCTCTGGCCTCCCCTGCGCATCTCGCATTCAGAGCATGGCCGTCCTCGTTGAGACCAGGAACACGCTGCTGCCAAGGCTTCTTCCAACAGGAGCCACGGCAGGAAAAAGAGGAGGAAGCTTGAAGGGTAAATAAATAATGCAGAGACAAAGCCTGAGCCCAGAAAGCATGAATTATTTGTGCCTCCATACAGCGGAGCAGAGAAGCAGCTCAGATATGGGGACGGCTCGCCACGCTACCGCGACAGCGAGCTGCAGAGCCCCCGGCCTCTCCTGCCCTCCTCAGCTGGGGCTGAATTTAGGATGCTGAGCTCAGCCTCAAATCCCCGCTGCAGCCTTGCTGCCCATCACCAGCCGAGTCATTTCGCTGCTTCTCTGCGCCTCAGCTCCCTACCGGCAAAGGGGGAACGACGCCACGTTTCCACCCCAGGCGGGCAGAGCTGATGGCAAGGGCCACGACCCACGGGGCAGGCACAAACCACTGAGACGAGCTGCATTTCATGGACCCTCGGACCCTCGGCAGAGAGGGCAGCAGCGCAGCAAATTGCCACCGTGAGCCCGCAGCCACGGCCTGAGGAACAGCCCGCCGCAGGCATGGCAGCAGCTCCCAGTCTGGAGCAAAAGCAAAAGCCAGGGAAGGACTGCTCTGCTCCAGCTTGCGGGGGCTAACGCCCAGGGAGGTTTTAGCCCTCGCTGCCTATATGGTTAATGACAAGTCCCGGAGAGAGCCCTCCTCCTGCTTTAATAGCCGCGGGGCATCGCAGGCTGTACCCTGTACAGAAACGGGAGCTGGCTCTGGAGCAGACACAGGGAAGGATCGGAGAACCAGCATCTCCCAGATCGCCGCCCCACCCAGGGGCACAAATCAGCGTCCCCGGGGAGGCCCCGCCAAAACCCGGGCCGCTCGCCCAGGGGAGCGCAAGCCCAGGAGAGGCGCAGGGCAGCCCGCAGCAGGCAGGAGGCACATCTGCCCGCTCCCCGGGGTGGGAGATGCACAAGGTGGGGGATGTCCTCCCGCTACCCGGCTGCCGTTCCCACGGCAACGGCGCAGAGATGCCTGTTGCTAGGGGTGACGGGTGCTGCGGCCGGAACGGGGGATCTGGCTCCGGCTGAAAGAGCCCAAGGCTCTTGGCAAGTGATGTAATGAGGCTTCGCTTAAAGGGCGACCGGCTCTTCCTCCCTCCTCCTCCTCACCCCCACGCAAACCTTCGCAGGCATCTTCTGATTCACTCGTTTGTAAAATCGAGCGGTCCGAGGGACGTGACTGCTCCCCCGCAGCACCGCCCTGCGCAACCTGGGGGGCCGGGGGGGGGGGGAAGGAGCAAAGCTGTGGGCGAGAGCACGCTGCACGAGCGGTTTGGAGCTGGAAAGAGAAACCGAATGGAAACTGTCGCTGCCCACAGCTCTGCTGAAGTGTCAAAAAAATACTCGTAGCAAAAAGCAAACACATGCTCTCTCCCTTTTTACAGCCTCCAGCACCAGAGGAAAGCAGCCAGTCCCCCTGAATCTACAAGCAGCTAAAGCAGCAGGACGCGAGTCCTCCCAGCAACCTGCCAGGCTTGCAGTGATGGGTTATGAATTGAGGCTTGTTACAGAGGAATTGTATCCCCCAGGCCGCCCCCATCGCCTCTGCCACCTCCCCAGCCTGGAGAGGAGGGCTTGGCCCAACCCCAGCCATGCCCCGTCTGGCTTCTGGGCACGACGAGTTCCCCAGAGGAACACAAAGGAATGGCTGGCACGGAGCATCCCCAGCCCAGGGAACTGGCAGCTTTACATCAGCTTTTACTCAATGCCGATGATAATGATGAGCAAGCAGAGCTCCAATTCAAAACCTGGCCGCAACCAACAGCTACTGCCCCTTCCGCAGCGGTGGCACAGCTCCCCGCAGCCCGGTGCGAGGCTTCGCAGAGCTGCGACGGTGCCTTTCCTCCCCAAGGGGCTACGTCCCCTCCGTCCCCAGCCTGCACGCCGCTCCCGGACCGGCTGCCACCCCCTGCCGCGTCAGGGACGGGGCACGGAGCCTGCAGAAGGAAAGACCCAGTAAAACATCACCGTTCTCCACACCTGAAGAAATGAGTCTCCGGGAGCCTGTGGACCCGAGGGCCATAGCTGTCACCCCGGGAAAGGCGAATAAACTGAGGACAGTGTCAAGAGCCCCCGCTCTCGTTGCTCCATCCCCACGCCAAGCACGGAGCTGCTCGGTGCCTCGGTTTCTCTGCCCGCACAGCGGCTAAGACACCAGGCGGCCGCATTAGGCTCCGGGCAACATTTTCCAGATAAACATGTAGAAAAAGGCGCTATGACAATAGCAACAAACCAACAGACGTTATTTCTTCCTCGGTTCCTCTGCAAGCAGTAAAATTTGCCCCTAAGAGAGAAAAGCAATAGAAGACACTCTTTGAAGACAAGACACAGCTGCCCACGGGGTGCTGCGGGGGCTGAATAACCTCCTCATGCCTGACTGCTGACACAGCGGCCCAGGGAGAGCGGCCCCCGCTCCAGCGCGGCTTCGGTCCCCGGGGGTGAAGAAAAGACCCATTGTTGTGGCTTTCTCCCCTCCGGTTTCCAGGGTTTGTGCTTCCAACAGCGGGCAGAGCCGAGGAAACGGCGGTGCGGCAGAGCCTGCTCCCACCCCCGGCTCGCGGCAGAGGCTGCGTTGGGTGCCGGGTCTTCGGGACAGTGATAATTCCCCCCCCCAGGTCTCGTGCCCAGCGCTGGGGCTTGGAAAAACAAGTCTTGACAATACTGTAGGGTGGAAAAAAATTGAATAAATCACTGAAAGGGATAATAAGGACTCTTGCTTTCCAGCTTCCACATCCTTCCTGGGGCTGTAGCGCATCCCTCACCTAGAAACCCTGCTTTCCAGAGGACATTTTTCTATTTACACAACACTTTTCCTTGCAGAGGACACTGCAACGCCCTACAGATTTTGACACCGCTAAGATCGCAAGCTGGCCGGTGTCTGGGCCAAAACCGGAACACGTTTGCCCATTGCAGAGAAAAGGCAGCCGTTAAGGACGGAGGTGATACCTGGCGAACATCACCGGACTCAGAGGCAGCTTTTAGACAGAATGGGTTTTGCTCGCTGACGGACTTACACTTAGCTGACTTCAGGGACTTTAACTCCCATCAGCAAAGATGGCTCAGGGTAGTTTAGGGCCGCAAGCGTCTGCCTCGGCTTGCCACCGCTATTCCGGATCATCTTTGTGCGTGAATGCAGGTGCGCTCTTTGTTTTATCTATTCACGTTCACTGCCCTACTGCTCAAGACCTGCTTGGGAGCCTGCTAGCACAGGCCTGCTGAGCTCCAGGCGCTTCACCAAGCCTTTCCCAGGCGGAGCTGCCTGGTCCTATTCCAGCGGCGCTTGGCTTCGGCACTGCTGGGCTCAGCTGCCCTCCAGGCTGTTTAACTAACGCAGAGATGCTCAGGTTGCTGGTTTTTAATCAGACTCCTCAGAGCCTGGCTGCAGCCGCTCTCCGCGCAGGGGACACGCCAAGGACGGTGGCTTTCGGGGACCGACGGAGCTCAGACGCTAACCGCGGCAGGAGGACAGGGGCACGCAAACCGAGGAGGCTTCGAGGGACGGGAACGCTTGCCTAGAACTGGCTTGGTCTTCATTTCTGAAGGTGGTCTGCAGCCCCAGTGAGCTCGTACAATCAGACGCGCCCCAAGTATCGCTCAAGTTTGTGCCCCCAGAAGTCAACGAGACAAAGAGCAGAGACTCGGGCCAGACCCCGGGGAGGACGGGTGCGTCCCCCAGGCCTCCGCCGGGATGCCTGCGCCCCCGGCAGAGCTGACTTTGGGGGGTCTTTCCCTACCTAGTAATCCACGTTTGCTCAGCTAACTGGGATCTGTCCTACGCCAAAACAACTCCTTTCCATACTTGCACCAAGTGAGGATCCTGTGAAGAAGAGGCAACGGGCCAAAAGTTATCTTTGCTCCCAGGATGACGGGAAAACCACGTCTAATGCAGAGGCACCGACCCAGCCGTTGTAACGGGTGAACGTCCACACTTTCAAATCCCAACCAAACCCTTCCCATCACAGGCACAACCTTCACCGCTTCTTCAACCCAACTGCGAGAGCTTTTGGGTCAAAGATGTTGCAGGGTAAATGCTGCTGTGGTCCCAGAAGAGAGCGAGGAGCCTACCTCCTCTTCTCTCGATCCCGCAGATTAAGAAGGGGGCCATGCAGAGAGCACAGGAAGAGGTGTACGGCTTTAACGCACCCGTTTCTCAGAGGAGCGGTCACAGCCAGAGCTAAGTAAGGCGCACGTTGCGCTCCGGGCTTCAAGGCCTTGTGGTAAGAGTCAGTTCCTCTTCAGGTGCCGAGAATCACAATCCAAGCGGCAAGATTTATTATTGACAAATAATATACAGGAAGGCAGCATTCTCCAGACACCGAGCGGATTCATTTTATAACCGTGAGCGTTTCAGTTCTTGCAGGGAACACGAAGAGATTTGAAACGAGGAAGGATGCTCTCCGAGCCTGCGCTGGGAAGCGCGGAGTCCTGAGCCCGGGGAAGCTTCCTCCCAGGGTGGGAGAGGAGGTCGACTTTCGCCCTGGCTTTTCTCCTGAACGACCCCACTCCGCCGCTGCCCGTACAGGGGCCATGCGATACAAACCGATTTCCTAAACACTGCCAGAGGCTCTAGAGGAAAGCCACAACCTCCAGCTTTCCCAACAGCAAGTCCAGCAGAACAAACAAAGAAAAGCTTCAGATCCTTTAAAAATACATCTGTGAGAGCGGTCTCTCCCTACTGCTACCCTTCCACCCATCCACTGGGAGAGAACTGATGCTCTCGCAATTTCGCTCAGCATCCCGTCACCAGAACACATGCAGATGCGGCCACGGGAACCGGCTCCCATCAACCCCCCTCGCTCTTCTGCAGTTACAAGCGTGACCCATTTCTCCGAGGAACGATACCTCGGCGCTCGTACAAGCTGCCAAGCATCGTCCGAGGGCACCGAGCGGACTCCACAGCACGAAGAGCCTTTTTCACGCTCCGATCGCCACTCGCTCCGTAAAGGCGAGCTTACACAAGGGAAACCAGAGCACAGAGGAAATTACCTCCGGTTTGTTACGACAGACCGAGGGTTACCTCCAACCTGGTTCAACCCAATCCCAGAGCTCCCAGGCGCCGCGCGCTGCCCATCGGCAGCCACAGGCAGGCAGGGGTGCAGGGAACACGGAGAAATTCAGCCCTGCGTGAAAAGCCAGCAGGTTTCCTTGCCCACACGCCACTTTAGCAGCTTCAAATGAGTCCAGAGGACTCAGCCTGGAACCTCGCACAAGGTCAAGATCCACCTCGCATCACCAGATCGGCAAAGCCAGCTCTGAACGGCGAAGGAAGAGCCGCTTTAAAGGCAGGCTCGGCAGCGGATAGGGCAGAGAGAGGACAGCAGTAGCGGCCGATAGCCTGATTCTGGGAGGCAAGGCGGCCGTCTTCAATTTGCGAAGCAGCCTCTGAAGGAAGCAATTCACCCAGGGAACGAGGCCTGTCCCACGGAGCCGCAAAGAGCCGCAGGGGCTCGTCTAGCTCCTCGAGGCCTCGCGCCATCGTACTCGTGGGCCGGTGAGAAAAGGGTCGTCTCCGTGTCCCCTGCGGCCCCAAAACGCCGCACCTCCATCGCGTCTGCCTCTCAAGGCCAGGGTTACTGCAGAGCAAAGCGCACGGCATCTCTCTAGGAAAGCGGCGGGGAAGAAATCGCCTCTGCTGGGACTGAGCCATCAGAAGGAGAGGGGAGGTCTCATTTCGTTACATACGCTTTTCACAGCAAGAAATTAAGCAGAGCCATTCTTCGCGCTCGGGGACGTCCTGCTCCTCCTGGCCCTGACCAGGTGCTGCATAAACAAGGGGGGGAGAAGGGCCAGCAAACGCCTTCGGAGGCTGGGCGGGCGGGATGCCGGCAGCCCCGCAGCCCCCGGCGCCGCAGCGTCCCCGCGCCCTCCCCTCCACCGCCGCACCGGGGAGGGAACGCGGCGAAGGACGTTTTTTCACGCAAACCACGGATGACACGCAAAAATACGGTCCTCTCCTTCCCCCGTGCAAGAAAGAAGCCCCAGAGCCTCCCGGGCTGCGGCTAAGGGGGCCGGGGCGGCGGGGGGGAGCCCTCCCGTGCAGCGGGGATGCTCGGGGCTGCAGCCCCTCTCCCGCAGCTCCCCCCCCCCCCCCCCCAGGGAGCCCCCGCTTCCCCATGCAGCGACCCCCCCCCCGCCCCGGGACGCGGCCCCGAGCCCCCCGGTGCAGCGGGGGTCCCCGGTGCCCCCCCGGGGACGGGCACTGACCCGAAAGAGGCGGCGGGCGGCGGCGCGGCGCAGCGCGGTCCATCCCAGGGCGCAGAGCCCGCAGAGCAGCACCTCGCCCCAGCCCAGCTGCGCGTTCTCGGCCCAGGTCCTCCGCGACAGCTCCCAGCCGCAGTCCCCGCAGCCCCGCACGGCCTCGGCCAAGCTGCCGTAGCCTCGCCGGAGCAGCTGCCCGTAGCCGGGCATGGGCTCGGGCGGCGGCATGGCGCTCACCGCTGCCCGCCCATGGCCCCGCCGCTGCCCGCCGGCTCCGCGCAGGCTCCGCACGGGGCGGGACGGGGACGGGACTCCGCTCCCCGCCCTCACCGGGCCCTAAGAGCCGCTCCCCCCCCCCGCCCCGCACGGCCCGGCCCCTTCGGGCTCCGCTCGCCCCCGCTGCGGAGCGAGGTCTGCGGCTTGGCGGAGCCTCTCGCCCCCGCCGGGGCCAGGGCAGCGTGCCCGGCGGCTCCTTGGGGGCCGGGGGCTCGTTGGGGGCCGGCTCCTTAGCACGGAACGGAGCAGCGGCTCGTTAGGGACCGGTTCATCAGCCCCGAGCGGGCCGGTGGCTCGTTAGGGGCCGGTTCACCAGCCCGGGGCGGGCCAGGGGCTCGTTAGGGGCCGGTTCACCAGCCCGGGGAGTCGCCGAATGAAGCGATGGCACAGCTTCTGACACACACACACACACACACACAAAAAAAGAAAGCAGCAACAACGCGAGCGCTCTCCTGGAGGACGAGCCGTGACGAGGGGCTGGAGCCGCTCCCGTAGCCGGGACCGGAGACAAACGCTGATGTTCGGGGATCAAGAGGTGACAGCCGATGACAGAGGAGCGGGAGAGCGCCGGGCCTGCCAGGCTGCGCCTTCGGGCGGCCCTGGGGGCTGGACGCTACCCCCAGCGCCTTGGCAAGGCTGCCCAACGCCACAGAGCTCCTACAGCTCTCCGCGTTCATAATGCCCGACTAAACGTTCCCCCTTCAGCCTCTTTTCATCTGAGGTGCAAAGAGAAACATTTTTCCAGACCTTTCTTTTTTCCATACCTCTCAGCAAAGCCTCCCAGCAGCAGCAGATCCGTCCCTTCCCCGCGAAGCCATCGGGTGCCTCCCCCCTGCCCCACACCTGGGCCTCGGCACCTGACGCCGTTAAGGCGGCTCTGGGATAATGAGATGCACCTGAAAAATGCCAACAGGCCCTCCCAAAAGGTCACCCCTGCTGAACGACCTGCCCGAGTGCCTCCTCCAGACGGCAGGCAGCTTGCACTCGGGCCAGCTGCTGCTTCACAGGACAGAGATCTCGTTATGTATATGGTTAAACTTAAAAGCAATACATCCACAGCCATGTACAGCCAGCCAGACCTGCGGCTCGCCAGGAGAAGCATGAGTTTAAGACGAAGGTTCTCCTGAAATGCCAACACTTAAACTGTCTCACGGTAAGGCACGACAGGAACCTCAGGCCAAAAGCACCGGAGCGGCGCAGCGGTGTTTGGCTTCGGCCGCGGAGGAGCAAAGGGAGTTCGGTTGTGTCCTAGAGCACCAAACTATCGGCTAAATTGCAGCTGCGGGATCCTTGCTACTGGAGATAGCGACTAATCACCATCATCACAGGCACTCGTGGAACTGTAACTTGAACCAGCTTGATAGGGAAAGAAAAAGACAAAGTATAAATGAGTTTTATCTCATTTCAAGTCATTCCTCCGACCGCAGCCGTTCTGCCTTCAAGTTCTCTGGAACCTCTCTAACTGGTCTGGGGCAGCGATGAGAAAACACAAACTCGTTCCTCTCGGAGGTCCCAACAACGCGTTCCCCTATTCTCACATCGACAGCGCTGGCTCCTGCTATGCCACTTGCTTTTATTGTTTACATTTTTAAGTCAATTTATCATGGCCCATCAAGTGGGTCATGGCTGCCCCGAACACACAAGCCCCTTTCACGGCTCCCTCAGACAGCTCCACAAAGGAAACATTCATTCCAGACCGGACCATGAATAACCCCTCATTGAAAAGAGCTGCTCGCTAAACAAGCCAAGGAGGGAGACAATGAGCCCTTTCAGAGCGACCGCGGCCGAGGTGGGCACAAAGGAAACGCCAGTTAGCCATGCTGACAGCGTAGTACACACCCCTCTTCTCCCTCTCCCCAAACGCAACCCAAAAGATAACGCAAAAGCGAACTCGAGTATCGGAGTTCAGGAGGTCCCCGCTGGGGGCTCCGCTCGGCCACCTGCTCCTCGCATCCCCGACACCGCCCGACGGCTCGACGCACTCCGAAACGCCGGGCAGGAGCCCGAGGCTCCCGAAGAGCGCAATCCCCCGGTGCGCGATGGCGTCGTGTTCCACGGCGCGTCAGGCTCAGCAACCGTGCTTTCGGAAGCGGCCGGTGACAAGTGCACCTCCGCACCGGCCGCGGGATGGACGTTGTTAAGCGAAGGCCTAATGCCTTCCTGGCTCCAGGATGTGCGCTACTGCGTTTTACCAACTTAAGATTAAGGCTGAGCCTATTACAATCGGATTATTTTTATTTTGGGGAAGCTTTCCCTCTCACCAGCAGTAACCCCTACAGCCGCACGTCCTTCTTCCAGAGGATGCCGAGGTTAAAGGAAGAGTCAGCAGCCAGACTGGAAGAAGATCCAGAACTCGGGATTCATCCGTGCACTGAATGCAGATGCTTAACATTAACCTTCATACTCTTGCCACAGAGCACCCTCCGTACAGACGACGGGGCTCAGTCCCAGAGTGGAATTACCCGAATTCCTGAAATTAAGGGGCACACAGATCCAGGAAAGGCTTTATTAGGAATGTTTAAGGTACAGTGTCACATATTCTTGATTCCCACTGTATTTTAAACAGAGTTCAGGACCCAGGTAAGCCAGAACACAGGCTTTTCAGCTACCAAATTCCAGCAGCTGTATGTTATTTACAGGTTTGGCACCGGCTTGCTGGATTGCAAGACCCTGCCGCAGCGAGTTAAGCCAGACCGACTTGCAGAGGGCACTTCTCCGTGTTACCAGAGAGGCTTTGAGCATCAACCCCGCTTCCCAAGGTACCGCAGAGCAGGTCGGCCGACTCCTTCCCCTCTCCTCATGCGCTGGGGGCATACTGCATGGCTAGCCGGTCAAAGTCATTCTCCTTCAAATCAGACACAAAAGTAAAATGAACAAACCGTGAACTTTACTGAAAATTTAATAAAACCTGCATTAGTTGAAGGGAACACTACTATCACAGCTCACTAAGGCAAAAGGAATTCTAAGAAGCAAGATCACCTGTATCAGTTCTCTCTTTTTCCCCAATTTGTTCCATTTTCCCATCGCTGTTACCTTTATCCTTCTTCCCCCCTCCCCAAATTCTCTCTTCCAGAAGGATGTTTCCTCTATTTAAGCATAATGTCCGATGGTAACAAACTTCTGACTCGGATTAAGAATCTCAGAGCTATTCCTTCAAGATGTTACCAGCTTTGGGTACCTCATTGCTTCAACACCCACCTTGCGTTCCCCAACATCTCTCACAGGGGCTACAAAATGTGCTGGCACGTGATGTGACAGAGAAAGAGCACGGACCTGCCCCCCAGAACCGCAGTCCTGTTCACTGGTGAAGAAGCCGCTCGCCCCATCAGACACTGGTATGAGGCACGAGAAGTTCAATTTCATTTTAGAAAGCAATTAGTACCTTTGCCTGATACTCCTTTATGAACGGATGATTTTTATGCGCGTCTTTCAACTGTGACAAATAGCGATTCGTAACCTGGTGGGATGAGATAGATAAACTTAAAAATTGAGATAACACGAGGAGAAGCCAAGAGTTTAAAACATCACGTTTCAATGTATTTGGTTGCAGCAAGTAACGACGATTTTTTCAGTGTCCTGAACGTTAGCAGCCCCAGCCAAACCCAGTGAGACCTTTGCACTTAAAAATTAGACCTTAAGTAGTGGGTTCAAGAAAACAATCAGTGAGCACTGAACTCAGAACTCAAGGGATTTCTTTTTCCACCCAGGCCTTCCTCTCGAGTCCATCGTTGTCTACGACAGCTGTATTTCCACACACACTTTATTGAATATTGAAGATGCAAGCCCCCCGCACCCCAGAACTATTTTATTTTGTTAGTGCCGATCCTGATGAGAACACGAGATTGCAAAACCCAAGCAAAGTTACCACGTGCGCTAGGAACAGACAGCCTGCCCTCAGCAGCGGGAACGGGCTGATCGCATCTGCTCGCCGAGTACGATACACCAAGCCTCACCTCGGGTGCTTTGCCCAAGTGCTGTGACAGGACCACCAAGTTGATCAGGGTCTCGGGATGGCCGCTGTCCTGAAAACAAGAAGAATCACCCGATCTATCTGACTTACCTCTACCGCGACTACGTAACAACCAGCACAGTCCTGCAAGAACAAGTTCTGCCAAACCCATAGCTCGCTTTACTGGAAAAGGCAAAGTAGAAGAGAAGGTAGGTATTAACAGCGACCACCCCTCGCGATATAGATCGATATACTGGTATTTTCAGGAAGTTTAACAGTGAAAGTCCTCGCTGTTTTACTCTGTATCCCCATGAGAGCAAGTCTGCCTGGCAAAACCAGAAGTACCTTGTCCAGTGCCTCCTGAAGTACTCCCTCTGCGTCGTCCCACTTGCCCTGAGCCATATAGCAGGCTGCTTGTCCGTTAAGTAGGAGGAGGGTGGAGGAGCACTTGTCTGCCATCTCTTGGAAGATGTAATAGGCATCTTGTAACTTCTCACCGCCCTGCAAAGGGAGGAGACAAACACCCTCAGTTTCATGCCGCGTCGCTAAGAAGCCTGTACGTTCTTGCCACGGTTGAAGGACCAGGCACAAAGTTCATTTCTAGGGTTATAAAGCACAGGTATAAAATGTCTAAGAACCAACGCTGCCAGCTGTTGGCGTTCACGTGATCTCCTGTACCACAACAGATCGCTGTCAGACCGTAGATGAAAGAAATGCAAAAATATTAAGAATGACTTAAATGATCAAAAGATCCAGGTTTCCATTAAAAAAAAGAAAAAAAAAAAGCCACTTCAGAAGAACCACTTCAGATGTTTGACGTAATTATCGATTACGAAACAAGGATTATGAAATGATATTTTTATAATTAGACGCAGGTATGGACGCCTTGCTTTTCAAAAAATTCCAGCTTCAGAAAGGTTCCACATGGAGCAGCTCCCACCAATTAGAGGTGGGATCCCTTGTGGAAACTAAGATCTTAAGGAAAACCTAGCCACAGGCTATTGTAAGGCAGGGGCTACGTATGAGAGATTTCATGACAAAACCAAGTGAACGCTAAAAAAAGAAGTTTTAATAGTAGAACCGGTTATTGCATGCATAACCTTGGACTTCACCGAATTTTAGGAGACTACTTATCTCCAATCACCTGATTATCTGGACTACCAAACCTGGTACGCTTTTGTCTGATTCACAAACATGCTTAAAACCGGTCTGCTCTAAGCAGAGAATTACTTTTTTTTCTTGGAGTTTAATTGCAAGGTCTGGCTGCTAGTAACACTGCAGCTTTCCATTTTATACTATAATATTTTGTGAATTACTTAAGCGTGGTTTAGCTCTTCCCTGTGTGAGCTGAAGGCTAAGGAGCACAGATGAAAGGCCGACAATCAAAACAGCCAGTTAGTTCGTGAAGCCGGCTACCAATATTTTCTGTGTACTTGAAGGAAGGGGGGGAAAAAAAACCCCAAACCCAACAAAAAACCCGCATGCTTTTCTGAAAGCATGATGTGAAAAGAGCAATCGGGAGCAAGATACGGAGTGGTGTTTCTCGGATGTTGCAGGCTAGGGACCCCCACTGACGCCACTCACTATGGCCAGGTTCACCCAGGCAGTTGCCAGCTGAGTAAGAGTCGCATCCTCGTCTTGCTCCTGCATCTTCTTGAGTTCCTTGCTGCAGGAGCAAAAGTGGGAATCAGGTAAGAGAAAGACAAGGCATCTTCTGCGCTTCTTTAAGACAGAAACAAAAGGTTGTCGTTTCCTCTCTCGGTTCTTCCACAGCTGTAGCACAACAGCCACAGCAAGCTGCTAACGTGGCACAAACACCTCTTAGTATTTTCTGAAACAATGTGTGAAAGACCTCCCTGCTTCACTTCCCCACGGGACGTTAGAAACCCAGGACTAGAGATTCAAACCGCATTCTGCTGAAGGTAAGATTAAACCTGGAAGTTCACCTCTTCCTTTAGCTGTATCCAGCTCTATTATCGCCACAACTTTTGCAACTTGAAGAATAAAAACCTTTTGCAGCGCACCCATGCCTACACACGAGTTCTTCTGTCTGCTGCAGGTGTTAAAATGCTGCACCTCGGGGCAGGCTGGTGATGAAAATTCTCTTATCCCACCCCACAAGAGCAAGAAGCAAAGGGACGCAACCTTACCGAGCCAGATCAAGCCTGTCGAGCTTCAGAAGAATCTGGATCATCATGGCCATGCTGCAACGAGCAAGAGCAGAGTGATTTTCCCAGCTGCAGGCTTTACGGCTGCAGCTTTGCCGGGGAGCCTGCTGCTTGGCAGAGACGTGCGGCCAGCGCCCGGGGACCAGCCTCCCTGCCGCGGGGAGCCAGCGGCACAGGCGGTTCTGGGAGCTGGACCCGGAGCGGGGAAGCTGCTCCTAGCTCCCAAGTGCTCCCTCGCTGCATTGACATAATGCTCATTTCAGCAATTCCGAACAGACACGAATCAATAAATCAGGTTCTTAAGTTTCACAAGGGAGCAATAGACTTGATGTCGTAGGGCGAGCACCAAATCACTTACTGCTTAGAAGGCAAACCTCGAAGCAGTTTCTCCATGGTTTCAAAGCTGTTTAGAGATAAGCCAGGCCATCTCCACGGCACCTCTCCCCAGACAGGAGGAAGGCTTCGCTAGCGCACACCTCCGCGATGCCAGGGTGAGGCACGCTTACCATTCCAAGCTCTCCCCTTGATGCAGAGTACGCAGAGCCGCATCAGGATTTTTGTCATGGAAATAGATGGAAGCAGCCATCAGCAAGAAAGTAGTATTGGCTATATCAACACTTTTTGCCATTTTCTTGTCCAAATCGGCAACAATTGCATCCCTATGAAGAGCAAGGGTGAGAATTGGGGAATGTTTCGTTACTAAGCAAGACAAAAAGATCCTGCCCCCCCACACCATTCTGCCTTTTTGAGATTCACTGCAAAACCACAGAAAATCACAATAAAGACCACACTCCCACAAGAAAGCTTCTACATGGAAACAGGTTCCCTGTTAGACAGGGCTTGACTTCCAGCTTACTATCAGACTTACCTTTGATGCTCATTTGAAAGATATTCGGCAAACATCCTCACCGCCTGCAGCTCAGGACTAGCGCTGGCTTTAATTTCATCCAGGACAACACCGTATTTTCTCTATTGAAGGCAAAGAAAAAGAATCTATAATTTACTCATTTTTAAGAATGTAAGAAATAATTGTTTGCTTTCTAACACCTTTTTTACAACAACAACCACCAGTAACGGCAAATTTCTACTTCAGGTCTCCCATCGTACTCCACAAGCACAGCCGAACTTCACAACTGAGGGCTGCGGCCATGCGTCATTTTAAAGATAAAAAAGTACCTCTCCAAGAGGTCTCATCAGCTCATCCCGACCCCGCCGACAACACACGGCGTTCACAATCGCGTCACTTCTGGGGGACGCGCTGCGCCCCAGCGCTGCAGGAGGGATTATCGCCAAACTGCGCGAGGCCGTACGCCACTGGCAGCCTCCCCGAGCCCCGCGCAGGTTATGCTGCTGCGAACACAACGCTTGCGACCTCACCTGGGCGATGTAGGCTCGGAATAGGAAAACGTCCCGCTCCACTTCCTTCTCTGGAGTAGACAGCTGAAGGGGGGACGGGAAACAAGAACCTCTCTCAGCAACCCGCACAGCCGTAACCCGGCCCCGCAACGGCCCAGCCCCGCACACGAGAGTCCCCCAGAGAAACGACCCCCCCCACACGCATTCCCGGGGCCCCCGGGAGCCCCCTTCCTCCCCGGCGTCCCCCTGCTAGAGCAGGGAGGTGGGGAGCACCGAAAACAGCCTGGGACGAGGCGGGCAGGGACGAAGGGCAGCCCCAGGCTCGCCCCTTTAGGCGCCGGGGCGGCCGAGGGGAGCGGGTCCCGAGGAGAGGCACCGGCCCGCGGCCCAAAGGACGGACAGCCCGCCCGCCCCTACCTTGACCCGCTGCGCCTCGTTGATGGCGGCCTGGTAGGCCCCGATGTAGAAGCTGTTCTTCACGTCGAAGAGCTCGTCGGCGTCGCCGCCCTGAGCAGCGGAGCCCGCACCCGCCCCGGACGCCATTTCCCCGCCTCAGACACGTCTCCGGAAGCAGCTGAGCCCCGGCGGCTGCCGGGAGCCGCGGTCTCCATGGAGACCTCCGGCGCCAGCCAATGGGCACGCAAAGATTTGGAAACGTCACCAAAGCGCCGGAAGCGGCTGCCGAGCGAGGCAGGCTGGGAGCGAAGCAGCCAATGAGGGGGACGGGCGCGCCCGGTGACGCGCTCCCGGTGGCGCCGTGTGCGGCCATGGCGGAGTTCCGGGCGCTGGGGCTGGCGCCGTGGCTGGCGGAGCAGGCGCGGCAGGTGGGGCTGACCCGGCCCACGCCCGTGCAGGCCGCCTGCATCCCCGCCGTGCTGCAGGGTGAGTGCGGCCGCCGGCCGTCCCGCGCCCCGCCCCGCCGTTAACGGCCGCTCACGGTTCCCCCTCCTTCCGCCTCCCTCGCAGGTCGCGACTGCATGGGCTGCGCCAAGACGGGCAGCGGGAAGACGGCGGCCTTCGTGCTGCCCGTGCTGCAGGTGCTCTCCGAGGACCCCTACGGCATCTTCTGCCTGGTGCTGACGCCCACCAGGTACGGAGCGGCCCCGGGAGGGCCCGGGCCGGGCGAGCCGGTCTCGGCGGGCTCCGCCGTGGCGGCCGGCCCCGCTTCAGCTCTCTCCTCCCTGGCAGGGAGCTGGCGTACCAGATCGCCGAGCAGTTCCGTGTCCTGGGGAAGCCCCTCGGCCTGAAGGACTGCGTGGTGGTGGGCGGCCTGGGTGAGTGCCGCTGCACGGGGCTCGGAGCCCGCGCCCTTCCCCTGCGGCCCCGGGGCTCGGAGCCCGCGCCCTTCCCCTGCGGCCCCCGGGGGTGGGAGCCCGCGCCCTTCCCCTGCGGCCCCCGGGGGTGGGAGCCCGCGCCCTTCCCCTGCGGCCCCCGGGGGTGGGAGCCCGCGCCCTTCCCCTGCGGCCCCCGGGGGTGGGAGCCCGCGCCCTTCCCCTGCGGCCCCCGGGGCTCGGAGCCCGCGCCCTTCCCCTGCGGCCCCGCTATGGCTGGGTTGGGAACGAGCAGGGCGCATGGGGAGGCTCGCTTTCCCCACGGTGTCTTTCCTTTGTACTGGTATCCAGTGCCCAAGGTGGCGGAGACTGGTGGAAATAAGGAGAGTGATATTTTCTGCCCTCACAGACCAAACGGTTTTAGGGCCTGTGTTCAGCTGCCCGTAACTCGGCCCCGTGGTTCTTGTTGCAGACATGGTGGCGCAGGCACTGGAGCTCTCCCGTAAACCCCACGTTGTCATCGCTACGCCCGGCCGGCTGGCGGATCACCTCCGCAGTTCCAACACTTTCAGCCTTAAAAAACTGAAGTTCTTGGTAAGGCAGCTTTCCAGTTTGTGGTTTTTTTTTAATGCTTTTAAGATTTTTAGCTTTGTAGGTATGTATGCAGATGATCTCGTGTATTTTCGGCTGTGCCCAGGTTTTGGATGAAGCTGACCGGTTGTTGGAGCAGGGCTGCGCCGACTTCACGGCGGACCTGGAGGTGATTCTGGAGGCCGTTCCAGCACGCAGACAAACGCTGCTGTTCAGCGCCACGCTAACCGATACGCTGAACGAGCTGAAGAGCCTGGCCGCGAACAGACCGTTCTTCTGGGAGGCTGTGTCCGAGTAAGTTTTCATCCGCTCTGCTGAGCGATGAAGAATCCCGTTTCCTCTCCGTTATCTTGTCTCCTCGCCGTCCTTCCCCTCCCGTGTGTAGGCACACAGTCTAGTTGGAGGCCCGTGGCCAGCGGTGTTCCCCAGGGGTCTGTGCTGGGTCCGGTCTCGTTCAATTTATTCATCAGTGGATGAAGGGACAGAGCGTACCCCCAGCCAGTTTGCCAGCGATACAAAACTGGGAGGAGTGGCTGATGCGCCAGAAGGCTGCGCTGCCGTTCAGCGAGACCGGGACAGGCCGGAGAGCTGGGTGGGAGGAACCTAACGGGGTTCAAGAAAGGCGAGGGCAGGGTCCTGCACCTAGGGAGCAGTAACCCCGCGCCCCAGTACAGGTTAGGGCTGACCGGCTGGGTGGACAGCGGGTTAACTGCGAGCCGGCAGCGTGCCCTTGCGGCCAGGAAGGCCAGCGGTATCCTGGGGTGCGTTAGGAAGAGTGTGGCCAGCAGGCCGAGGGAGCCCCTCTGGAGTGCTGCGTCCAGCTCTGGGCTCCCCAGTTCAAGACAGACAAGGAACTACTGGAGAGAGGCCAGCAGGGGCTACGAGGACGATTAGGGGACTGGAGCATCTCTCTTATGAGGAAGGGCGGAGAGAGCTGCCTCTGTTTAGCCTGGAGAAGAGGAGATGGAGAGGGGATCTTATTAACATTTACAAATACCTTAAGGGCGGGTGTCAGGAGGATGGGGCCAGGCTCTTTTCAGCGGTGCCCAGCGATGGGATAAGGAGCAACGGGCACAAACTGAAACACAGGGAGTTCCAGCTGAATATACAGAAGAACTTCTTTACTTTGAGGGTGACCGAGTGCTGGAACAGGCGGCCCGGAGAGGCTGTGGAGCCTCCTTCTCTGGAGATATTCAAAACCCGCCTGGAGGCGAGGCTGTGCAGCCTGCTCTAGGTGAACCCGCTTTAGCGGGGGGGCTGGACTAGATGATCTCCAGAGGGCCCTTCCAACCCCAGCCATCCGCTGATTCGGTGATTGTGTCCCACCTTCACTCGCCAAACCGGTGCTTCTTGGTGCTTTGCCTTCCCCTCCCGACAGGGTGCGGACAGTGGATGAATTGGACCAGCGCTACTTGCTTGTACCCGAAGCACTCAAGGACGCGTACCTCGTCCATTTAATCCAGACCTTCCAGGACGAGCACAAAGACTGGTCTATTATTATCTTTACCAAAACCTGCAAGTGAGTGGCATTGTTCCTTGTGATTGCTCTTAATGCAGGGGTGCCTTTACATTTCTAGTTCAGATTCCAGATTCCCCCTGCATTCGGTGTTAGGCTGGGATAGTATTTGCTTCCTTAGTCTGTTCTGAAATTTGGTAGAGAAACCCCTTTTCCTTTGAGCAGCCTGGGGCTGAAGGGCCACCAGAAATGTAGCATGCCAGAAGGCCAAGCTGCTTTACCTCCCTGCATCTGCCTTTCCTCCTGCTGATGGATACTGGGAAGGGGATGGGGCAGATAGCACTGTCTGCTCCCCTGGGCTGTCCCCTTCCTTCGGGTGGTTCAAGGGACTGGGATTGAGCCGTGGAGCTGGTGACATTCCCTGAGAGCAAGTGGGAATCCAGTCACGCTCTCTGGGGTGAGCAGGTGGGGAGTGGGTGTCCCGCTCCCTACCGCTGTCAGAGCGCTTCCGTAACGAACTGCCCTGTGGTAATTGTAGCGTGAGGAACCCCAGCTCTGTCCTGATCCATCAGCTTTACGTTCCCCCGTTACATTTTGGTTATTTTTTTTTGCCTCCAAGGGACTGCCAGGTCCTGAACATGATGCTTAGGAAATACAACTTTCCTTCTATAGCTCTGCATTCCATGATGAAACAGGTGAGTGACGGGACACATCTGGGGGACGGATGCTTCCAGCTGCATCCCTCAGCCAGACGCCTGTCCAAGTGCTACAGCTCCGCTGGATCACGGCATCCCTCACAGACTTTTCTCTTTACAGCGGCAACGATTTGCAGCTTTAGCAAAGTTCAAGTCCAGCATCTTTAAGATTCTCATTGCCACTGATGTTGCTGCCAGGTAAGGGAAAAATGCGGTCTCTGTTGCCAAGGGTCTTAAGCCTGCTTTTTAAGCAGCAGAACCACTGTGGAGATTAGGCTGGGTTTAGCAAAGGGAGAGCTTTAAATTCCCCCGGCTTGGGTAGGACAGGGCTGTTCACTTCTGTTGTAGAACATCTCTGAGCTGTGTTTTGGAGCCCACTTGTGTGTGATGCGGCTCCGATCCTGGCTTGTTTTGCTGCAGCAGGTGCGTTTGTGTTCTAGCGGGAGAATGATTTCGATGAGGCTTAGTGCGTTCTCTGGGTCTGGGAGGGAACGGCAGGCTGCAAGGCGACGTTGCGTTTTGTGACTACTGGAGAGCTGCATGAGGAGAGAGTTTGTCCTAGAGTCAGCCCGAGCCAATAACGACTATTTCATGAGAATATGGGGCTCTTGGAGAAAGCAGAGGACAGGAACTTGAACTGCATATATTAAAGCAGTGTAAATATTAAAACAGTGTTTCTCAATCTCTGTTCTCTTTCCCTGCATCCCAGAGGTTTGGACATTCCTACAGTACAAGTTGTCATCAATCACAACACTCCTGGCCTGCCAAAAATCTACATTCACCGGGTTGGCCGGACAGCCCGTGCGGGTGAGCAGGGAAAACTGCGTGCCGTTTGCTGGCTAAAGCTGGGATCCCAGTGCTGGGGCTGAGCCCTGAATGGGTGCGAGGAGGCTTCACAGCAGCTGCAGTGCAGTGCAGGCTGGGCATCCTGCCTTAAGATTGCAGTGGTGGCTGACCCTGACTTGTGTCTGATCTGCACTAATAGTTACGTGAATTTTCAGAGCAACTAAAGACCCCTCTGAGCACCCCGTCACCATAACGTGCTAGGCCGACTCATGGGGATGGATGGAATTTGGCATGGGTTAGGCTTCATCTCCCTCTGCTTGTCAAGATCCATATATCACTGTGTTTTCATCATCCAGGTCGGAAAGGAATAGCTATTACGCTGGTGACGCAGTACGACATCCATCTCGTACATGCTATTGAGGAGGAAATCAGTGAGTAGAGCACCAGTAATGCTGCTAAAACGTGGGATCGTGTATGTTCCTTTGTGCTTGTGGTACTTGCAGCACCGATTTCATCAGTGCAGAATGTATGACCCAGAACATCAGCATAAAAATGGCTTCTCGTCCCTGTGTGGCTAAGGCTTGGGAAAGAGCAGGAGCACTTGAATCTCCATCAGCTCTGATTCTGCTCTTTTGAGTGTGCCAGGCATGAACGTGTTTGTCTTCCTGCTGTTTCTAGTGGAGGAGAACCAGTGCGTTGAACTTTCGCTCTATTACCTTTTTATGAAAGCAGCCAGCTTCTTCCTTACTTCCTTGCTAGTGCATATGCTGAGGTGGACAAAAAGAACAGGTTGCTTTGCATAGGTTCAGACTTAATCTTTTTTTTTTTTTAGGAAGTAAACCTAATAAATGCAACAGCTTGTGCTATGGGGAACTGTAGGCAGAGGGGAGGATTTAATCCTTTGCTGCAGGCCTGAAGAGGTCAGAGTGATCATAGCATATGCTGACAATTGCACTGATCACCAGTGGAACTATAGTGGGTTTTTTACTAGTTGAGAATCTGCCCCTGGATTTTGTGACCAACCGTGGTCTGTAAATGTCTCGCCCTGATTTAGAACTGAAGCTGCAGGAGTTCTCTGTGGAGGAGCGGTTTGTGCTTGACATCCTCACCCAAGTGAACGTCACCAGGAGGGAATGTGAAATAGTAAGTGTGCAAACCTGAAGCCCCTTTGTTCCGAGGACTGGAGATCTTGGGCAGCTGGGTGTAACCGGGAGATTTGTTGCAGTCTAACGTGCGGCTCTGGATACGCAGCTTTGCTCTTGAGCACGTAAATAAGAACTTTTGTTCCTTTTTCTAGCGGAAGCACATAGACTTGTGTGTGGGGAGGGTCGTTTTAGTTATCTTCCCTAGGGTTTCTCTATTATTGCACATTTTTGCAGCCTGTTTTGTGCTGCCGAGTGTTGAGGCTGGAGGCTGGTACTCTGGGGGGAAGGTCTGCAGGCTACCAAACGTGTGCGCGCTGGTGAGGTTCTGCTGACCCTTCAGAGCTGCACTGCTTTTCTCCATGTCGGACTTAGTGCTTGGTTACTGATTGCCCTGCTGGATTTTTGCTTTGACAGACACTGGAGGGAATGGATTTTGATGAGAAGAAAGAAATAAATAAGCGGAAACAAATGATCCTCGAAGGGAAGGTGAGAGTTGCTGCTATATAAACTACTTTGATCAGTAGCTGGTATAATGCCATCGGTGTGGAAAAGCAACGACAGTTCCTCCCTCACTGCTGTGGGGTGTCCGCTTCACTCCCCTTCAGGGTGGTGAAGTTTTATCTTAAAGGGTGACTGATATTAAAAAATGCGTTGGGGTCGTGTCTGACTTCTGCAGCCTACTCAGTCACGGGCTAGAAGGCAGCGTGGGCACCTAGGAAAGGCAAAGGGGCTAGCGCTGTCCCTGGGAGTGTCACTAGTGTGCTGGCATTTGGCATTGCAGGATCCAGATCTGGAGGCAAAAAGGAAGGCAGAGCTAGCCAAGATCAAGAAGAAAAACAAGCAATGCCGTGAGAAGGTCCAGCAGACGCTGCAGAAGAAAAAGCAACTGCAGCTGAAGAGGAAACTGCAGAAGAAGATGGAGCGGCGGAACAAACTGCACGCTGCGCAAGAGAAGTAACATCCTCTGGCCTGACTCGCTTGGCGCGGCCTGCCCTGACGTTGCTGCTGCTTTGGGAATACTGGGATCTAACACGGTTTAATGTGGACACTTCTGACCTGAAATCAGTGTTGGAGAGTACGGGGGAGGTGGGCGAGGGGAGAAGGGACGCTTTGACAAACCACCTCCGTTATTTTTCCTTCCTGCGCAATGCTGCTGGCTTGGGCCGTTCCTGGCAGGCTGGATCGGTCTCCTGGAAGAGTGTCTTTCAAGAGCATGTTTCCTTCCTCCAGCAAAGGAGAGGCCAGACCTGAATTCTTGGTGACGTGAAGGGAAATAAAGATCCTCTCTCTCTTCCCCCTTCATTCAGTCGTTGCTCTTTCCCTTCAAGGGCTGGCGATTGCCACTCACGCTTGTTTATATCAACAGATTCTCCCCTGAGCCAGAGTCTAAAAATACTGTGACAAAATGAGCTCAGCCCCTATCTGTGCCATAGCCCAGAGTTTTCCAAGAGGAAAATTCCTGGAGCACGTGGGGAGGTTGTATTGTGTGGCTGGTCCTGGGCTCTTCTTGGGGTAATTCTGCTTCATACATCTCAGTGATGCTCCTGCCTGCGATGGGCTGCCCTGGCTCAGACTCCAGCCCTGGGCTGCTCTCCGCAGGGGTAGCAGAGTCGTGGTTTGGAGACCGGGGCTGCTGGGGACTCTTCTCCCAGAGGATCAGTCACTTCAAAGGCCGTTTCTGGCACAGAAGAAGAACCCCAGGAGCAGGATTGCCTTGTTTCTTCTGCCATCCAAGACTCACCAGCGTGGTTTATAGTTGGGTCTGCTCTGTAGGGTTCTGGGCCTCCCTGGGTAGATTTGCATCCTTTGGTTAGGCTGGAGGGGGCTGAGCTCTCCTAAGAAACAGCTGTGTTTCCCTATGGAGAACAGAACTTAAAATCCCAGAGCAGCTGAGGCCAGAGTTTGGCCAGCTCTGTTCTGATGTCAGGTTTGATCCTCAGTGCCTTCTTGCATGTTCAGAGCTTTCTATGACTTGAGAGTGAAGATCTGTTATTTCTGTCCTCTGGCTTACAAAAATAGTTTCTATGGTCAGTGCCCAAATAAATATTTATTGCAACAAGTGACTGGATGTTTGACCTTCAGCACACAGGGGAGTTGTGGGATCTTAGGGGTGGGGAGCAGCACTCGTGTGGGCAAAGAGCTTGGAGATAAAATCGGTTTTATTTCAAGAGATGAGTTGGATAAGGATTGAGCTGCTTGTGGGCGTTACATCCCTCAGTCCCTTCACGCAACCTCAGCCGAGCTCCACTCCTGGGAGCACGCGGTCTGTGCGGTGGCCTGTGCGCGGTGAGGTCTGGCAGAGGAAAGGTGGTGTTCCCTTGGCTCCGCACACCAGGAGCTCCCGGTGCCGTCACGCCGTGCAGGAGCGCGGCGCCGACAGGGGCTTGGGAGGTGCGGGTCCGTCTGCTGCCCGGTGGCAGGCGAGATGGGTGTGCTACCTCCTGCGTTTCAGAGATGCCTGAACGCCTTCCTCCTCCCTTCGTCCTCCTGGGTGCCCTCCAGGAAGGAAAAAAGCACTCAACAGCCTGCCTTGTAGCACAGCTCGCTGTCACCGGTGGCAGCTGCTGCAGCAGCAGCGAATAGGTTTGTATCAGACTGATGCTTTCTGAATACTAAAGCTTTTACAGCCTCGTGCATGCTAATTTGTGGAGCGAGCCCGTTAGCTGCAGATTAAAAGACATCCTCTCTGGGACAGGCTGCTCCTGCCTGCCTGGGGAGGGTGCCGATACGGCCTTTGAGCGTCAGTTGATCCCCTCCCTCTCGCAGACACTTCTTAACCCGCCGTCTGAAGTCTCTTTGCTTCAGCCTGGTGGGGGTTTCTCGGTTCGTCTCCTTCCAGCACAATGTGACACGTGGGGTTTGATCAAGGCTCTTGTCTTGAAGCTTTATTCAAAATTCCTTTTAGTACATCCCTTGTCTTTCTTGAGCAGCCTTCTCTGTGAGGGTAGGACACGTGCTGGAAATAAGAGCTCTGTAGTGCTGACGAGATGTTCTTGCTTCAGATAATCAGTTTTGGGAGTGGCCGAGTAGAAAAAGAGGTTGCTCTGCTAGTTGGGATGTAGAAAGATGCCTTAAATTCCCAGATGAGGAATTTACATCTTGCCCAGGGCCAAAGGACAAATGTCACCCAAGGTGACATTGCTGTACGCGCTGTCAGTACTGCCCCCCAAGTGGGATATTCCATTCTGGGGTTTCTGAGCACTGTCATAAACTGGTGGGACCCCCTAGGAATAGAAGGACTGCCTTCTCATCACAGCCTAGCTTGCATCTTGGCTGCACCACCACCCTCCCCTGCGTGCGGCTCTGCCTGCCGGACCCCAGACACCCTCCCTGTCTGTGCTGTGGAGAACTGGCCCGAGCATGGCTGCCTTCTGCGCCCCGCCGTGCCCGAGCGCGCCCGCCGCCTCCCGCCGTGTGCCCTCCGCAGCCCTGCTCTCTCCCCTGCTGCAGCCCAGGCTCCCCAGCTCCGGGGGGTTTCCCTGGCTGGGTTGCCATGGAAACTCTTCTTAATTCAGCATCTCCGATCGGTGCCTCTTCGCTCACCCAGACCGTGTGCGCGGCTGCCGAGCACCGCGCTGGCAGGGGGGCTGCGCCGGGTGTGCAGGAGGGGACAGTCCTGCACCCGTGCCAGCCCTCCTCATCCTCCCGTCTCCTCCGGGTGTGAAACCACCGTCCGGCCCTGCTGCTCCGAGGGGCTCGGCACGCACGTGCTCCTCTGCCTCCCGCCTCGCGGGGCAACTCTGTCTGGCCTTTACGCCGATGGGTCTGTAGGCACGTGCCAAAACCGGCTGCTCTGTGTGTGTTTAAGGAAATATTTGTCTCTTCCTGGAGCGTTTCACCCCATCTCTGCCCCTCTTATGGAGGAACAGCCATCTCCGAGGAGTGCTTCCCAGAAGTTTTGCAGGGAGAAGGGAGAGGCTGGGATATAGGTGAGATATACAGTATTTGATCAGTCCCCCACACTGGCACTTCTGCTGAACAAGGAGACGTGGAAGCGGGGGCAGGTTTGGTAACACGGCAGTCACCTTCTGGGGCTGGCACCTCCTTCACGTAGGGGTGCTGTACCAGGAAAGCTCTGGGTCTCTACAGTGAAGAAAAGGCGGCTGCAATGAAATAGTCTGGGGTAACCTTTGGGCCGGGCTTTTGATTTCTCTCTGCTCAGACAGCAGTGCTGCATTGGAGCTCGTGTTCCAGCGCTGCGGCTGCCGGCTGCAGGTGCAGCCATTTCCAGCTCTCCCCTCGCAGGGGCTGCGCTTGGTGCACCCACGCCATCTCCGTGTGCGTTTAACACGGCTGTACCTCCACGGGGGTTCTTCACGCTGCCCGAAACCTCACCGCTCCAGCCTGCACCGTTACCTTTGGATGCTCTTTGCAAACACAAACTCAGCTGTTTTGAAAGCCTTAAAAAGCTGCTTAACAAGCTTTTCTACCAGGAATGGCCTTTTCCCCTCCAAGCCCTTCTCCCGGGGCGGCTTGCGTGCGGCCCTGGGGGGCCCACCGCCAGGTTAGCCGGTAGATGGCAGCTGGCGTGCTCCGGACGCCCTCGCTGCTGGCTCCAGTCCTTGTTCAGAGGGAAATACAGCACAGGGCTTCTTGGCTGGGCAGCCGGATAGTAAAGATTCGGCTTGAGAAAGCGGGGAGACAGTGGTCCCAGCGGGGTGCTGCGCTGGCAGGATCCTCCCGGGTCCGTGCTTCAAGCCTCAGGATTTTCCCTTCGCTTGCAGGCCAGGACTGATCCTGAACCCTGCAATGCTCCATCGTAGTTATGGCTGCTTCTCCGTTTCAGGGCTCTCCTTCCAACTCCTTGCAGTTTCTTCGCTGAACCTTCACCTTCCCTGCTGCACCTTAAAGCTCTTCCCTGCCAGTTTTTGCTGATTAAACGCCTTGTCCGTGGCACAGCCTCATTTGGGGCTTGACTGCAGCTGCCCAGACATGTGTCTTCACTCTGGATATGACATGCTTCACACTGTAACTCCCCTAGTTCCTCCTCCTGCATCAGGGCTCCAAGAAAAGAGACAGGGAAGGAATACCTGGAATTTTTTTGCTTCTGTGCTAAGAAAACCTCCCTGCTGGCTCTGTTTAATTCATACCCGTCTCTCACTCCCTGCAGCAGCTCCGTCTCCTGGGAATGCATCCCTGCATGACTTGCTTTGGACTCCTGTCACCTCTGGGAGGGCGAGCAGTTGTCACGGAGCAGAAGACTCTGCTCTGGCCTTGCAAAGCGAAGCTGTGAGCACAGCGCTAGCCCGTTGCAGTGCCTCATCCCCGTCCCTTCATCTCTGCTCAGTGCTTCCCGGTATCATTCTTGAATTCCCAAGCCCAAACATGACAAGCTGTGCTGCTCCCAGGTTGGGATGACAGGAGGGGTGGCACTCATGCCTCCAACCTCTAGGCTCAGACACTGTTTTCATCTACCCATAACAAGGTCTGGACATTAATATCTCCAGCCAGCAAGGCTAGAGTGAAATGTTTTCTGTCTGTTGCCTGCTGGGATTTGAAACCCTGTTAGCCCGGCATTGGTGGTAACAGAAGGCAGAGACTATATACAGCATCCTCTCTCGCTTGTTCTTCTACCAGCCCTTGGGAAATATAAGCTAGCAGCAGGGCGAGGAGCTAGCGCCGAGGCAGAGAGGCTGCCCTGTTCTCTCCGGAGCACACAGTGTCACGCATGTGCAGACTGCAGGACGGGGTATGCGAGAAAGGGGTGACAATTCACATTTCTGGCAGCCTATGCAAGTCCCAGTGAAGTACAAAGGGGACGCAGGCCCCCAAACAGCCGGTGCTGCCGACCGCAGGGCCCTTCCCTGCGTGCCACGGGGACAGAGGCGATACCGGCCCCCTGCCCCTTTCCACCTGGCAACTCCCTGCGGCTGCAGCTGACGGCGGCACCCGAGGAAATGGAATTCGGTACCTTTGATTCTCGCTTCGCAGGCTTGCGCCCAGCAGAGCCCGGGGAGCCGGGTGGATGCAAGCGTTGCTGCAGCCGTGAGCTGACGGGAGCGTGCGAGTGCTGCTCCCTTAGATTACCTGTTGCTGGAGCTGCCATGTCTCTTGTGTCTGAAGTGTTGCTTGCTCTTACCACAAGTGTCTCGTTTCCAGCATTATTCCAGCTGCTGCTTTTTTGGTAGGGTGGAGGGAAGCTGACGGAGGAGGTAGGACCTTGTGCAGAGATGATTAGTGCTGTAGCTCATGTTCTTTTCCCTCGGAGCAGAAACTGCCTTTACACACCACAATCTAATAACGATAATAATTATAAATTACTCTGGGAAAGGGGACTGTGAACCTCACTGGATTTTTGGGGCTTTATTATGTGTTCGTGGACATTTTCCAAAACACACATTTAATTGCCTTCCCTGGTGCACACAGAAATTGTCTTCCAGTGTGTGCATGGGGGGGTTACACTCTCAGAGTCCGCTTGCCTGTGCTGTCAAGTGTAAACAGACCATTTCTGAACTAAAAATAACCTGTCCTCTGAGTAACAGAGCAGCTGATCTCTGCAGCCCAGATGCAGGAGCTCAAAAGGATTAGGTCACCTATTTTTCATTAATGGTGCTATTTAACTACAAATTCCCCCAAGTTTGATCCTTTGGAGATTTAAAATGAAGTGCCTAGTTGCTTTCCCTCCATCAAGAACTTGCTTCCGTGTGTTCTCACAAAAATACAGATATCAAAGACAACCTGTTAAGGAACTTTGATGTGAGGCTGCCTAACAACACAACGCGCATTACCAGGGGGCTCTGCAGCAGCTTTTTTGGAAAAGAAAGATTTTTACCTCTTGTTTAAAATCACTCAACAGACTTAGGGTATTAACCAGTCTGGCCTGTGCTAACCTTTTCTTCTCTTGGCTCTCCAGGCACCTTGTAGATGCTAGGAATTTAAGTCTAACCGTCCTTCAGGGAGGGTAATTATCTACTTTGTGGAGGAGGAGAAATCAAAGCGCGGAGAGGCGAGGGAGTTTTTGCAGAGCGAGCGGGTGGTGGTCTGCCTCTCTGACTGCCGGGTCAGCTCTAGGTCTCGACTGGAATTGCATTCCTGTTCAGCCTGGAAGGCCTGTATGGGCATCTGGCAGATGGAGTTTGCATTAGACACATCCTTTTTCTGAGGCTCTATTATTGGCACGTCCTGTAATAGCAAAGCTTCGTTTCCTCTTGCCGAGCTGGGCAGAGGGACCTTGTCACGGGTCTGGATTCCGCGCAGAGAATCACACCTTGCTGCTGTTCATCAGAACGTCGTGCGAAGAGGAGAAGATTGCAAGATTTTTTTATTTGTTCATCCTGATCTCACACGTGAACCATTTTCCCCATGTTCCCTTTATTAATGTTCTGTCTAGGTTTTCTATGAATAATTAAGATCCTCATTTGCCAAAAGAATTAGGTCTCTCAAGGTACCTGCAATCAGCAGCATTTCTCCCCCAGCAAGGAAGCCACTGTTATTGAGTTGCTGACAGTAATTGTAACTGTGAGACAGGAGCAAACATAAAACCGCAGCCTTGTCATTCATCGCTGGCTTTTGTAACACAAGATTTTCTCCTTTTGAAGCAAGAGAAGCAAATCCAGGGAAGGGGTGAGCGTTGGAAAGCGCATGGTGGGGCCGTGTTGGAGTGCTGCTGTTCTGAAACATAATTGAAGTCCTTTTTAAATGCTCACTAGAGTGGGGCAGATGGAATTAGAGCTTTGCTGCTATGCCGTCTACAGTAGGGTTGCCTCATTGCTAACCACAGATTTAGGGCATTTGTGGAAATAGCTGGTGATGAATGGGTTTTCATTAGTGTAGAAGAAGGGAAGACTGCAACGGAAAGTGCCTCCCAGAACCATCCATCACACTGCCCTGCAATCCCTCAATAAAAGACTTTTAACAAATGCTGAGCGCAGGACAGATCTCATCAAAAAGCCACTATTCAGATTATTCTGGCAAGGAAAAGAATTGCAACTAGCACCCGTAGCGGAGAGCGTAAAGGAAAATGGCCTCTGTTCCTGGTTCCCGACAATGGAAAAGCAAAGGAGCGCAGCCAGGACCGGGACTAGCTGACAGAGCGAGGCACAGCAAATGCATGAGGAGTACCGCTGGCCTCCAGGTATGCCGTGCGCGGGGAAACAGCGTCCAGCCTCCTGCCAGGGACCGGGCAGCTCCAACAGCAAAGTTTCCAGAGGCGGACAGCACCCTGTGTTTGCAATGAACAGGCTGAACGGGCCGCGTTTGTTCCTACTGCAGCAGCACTGATTTCACAAGAGCTGAGGGGAGGAATTTGCACTTAACAATATGACGGGGTGTAATACTTCCCCCACTAGACAGAAACAATACTTCCAGGGGGTTACACCTCCTCAGGATGTCATATGTTGGGCTGCTGAGTCTCGAGAGGAGGCACTATTTCAGGATCCCTGCATGACCAGCGCATAGCACCCCTTCCTTGTGGGTACCCAGGTACCCTCCCCACAGGCTGAGCTCAGCAGCCCTCTCCACGCTGATTTTACGCACCGTAATGACGAGAGAGCTGGGGGGCTGGGACTGCGCCTTGTGTGCGGTCGCACCTGGACTTTGGCTTCATACGAGACCTGGAGATAAGCAGCAGCCTAGAATTTGTGCTTTTCATAGCACTGTGGTTTTTTCATGGCTTTTTTGTTAAACAGAGTCTGGCCCTGGCTGACTCTTAGGCTGACATGAAGAGGTTGAACACTGTGTGAAACAAGGAGAGCTTCCTGCAGGATGGAAGATTAACTGCAGATTCCTTACATTTGTGACTTGTTGCATGCCTTGTAGACCTTCTTGCACTCAACCTAGACTGTCAATGGGTCAGTTGTCTTTGCTGTGGGTCTGGTGCAGTTCTCCAGTGATGCTAGGTTGTACTTTGAAGATATAAAATGCATAAGGGTCGGGAAGAGCCTTAAATAGCACAAGAGCTGAGTCTCAGGCTGTACCGTGGCCTGACCCAGCTCAGAGCAGGTCCTGGGGAGAGTGGCAGGCAGCACAGTGCTCCACCGAGCTGTCGGAGCTGCTGTCTCAGCTGAGCACCACGCTGCAGCTTGCGTCTGCCTCTCCCCGACTCAGAGAGAGCTCTGCTGGGATGCGCAGCAGCTTGACTCGGGTCCTCCCTCTCCCTTCCTGGGAACGGTCTGAGCGTGGCCTCCCTCGAGAGACGTGACTCACCCAGGCGTGGCACACGCTGGTCTGGTCAGCCCCCATCCATGAGCAATACAAGGCGGCACTGGCCAAGACACGCGGGGCTATGAAATGGTCACTGCCAGAATTTTAGGATCCATACCCAGCTCCACCTTGGCAGCTTGCAGCCACAGAAGAGAAGTGTGAGATAGTAGTAGTACAGAACATAAGAAACTTTGGCTCAACTTACTTTCTCCCATACTCCCAAATCCCACCCTCCTCCCTCCATATTACAATGACGGAGAGGCAAAGCAAACACACCTTTCTTGGAGCTGATCTCTATTTCAAAAGAAGGCTGCTCCTGTAGGAATAAAATATGAACACTGGCATGGGGTGGTAAACGAGTCCCTAGAAATTTTTGCCACCCAGTTACTTCCTTCCCTTCTTAAATACCCTGAAACAAATATTACTACAGTAGCTCCAGCCCCATACAGTTGTGAGAACACTTCATGCAAAAAAAAAAAAAAAAAAAAAAGTAAAAACCAACAAAAAAAACCCCAACCCCAAAACAGAAAAGCCCTTCCCTGGCTATGCAGGTCTGGAAATCTCGATGTTTCCTCATCACCCCTGGGAGAGGGAAGGGCTTTGCCTAGACACAATCCAGCACAGAGTCACCAGCAGTTCTCCGCTCCAGCAGATTCCCAAGGTGCCAGACCTAATCCTGCCCTGACTTGCAGGCAGTGCGTGGAACTGTGGGTTCCTCTCGTGGTCACCAGGTGAGCGAAAGGAGAGGCAGGCCCCGAGGAGCCGCGCTGCCTTTACACAGGTCTGCCGAGGTTCGGCTGGGTGCGGAGAGAGCAGTACTTAGCAGCCGGTGCTTGCTAAGTACCGGGGTTTCTGCAGACCTGTGAAACATTCCCAGGATTACTGCTGTCTTTCCCTAACTTATAGCGGCAAAGAGGGCAAAAAACCAACAACAAAATCCAAATCCATCAACACTCCTGTAAGGTTACTAACTACTTCTACACAGACAGTGCTTTGTCATTCAGCACAGGGCTAAGCATGCTCCTAGGTAACTACGGGGGCGCAGCGGGCACCGTGGGGGGGACCCAGCTTTCCAGGTTTCTGCGGTGCCTCCCTCGGGCCTTGCTCAATTCCTATTACTAGACAACATCTACGATAACTCACAAACTTCCCACAGGCCCCGCAGGGCACTGGTCCCAGCATGCTCCAAACGCCTCCTGTTCTCATTTAATCTGGCCAAGCATGGCAAGCTGGGACCCGTACCCTTCACAAAGAATACTGCTCGGCTGACACAGAGCAGGACATCTCTGTGGACTGTTTCCCAATAAAAAAAGAAAAAAGAAACCAAGAGCAACTGCGATTTGCTCCATTTAATTTCAATTAACTGCAGCCCTTAGAGGCCAGGAGAGATGCCAATCTAGCAGTTTGTTGGCCATCCCCTCGGGGATGTCCCATTTCTCAAGTGCCCCTTTCCCAACCAAGCCTCTACTCTTCTCAGCTTAAAGGAGTTTTAACAAGTCATTAAATCCCACTGTGTTAAACTAATAAGCGCTTTAAAACCTGCAGTTCCTTTTCCTCTGGAGGATGTGACTGAACAGTGGAAAGGACACACGGTCAGGCAAGCACCCTTCTCTGCAGTGGGGACTCTGCTACCTCTGGAAGCTCCTGACAGTGACCAGTGTCACTGGATCCTGTTAGAAAGACATGATGTAGTTAGGGCTGGGGAAGAGGAAAAGGAGCAACTGTTGTCCTTGGTGTGCTAGAACTTCTCCTCCCTCCCTCCCTAGGTGGGGAAACAGGCAGCTTATTTGCAAAAGGCAAGTGGTTCCCTAAAAAACTACTGAAAAAAACGCGAAGGCTGCTCAGCCCCTTCCCCTAGAAAACTGTAAAAACGTTGGAGACACAGTGTGGCAGCAGGGAGGCTGGGAAGGCAGCACAGGGACAGCCGCTGTCTCTGGACCACGCCACAGCCATGGCAGGGTCCAGAGACGTCTGGCTGTGACTTGTGGACGCTCCCTGTAGAGGATTCAGGAGCTCAGGTCCTCTCTGCCCTCTGTCTGGGTGTTCAGCGGGCAGCAAGTGGCTGTGGCTGGTCTCCACACTGTCCAGGCAGCTGCTGGTATGTTGGCGTATCCTGCCCGAACAGACCTCGAGGCTGTTCTGTGACCGTAATTGCTGTCAGTGACCAGTCCCAGCTCGGGCTCCCCTCCTCCGGAGGTGTCTCCTTTGAGCGTGCTGCTGCTCAGTTGCTCTCTACCAGCTTGGCTAGTCCCTGACGGATCTCACTGAGCTCAAATATCTTCACATCCATTATCTCTGCCACCTTGGTGACCTCATTCTGGATCTTCTCCCTCTCGGCCAGGGTCTCCGCCAGCGTCTGCTCGGCAAGGTGAAGGCGTCGCTCCAGTTCTGCGTTGCATGCCTCCAGCTCCTGCCGAAGGACACGAGTGCAGTGAAGCACCTGCCCCAGCACTGATACACGCTGCTTACAGACCACCACCCTTATCTCCACAAAACAGCGCTGCTAGCACCCCAGCGCCAGCCTGCCCGCGCCCAGCCAGCCCGGTCTCCATCAGTTCTCTCACCGAGGGACCTCCCTGTCTTGAGCCACAGCACCCTGGCACGCACATGCATGTGAGCACATGTTCCCCAAACCCAGGCATCTGCCCGCAATTTGCAAAGGTATATAAATGCAGATCTCCTCGCATGCCTATCATCTCCAGGTCTGATAGCATTTGATGTCTGGAGATATTTTTCTGCCATGAAAGGCAGTGCCTGTGTATGGGGCTGAGCCCTGCAGCAGATCCCCTTGTTCAGTAGCTCGGAGGTAAATACAGGCAGGCAGTGCCCCCAGAGACTGCACAACAGATCGTGCTTCCATCTGTGTCCTTGCCCTGAGGTGCAGAGCAGCTTGCATCCCTCCTGCCAGCCAGCCAGAGTCAGAGCTCAGCTCCCCCGCCACCCCTGTCCATCCAGCAAGCTAAGCAGGACTTCAGAGAGATGGAGGGTCACAGGACATCACAGGCCCTGCTCCAGTCCCACGTCAGGGGCTACTGCAAGCGCTAGAGGAGAGTACGTGAAGGCTGGGTTTGCTGTTGCCTGCTGATTGTGCCCCATGTCATATCTCTGAGGGAAACAGAGAGGGCGGAAGAAGGCAGAGACACAGGCAAGGACCTGTTCCCATGATCCAGAGGCAGAGGCGTGGCAGCTCTGCGGCATTCACTCCTTGGCTCAAAGGAGAAACGGGGACGGATCCCTCTACTCTGAGTGCAGAGGTGTCCCAGATCTGCCATCCTTACCTGCAGCTTCTGCAGTGTCTCCTCACGCTCGCCCTCTGCTTCCCATCGGCCACACTTCTGGCTCTTTAGCATCTGAATCTCCTAAAACACAAGGAGGAAGAGCATCATGTCAGACCCACGCCTGTCCCAGTGGGGCCAGCTCCCATCACATACCCCAACCAAGGCCCCTTCCCTCTTTCCAAGGATCACCCAACCACACTCAGCTCCAAATTTTAATACCTCCCTTTCTGACCTTCTACTTCTGCTGTACCTGCTGCCTCCCTCTAAACTGTTAGTCCCTAATCACGGTGACCAGCTGAGTGCCAGCAAGGTTCAGTGGTCCCTGCACCCTGCTGCATCCTTGCTCAAGATCAGATCCCAGGCTCAGCTGTTGGGTGAAAGCCTTTGCACACCTTTGCCTTGCCCCTGCGTTCTTCCTCTAGCCTGAGTAGCTCTGGGGAGCGGGGAGAGGTCTCTTCTCACTAAGGATCAGGAACCCCAAAATACCTCCCCTCCCCAAACCCTGCTTTGCGGCTCCAGCCCCAGGGCTCTGTCCACCCACTCTGCTGAAGCACGGCCGCCAGAGAGCCTGCAGATGTGCAAATCAGACTGATCCTCTCCACATCTCCCCTCCTTCACAGCCTCTGTAATTAAAACTCTGCTTTAAATCATTCATTTAAATGCAGCGAAAGCGAGAAGCAATTACTACACTGGAGGCTCACTGCAGCTGCAGGTGGCTGAGAGGGGAAGGGGTAAGACACATCCCTGCTGTTTGTGCAGCGGCTGAGGCTCTCCACTCAAGGCTATTGGCATGGGAAACTTCCAGCACTTTACTCTCACTCGGCTTTGCCTCTGTGGGAAGGGAGATCACCGAGGGGGCTGCGCTGGCTTACGGAGGCTCCTGGCTTGCAGAGGCAGCACGTGCAACAGCACGAGGGGCCCTGACACAAGCCGTAATGGCAGACGGCACGTTGGTGACTGACAGGCCACCCAGCTTCAGGCTTTACTCTGCTTTGTGGGGTATTACCTCATCTTTAGCCTTGATCAGTAGTTCCAGCTCCTCCAGGGTTTGGCTCAGCTCTTCCTTGTTGTTCTCGCTGGAGGAATCGTGAGCACCCTGTGACTCCAGTTCTGCTACCTACATGGAAGCAAGCACAGGGAAAGTGCGCTCAGAGATACAGGAATGTCCTGACACCTTATCACCCACAGTCATTCTCTGTCATGCTTTGGCTTCCTTGCAAACCCAACCAGGCTTACAACAGGATAGCAGCTCCCACCCTGGGGCTGTTTGGAAAAGATTCTCTCCTGCTCTGCCTAGATCACGCACAGAAACACATGGCGGCAAAACTCTGTCTAGAGACTCTGTCTCTGCTTTCTCCTGTACTCTTGTACTTCCAGCAAAGCCTGACTGGTGGACATCAAGCACATGAGCCTACAGCCCACAGAAATGGCTAGATCCAGCTCCATTTACGTCCCTGGTCAGAGACTGCCGAGGGCAAGGGAGTTACTGCAGCTCAGCCACAGCAGAGCTGGGAGGAAGGGTTTGCCCAAGCGTGCTCCCCATTCCTGAAAAATTCAGCCCAGTGGCTTAGATTATTCATGAAGAGAAGATTCATTTTTAAAAGCTCATCAGAAGGTCTGCCGCAGCTATTGCCGGGGCCCCAGCTCTCACGGGGCCTGCACTGAGCTCTGCAAGTGCAGCTCCTGCGATGGGTACTCTCACATAGACGGGGCTCGGACCCTGCTGTGACACTTTCCCACGAGCAGGGGCAGCACTGGCTGGACTGGGCCTCTGCCGGGGTCCGTGTAAACAGGGGTTGTGAGCTGTCAGGCTCATGGGGTCATGGCCAGAATCAACCAGCTCTGGTCCCAAAACGCTCTGGTTTAGGGACAATAATCCAGATGTTTCACTGAGTTACAGTTTCTTCTGCGATTCTGCAAAAGTCCCCAGTGGCTGCCCTTCACCCAAGGCTCACGAAATCCTCACTCCCAGCTGTGAGAACAGCCACCAAACAGCTGAGTATGCACAGAGCAGCGGCAGGGAAAAGGCAGCTCATCCCAGCCCCAAAACCACACATATACGTACGCACAACCAAGATCTCTGCTAGGGCAGGCTAGGGGAGGAGAGAGCCTAGAGCCTGCTAGGGCAGGCTCCTGCTGCAGAGGAGAAAATTTGTTCCGTGCAGCTCTTTTACTGTCTGACTCCAGCACTGAGAATTAGCAACGGGCACAGTGAATCCTGGGGGATGGCTGTTTACTGCACAGACCGGCCACACGACAGCCATCAAGTGAAAACTGCTGTTAATTGCTATAAATCCCTGCTGTCTTTTGAATGAGCTATCTAGAAGTGAAATGGCTTTATGCCGCCTTCTCCAGGGCTCCAGAGTCCTTTTCCCAGCCAAACCCCAACTGTCCTAAAACCCTTTCCCAAGTTACTCTGCAGTTCTTCCCTCCCAACAACCCCAACCGTGTGACTGTCACTCCTCTGCCCAGATGCACACAGGCCTCCTCAGTTGATCCGCGACCCCTCTGATATTACGTACGTCAAAAGATCCTATTATTCCAACCGAACAAGGGCTTGTTTGTACTGCGCCACCCGGGTTTCATGATGTTGCAGCTTGGGTTTGAGCTAATTATAGCAGATAGAGCAATCTTCATCCTTCCCGTCAGCAGATTGCCCTGATGCCCAGCTCAGGGGGGCACAGGCCTTACTCAGTACTGCTGGCAGCTGGGAACTACCCCCAGACAATCTGAAGGGAAGCTGCTATTCTTTGACTTTGCCCTCTGGTTTCCTCCCTTTATCCACGGGGACTCAGCACACCCCCAACTTGCTCTGCAGAAAACAGAGCCGTGAGAGCTCCCCGGTTACATGGCCTTATTCCTTGACATATTTTCCCTGCCAGGCTCATGCAGCATCCTGGATTTCCTTCTCATCTCCTGCTGACACCCATGGAAACTGATGGGAGAACGGGGTCAAGGGCACCATCTGGCTCCGGGACAGGCCTTCCTCTGACCTGCTCTGCAAGTGCCCTCCTGTGCTCACCCGCTGCCGCAGCGTTTCTGTCTCCTCCTGATAAGCAGCCAGCTGCTTCTTCCACTGGTCCACGTTGGCGTTGGCTTCATGGAGAGCAGCCACGAGCTTGTTGTTGTTGTCCTGGAGGCTGAAGAATTCAGCCTCCCACTGGACCTCACTCACTGAACTGTGTGAGAGAAGAGGGGAGGTGTGCAGGAGAGCGTAAGAGAGTCTCAGCATGAAGGTTTCTTCCCCTGGTGCTAACATGCACTGAAACCATGGTCTTGGAAGCGCTGGGCAGCTCCCTGTTATCTATTTGGCTTTCATATCACTTCCCAAATTTAAATGCTTCTTCCATCCCTGAATCTGCATCTCTTTCCTTTATCCCTGGATAATATTTGACTTTGAGGCCACATGTTCTTGCTTGAAACTGCAGAAACCATACTGTGAGATTAATGGGGTGGGGGAGATACAGCTACTATAAAGGAGCTTTGCAATGTGGGACTGTGAATCCATTTTAAAAATCTTTGTTAGATCTGAGTTTGCTTTGAATAAAACCCTACCACCCCAGACTCAGGAGAAGGTAGCAAAGGACACTTGCTTTTGATTTAAAAATATTCTAAGTGTTCAGCTGGGAGCTCAATGGGAGCCACAGGGCAGAATCCAGCCCAGAGTCTTTTGAACAGACAAAGAGCGGAAGCAGCAGGGACTTTGCTGGAATCATCAGGGGAATTAACACAAATGCAGCCCTGGGCCAGCTGGAAAAGTGTGAACATCTTCCGGTATCACAAACTACTGATCTGTGGATAACTGGCATCAACTCATCCCCGCTGCGGGCACAAAGCATTCTCCTTCCCACGCTGCCTGAACGGCAGATTTCACCTCTGAGCTGGAATAACTTTATACTGGGGAAGAGGGGAAATTGGTATGGTGGAGGGGTTGAGCAGCAGTGGAAGTGGGGCATTAATCAGCTACCTAAAGAAGCAGCGTTGGGTCAAAAGCATTTGGGGTGACAAGGACATGCACTAAATCATGACAGAATAGGAGTCAGGAGCAGAGAGTACTTGTAGCAGCCTCACCCTTCAGAGAGCATCTTCTTCAGCCGCTCCTTCTCTGTTGTTATCTCAACATCGGCACTTTGGCTCCGGAATAGTTTATCTTCTCCTGGCCCATTGGAGCTGATGATGGGGCTGGGAAGTACCTGGGGGATGAGGAAGAGGTGGTTATCACACAGCAGCGAAGACAGGCCATGTGGCCACGAGGTCTCTGCAAACTCCTTCACAGCCCGGGTTCACAGGGCTAGTTCTCAGTCCCTGCACTCTTGTCAGAAACGCTGGCCTTCGGTCCTAGCTCTTAGGTAGCGCTGTGCTTATCCACGTGGCGAGGGGTGGCAGAGATCCTCACGCATGGCTCAGCAGCACCAGTCATGGCACAGCGATGACCGCGGAAGCTATGCGGACACAGGGCTTTCTCTTGGATAGGCAGGTTAGTGCTTAGCCCTTCCAGCAGCTGCCCTGCTGCCACGTCCTCCCGTTCCCTGTCTCCATGCCACGCTGGGGCAGCGATCCCAGTGCACAGACACCCTGAGCAGGTGGGCTCGCAGCTTGCGTGCACCAGCTATTCCTCCCTCCCGACTCAAGGTACTGAATTCTCTGGCCCTGAATTTCCCCTTGACAAATGCCAGCGATGTTACAGCCCGTAACCCGAGTCCCGCGGCTGTGCGCCACCCTCCGAGCTGCTCAAGCTGCCCGTTTCAGAGTTTTGCTGAATTCTTATTAATATTTTCTTGCTGGCTCTCAGAGCAGTGGAAAGACTTAATAAACTAAACACAGACCTGCCTGGCCACCTGGGTTCAGTCGCAAGTCCAGCTTCTGTACCTTGAATTAAGACACCAGGTGCCATTGGGATAGTGTTTCTCAAGCTCAAGGGAGGGAAACTCTTCTATCGCTCGATGACTGTGGCACCCACTTTCCAAAGGTGTGGGAGAAGAAACTCTCAGCCCCTCCACCAAAGTATACCCTTCTCTACAGCTCCATATTCCTGCGTGCATCAGAGCTAGCAGAGACAAACAATTCGTCCTCCCAGGCTGGAGGGAACTGACAGTGGAGCGGAGATAAATACGCAGAAGCCAAAGCAGACTTTACCTCCTCCGGCCCCTCCAGAAGACCCTGACTGCAGTCTCACAGCAGGGAAGGAGCTTGGCACGGACAGGGCAAACTGAGCTATAAAAAGACTCTCTGAGCGATGAGTCTCTGGGATCCTAAGCTGGGGGCTGTGAGACCAGGTGGCTGGTGAGCCTGCTGGAGTTGATAGGTAGCCCTCAAATGCCTGTGGTGAGGACAGCCACCTGCCTTCGGAGTCGGCTGACATCTATAAATAGAGCCAGACAGGGCCAGGAGATGTATTTCATGAAGCCTTCCAGAGAGTGATTGAGAAGCAAGACCTGCAAAACGCAGCCCTGCCTGACCTTTACCACAAGGTGGGGAAACTGAGGCAGGGAAGGGGCAGGAGTTTCCTGTTCTGGTGTGTTGAGCCCCTGTGAGTCCAACTGAAACTGAAAACAGTTGAAGATGCTCCACACTGTTTTGTTGCTTGCATTATACTCTGTGATGGGGATGCTAAATGGGACGGAGATTGGCCTAAAAAGGTACTAGAGGACAGAAGAGAGCTGCTATCCTGGGATTTCCCCAGCTCTGAAAATCTGAAGCCTAAGTAAACTAGTGCAGATGCAGAAAATGAGGGAGCCCTGATTTAATTTCAGGAGACAGATCTGCTCTCTGCTCACTTGCAAACAGAAACACAATCAATTATTCAAGGATGAAGTTCATGTTTGAAGCTCTACTAACGTAGAGACTGCGCACCAGCAGTGGGACAGTGGGAGAAGGGCTGATGGGCTGATGTACGGACGGGCCGGGAAGGCAGGACATCATCTGCATGCCCACATGGCAGGGGACACTGCCTGTGTCACTGTGTCAGCACGCTGGCTGCCGGATGGCTGCAGGCAGGGGCCGTGCTCTCCCACGAGAGACGAGGCAGGCGGAATGGGAAGAGCGAGCGCGGGTTCCCATTGTGGCAGTTTTAGCGCTGCTGAGTTGGGTAAGAACAGGGCCTGAAGTCATGTCCCTGATCTGTGTTTAACCTTCACCTTCTGACCTCCTCATCCCTTCTGCTGCAAGTTGCCATCGCAGCACAGGGGAGACGAATGTGTTCTTTTGTGGCACCTGATGAGTTCTGCCTGGTGTAAACAGGATAAGAGGGAGTATCTCTACTCCCAGCCTCCATCTCCTGGCCAGGTGTGCTGGGAGATGGAAGCTGCACCTGGCCATAGATCTCTGTCTTGGGCAATTATTATTGACCACAGTCTTTTGGTTCTGCTATGAATGCTCCACTCTACACCCTTCTTCATTTACCACCCATTAGGATGGGGTGTAGAGTTAGCAGAAGCCAAAAGCTAGGCAGATTTTCCCCATTTTTGCACCCCACATGACATTTCCAGTCTCTGCAGAGCCACCACCTCCACCTCCCCCTCTTTTTCCTGCAGGCCAAGGTACTGTTCACACTCCCTCCTCCTCCTCTGCTGCCACTCCATCTGTACTCAGCCCAGAGAACGCAGCGTCCTCCATCCTACAGCTCCTCTGCTACTGCCAGGAGCTCTGGGAAATGCAGAGTCACCTCTGGAGTGAACTGTTCGGGAGGGCAACTTCGCCATCAGCACTGAACTGCTCCACCATGGGAAAAAGCAGCGTAGAGCCCTCCACAGCTTATCCTCTCCCCTCCATCCCACTGCTGCTGGGGTCGGTTTAGCTATACAGGGAGAAAGGTAACAATTGCAAATGCAACACACGTGAGAATGATCTGTGACGGGCTTACGCTTTCTGGCTTGGTCTCTTGGGGGAAAGAAAATTGAGTGACTGGCTGTCATGCGTGCAGTTCTACCTTAGGGGAGAGCTCCCAAGGAGGGGATTGATTTCTACTCTCACAGCACAGCTTCTCTTCCACAGTGGAAATATGACAGAAACAGCGGAAGCCTGGCCAGCACTCCTCAGTCACCAAGTCTAAGAAATCACTTTGTCTTTCCGCAGACCCCCGTAGACAGCACCATCACCTATCAGAGACACTTGCAGAAGAACCCCCTGCAGCCCCAGAAAAGGAAGAAAAATGGTTGGAAACGCCACATGTCTTCCTTCCTATGATCTTCAACCAGGTGACATGCACTCCTACATGCTACTTGCCTGTTATGGTCACACTGAGCCCAGGGAGAGCCAGCGGCTCTAAAGGGAAAAAGAAACACAACAAAAAACACCAAACCAAAAAACACCAACCACCACAACAAAAAAACCCTACACCTCCAGCATGGCTTTGTAAGACATCGAATGGTTTTGGTAGTTTAACTGGCAAAGAGGGAGGAGCGTGAACCTTCCCAGGAGCTCCACTTAAGCACTAATTAGTTAATCTACTTCATGTGTTTCAGCAGTGACCTCAGGGCCACAGGTGTCATCAAATGTGAGGCTCCAACCTCAGTGTCTGGCAAGAAAGCTCTCGGAGAGAAAGGGACAGAACCAAGAAGTTACTAGAGGAGATCAGCACAGTGGCCATTTTCCCTAGCTGTCATCGCTCTGCCGTGAGCTTTACTCGTGCCTCTTTCCAAGCATTACCTGGTGAGATGTGATATTCAGGGCCGGATTGGTCAGCTCTGTTTTATCCTGGGACTTCTCCCTCGCCAAACGGGCTGCTTCTTTCACTTCCTGGAACTTCTCTGCAAACTAGAGGGGAGCAGAAAAGTCACTCCAGTGCTACGCTGAAATGCGGAACGAACTAGAATGGATGCCTGGGTTACTCCTCCTTTTGCAACTTCATTCAACATGCTTATTAATTTCTCTTCAACTAACAATAAAATTCAAGAAATAGCCCCTCCCTGCCCATGATTCTGGCACTCAGGGCTGTGAGGTTAGCTAAATAGCAATGACAGAAATTGAGCCCGAAGTCCTAATTCAATTTGTGATGCTCAAAACACTGTGCAAGTATTACTTTAAAGCTATTCCTAGCGTCTTTGCATCTTGCATTAGATTTTAGCACGGTGGGAACAGCACATCATCAGGTTCCTAAAGCCTTTTCTCCAGAGGCTGATCTGCCCTTCAGGGTTTCAGGGACGTTCCCCCTGCTAGCATCAGGTTTCTGCCAGCACCTGCAGCATTACCTGCGAGAGATGTTGCTCCGAAGCAAAGCCCAACCCATACACTGTGTTGGCTCGGCTGTCTGCCCATTGTCCAAATTTCTGGGACGTCTTTGTGAAGGTCATGTTGGGGGTGATAGTGCTGTTGATGATTGCCTGCAGAGAGAGGCAACAAGGAGAGTCAGAGCAAACTCCAGCCTGCTGCCCTGGGGTGGTGGCGTGGGACTGATCACTGTAGTCCCTGTGTACTCCAGGAACTAGGGGTAGAAAGCTCTGGCTTTTAATTTATAAGACAACAGTTCAGCCTTTTGGTGACAAAAAGTCTTTCTAGTCTGGCTATGTGACACGAACAAATCTCAATCATCTTGTCTACTGAAAAAGAAAAAAAAACCCAACACCTCAGTATCATCAGCTTCCTCCATTGCTGGAAAAGAAGATAAGAGACAGCGTGTCTCTGGGGACTTAATAACTTACTGATGTTCTCCATTTTCATGGCAAGTAAGAGAAAAAAAAAAAAAAAGGCTTAAACAGCAGTCAGGACTAGCTGTTACGAAACACAGTCTGCTGGCTAGGGCGGCAACAATATAAGTTGCCTGGGAAGACTGCCGAATCTCTGCCATTGGAGGTCTTCAAGAACTACTCAGGAAAATGCCTATCAAGAACAGTTTAGGGAGAGTTAATCGCATTTTGTGGAAGTGACTGAGCAGACTACCTCCGAGACTCCCTCAGCCTGTCTGTCGTGCCATTCTATCTACAGGGGTTGGTTTCAGCGCAGGATAAAGGCTCTCAGAAAAAGCTTGTGTTTTGCACGCGTGGGGGGTGAGAGAGTGGGGCAGGGAGGGAGGACATCAGACCCTAGGGCACATTTTTCATCAGCACAGATTCTAGTGTCTAACACTAAATACACTTGAGCATGGAGGCAGCGTTTTACCTTCCATTCCCTGCAGTGAAGATGCTAGAGTGCCCATGCTGAGAACCGACCAACTTGACACCAAAAACACCAACACCAGAACAGACTTTGGCTGGAGAAAAACCTCCTGTCAAAGCTGTGTGATGCTGTCAGCAAATGCCCCCTACCTTGGTGCCCCCCACGCTGATGATCCGGTACACGTTGCGTGTGGCATCGTAGAAATAGGAGACAGTCAAAGCGTGTTTGCTGGCGGGGATCCAGTTCCGTTTGGTGGCAGGGTCGATCTGGAAAACATGGGCCCTGGTGCTGAAGATTGGCTGCTCCCTGCAAGAGAAATGAACAGGGCTGTCAGGGCAGAGGGGAAGCTGAGTAACGGGGGAAGCGCATCGGCTTCCTGGCACTGGTGTTGCATTATGCGTCGCCAGCAGCACTTCTGCTATTCGCCTCCTCTCCAGGGATCTGAGACGCTAGGTGCTAAGCACTGCAGCCCTCAAGGACGCAGCACCTCTCAACCAGCAGCCCTTCACTGAGCCTCTGCGCAGGGAGCAGCAGCTCCCCACCGTCTGGGCTGGTATCATCTCCTGTCCCTTCTTATTAGGGGAGTCACGACCCAAGTTCGCCATCATTGCTGTGAGTTGCTTTTCCAAGACCTCTGGGCTTCTCTGTGCTCTCCACAGGAGCCCTCCACATCCTTGGCACTCTTCTAAAGCCCATTTTAGAAGCTGGGGGACCCCTGGCTGATGCCCCTGCAACGCAAAAGCCCAGGGCTGTTTATGCCTCCTACTTGCCCACCATCCAGGCAGCGTGACGACAGCAGCTTTCACTGCACACTAGCGACCTTGGTCTATGAAAATACCCTTGGCACAATACCAAAGCTACCAAGGGTGTTTAACTACAGGTACAGGTCTCTTCCTTCCTCTAGAGCTTCTCTGTCCTCCTCTGCAGTCTTCAGACATTTCCAAAGACCACAGCCCGGTCACAGCAGCAATAACAGACCATGCCCTCGGGTTAGGAGGTCTTATACGCACACTCACCCAAGGACGGGCACGAAACTTGCAAGCAGAAGTGCAAACAGGACATCACAATCTCATGTTTGGGGCACACCAGATGGCCCTACACAACACAGCCAGCGTGGCAGAGTTATGCTAATGATTAGGGGTTATATTATTTTTAGCCTGACTTGAAGCTTTCTTTCACCATCCCTTGGCACCTCAGTGGTCAGTTCACGGCAACTTCACCAGGTATATGATTTCTCTGATTGCTGTATTATTTGTACTTCATAGGATATCTCCGAGCTCTAGGGAAATGGATGGATGGAGGATGTGTTTGGGATGTGAGCATAAAAAGCGCCTTCCCCTCAGCACAGCTCTTCCTCCCTTGACTCACACTTGGGAAGCGCATCCTGCAGCGAGAGGTCACATCGCAGGATTAAAAGCAAGTCACTTAACAATGAATTAAAGGAAACACTTCACCACACAATGTGCAGCTGCTGCAAGAAAGCACTGAATCGAGCACTGCCTGGATTTTGTAACCAGGAGTATCTGAGCTGAAATAAGGAGTTGAATCTCAGACGTCAGGATGTAACTTGAGCGTTTCAGGAGGCAGGAAGGAATGTTTGCATGACACAACAGCCCAGGTGCATCAGGCCTTGGGGTCTTGGTTTGACTTTGATTAAAACCCAAGGCACCGGCCGTTTCCACACTCCTTACTGAAACCGAGTGAAATGTGATGTGGTTGAAAACATCCCACACCCCCATGACAGCTGCAAACAAGGCAAAGTCACAATCCTGCTACACGCGAGCTCCCAAAATCCAGACATTTCTGTTTCCTCCCCATTCCAAGTCCTCACAGCTGCAGTGAGCAGACCTTCCCATCAATCCAAAGACAACTGTACCTGGTGCTTTCTGAACCCATCACCAAAACTTAGGAAGGAAATAAAATGCTCCCTGCTCCCTCCCAGTTACAAGCCTGTTCCCAGGTTACAGCCCTGACTCAGATCTCTTGTTCAGAGGCAGACTGCACGAGGGTCCAAACCAGCCCCTTCTCAGCATCCTCGCTGGCTAGTTTTATTCATTCACAGCCTGGTTTTGGAATGAGATTCAAATTTTCCAGGCTCCACTAACAGGTACTAAATTTTGCATGGATCAGGACTTATCCTTTGAAACACAGTATCTACAGAGTAGGGAAAAACTCGTGTTTCTGCACCTTAACCCCCAAGTCCTGGGCTAGTGTCAGAAAGAAGAGAGGAAGGACATTACCTAGTTGTTGACATTTGTTAGTAAGGGTAAGACAGACTACAGGCCAGTGGAGTTAGTATGCGTCTCTCCTCCAACAGCTTCCTTCTCAGGTCTCCTAGCTGGATTGAGGCTCCTTTTTGGTTTTGCCTCCACAGTGATTCATTTCCTAGCGATGGAAAAGTCAGCTGTTATTTATCACACAGAGCACAGACAGAGCGTTCAACCGGGCAGCGTTTAGGGGCTTCGTTTGTCCCAAACTCACAAAGCTTGTAATGTGTAATGATTTCTCATCACCGAACAAGTTTTCTTCCCTGTCATGGGAGATAATTGGGTGAGCTGTGTAACTGGAGTAAATCCCTTTGGCAGCAGGCGCTGGCTGTTGGGAGAGGGCCACAGAGGAGCCTGGAAGGCTCTAGTGTTTCCAGTCACACACACGTGATGCTGGCTGCACGACGGAAAACCCTCCTCAGAGATCACCCCTCACACGCACGGCAGCTATTCCTGTGCTCGCTATTCATCAGCGAGCTCTGCACCCAGAGTCAACGGAAACCATCCTGCTGACTGCAGCAGGTTTCGGACCAAGTGATGTTTCAAACGGCCCCCTGCCACGCACCCCGACGGAGCTCTCCGACATTCCCGGAGATAACCCTTCTCTGCCTGCAGCGGCACCGGGGAATTCACCCACCATGTGGACTCCCTGCCCTGTGCTCCACAGAGCCAGGCACGATCCCAGAGCCCAGCGGCGCGGAGCCCCTGCGGCTGCCCTGTGCTGCCTCCCCATGCCATGAGAGACAGCCGTGCTATTCATTTGCTTTGTAAATTAGTCCCTGCAGTGAATGGTCCCCACCCTGCTCGCCCCATACCAACTGAGACTGCACAGCTCAACAAGGGAGCAAAAGGGTGAGAAAGCGAATTTGCATGATGAAGGGTGCCTGCAGAAGGGGTAGAGAGCCCAGATCTCCCAGCCTCTCTGCTAAGTCTGCCTTCAAGCAGGTCGACTCAGAGTGTCTTAATACTTGGAAAACCCCACTGCCTTCCTACTAATCACTCCAAGACAGAAGAGGCTCAGGAGGCCACTCAGATGTCAACTGTCCTGTAATTACAGTGTCACTAACCACAAAAGCCAGCATTACTTTCCTTCTGAGCACCAGGAGTAGAAAATAAAATGCCACTGGAAGGCCTGTCAGACAGAAGAAAGCCCATCTTTGCAGGGGTTAGCTTATGCTTTTTCCACTCGAATGAGGCTGACTTGGCTGCTCCCTCGCCCAACACACAGCCCCCGGGCACGCACGCTCTTTTCCTGGTCTCAGGTACACTAAAACATGCACCGCTGATGGTGTTGACGGGGAAGGGTGCTCTACTTTTTGTGCCTTCACATAATCACTGCTGTCTCGACACTTCTCATACATTTGTTCATGCCTTATGGTCTTCCCTGGAGCAACAAAACTTCGTGCTGTCTGTGAGAGGTCTATCCCTTCCAGTTACAAATGGGAAAGTCTCGCAGACTCTCCGAACAGGCCTGCTGCCAGTTACACCAGATGTGCTCTGCTTCCAACAGATAGCAACCTGGCTCCGACAGCGGCGGGGCTTGTCAGCAACTTCACCTGCCTGCCTGGTGCCAGGGAGGGAACTCCTGCCTCCGTCTCCCTCCAAGGGAAGCAAACTACTCAGAATCTCCTGAAATTATCTTTCACGTCTCCCCTTTCCTCACTGCAAATGGGAACAGTTGCTGCCAACTTGCGTGTCCCGAATAACGGCGACTGGAGATTGCTTTATGAGGCCAGCATGTTAGTGCCTTCTCACAACCACCTGAGCATAGTGCCAGCCTGGCATGGGGACCGTGCTTTCTAGGAAGCAGTTGCTTAAGCTCTGGAGGTAATGCTCAAGGAGAGCTTTGTGCTCTGCCTGGGAACGGCACAGAGATGTTCATGCTCCTTTTGCAGTGCTTGTGCAGGGAAAAAAGTCTTTGTTTGTTTTAAATCCATCAAATGATACAAATTGTACCCAGCTGGTACAAGAATTTCATTGTCGAGGTTACTGGCTGGCCTGGAAACCTGCCTTTCAGTACTCACTTGTCTGACAAGCTTAAAGCAAACACTACAAAACAAAAGCTCTTCTAGAATCTGAGTGGTGGAGCACAACAAAAAACAGACAGAAAGAGCAGGCAGCAATGCAAACCGAGAGAAGCAAGAAAGTCTGCACATCTGGGGCACATCTCCAAGAAGTCACGAACGGCTTATTAAATGGAAAAGGCCTCTACCTCACCCCTTCTACGATTCCTTTAGCGGGAAAGAAGCACGGCAGGGTTTGACGCAGCTCAGCCCAGCTGAGGGGAGTTCAGAGCAGGAGAAGCACGGGTGCTGGAAGCCAGGTCTGGGACGCATGAGCGGAGTAACGCCCGAGGAGCACCCGTCTGCATTCAGCTTGCTTCTGGCCAAGCTGCTGACCTCTTCTTTCCAAAACCACTACAAAGCATTTAAAAATAGTCCTGAAAGCGCCTAGGATTCAAACTGCCATGTTCCCTCTCCCGCTACAGCCTTCTTTTCCCCTGTGTTTTAAGTGTATATGCTGGATACACCACAGATCCCTAAATGCTGACACTTCTTTTCCTGCTCCCAGCTGGGAGTCCCCACAACAATACAGACATAGCAGTGAAAAGGGCATGTGTAAATAAAACCACTTACATCCCCCCAGGGCTGTCCTTCGCAGATAATTAAGAAAAACCAAAGCAAATGACTGAAAGGACAAAGATCTGGCTGAGGCACAGACATGATCAGCAGTGCCTGATGGCAACTGGACAGGAGCCAGGTCTCATCGCTGCCCGGATCTGTTCCCAGCCCAGGGGGGAAGGGCAAAATTCAATATCCCACCTCCCGCTGATAGCTTAAAAACGACTTGTCCCCCATGAATGTTCCCTAACGCTCCAGCAGCAGGCTTCCAGCCACCAGGCAAAACCAAGCAGCTAAAAATGAAAAGAAGAGATGATCTAACTAATCTAGCTATTCCTAATGTGCTCTGCACATCAGCAAAGCGTCTGGCTCCGGGATGCTGCCTGAGTAAAGACCCAAATGACTCCTCTTGTGGCTTCTCCTTGCAGAGAAGCTGGAAGAAGGTCACGGGGTGTTTGGGGAGGACACGTGAATATAGGGTATGGATCAATCGTTTCCGATTTGCTCTCTGACTGGAGTCTCTGACTCAGTGGTCATTAAGACAACATGCAAAACTGCACGCTGGTCTCATTTCCACCTCGGTTCTCGTATTATTCCCCTCTCTGCAGCACCCAAATTGATTTCTTAATGAGTAGCTGCTTATTTCACCATTGCCAGGAGAGCAAATCATTATTTGTCCTCTTAATTTATGGTCTCAGCAGAGCAGCAATGGACTGAGCAGGCCAAAGGGATTCAGTTTGCTACGGCTGGATGAGGGACTGAGTTTGCTACGGCTGGATGAGGGACCGCGTTTGCTAAGGCTGGATGAGGGACCTCGTCAGGTTAGGGCACACCGACGCACTGCCAAGACCCTGGAGGAGAAGCACGCCCTGCAAGCACTGCCCTGTGCCAAGGAGGTACAGATGGCATCAATTCAGTCCCTTGCACCAGTGCCACATTTTACCTAGCAGGGGAATAAAAGGTGCCAAAGTCTGGAGAAGACTAAAACCAGCGCTGCCCCCTCCGTTCTGTGTGATCTGAACACATATGTCACTGGATGGATGGACTGTCCTTGAGTGTCCTGCCTGGATGTGGGCTCTGCCCTCCTCGTTACAGGCACGCGGGCCTCTTCCTAAGTGGGATCTTCTAAAATAACCCAGTGCTGCTACAGAGAGAACGCCACGGACAGGGAGATGAGCCACCTCCCCGAGAGGCCTCTCCAAAGAGGGACTGCGGCATCTCCTGTTAGGAGACAGCACCAGGGGCTGGTGCCAGGATCGCCCCATGATGCACCTGCAACGCGTGGGATCGTACGGATCGGTGTACGCACAGGCATCGCAATAACGCGGGCCCACCACGCCGCAGTAAAACAACGTCCGAGCTGAAGCAGAGCTGCTGACAGCAGGCTGCTGGGAGCTCAGCTCGCCTGCCCTGCCTCAGAGCCCACCTTGCACAGAGGATTCACCACGCACATCCACCCACGCTTTGAGCAAGCCACCTTTAATCCCTCTGCTAGGTATGTCCTTAATGGGGGGATTTCACAGAGTCCCCTCTCTAATCCTCACCGGAAAAATGCTCTCAAACCTGCGGACGAGTCCAATAGCAGAGCAGAAGTACAAAGGTGGAGAGATTTTTGGTTTAAGCCACAGGAGTCACCGACAGAGCTGGGAACGGGGCATGCTCCCCACCACATCCTCCAGTCTCCCGCCACAAGGTAATGGCGTCAATCCCCTAAAGAAACATCTCCCATTTTAAGGAACAGCCGAGGTTAAAGGAAAGGACAGACAACCTTTGAAAGAGCTGTTCAGCAAAACGTTTCTCTTGATGTCTGAATTTCAATAGCGCTGTGGCAGCTCCAGTGTTTCGCTGCACGCTCTGCCCCACCCCACCTTCAGCTGCCTGTTGGGGTCCTTCCCCCGCACAGCCTCCTCAGAGAAACCGTATTTTATCGCTTTTGCTGTCTCAGGGTATTTCCAACGCAAATAGCAGCTCTTTGGGAAAAATCCTGTTGGACAGTTAGAGGCTCGCCCTCTCTTCAGCAGGTTCCTAAACCTAAGGGCAACTGCTAAAACGCAGCCCCCCTGCCAGACCTCTTCGGAAGGGAGAGAGGGAGAGGAAGAAATCAGGTTTTTATTGTTTGCTTTAGGTCTTTTATTGCAGCCAGCGATGCCTGTGCTCAATAGCTCCTACACCGGGTGCGGGGAGGGGTCTCTTTCTGACTGCACAGCTGCATTTGACTTATGCTTTGTTCTTGTTCTTCTCCGATTTTCTGTGCAATCTGGAAGGTTTTCCCCGCCGAGATCCTCTTTATTTTTTTTGTTCTCAGTAATTCTCGCCTCACAATCCTGTCTGCCTGCCTGTGACATGCCCATTTAGTTAACCGAATTACTTATCGCATCCTGCTCACCTGCCCCCACCCTTCGTTGCATGACCAGAGAGAAGAAACCTTGTGTTTGCTGTGGAGAGGGAAGCTTTTAGAGCCACCGTTCCCCAAATTTATACTAATGTTTCTGTCCTGTTTTCAGTTCCAAAGCGAGGTGTGTGACCGAAGAGCAGGATTCAAACCCTGACACAAGTATAGAGTTTTAAGGCAGAGATTTGGTGGGTGAGTCCGAGTTCAAAGCACTACAGGAACACAAATCGTGAACAGGGCTGAGGTTTAGGAATAAAGTCTTTTAGCCACGTAAGGCAGCAGCTGGAATGCGCTGGGGAGGCTGAGCTCGGTCCTCATTAACTGCCTTTGCCTTGGTGCTCCTGGAGGGGGCTCAGCCCAGGGCATCTCTAGGAAGCCCGTGTGTTGTTCCCCAGCCTGCAGCTCCTCTCGCTCACCGCAGCTTCTCTTGGCAGCAGGGATGTTCACTCGCTTGTCAGAGAAAGGAGCCTCTCCGCACTTGGATGCGGAGAGGATAATCACTTCAAATACTTTGCATCCAGCCAGTCTGTGGTCCCCCTTCATCTAAAAAACCAAACCAAAAAATGCCTTGCAAGAAATCACAAAGTACCAGATCAGCAGAATCATTTGTTTCTGTGGCTCACGGGCACGACAGCACTCAGCCACGAGGGCAGGGAAGGGCTTTGGGGATGCGATGTTCCCGCTGACAGCAGCGGGATACCTTCAGGCTGCAGAGACCGAGGGATGTATTTTTGCACTGCGCCCTGTGGCCGGGCTCAATGCACAGCCACAATGAGCAAGCCCCCCAAAAAGAGGTCGCCTTCTGCTGAAAGGCCCGTTGCCAGCCACAGCAGGAGGGAAGGGTTTCCCAGCTGCTGCGGTGGGAACTTGGCAATTCTCGCTGCAATCTTCCCAAAAGTCCTTTCTCTCCGCAAGGTCTGGTTTCCTGGATGGGTTCGCACAGGGCAGCTGGTGCGAGGCAGAAAGGGGTACGTGAGAGCATGTGAGCACGAGAGAGATGTGGCTCAGCTCTGGCGCTCAGCCCACCGCCATGCTGAGTCAGCGGGGAGGCCGCGCTGGCCGCATCAGGGCCAGGGCTCTCCCTTCTGTTGGATCCCCAGCCAGAGCGCTCGAAACCCTACAAAGCAGCGCCGTCGGGGATAATTTGAGGGAGGGGGCTGGCCAGGGCGGAGCGGGGGGAGCTGTGTTTCAGACAGACAGAGCCCAGTATTTCAAAAGGCAGAACTAGAGCGCAGAGAGGGCATGAGAACCCATCTCCTCCTCCACCGCTGTCTTTGTTTCCTTTTATCCTCCCTCAGCAGCTTGAATAGCTGCTGACTGTATGTCAGTGCTGATTGGGGAAGAAGTGTGGGTTAATGAGCGTCAAACCTCATCTCTCTCCCTTTGCGTCTCTCCCCAAAGCCTAACCCTTCCTCCGCGCCAGGGACTGGGTGTAACTCCCTCCAGAGCCCGTGGAAACTGCTGCTTCACTGTGAACGGGCGCAGAGAGGGTGCTTTGACGTTGCCTCCCCAGGATTTGGGCACAAGCCCCCAGGATGCTGATTGTTAGACACTGAACTGCAAAACTGCTTTGGGAACGAAGTTTGGGAGGGCTGATTCCCAGCCCTCTGTTCTAAACACCAGGCAGGTTTTCAAGCCCTCTTAGCCGCAGCTTCGCTTTCATTCTGTGCTGCATAATGTCACCTTGGGGAAAAAGCATAGATGCTGCTAGCGTCCAGATGGGACTGAAGGAGGCCACAGCCACAAAGGGAAGGTGGAGTAGCGCAGCTCCAGCCACGGGAGCTGGCTCGGGGCTGCTTTCCCTTCTGCCTCCTCCAGCTCCCAAGAGATTACCCAGCAGGGCTTAGCCCAGGAATGAAAAGCAGCTGCCTCACGGCCTCTCTGCAGATAAAGGGCAGCAAAGGAATCCTGGCTGAACATGCTCCTGTTGGATCGGCGTGGGGAACAGCAACAAGCGTCCAAGGTCAGGCACAGAGACAGGGGATCAAGGGCATTTAAAGACACAACACAGCTGAGAGAGATTATTTTTTTTTCTTTTGGAAACCAGTCTCCATCTACAGAGTATCTTGGCTGCCGAACACTATGCTGCTGGGCGTCTACAACACAATCTGTGCATTCGCCTTCCTGGGACAACTGTTAGTTCTGCTCCTAAGCTTCAGCAGCAATTTCTTTTGAGACACACAGACCCGTTGCTGGAAGTCTGTACAGCAATTAAAGTTAAAAAACCCAGCAGAGCCAGACTGCAGCTAAGTAATTCTTTATGCATTCCAGAAAATATGTCCAGTAATAATGAGAACCAGAGAAGCGGAGACACATGCACATTTCAAAATGCTCCACGCCTCCAACACATTCTGCCTCTGCATCTTCATTATCATCTACAGGACCCATAGTATTTCCAGGCACAGATGCCTGCTCAGCTTTGCTAGAACAAGTCCCTAAGATCTGCTGCTATCTTCGACCCGCCCTTGCCAGAGCTCCAAAAGCACAGCCAGCAGCCCCTCTGACAAGGCCAGTTCAAATTGCCCGTTTAGCAGAGGTCAGTGGGATGACAGAATAGATAAGAGTGGGTGAATTTCTTTTCTTGATATATGTGACAAGCGGGTAAACTCTATACTGCTCAAATTAGAAGCCGGCAAGTTGCATCACCTGTACTCACATGTGACGATACTATCAGGAGGGAGTCAGAGAAACGCGAGTACGTGTCCACCGAAGCCTCAGCTAGGACCTAACTAAAGTCACTTCCTTCAGGATCAAGTGTGATTTACAACTGTCCTCTTCAGAGAGCAAGTGCCAATGCATTAATACGTACGGTACAGTGGATACAAAAGAGTCCACGGAGAATTTATCCATGAAAACCAAAACATGATGTTACAAAGAAATCTAATATGGAGGAATGAGACCAGAATCCCTGCTTTTAACTAAAATCAACTGCCGGAACGTGATGTAAGAGGTGATGTGCTTTTAATCTCTTTTGTATCCAGAGTAATCGAAATGCTGCCGAAAGCTACTCAATATCCCCATGTGATCAACGTACAAGCAAAAAGACACTTTTATCTCAGGAGTTAAGTGGAAATAAGGAATTTTGGGTGGAAACGTCATCTCTGGCTTAACAATAGTTTTGCCACTACACCAGTATAATTACACAGTGACGTCTAAGCAGACTGAGATGGTGACACTATCTCAACATTTGCCACGGGAGCTGGAGATCCTCTAAAGAAGTCAGATAGCTGCTGGGTGTACCTGCCGTAGGTCCAAGAAGGATTCATCCATTAATTCCAATCAAGCGCTAGTCCCAAACGATCTGCTTGTCAACCCCTCCCTGGCAGTTCTGGATGTTTTACAGTAACTTTGTGGATCACCGGAAAAGTTACAGGCAATAGGGACGCTTTCTGGTTTAACCTGCATCAGCACACGCTCCGCCAACTTCAAAGGATCCGTGCCACATTCACACTGCTGTCACTTCTGACTCGTCGCCTCTACCTTTTCCGCCTCTCGGATCCGTGTTTGACTGTTCAGTCATTTTATCTAGACACTCCAAGAGGAAGATTAGCAAAAGGAAAACAAGCCCCTAAGAGTGTTATTTATTTCTCTTGCATTGTCGAGCCCCCACGTTTGGAGGGAGCTGATCAGACAGCCTTCCTACAGATCCGCTGTGCTTTCAAACAGCCACCAAGAGTTTATTGCAGAAAAAACTCGCAACAACACGTCAGGTCCTTAAAGTTACAAGACTGAGACTTAGAACTAGGACATAAATTAAATACCAGACTAAGCTCCTATTTCCATGCCAAAATCCACTGCCACGTCCATGCAGCATTATTTCACTCTTGGAAAATCTGAGGGGGGTCATAAGCTAAGTCATCAGGGATTTTCAATCAGCTATTTATCCATTTAGAAATGCAAACAGGATCCCTTTTACCGAATGCCAAAGTCACAACAGCCAAACAAAATCCCTGATTTCTAACTTCTGGAAAAGTTTGTGAACACAACCCGGCTCCAGTCCTCCCACCCAGCCTCCCAGTTTGGATTTCATACAACATGTAGATCAGGAGAGGCTTCCCTTATGTGCGAGTTTATTTAAAGAAGTTGCAGAGACTTGCAATTACCTGCTTTCTAACCCATAAAATAAAAAGCAAGTCTAAACTTTAAAGCTTGCGATGTGGAAAAAAAATGGAATTTAAAACCTTCATTTCTTTCGGAATTACCTTAAAAATAGCTCAGCGGCCACGAATAATAAAAGCAATTCAAGAATAATAAACTGCCAGTCTCACCCCATCTCTGCCTGGGTGTCAGCTTCTTTCTCTCCCGTCCTTTCTTCAGCTGCCTGAGATTCTCTCCACGTTTTGATTTATTTCTCCCTTCCTCTTTCTTTCTGCCTTTCTCCGGATCCGGATGCTCTTTAAATTTCCTCCGGAATTTCACTTTGAAATCTTGCTAGTTTTGCTGTTGGCTCGAAACGCCCCGTAATCCGGCGGCGTGCGGGGCAGCGGGGGCAGGGCCGCCCCGACCCCCCCGGGCTGCGGGCGCCCACGCCCAGCTCCGGCCCGCAGCGCTCGGCGGGGAACCGGGGCCCTCGCCGGCCGCCGCAGTCCCCCCTCTCCGGCTCCCAGGATCCCTCCTTCCCTTCAGCATGGGAGGGGAGCGGCAGGATTAGGTGGTGCTTTTGCAAGCCCTTTCAGACAAAGCCGTCTGCTGCTCCGGCGGCCCCGCAAGTTGTTCCCCAAGTGCGGCCACCTTCGGGATCGCGATTTCTTTGTTCTCTCTTTTTTTTTAATTTTCCTTGTTGTTGTCGTTGCTTTCCTCTTCTCTATCCGCTTCCTCCCTCTGCCAACTGCCCCGTCTCGGTCACATTTCTCCGCTTCTTCTCCCGACTTTATTCCCGGGGCCGGGGCCGGCTCGGCGGCACCACCTGCCGGGCTCCGCCGGCCCTGCGCCCGGGGAGGGCGGCGGGCTGGGTCCCGGGGCCGCGCTGGGGCTCCGACGGCTGCCGGCTACCTAGGAAAACAAAAAATCAGGGTGGTTTTTTTCTTTTATCTTAGTCTAGACATCTATCAGAAATAGATAAAATAGATAGCGAGGAAACAGAAAGCGAGGTGAGGCGAGGCGAGGCGAGGCGAGGCGGATCGCCTCGCCTCGCCTCGCCTCGCCTCACCTCGGGAACCCTCTGCCCAGGTCTACACACCTCCGGGGATGCCAAACAACCGGAGAAGGCTCATGGGAGAGCCGTGAGAGAGAATAAAAAGCGTTCTGTATCGAAAGAATTAAAGCGCTTCGTCTGTTCATCAAAGCGATTTGATCGTAACCATCACGAGTCTTAGGAGGAGCAGCTGGGGGGGCTCAGCCTGGAGAAGAGGAGGCTGAGGGGAGCCCTCATCGCTCTCTGCAACGGCCTGAAAGGAGGCTGGAGCCGGGGGGGTCGGTCTCTGCTCCCCAGGAACAAGCGATGGGACGAGAGGGAACGGCCTCAGGCTGCGCCAGGGCAGGGTTGGGTTGGGTATCGGGAAAAACTCCTTCACCAAAAGGGAGGTCAAGCATTGGCCCAGGCTGCCCAGGGAAGGGGTTGAGTCTCCATCCCGGAGGTATTTAAAGAGCGGATAGATGCGGTGCTCGAAGACATGGTATAGATGGACTTGGCAGTCATAGGTTAACGGTTGGACTCGGTGATCTTAAGGGTCTTTTCCAACCTTGACGATTCTATGATTCTATGAAAAAAAAACTTCCTGGTAAAAAGAAATTTTATACAAGAGCGCTTTTCGGTTTCGGCAGCGCAGGTGTAACGAGCGCCAAGGGCTGGGAGCAGACGCGGAACAGGTCAGGCCAGGAATAAGACGCATTTTTAATCGTGAGGATGGAGAGGCACCGGCAGCCTGGCCTCGTGAAGCCAGCAGAAGGCCAGCGCGGGAGCGGCTCTTTTCACGCCTGCTCCTTTCATATCCAACAGGTCTGCAGGAGAGATTTTGCAAACGGCAGCTGCTCGTGTTCTGGTCTGCAGGCAAAGCCCAACGCGCATCCACCCTGGTGTTTCCAGGCGAAAGAAGGACAAGAGTGGGGGCCTGCTCGTGAACACTACCCATTCTAATGCGTTTGTGAAAAAAATCAGAATTGACCAGTATCAGCTGTACTGGGCAGGCTGTGGTTATTCTGGGCTTTAAGTCAGTAATTTGGAAGCTGTAGACAAGTTTTACACGGGTTTTAGAGAGGAAAACGGCTTCTCATACAAACCTAGTAAAGAACCTGAAGCTTGGCTTTGGCAAGAAACTATGTCCGCCTTGCCTCCCAGACCCCCCTACCAGCAAGCTCAGATCCCGCCCGAACACCAACGCTCCGCGCTCAGTTCCCACAAGCGCCTCAGTTTTGCCTTAAAATACGCCACCACTCTACCGCGAAGCCTCCCGCGAGAAGCCTCGGCGGTGCGGAGTTGTGTCGCTGCTGGGTGATCCCCGCCCCCCTCCTGCTCCGCACTTCGCAGGACGCTTTAATAGGAAATCTTCCCAGCAGAGATTTTGTTAATCCCAGACAGTTCTGCACATTAATTTCTCTGTGGGTTAATAACTTCAGAACTCGCACCAAAATAGTAAGCTCTGTACTGGTAATTTTATAATAAAAGGTGGAAGTAGCATTCGTAATTTGGCAATATTGGTAGCAGAGTTCAATACTAGCAGCGGAAACACCAGCAACACCGCCACTTCGCACACTCCACTTTCGGCGTTTCACCTCCCCTCTTTCTTGTCACCTCTTTCTAGAGGGGAGGTTTACTGCGACAGCTGTATTTCCTCGCCTCCAGCGTCCCCGCGACTATCGCCCCTGCGTTTGGGGCCGGTAATTGTACGCGTAACATCAGACAGATGTTATTCTGAGCACGCTAAGGTAACGCTCCCTTTGCAACAACGGCAGCACAAAAGATTTTTGGCACCGAGAGCGCTGAAGGATGTCGGGAGCAGCAGGGAAGGGCTGGGTTTGCACAGCGCAGTGGCCATCGCAGGGTGCCGGTCGGAGCCGCGCTGGATAGCCGTTCTGCGCCGGCGGCTGGCCAAGACGCTCAAGGACTACCTTGGCTCCGTCCTCTTGCCCCACATTCCCTGTCCTTCCTACGTGCAGCGCGGCAGCCAATGACAAAAGGACTAAAACTGCACCGAAGACGCTACGGAAAGTAGGGCACGGTATCTTTCATATCGACCTGTTAACTGTAACTTATCTACGACTTCTCTTAGAAGCTAATTATTTTACACATTTAAATTAGGGTAATTAGATCAGCAGGAATTGAACTAAAGCCAAATGCTGGTAGCCTTGTGAGGATTTTCTGAAATGGGGTTTTGTATTCCATCTGCGCTTCCTTCCACTAAGGGAAGAGAGAAGTGTCCCCAAAGACAAGAACGGCAATGTGATGCCTTCCTATGTTACCAGTTACACACCACCACCCCGTCTGCCGCAGTAATTTCCATACAGCCCTTTGCATAAAGGGAGTAGGAGCACAGGTCAAGGAACCCCGCGAGGAAGCAGACTCCCTTCCAAACTGTGAGACAAGAGATGCACCTCAGATCTCGTTTCTGCGTCGCACCGATACCATCACTGAAATGCAGCCAGGCAGGTCTCGGCGTAACGGTTTGTCAGCAGCTATCCAGTCTTCTGATTTTCAGACGTCCGTTTTACATAGTTCTCTCGTCCACACTTTGTGCCTACGGCTCCACCTCGCTCGAAAGGCCGACGCTGTTCCCACCTCTGCATCCTCCCACGGCAAGGCCCAATGCTGCTGTGTCGGGAAGCAGCAGCGTAACAGACAGACACGAATCCGTGAATTTGCTTCTTCCCTCACCTTCCTTCTACGGTATTTGCACATAATACACAAGAACCTGTTGTTATGAAGCACAACAGAAGAATAATTTGATCCAGGGAGAAAGAAGGCATTTAAAAAAAAAAATAAGAGGCACTGACTCTGCTGCAATATAAAGAAGCTTAACCTATTTACGTTTTAAGGGAGAAAAAACACCGAATAGCCGCTTATCTGGCCTTTCTTCCCATCCAGGTATCATCTATGTTGTCCACATTGTCTTCACTTCCAAGCATTCCTGTTTAACTTGAAAGCAGGCGTCTCGCTACAGCTGGTACAGCCTTCCGCATAGGAGAATCCACTTCCAAGCAGGTTCCTCCTTCCATAATTATGTGAAAACTGGGAAAAAACGCGCCGTGTCTAGAAGAGAAGCGGCCTTGTACCTCATGCGCGTCTGGCAAGAGACAGCGAGGCAGCACAGCCTTTTTGTTCAGGGATTGCTGTGATCAAGAACCCATGTTATTTTCCAAACAAGAAACCATAAAAGAACATTCATTTGAAAATGAAGAAAGTGTCTCAGAAAAAACACTCAACTTTCAATGGCCTTTAACAAAAGGAGCTACAACGTCTGAATTTTGACCACACCTGAGAAATAAATTCCGAACAACGATGCAGAACGTAAGTTGATTCGTGACATTTTTGGACAGAGGAAGATGTATCATAAAGGTCACTAAAAACACATTAGAAAAATAAATGCATGGAAGGTGTTTTGAAAGCTTAAATAAAGGGAAAGGAGAGGAAAAGAGAGAAAGATAAAATACAGGAAGATGACTCAGGAACTTCTAACAAAGCGCCAGACCTGACACCAATACTCGCTGTGGTCAGTGACAAGTCATTTAACCTCCCATGTAAAATGAGGATAGTAGCAACCTCTTGAGGCATGGGGAGACTTAATTAGTTGCTATTCGTAGATTAAACAGAAAGTTTGAAGGTGAAAGCACTAAATGCTAAGTATTATTAGCTTCTGAAGTATTAATTTCTGTAAGTGAGCAACCCCAACATTACAAAAAAAGTGGATCAGTGTCAATTTTTGAAAGAAATTTATTCTTACGGTTCTACCATGTCAAAAAGGTACCCACACAGGGAATTGTGCTTTTAAAAGCGGTAACTGGTAACACATCTATGTAATACACAACGCAGCTTGTCATCTTCACTTCAGAGTTTCTGACTCCTACCCAAATTTACATTCCCCATTCCGTAACAGGAAACATCGTGTCAGCTTAACCAAACAGTGAAACTTGCGCTGCTCCGCGTTCCCGCTGTGCTCCTTACGAAAAGCTCGCAAGCATCGATTCATTAACACGAGACACGTTCGCTTGTGCGGCTGAGCTCTTCCTTACGCTGCCTGATCCCTCCGTAGCCGGCGCTGGACTTCCCAAGCCAGCCGTACCAGTGGGGTTGGGGCTGCTTTCTCGGCTCTTCCAAGGCAGAGATAAATGACCCTTGTAGAAGTTCCAAACCAACAAGAAAAAGAAAAGAAGAGCAAACCCAGGCCCCAAGAGTTTTAAAACAAGCTTCTCTCTTGGGCTGTCTGCAGATTTCTGGTTTGCTGCCTCGTTCAGTACAGAAGGGGGTACTGAAGAGCGAAACCCCTCAGCTCCTGCTTCGTTATGCTTCGTTGCTGCGGCAGTAACATTTGCTTCCTCTGCCTTTTCTTGGGCATAAAGGGCATAGCGGGCCACAGAGGTAAGGAATTCCTTCCCTTTGGATTTCTCTACCGAGAGACAGTCATAGAATCCAGCCGCATCCCCTGTCACATTAAATATTGCTATTCCTCCATCATAGAGGAGGTATTTAGAGTCCTCGGCCTGAAGTCTGCTCCCATTAAACTTCCACACTACGCTTGCCAGATTCGACAGAGGAACACATTTAAGGTGAACATTGTTTCCAAGGGTAAAGAGACATTTTCTCACACTATTTTCTGAAATTACGAAGATAATTTTTTTTAAGTAAGAACACTGGGAATTTAATTTCACTTACATAACCGAATACATATTCAAATAAATACAAAATGTAATTCACCAGTCTGACAATGGGTAACGAACAGGTCAGGGGTAAAGACAAAGAAATCCCATTACTAACAAACAGGTCTGACTATCAGCGACATCTTGCTGGCCTTATTCTCAGAATGAATACGGGACTAGAAGTTTAAGACTTCCAGATTTTAATGGGATTTTGCCTCACCTGTATACATAGCCCTGCATAAATAAATTCACCTTTGTATGCCTCAACTTCTCTATTGGTTAATGACATCTCTCCACAGAAACGCTTTGATGTTTAGATTTGCCTGCACAATGCTTGTATCAGCTACGTAGAAGTTCCCCAGCTGTCCCACTGATGGCCTTGTTATCACTTGTCGTGCAGTCTAAAATATACCAGACTAAAGACAGCTCTGACTTTAAAGAGACGCAAGTGGAGGTAAGAGAGACATCCTGTGTCACGAAGAAAGCAATGTATCTTGCAACTCATTACAAAGTCACTGCATAATACTACCAGATCACACACACCTGCAGTTCTACATGAAAAGTAATCCATTTCCCAATCCCACTAAAAATATTGATTTTAAATGGCCGATAACGAATAGCCTTCTTTTTAAGTGTACTCTTGAATAGTATGTCGTGTATCTGCACAGCAGCATCCCGAAGCAGTGACAGATTTAACAGGACAGCTGATGTATTGTGTGATTTCTGCAAAGTGGGTGTGGGAGGGACGCCAGTAACTTCAAACGGGTCACATTTACGCTTCCCTTGAGAGTAAGAGTTTTGGTCTGAAGTACTCTGACATTTAGACTGAGAGGGTTAAGAGCATTAGGCGGTACCAGCTCAGTGTGGTTTTTTTTGGTCTTAGTTCAAAAGTAATAATCAACGTGATTTTAATTCTGTGGTTTTCTGTAATGCAAGAATTCCAGTGAGCACAAAGCATTTTGATTGCACGAAGTTAAAATATTCTTTCTTAAAAGAAAAGATCACATACCTACACTAAGGCAGCTGGAAGCATCTCCATATTTCACACTTTGAATTAAATTCCTGAAAAAAAAAAAAAAAAAGAAAACAAAAAAACCCCAAACCCGAACAGATGAAAACACAGACAAGAAGTGTTCCAGCTTGTGTCATTCCATCTCTAGGACTCATCCTAGTTTTGTGTTGCAGACGTGAAGAGCGCCCTGATACAGCGATCGCGCGCCGGGTGTGCAGCTGAAGCAACAGCTTTTTACTTACTTCGTGCGAGCGGTTTGATTTGCCAGCAGAACGCATTCATTAGCAGACTGAGACCATGCGCAGTACGGGTCCCTCGCCAGGATGCAATCCACGCAGTACTTGTAGCGGTGGCACTCAGAAACTGGAAGCTGCACCACCTGAGACCGGGAGCCTACGTAGAGCATTCCCTAGAAACGCAGGAAGGAGTTCTGTTACAGTAGTGAGATTTTATGCTGTTATTTTCGAATACGGATTGTAAGATTTTCTGGTATTTGTTACAAATCTCAGGAAACGAAAAATCTTGTAAGAATAGATGGTGATACGAATGAGAAAAAACCCTAGCTTTCCATAGCGTGTAAAACGACAAGAGTTCCTTCCCTAATTTGTTAATGAACATAAAGGCTTGTTTCAGTTCTATTTCGACACATACAAATTCTTCTTCTACAGAAAAAAGATGTTTCGTGCTTCTGTTATTAACGAATACACGATAGAAGCAGAATTATGAGACGCTTACGGGCCAGAAGAACCCCACGGAAGAGCAAGGCCCGAGGCAAGCTATTACAGCAGTCACTTTCCATATGCGGGGACAGAAGTTGTACCTTTTCAGAAGACAGCTGGAGAGACCGCACAGGCTCAGGAGACGGGAACAGCTGTAGCTCTTCCACAATGAACATTTCCCCCTCACAATTGAAAGCTTTATGCAAATATCCGTCATCTACATAAAATGAAATGTATTTCTAAAGATAAGCTTGTTTAAACATAGCATAACATTTTAGCCTGATAATTCATGTTGAAATTAGATCGAGATTTAGAAGACATTCCTGGGCACAGGGAATTTTTGAAATTCTTCAAAGCAATTCTTGTTTTTTCTTTCAATAAGAGAGAAGCAATGATTTTTTTCAGGGGAAGAAAAGACCTCAAACAATCCCCGAATTTGCAAATATTATCATGTCAAGTCTCCTTTGATATGGAAAGTCTCTAAAGAGAGCCTTTTAATGTCCACCGAGCCAAACACATTTAATCTAACTGGGATGAAAATATTAAACTAGCAAGACGGCTTCTGAATGCAAAACTTCAAACAGAGCTGATGAATACTTTTACTTTTTTGAAGTCTCAGAAAAAAATTCTGCAACAAAATACATAAAAATGTATAGTATCTTTTCCTAAAAGACAAGCACTTACCTGTTCCTAGAAACATAACATCGTACGTTTGTTTATCTAGGCCGGTGACTCTGTCTACTACAATCCTGGTGTAGTTGGAACCTCTCCTCAGTAGCACCGGTCTATTACCAATCGGATTTACAGACTTATCCATTAGAGGGTGATCTCTAACAAACTGCAAAACTTTGTCAGGCAAGTCAGAAGAAGTATTATACCCAATACTCCGGGCAAAATTATCAATGCACTAGAAACAAAACATAACGAACGTGATTACAATGGCTTTTACGCTTCACCAAGGTCTATAGAAAAGGTGTATTTCCTTCTAAACATTCAGTTATTTCTACTTATCTTCAAAGATAAAAATCATTCTTTTCCTCACACTTTATGAACTAGCTAATAACCCCACGTCTCTCGTGGAGCGGAGCTGTAAGCAAGGCAGCTTTTCTAGGAACCTTCGTATGATGGAATGAGAAAGCAGGGATCTGATTATAAATGCTGCATTTATATCAGTAAAACATGAGCTAATGATTTGCTACCAAAAAAGAAAACTCAGAGGCTGTTCTTTAATTAGAACAAGTAAATTCATATTTACAGCACCAGGACGTGGAACTGGCACTTCTCCCCTATATACCATCCACTTAACAGCGGAATGCTCTACAGTTACTGGTCCTTTGTAGCTTCCTTCGGAGAAGACTTCCTGAATCTTTTTCATACTGTAGGCACAGACAGCTGATATGTCTAATCTTCCCCTTAGAAGAAAAAAAAGGACAAAACAACACACAAAATAAAAGCAAGTTTTATTGCCTTTTCTATAGAAAGAAATACTGTAAAATCACCCAATATCCACAGTGCACGCTGCTGTATCTTTTTCAGGATTAGTCATAAGAGACCTAACACTAAAAATACTTCTCTGTTGCAGTTTTCATGATTCACTAAGAAGAGAATAAAACAAAGATGTTCATAAAAGATGCTATTAAGTATGTATTTGTTAAAAATCAAGTAACCGCCCTCAAATAAACTGAAACAACTCGGAGAATGAGGACCTTCTGACAACCTTTCTTGTAAGCAGACAGGTGAGCCCGTGTTAAGGTAACCAACGCTTTGACAGGATCCTCCTCCCTTTGGCTCCACACTTCTGACACAGACCATTAATTCGTCTCCTAATCCCTCTAACTCATCTTGGCGAAAAACACAATACTTTTCCTCTTTGCCTCCACTTAGAATGCTTTTCAAAATGACTGAAAACATAGGCAGACTTCTAGGAGTGTCAGGATCAGACACTGATGTCATTTCAGTTCCACCAGTGAGTAACAAGCCTAAGTCTCTTTCCCACACCCAAAGGAATAAATGTTCTACAAATTCCTGTCTTCGGACACACTGGACCCAACCTGCCCTAACCAGGAAGAGAACTCACGTAAGCTCCCGCGGGTATAAACTGACGGTAAAGAGGTGGCAGCAGGTGACGCTGGACAGTGCTGACTGTGCTGCATGCCGGTAATTCTGATGCTTTTATGAAACGTGAGAATTACCTACTCACGGCTACTTTGTCATTGGTATTTGTTGACATGTAAAGTTTTGATAGACTTTCTCTTGTTTTTCTTCAAAAACAAGAGCATTAAGAAAAAGCTAGTTGACCCTAAACCTGTACGATATTTGTTTGGAGTTCTGTTTTCATTTTCACAGAATATTACATTAGACGAGCAGGCCATGACAGAACAGGAGAGTAATTCTGCACCTTGAAATGTCAGCTACTTCCTTTAGTGCTACAAAGACCAGAAGAATCCAGGGCTTTATGTATGTAATTATATAATTTTATATGTAATTAGTTTTAATTGCCCCACCATCCGACTAGAGAAAACATAACTCTGAAAACTTGGCTTAGGAGAAGCTTTTGGGTTGTCTTTAATTGAAGACTTTGGCCCAGGAACCAAAAACGTTTTGTTTCGGATGGTAACGTTCGCTCAGTTGGATCAAGCTGCAGGAAAACCAAACGTGGTGCATTAAAACACGCAGTGTAAGCAGCCGGTAGCTGCGTGTTCGGAGTTAAAGCCAAGAGGCTGTACTTGGGCTGGTAATACTGAAGTGAGAACCCTTACCCAGTTCATTACAAACTTTAGTAGCATACGTAGCCCTCTCTCTCACCATTGCTGGGAAAAAATTCCATAAAATATGCTGTCCTGCCACTTTCTTCTCCTAAGTAAAAAGATGTCGTGGACAATATTGAAATGGAAGCTTAATTCTGGAATGGAACAGGAAAGGCGGGATTTTAAAAATGACGTCCATCTTCTCTGCAATATGCGTTTTCCACCAAGATCACCCTAAATGGAGGAATAACATCAACACTGTAGAATGCGTAAAGAAATAGACGTAATTTTCACCTAATAGTGTTGCTGTGGGGAAGAATATAGCTGGTCTTTCCATACAAATCTCAGTTCAAAGGCAAAGAAAAAAGGTTTAAACGTCAAAAGCAACCTGAACAGCCGGTTCTGTTCTAGCAGGAGAAAGAGGAAGCCAGCTCAGAAATAAGATGTAGATGACAGGATTTGGTTTGGTTAGCCAGTGTAGATACCACTGTTAATCACTGACTATGAAACTTCATCTGAAATATACCGAACAAAATCTATACGCTACAACACTAACTCTGCAGATACGGGCAATTCTGGACACCAGAAGCTTGTCATAGAATTCAAATTCGACAGCTGTTTCAGTGAAGAACACATAAATTTTATCATCGTCTCCATTTGGATTAGATTCACTTTCATGCACTACTTCCATGTTGACAAAGCTTGGTTCTGAAACACATAAATACACAAAACATTTTAAGTTTATTCCAAGAGAAACATAAATGCCATATGTTATTTTAAAATTAAGGCTAATTGAACTTTTTTGTGGACTAGTGGACAAGGAGAGGGCTGAAAAGTATTTATGAGTCTATCAAACTTTAAAGAGAAGGCACCGTGCTTTCCTAAATGGAAAGGGGCTGTGGCTCATCGCATCACTGTAGTCCGTAGTCATGAATTTCTTTTGAATTCTGTCCTTCGTTTAAAAGCTCACACTACAAAACCAATACATAACATCCTACTACATTCTAGAGAGAATTCATACACCAAATTAAAGTTCAAGAAACTGGAATATATAAAAAACCTTCTTACCATTTAGCCACGATGTTTTAAACTCCGATCTTACAGGATTTCTCATACTGCGAAGTATTATAGGTTCCGTTCCCAAGAAATTATTTGAAGTAGCCGAATAAAATTCCCCATCTGTAAAGATTTGGAAGAAACAAAAAAGTATAAAGTACTTATTTTTAAAATGCAAAGACGTATCATAAGGAACAAATGGGGGTTGACATGCAAAAATAGAATTAGGATAACAGTATCCAGTAACTTGGTTTAGGTGAGGAAAACCGTCTCAGGTTGCACGTCAGTCCAGACGTACCTACAAAAACAGACGCATACTTCAGAGTTGGTTCAAACGGACACTTGCCTCTGCTCTCTTCAGCTCTTCCTTGCAAGCTTATGTTCATCCCCTGGATAACCTATGGCAAACAATCATTTAAATAGGATGAACAAAAAAAATATTTGAGAAGTACTTTTCTGGTCTTTCATACTTTTATAAAAGAATTAGGAAAGTTTCTAATTTTCAACAGGAATATTTTGAGAAAGGTGGTCAAAGATCTGCCATACCACTCAAGTATCTTCAGTAAAACCTGTATTCAAACATAATTACCATATGATCACAAGTTGGGTGATAGGCGTTGGTTCCACAAACATATAAGTTAGAGTTATTTATCTTATGGAGGAAGAGGATGTAGTTCTGGCATCTTATCTAAAATAGAAAATAAAAATAGAATTTACATAGTGTAGTGGATGGCATCTGAAAATATCCTGGTGTCTTAGCAGCAAGCAAACAAACTCAACAGATTTAAATGAACTTGCTTTGACTTCGTTTATTAAAAAGAAGCTTGATAACGTAGCCATTTTCATTTTAGTTAGTAAGTTAGAGGGGGAAACAGAAGGTCCTACCTTGTCCTTTCCTCTACGAATACATTCCAGTTGTCTTTCCTGTGTAGCAAACCAGTATTCCTAAAAGCCAAAAATACTCCTAAGTAATAATTTCACAAAATAATTATGTGTAAAAAAATCCCTAAATAATCCTAACTTTGAACCTCTTGGGTAAATAAGCATTTTTCTATGTATCTCCGTAAAGTACAAGGCATAATAAATTACCTGAAGAGGGGTATTGCTTTGCTTAAAAGATTCTGTGATAACATTTCAAGCCTTCAAATAATAATAGTTTTATACATTTAAAATCAGAACATTATGTTCAAATTAAGAAAACCACAGGCAAAGGTTTTTTTTTAAAGAATTTAATTTAATTTACCCTGGCTATTTCTCTAGAAATGTTATTCAAGTCAAGAGCAAATACTGCATCTCTGCCTCCAACAAATAAGGTGTCAGTTTCTTCATTCACAAGGAGAGTGGAAACATTGTATAATCCTTCTCTCATAAAAGTGTTTATATTTCCAGCTGTAAAACACAGAAGTTATTTTAAAAATATTTATCACTAGAATCTCAGTGTTATGTAATAAAGATTCCAGACTGAAAACAAATTGTAACAGAACAACGTTAAAAGCTTATAAACATTTCCAGAACATTTTCTAAATAATATGGAAGTATTTGAATAAATGCATGGATATTCTTTTCCCAATTTAACACTGGCAAATAAACAACACTATTATTATTATTACCTATAAGCCAGAACCTCCAGCTACAACAATTGCTGTTCAGGCATTACTCACTGTCATTTGGGTAAGTGCATCCCCAACACTTGAGGTGAAACAGTCCATAGCACTCTTCCTATGCCTAATAAAAAACAAACTCCCAACGCTGTGCTATGTTTCTTTCTGCTTGTGAAATTACAATTTTTCACTTACTTTGGTATTTTACTGTTTTTCTGGGAATGCAGTTCCCAACAGATGCGTTTGTCTCTTGTATTAATTGCAAAACAAGATAAAGGACAACAGCAGAGCTACCCATTTTCAGAGATTCAAGCAGAAATAAGCTCTTCCCAGGTTTTATTCCTTGTCATTAAATAATTACAGGCAGCAATTTCTTCATGGTTCTTGAAAACGTCCTGCAGCAGCCCTCCAAAGTCAGTGTCTGTAGTCTTCAAATATTTCCTGAAACTTGTCAAAACCTCTTACATTTTCTGTTCAGATAACTACTTCCAGACGTCCTAAAATTAAAAGCAGTTTAAGTTCACTGTAATATTTGGTTAACTTCATTTTTATAAGAGCTGGACAACCATGCCCTTTTACAAGATTTTGTAGCTATTACCTGTATTTATACTCATTGGAAGCAGACACTACTCGGATGGCAATTCCAAGCTATTACCAGCAAACCAAGCTTTGCGCCAAGTCTGTGATTCGCATTTGCAAGCTGCGATGTTTCAGATTTTCTGCAGGGTATCTAAGTATTATTTCACAAACAGTAAGAACAAGTGGCACCATTTTGCAGCAGTCAGCTATTCTAAGTATTTAAGAAAAATCATAGCTAAAACTGCTTTATTTACAGTAATTCACCAGTTTTTATATAGATATTACAGAAAATAATACATATAAATATCAAATCAACCATATGTTATGAAAAAAGAATTTATATTTTATTAAGTTAATTAGAATCAGGTACTCTTATGCCTGGAATTTTGGCAGCCCACCTAAATGAATATACCCTCCAGCCAACGCTAGAAAAGTGAGCAAAATTAAAGCGAGGTAGTTGTCATCCGCAATTACAGAAACCACAAAGCCAGATTCCAAATCTGCTTTCATAAAGAAGGGCATCTCTGCTCTTTCTGCACTTTCATCTGTAGGCAAATGCCAACAGCTGAGGAAAGTTTGCATTGGCGTAAGCCAAATAAAATATTGTTGGGGTTAGAGTACTTCTAAATGAGTAAATCAGGCTGGAAACTTCGGAAAACTACTAAATGACTTCTGTTACCCCCTGTATCGTAACGCAGGGTGAGTCTGCATAGACACATGCTGCCCACGTGCCAAGACATTTCCTTGGCCAACAGCACCCATCTCCTAGGACGCATGGTATTTGAAAACGGACTTTTTCCACTCTCTTATTTTATACTTTCCTGTGACCAGCTTTGTTCACAGCACCTGGGACGGCTGGTCCTGGCAATAACGCACACCAGGAGTTTGCACCTCTCCTGTCCCACCACATCTTTGTTTCAGTGGACAAATCTTCATTCCCACCCTGGCTTCCCCCAGGACGTTTTGCTTTAACCCCTCCCCTGACGGGCACTTCTGGACTGCCCATGTGGTGCCCCGGAGCCGAGGCGGCCCAGGCCTGAGTGAGGGACGGGAGGTGCGCGACTGCTTGCGGCCCCGGGCTCCCCAAACTACGCCGCAGCCCGGCATCACTCCACGGAGCCTCCTCACCCCTCTGGGGACGCCCCGCACACCCGGCCGTGCCCCCGCACACCCCGCCGTGCGCCCGAGGCCGGACGCCAGCCCCGCTCCCCTCGGCCCACGCACCCCCAAAATGGCGGCGCCTCCCTCAGCCCTTCCCGCCGCCGGAGCCGCGAACGTTGGCGCCCCGCGCCGCAGCCACGCGGCGCCGCCCGCCGGGGCACGCGGGTCCCGCGGCGCCGATCGCGGCTGAGGCGGCGGCGGGGCCGCCCCGGTCCCGAGGGCTCGGCCCCCGCCTCCCCCCCGCCGGGGCCCGGGTGAGCGCCGGGACGGGGCCGCGCAGGCTGCCGGGGGCAGGACCGCTCGGTGCCGGCAGGGATGGGGGCTGCGCAACGGGGGTGCCGGCCCCCCGAGGCTGGGGCCGCATCGGGACGCGAACGTGCTCATCACCTCGCAGTAACGCCCGCTAACGCGTGCCTTCGCGCTGTCTCACCGTGGCGGGACCAGAGGACGGAAGCTACGGCCGATACTTGCATTTCTCTGTGTCAAATTACACCCTTAAACAGCTTATCTTTAGTATTTATGTTCGTTTTTGTGAGTTAGGGAAATGCGCGTAAATGTCGTGTTCATATGGAAGAGAACTGATCTGCATCCTTGTAGTAATTTGGATTTAATTGCCAGGATCGAACGGTAACATAAACCATGGATTTTTCTGCGCTCGGTGCACACCACGTGCAGAACCCCTCTGCTAACCTTCCGTCAACCGCCGTAAAGAACACGCAGTAACCGATAAGGCATCGCATAAAGCCAGACCTCACGGATTCCCTTTCCGTGTTTGTGTTGTCTGACCTCTTAATGATCGCTCATTTTAGATTGCTTTTCAAAAATCTTATTTCCCATCCGACGACAGTTCTGGTTTCTGAAATAGGTCTTGTAAACTGTTCGAAGATAGAACTTCTGTTAACCCCACGGATCGGAGTCTGTAATGAGCTTCTGCAAAGAGGCAGCGGTTTTAAAAATTTGATTGCTTTGTATTTGCTGCTTTACTGTTGCTTTATTACCTAGGGGCAGGATAACGACATACGACTTCCCCTTCAAAGCAAAGTCTTGCCTGGGAAATCATTTCCAAGGAAATTAGCACAACCTTCCGATGACACGAATTAGGCACAAAAAGCTGAAGAGAACACACTGTGTGCTAGCGCTTTCTTAAACAGCAGGAACTTTATTGCCCACAGATAACGCAAACATTTTCCACACTTGCTGCAATTCAGCAAGTTACCTACTTAACAAGGTTCACAAAAACTATTTATTTCAGAAGTACCCTATTGTTCTTTGAGCATATTCTCATTTAAGGTGTTTATTATTGCTCAAATCTACAGTCTGGTTGTGATTGGCCACTCAGTCATGAGATATGCGGAATTAAAGATGATACAGGACTTTCAGGAATTCATTTTTAATTAGAAAATATACCTGCTCGTAGGATAGAAAACAATCCAAAATAACAATATGAGAATTTCTGAGTCCAGACTTTCTTTGGGCACAATACATCAGGATTAACTCTAAAGCAGAACGGACTATCAATAGAAAAAAATACTGTACATTGATTTTGAGAAGTAACATCTCAGCACAGATCAAGTGCTCACGCTAAGGATGCTGTAGCGTCTTCTAAAAAACCCACAAAAAATAAATAGGAGAAATGCCATTGGTATTACACCAAAGAAAAGCTTTGAAGGCAAAAAAATGAAAACATCTCTTTTAGTCCACCACAATTACTCCGAACAGTGTGCTATTGACTGTAGTTCTCTTACTCTGTTAGGGCACCTCCCCCAAAATGGGGATCTCCTCATTTCTCTCCAACGAGAGCAAATGTCCTTTCTTCTAGAACCAGGTCCTTACGTATAACAAATTTTTGAAGGAAAAGGAGGAAAAAGGTGTAGGCAAGGCTCGAACTTGCCTCTGTAAAGCTTTTCCTAGCTGTCAGTGTAAAGGCAAGGCCGGGAGACCTGGCTGGCACCTTTCGCTAATGAACGCTCTCACTTTTCCTCTCGACAGAAGGCGGCTGCACAAGTGTTAAATTTCAGTTCGCTGCAATTTTCCCCCTCCTATCCTGTCTAAAAAAGGAATTTGAATTTAAAGGCAACAGTAAACCACACACATATGGAAAGAGAAAGTTTCGCTGTTTTAAAGCCAGTACACCAAGAAAATCAGAGAGACAACTCATTCCTGGGATATGTGAATACAGGGCAAAACTCTTGCATTCTGACTGGGGCACAACGGTTTTGGCGTTCGTGTGGAAAGAAACACGGTTGTGTATGGATTTAATGTGCTAGAAGCCACGTGAAAAAGTGACTAAGAAGTGATTTAGTGGGTATTCTCAACAGAGACATTTAGCAGCACGGAAACAGAGGGACCTTCCTTCCCTCGTACACTATAAAATCCTGCTTTACACTAATGTAACACCGCATAATCTCAATTCCACTTGTTAGTGCCAAAATGATGCATATCTCTTACAAATGGCCAAATTCACAAGCAAAACATTTAAACCAGAAATTGTTTAGTTCTACATTTATTGCAGATATTAAAAGATTAACAATGCTAACATGTTTACTTACACTAAAAAGAAATGTCAGTTATCCAATAACATAAACATCTAATTGTTACTAGCTTAGCACTACTGCCAATTTGCACGGAACAGAAACTAGCAAATTGCTCTACAAGATTAAACAACCAAGAAAACCAAGAAAACAACCAAAAGACAGCAGACACACCACTGAAGTTAGTTAAAATGGTCACTGAAGCTTGCAGTCTTCATGGAAGAGAGCCTGGAACTAAAATAACAGAAAAGAAGCTAGTAAACTTTAAACAAGGCAATGTATCTGCATAACAAATGTTTCACATGTACAAGTATTTAAAATTTTCAAATCAGAGCTGCCTGCAAAAGCAGGTCAAAATAAAAGGAAATTCCTTTTGCAAAAGGAGCGTAAGGTCATCTCTTGGTAAAACAAGATAAAAGTGGCAAACGGTAACCCACTTGAGAGCAACACTGGAATCTCAGCACCAGTGCTGCTCTGCTGATATCTTGTCCAAAATTAAAGTTTGGCACAAGAAAGACAGACCATACTACAGCCACCCAGGGTAGCAGATTAAGATTTTCCCAATGTTCACCGTTATTCTCAAGTCAGCATTATACTCTAAATTGAATTGCACTCGGAAAGGCCGGTACCGTTTTCCAATCTGGACACCAACAATTTTCCCAGATTGGGCAAGCGGGCGTTTAGCAAACGCACCCCGCGTGGTACCGTGCCCAACAAACTCGGGTGAAATCAGAGCAGCGCAGAATGCTGGCCTGGGTTTGAGAGAGCGGATTTCAACCTAGCGTGAAACTCCACTTCGCCTTGTGCCTTTCTGCAAACAGTTTAACACATAATCAAGAATCCTTTCCAAAACGTAAATGTGAAAGAAGAGGCGAACCAGAAGTTTGCGGGGAAATAAAAATCGTGAACAGCAACACTGGCAGCTTCATCAATGAAACTAAAGGAAAAGCTAAACCCTTTGAGCGGGTCTGAGAAATAAATCGAGAGGCCAACAGTACTGGTTCCAGAGGGCCATTCTAAACCAGGCTGTGACTGACAGATCTCCTTTCCGAAAGGCCCAAGCTTTACACCGTGTAACTGCTAATTAGGAAAGAAAGAGGGGCAGCGAAGAACACACCCAAACAGGAACGTAACAGGTAAGCACACGCTGCCAAATACTGTAACTGATGATCTTTCAAGTAGCCTGTGGTCCAAAACGTTTAAGGATTTTAAACATCTCCGAGTAAAGCCTATGAGAAACGTCTGGGCTATCAAATGCCCTTAATCAAGCGTGACAACCAGACAAATTCATTTGTATTTATAGCCTTCATGCTTCAACTTCTTGTAATGTAAAGGTGAAGGCACACGTGATGTTCACGGAAAAACAGAACTACCAGCGTATTTTTCTATACCTGCCATCGTGGGTTTATTTAGTGATTATGTGCTTCAAGGTAACTAAAACGGAGCGATCGGAAAATGACACTGCGACATGATTTTGTTTCTCATGGTTTCAAAGGCCCATACAGTAAAGAAAAAATAAACTTGCATTCATAAACTAAAACTGCTTGTTACAAGCAAGGAGAAGAGTGTTGCTACAGAACGAAAATGAAGACACTCCCTTTCGACCAGCAGGGTTTTTAATGGAGAAAGAATATCATTTTGTTCTTTAAACAGCAGGTACAGGCAAGTTGATAACTGAAGAACACATTTTCTTGCATATTTGTCAGTTAGGAACTTGAGATGCGGCCACGTAACTGTGGGGTGCTATTAGTGGTGTGCCACAAGCTCTTTGCTCTACAAGAAGCATGGTGCAGGATGAGAACAGCAGCAAGACAGCACTCACTCCTAGTAAGCAAAACATGCGTCAGCTCAAGATAAACTCTTTAAAGAAAACTTCAGTGAAGCAGGTTTTGGTACTGTAACATTCAGGTGAAGACTTCTGACTAGCTTTAGAAAGGTAATGATGGAGAATGAGTACACTAAAAAGTGCGATATTAAATTCTGTCCCTTCCAGTAATCCAGTCACAGATCCCTTATTGATGCGCAAGTCGGGAAAAGATGAAGGATCGGACCTTGAACGTGTATTTGTGGTAACACTGCTAAATCTTTCGCGTCCAGACCTGCTTCACCAAGCAGTCAGGTAATGCTTTCTGTTGAAGCACAGTAGATTAATCCAGTCTTCTCTTTCAGTGAGTTCTGGAATAGTCCCTTAAAAGTACAAGCTTTTTGTCCTATGTCTTGGGATTTTTCAATAAAAGAACTTCTGCAAAGCAAGTATTTAATAGAAACAGAAATGATTCTCTGAACTGATGGTCTTATAAAACTGATGATCCATTTCCAGATGACTTCCGAATATCTGACTTCCAAGTATTTTCTTCAGTACTTTCTGCAGACACATGAATTGCACCTGCTCATGGCTTAAATTTGAGAAGGAAAGAAATTATGCAAGAATTTGTTGGAGGAGAGCTGCAAATTTGTGTAAAAACAAAAAGTACACTTGAAGTATGTACTACTTGTTCATTACAATGAAAAACCTTAGCAGCCGAGGTTTTCAAGGAAGAGTTTAGTGTTCTCGGACTCGGATGAACTCAGTTATTCATCCTACACTTCAAGTCTAGAATCCTATACAAACTAAGGACGCAGGCAGAGACTCTTCTTAAAACTGGCGTATGGAGGAAAGGAAACTGCTTTATGCAGACTCCAGAAGTAGATCAGAAGATTAGCCCATCAATAAAATGTAGTAAAATAAAATCTGAACTGCCTTGCAAGAAGATCTGAATTTGAGAAGATTCTTGGCTTCAAAACGGACCAGAGCCAAACCAGGCTACTCATGTTTTTCATGTTGCTTATTCCGTTTTTTGGTAAGCCATCTCATCACAAAACAGGCAAACTTGGCCAAAGAGAGAGGTAAACAGGCACTTCCGAGAACAAAATCAGTTGTTTCTTCCTCAGAAGATGACATCCAAGTTGTTAGCTTGCACAATTAAACACAAGACTAACTTTGATCTTGGAAAATGTTTTAATACATTAGTATTCAAGTCCACTACTATAGAACAAAGTGTTCTTCATACTGGCATACTCTGCCGAAGATCTTTCACACAGCAGCCTTTGCATATCCGTGCGCTTTCTAGCGAGCGAGTCTCTTATGTCAAACCTAGAAAGTAAGATTTGGGGTAATTCAGCAGTTCAAAGCAGTTCAACGGAGGTCTGGATTTTCATGAAATGTTAAGAAGCCAGAGACACTCATGGAAACAGTAACATTTTCTTGGTAAAGGAAGACTTAAAAACCCTGGTATGTTAATGTTTGCAGGAATTCATAAACCAGACGTGTCCATTGCACATACCTATTTACTTGCTCTTTTCTGCCTGTACATTTGTATCATTCTTTGACGGAAAACATCAAATGCATCTTCTTTATTTTCTTCCCCTGCAACACCCAAGCCCTCCCCTGCAGAGGTAGCACCCCTAGGGAGTAAAATGAATAGTTAGAACACTCTGTTTCTGTTACATTTGACAATGTGCAGAAGAGATCTAAACAATAGCTTCCAACATAGACACAATTCAAGTGGAGAGTAATTCTGCTTCATTTGGGGGAGAAGGGGAGCGGAGGCTTGGTGCCGGGCATACCAGATCAACTATAAAACAATTCCCACCTCCCGTTAGACATGCAAATACCCACCAGAAGAAAATGCTCCTGTGATATCAAGGGAGCAGTGAAGATGTAGCCATCTAACAGATCGAAGTCTTACAGAGCTCTTGTATTAACCACTTTATTCATGGTAGTTAGGATCCTCTGTTGAAAAGATGGCAAAAACCTCCCTATTTCTTACATTTCAAAAATGACAGAAGTCAGAGACTTCGAGGAATGAGTAGGAAACACCACCTAATTCTGGATAAAAGATGAAATTTTTACCGAGGGAACGTAACGCTGCTTGCTTAAAACTTCTAGCACCCAAAGCAAGCTCAAGTCTTGCAGGACGCACACCACAGACAAAACCTGGAGCTCCTGCTCTTCCAAGAAAAACGAGTCATTAACTCATCTGTCTTCAGCCAAACATGCCAACAGAAGCAGGCAGGCCTCAACAGTATCAAAACAACTTTCTGCCCTGGAAGTAGATGGAGAGGATGACCCACAAGAATGCAGAGATACAAATAATTAAAAACCATCTCCTCCTCCAGGCTATGTGCCTAGAACCTCGACATTACAAAGCTAAGATTCATGAAACCTCTGCCACAGGAATGATCCTCTGTGCCAGTTTTATTCTCCAAGTCACTTCCATTAGTATTCTCTATGAAAGATTTCATTACGTGAAGTAAGAAAATTTAGATTGCCCCCATGTACTGAAATTGGGATTTCTGTGCTATCAGGGCAAAATCCAAAAAATTATTCTTAGCCAATTTCTGTAATAATAGGTCCATGTAAGCCAAGTAGATTGTTGTGCAATTCTAAAAGAATATTCACAGCCTCTAAAAAGCAAATTCAACTTTACAGTCCACAGTAGAAATCCTGGGTGCTGCTTTTTCTTCTGAATGGTACAGAGTCTGACTTGGCAGCTGTATGATCAAGTTATGTTATGTTTTAAATCACCGTTAGAAGTAAAGTCACCTAAAAGACCTCCCCAAACTTTGCTTTTTTTCACCTTTTATAGCATGACTTGTTTGAAGCAACTCTCTTCATTTGCTGTTTCCATTACACAATGGCTGCTTCATACTTCCAAACAGAAAGAACAGATTTTTTTTTTCTATTTACACCACAGTTCCTCTTCTATATTACTTTCAGAATAAAAAAAGCTAATCAAAGTCATGAGATAATTACTCAGAGGAGGGTCTATGCCATAACAATGTTCTGCCTTTGAGTGTGTTGTGTTTTGTTTTTAAAACATCTCTTGAACCGTAGAATTGGTCAGACCCACAGCTGTGACAAATTAGTCCTCAAGACAGGGGACAGCTCAGAAGACTAACATGAAACTCCATTTAAAACTTCTGGGCCCGTCATTTTCGTAAGGAGTCACCATGCAATTCACGTATCTTTTACAGTAACATAAATAAAAACCTCCTCAAACCTGCAAATATGATTTGCTCTCCCAGCCAAAGGCAAGCTTTAAACTTTCCTAACAAAAACGGGCCTCAAGTTTCTTTGTGTAACAACTGATGTGCTTGAATACATCAGGTTCAGGTATCAGTGTTATATCATAATCAGGATATGCTCTACACTAGAATTGGAGTGTCTCCAATTATTAATCCATCCCCTTTTGCTGAGAGAAGGAGATTAGACAGCACGTGGACTTTTAAACAAGTCATCAATAGAAGAGCTGGTAGCTTTCAAAAGAGGAGGAAAGAGTAGAGGCCACAGATTACTACATGAAAAAAAACCATGCACTGTATCAAAGCAACTAACAAGAGAAAGCAAAATGTTCAGTTGCACCGGTTTCGTCCTCACGGAGATTGTCCCAGAGTATTGCCCAAAGAATGACTTCGATGGGAAAGCAGAGAGAGGTGCACACCATGGAAATAATCAACAATGCGGAGTTCTCTCTAAATGACAGAAAAGGTCAACAAGGTTTCCTAGGAGGTACAGAAAGCAATTCTTCACTACTCTTTGCAGGTGTCTTCACAAGAGTGACACAGCAATGGACTCAAGCTGGAAAAACTGTATTTTCATATATTAAAAATGCAGTTCTTAAAGCTGGCCAGAAACTTTTAGAGTGTGGTGGGCTAACTGTCAGACCAGACACAATGAAATAGCTCATGATTAGCCGTGCCGTGAAACTTGTGCCAGGAGCTACAGAAACAAAAAAATTATTCATGTATTTGGTCCCAACAAGTTTTGAGGTTAAGAACCAAGGTTCTAACAGTGGTGAACACGAGAGCGCTACAGGCGAAGCAAGCTGCTTTCTCACTGTTTGCTGCTGAAGAAGGAAATATAGAAAAAATAGTGATGGCCACTGGACCACAGGGAGCCCTAAGGAAAAAAGAAAGCAAACAACCAGCAGTATCCCACCAGCTAAAAGGACCAGTACTGTTCAAGGCACGAAGAGAAAATAGAAATCCCTGGAAAAAGAAGACTGTTAAACCACAGACTACATGTGTGGAGCAAGAAGTTTGTCATATGGGTTCAGAGGGAAATAAATAGTTTCTGCCTCCTTATTCAGTCAGGGAGTTGAAGGAGGCATCATCCATTCTCTGTGCCAGCAGCAGTGGACGCTGGATACAGCAACTTTAAAAGACAAAATGAAGATTCAAAACCAAAACTGTACTTTAAAGGAAAAAGCATGCTTACCTTCTGGCAGATGCACTTACCTCTTTCAGTATGCAGTGGAATGAATCACATAATTAGAGTGAAAATAAATTTGTTGCCTAAACCTAGGAGTATTGGGTATGACATTCCTAAAGTCTATTTATGTATTATGTACCTGGCGTGGTAGCAAGGAGATCCCCGGGATACTACTACGTGTTAAGAAAAACCAAAGACACCCAACAACAAAAAACACCTCCTGAAGAACAGGGGCACCCATGTATCTTTAGAAAGTGTCCGCACACTGCAGCATTCATGCTGCAGCCCTCCGTGACGTCAAACTGGATGGCAGGAAACAACCACATTCCAGACCAGGCCAGAAAAACACGTGGAGCCTCCCCGCTCAACTCTGCTGAGGCCAGAGGCCAACGTCAAGAAGGAAACAAAACACTGAACGGGCCACCTCTAGGTGGGTTAGATAAGCATTGTTACTATTAGAATCCCAGCCTTTTCCAGAGCTGTCTGCAGTGTGTTCCCATTACATACACTTTTACAGGCTCTCTGATTCCTTTTCCTCGTGTACCAAGGCCATGGCCTTCTTGCCAGCCCATCTTCTGAAGCATCTGGAAACCCACATTCCTGTTTGTCAGTTTCTTGTGTGAAAATTCTAAATCTTTTGGTTTCTGTGGAGAGGAAAAAACAGAAAAACAAAGGGTTTTTTTGTTATACAGGGAGACCGTGTATTAAAAATCCCTCAAAAAAACCCCTATAAACTAAGTGTGTTTGAATTTCTGGATATACAGAAATATCTTCTAAGCAGCACTTCTCTAGCTACACAGAAAAAGTCTATCAAAGAGTAAGTATCTGCTTTGCCAGTTTAAAGAAAAAAAAAAAAAAGAACAAATTTATGTCATGTTCTCAAACTGTTAAATTACATTATTAAAATAGCAAAGAGTACACCTTCACATTTTAAAAGCTATTTATGCTTTTTAGTAACAAATATTGAATGATCTGTTGTCTGAATCCCTATTACAAATACAGAAGCAGTCAAATAACATCTCACCAATTTTGGAAAATTACAACACATTTTCCAGACAGCAATGCACTCATTTATTTTTTTTTTTAAATAGAAGACAAGATTAACACACAGCTGTTCAATAGGGCTCCAATCAGAAACTGTTTAATTTTGACAGAGGTAGCTAAAAGACAACAGGAGCCATGGGTCTCCTCAGATTTAGTCCAGTCTTTTTCAGGATCAGGCTCTTCAGGTTTTAATTTGATTTTATGACAATAACAGAGTTTCAGAGGCTGTCTCTTGTAAAGACAGTTGATTCTCAGAATGCAATGTCAAACCAGAAGAGTTCTTTACCTTCTTCTTCTTTGTAACTGGGCAACCACGAGGCCTATCGTAAGCAATTCTGACAGGTTCATGCACTGCAAGTCAAATCAAAGACAAAATTCAGCTGTAAAGAAAACCAATTTTAACACAGAACTCCAAAAGTACATCTCAAGTGGGACTCTAACTCAATGCCTTGGCCTAAAATCAGAACCAACAAGAAAGATCAGGGGGGAAAAAAAAAAAAAAGAAAAGAAAAGAAATGGTAAGACCTTTTTTCCCCTCCACCACAAAAAAGGTAATTAGTACATGCATGTATTTAGTTTTGGACATACCATGCCAGCAATACAGTGATGGATGATCTACTATAAGGACTTTAGATCTTTCATTTCCCTGAGCTTCTGCAATACTCTGATAGAAAATTCAGACTGGACTTAAATGAGGTTATTGTACATCATTTTCACATCACAAATGACAACCTTCACCAATAAACATCATTATGCAAAGACAAGACATTTGTTAAAGTAGCTGCAGAGCACATACCAGCAGTTTCAAGCTACTTAGCTCTCAATTCTTAGAATATCATGACCCGCCCCCGCTGTGGCCGTATTGACAAAATTTGACAGGCCAGTCCAAAGTCTAAATATATTTAGTCAAACACTCAAAATATGTTCAGCGCTATACTTCAGTCTGTTAAACCTTCCGTACACTGATGAAATAAACCCTGCAAAAACTACTCCTGTGAGTTTTTTAAGCAGCAGGGAGGTTAACATTCACATATACGTAGAGAATATTTGAGGAATGGTGTTTGACGCAAACTTTGCTGTTTCACTGCGACACGAGAACTGTTACACAATTTATTCAGATTCCCCTTTGTCAGTTGAATGAACCTTTACGGTGAACATTGTATTCATTTTTGTATTAAAGAAATGTAATTCTTTAAGCCAGTAACAGTCAGTAACAAAGTACATAAAAATCAGGAATTCTGTACTGATACCTACAAAATATCTTTTAAGTAACACCCACCTTTTGGTTCTTCTATGAGGCAAATCCTTTTAGATGCAGGAATCATACCAACTTTCAGAGACTTGCTGCTGATTCGTTTGCGAGGAAAGAGGGTACCAGGAGCAGGAGTTGATGCCTGTGTCGACAGATTTGGCATAGCACCATCAGAGGATGTGGCTAGCTGCATTTCACCTGTTGAAATTTCCTCTCCTGTTTTGGAAATCATCTCTTCAGCTAGGTTTTCCACACTTCTACCTGCTGACATGTCATCCTCTTCTCCCTCCTCTGCTTGCTCCATTTCCATTTCTTCCAAAGGCTGGGAGATATCCTCCTCAAACTCAGCTTCCTCCTCATTATCTTCTTCCTCCTCTTCTTCTTCCTCCTCCTCCTCTTCTGAAATATCCAAATTTCTCTCTTCAGGTTTAGCACCTTCCCCAGCATCAGTTGCTTCTGACACAGCACTGAAGTTAATAGATGGACATAACTCATAGACTTTCATTCGGTAAAATTTGAAAGCAGAACTGTTTCGATCCTGTAGAAACCTGAGCACAAATTACAGTGAAAATAATATCAGAAAGAGATTTTCTTTAGCTAGCATGAAGCAAGACATTAGAAATAAATATCTTATTAATTTTTTGAATGGTCATTCCAGGTGTGCTTTTGTAGAACTGCAGGAGTCCCCAACAACATGTACTAGGAACAGCATTCTCCTCAATTCTTACAGGCTGCTTTTTATCAGCACTTCTCAAACTGTGCTGTACAGAATTCAGTAGAATTATCTTCGTTATATAGATGGAGAAACTACGGCAAGGTGCTAGCCCCGGATGACCCAGAAGGCAAACAGCAGACCCCAGAAGAGAATTCAGGTCTTCCCAATTTCAGTCACGCAGTCTATGTGGAAATAGGTGGATTGATTCGGAGAGACAGAAGAGATAATAGGGCTCCATTTCTGTTGGCCCAGTATGACTAAAAGAAAAAAAACTCTGTGCTAATTTACACTAGAGCACTTAGGCCGTTGTAATCAAAGCCCCACTTAAAAAAATAACAAGATTGAAAATACTTTGGCAGAACAGTGTTTCAAGATGCAAGCTGATTACTTAAGATACAAAAGAAAAAATATCAGTGCCTGTAAACATTTGGGAGAAGTGTTTTTCTTTCTTAGGTATTTCAGATATTCACCAGTACATTACTGGTGCTGAGCAGGACACAGGGAGTATTGCTCAAAATCCTCTGTGCCTAAACACACTGAATAAAAGCATACATCTCAACAAACAAGAAAAGGAAATATCTCTTTAGTAACTGTTTAGATGTATTTTGATTTTTCTTACTGGCCCATTTTCACAGATAAATGTGTAGGTTACTCACCAAAGATCTGGGTTATCTGCACTGTTGTCTATGCTGAACTGCTCGATTTCTGGTCCTACCTGAGCAACGAACTTGGCAAGCTTCTCAGCAGTTTCCATTGTTTTAGCATCCACTGCAAGGAACAGAATGCGCGTTATCTATAGCTTCATACAAAATCTGCATCACTGGGAGGTCAATACAGTTGAGAAATATCTACTTTAGCAAAAGAAATTATTCTTAGAATTTCCAACAGAACATTCTATGCAATTTTTTTTCTTACAATTCGCAATTTAAAATCTCATCTTGAATCTTCACTTACCATCAGGAAACTGAGAGGACAATGGTGGGAAAAGTTCAGGTGGTGCTAGTAAATCCTCAGAATCTGCCCGTTCTTCTGCTGGCAGAAAGGCCTCTGAACCGGTGGCACACTGTGAGGACGAGGTTGTATCGAGGGAAGAATTCTTCTCAGACAGGCTGGTTTCTGATACAGAAGGCTTTGACTGGACCGAACCTTGAAGACGCTTGTCTTGGTGCTTCAGCACCGTACCAGCTGAAAGCACAGTCTGCGTCCCTATGGTTGCTCTCCTCACCTTCCTTCCTCGAATGCCATGTTGCGTGATAATTCCAAGCCTTTTTCTTTTAAATAGCCTTCTCTTAATGCTTGCGACTTTCCTGGCATACAACATGGCCCTGACTGATTCTGTTGCCGATTCTTCTAGTGTTCTGCCCTCACCACCAGCTTCCTTTCCAGATGACGTCCGCCTTTGCATCTCCGATAACTTCAGTCTGTAATACTTGTATTCTAGACTATCTTCGTCAGACAGGAACCTAAATAAAATCATATATATAACATGAAAGCCTAAGCTGAAAGCACAGCTAATCTCAAATTCTCAGATCAGAAACTCAATAGCAGTTGATCCTTTCTTCCAGGGGTCTACAAAAGTTGCTACATGAACGTTAGCCTGCATAGGTTTTTCTCAGAATAACGGCCAACTCCGCTTCTACAGCAGGACGTGAAGCATGCCAAGCAAATAAAGGATGGAGGGTTTTGACATAAATCATTTGGCCGCTAATTAATCAGCTACGCTGCAATTCACACATGAAGAGACACTGTCACATTAAAAGATCGTTACACTTGGAAGTGCCTCAGCTTTCCAACATCATTCGTAGAACGGTAGATCCGTAAGTCTGTTACCTTACTGTGTGTTTATGTTAACTGCATTTGCTTACTATTTTCATCTTGTAAATGTAAATTGCTTTTAACATCTTGTATTCGGATTGGCATACAGTCATTATTGACAGATCAAAAGGAACGTGGTCTACCAGACAAAACAGAAGAAACAGGACAATTTCCAGGGATATCAGGAAGTATAATTAGCTGAGGAAACATTTTCAAAAAGTCTGATTAAATATACAATAGGCTTTGATCTTACACCCATTGAGTGAAATGCTGAATTTAATTAAATATATTCCAAATACCTTCAGCAGAGAGTGGTATTACGACATACTGTTCAAACACACCTACCAATATTCAGGGCAGTTCTTTTGAGCATTTCTCTCTTTGGCAGACAAGGTTCCTGAAACAATGCTATTCACTAGCTGCTCAATTGTCTCTACAACTTTCCGATCAGCTCGCTGTGGGGCTGTAGGAAGAAATAAAATGCAGACATTGTATTATTCCCATCAACAGAGTAGCAACATGTCGTCTTTGTTATTCTTTGACACACTGACATTTGCAATTTTTCAACATATTAATACAGAAAAGGCTGCACTTCGTACTAGAATAAATTAAGGAAACCTCAGAAACTTTCCGGCTGTTCCTCAACTCAACTTAGATTCTAGAACAGTTTATTATGAGAAGCACTGTGGTTTAAGAAACTTATCCTTTGCCATCCCGGGCAAGTTAAGCCATCCTTTAAATGGCAATTACTTATTGCACCAAAAGGATTTTGTGCAAAATAAGTATATTTGAACAGCACTCTGAAGGGGTGAGTTCCGAACCACCAGCCATTCAGTGTCAGTGCCGCAAGACCTCCCTGCGAAAGTATCTGAAGTTCAGTTAGGAAAAACCAGATGAGTATAGTGATGAGTAAGAATGCTTTAAGAGAGGATGAACTAGACGGCCTAATATGGTAGAGGAGATAGCATTCCTGTCGATGGTAGTATATAAACAGCTTCAAAGAAATACGCCTGCATCTGATAAGTGCGGTAACATCTCTGACTTTGCTTATATGCAAATACTTACTCTGTGACGGAGCCAGTCACAGCTGTGGTCCTGGCCTCCCCACCTCGGAGTTGGGAAGCTGGAGGGTGGGGCAGCTGAAGCAGCCAGGGGCACAAGGTGAAAATCCTAGATTTAAAGTATAGGCATGTGCAGGAGAGGGGAGGAAGGAGACATGCTTTCATCCACAGAGCTGAAAGCGATTGCTACAACAAGTAGTATTTACTACCTGCCTCAGCACTGTTAGGGATTTACATGGGATTCCCAGAATTAGGAATTCCTGACCTAATGAAACCATAAAAATTAAGGTAAAATGCTAGCAACAAATAAAGAAATTACATAGTGCAAAGTATTTTACAACGGTTCACTCACTTTTAACTTTTGTGTCAGGAGAGGGTTTTTTAAGCTGTACTGTGGACTCTGGCTCAGCTTTTTTCATCTGAATTGGATATCCACTCTTCTCCAACCAAGCCTTCAAGTTTTCAATGTACTCTCTTCCAAACAACGTTGAATCATCGAAGTTTGGGAATAGTGTTGGTGCTGGAGCCATTTCCTGCAGCCCTACAGCTTCAAGTATTTTCTCTTGCCTAAAAACAGACGCTAGCGCGAAGGTCTGACCCAGAAGCGCTAAAGACTTACGACAAAGAGAAACAGTGGTCTCAAAAGCACTCGCCATTTCTCTTGGATTCCCGAAACCGCTCGTCTTAATGCTTAACTCATAAGCATTGCAGGCCATAAGCAGCGGTGTAACACCTTTTAGGAGGCGGTCTTGTAGCCTCATTATGTATTTATCAAAAGGTTTTATTATTTCAAAGAAGCAGTTCTTTGTTTTCACAGCACCCTTGTCCAATAGCATATTTAAAAACTCATTGTCCACTTTGGGAGTTTTCAGAGCAGCATGTTGTAAACTCTTGATAGTAAAGAAACAATAATCTCTGTGTTCTGGCTTTAAGGAGCATTTGAACGAAGCAAGCATTTTTGCACAGGTTTCTGTCTCTAGCTCAAAGAGAGCTCCAAAGAGCCGGGAAAATTCTGCATCATTTTTTATTGCATGAAACCCAGCCCATTTTATAATTTCTATTCCAAATGTTGAAAAAATGTCCGATTTGTCCACAAGGTCAAAATTGAGATTTCTGAAAACATGCGCGGGCTTTGGGAGCCTGAGAATAGGCCTCTGCGTTGTTATAGCTGGCCTCTGATTAGGTCGCGGAGGCAACTTTTGATTGGGGCGCTGGACGGTCACCGGCCTCGGGTTAGGTCGCTCAGCAGTTTCTGCCATTTGATCAGGTTGCATAGCTGGCTTCTGATCAGGGCCCGGTTGCAGTTTTTTAGGGTTCCATTTCTTTAGGGGAGTTTTGATATCTCCTTTGAATACTTTAGTTTTAACGGCGCCCCTTGTAATACGCTTTCCTCGCAGAGCTCTTCCCCTGCCAAGGTTGCCCCTCCGTATCGGGGGTCGGAACTCGCTGTCAGATTGAATTCCAAAGTCCACATCATACTCCTGATTTTCCATGTTGCCGTATTCATCTTCCATGAGTCCTGGTGATCTAAAGTCACCTAAAATATCCGCAGAACTAAAATCAGTTTCGTGTGGTCCGGTGGATTCCCAAGAGTCAGGAGGGCCGTAGTCCTGGTCATGAGAAGCCAGGCCCCCATACTTCCTGTCATGGGAAGCTGGACGTCCGTACTCCCGATCGCGAGACGCTGGGCGCCCATACTCTCGGTCGTGCGAAGCTGGATGCCCATACTCCCGATCGTGCGAAGCTGGACGCCCATACTCCCGGTCACGAGATGCCGGGCGGCCAAATTCCCGGTCACGAGACGCTGGGCGGCCATACTGTTCATGGTAATAGTTATCTTTCCTTATGAGAGGACTAGCAGATCTATAAGAAGGTCCTGGATAGTCATCTCTAGGGTCTTCACTCCAGTCGTCATGTGGATGGTGCTGGGCGTTGTCATGAGTATATCTTCCATCATCATGAAAACTGTCTTCATATCTCGGTCTTGGGACTGGCCTTGAATGAGCTGTAATGATAAAAACATAAATACACCAATGCACTGCAAGCAGCGCTAAGAAAAAAATTTAATAAAAACATTTAGACACTTACAAGAGTCAACATATCAAAACTTCTCAAGAACAGTACACGTACCTAACTTTAGGATACTCCCATTTGCTTTCTTATGTACACTGAATAACTCATAATAAGCAAAAAGCCACAAATGATTAACAATGCCTAAACACACATGACAAAACAATTTATTAAAAATTCTACTCTCACTAAAGCTGAAATGCAAGCTCTGCTATAAACCCCATTTTCTACTTCTTCACGACTTTCTCAGTCTAGGAAAATGCTAACGTTGTGCTCATAATGCTTCTACTCGGATTTCTCAGATGTAAAAATATCAAAAGCATGCACTTTCTGTTTCCACACTGAATGTCGGAATTCCACAGTTGAACAGAAGATCATATTTTCTCAGTCATACGCAATTATCTCACATAACATTAAAATCAGAAACACTAGCATTTCCTGCAAAGTACCCAAGAATCCCTATTCCTTAATTCCAGTAGTTAAATTCAGAAAGTAAAGAATACTTGAACAAATGAAGTATTTAAAATAAATTATTTATTTGGAGCTTATACAACTTTAAGAAAACAGAAGAGATCTCATTTCAAAACTCTCCATCTCCTATGAATGTAATCCAAGTTATTTTTCTAGACATTTTAAATATCAAATTTAGAAGATAAAAGGATTTGCAGATCACGTCTTGTACACATTCACTAGATTAATGTCCTGCTTTTAGCTTTTTCTCCAAAAATAACATGAAATACAGAGACCCAAAGGCTTCAAACGCACTCCTACATTTATTTAAGTTATCGGACATCAACAGAATTCCATCCCGCAGCGATGCCTCTGGAGACCTCCCTGAAATTGGACCCACTCTCTGATGCAGCCTGAACAGAATTCCTTTGTTTGAAATTCATTTTTTTTGCCTGGAATTTGCATTCCACACTGAAATAGTGTCAGTCATACCAAGCTATTAGCCTCTTAAATAAAAATGGATGTGGAAAAACACCAGCACAAGTCCACATTTGAGGCAACTATACGTAAACGGAAGGCGAGAAATCTAACATAGCTGTTACCAGAATAGCTGGGATAATCCACGGCACGTCACGCCCGCGTTTCATTACCTTTAAAATGATGGATTGTGTCCTCTATAGCATCACTCCGGTCCATGCGATACCTTTTAACTTTGTCCTGCACTACAGCATCAAACGTCTCCCGTGTGATCCGCCGAGAAGCCATTTTTATCCTGTGGCAAAACAGCACAATGCCGTCCCTGACCGGGGCAGGGACGCCGGGGAGGGTCCTCCCGCTGCCGAGCCGCTAAGGCCGCCGGCACCTTCCCGCCGCCCCGGAGCCCCCCGCCGGGCTCGGCCCGGGCGGATTCCCCTGAACGCGGCGCGGGGGTGCGGGCGGTTCCCTCCCCCGCTTCCCCGCCTGGGGCGGCCCAGCCTGAGGGGAGAGGCAGCGTCAGGAGGAACCGCGGCCGTTGGCGCCTTCCCGCCCCTCACCGGGCGACCCCCGGCGGCTTGCTGCCCACCGCCCCGCGCTGCCACACGCGCGGGCACCGGCAGCGGCAGCGGGAGGAGGAGGAGGAGGAGGGGGAGGAGGAGACGCCCCCGCCCCGCCCCGCGGCCCGCCCCCGCCGGGAGCCGGCCCTGCCCTCACCGAGGCGGCCCCCCCCGCCCCGGTCCCGCAGCCTCCCCGCCACACGGGAATCTCCCAGCAGCCCCCGCGGGACGCTGCTCGGCCCCCCCACCCCCTCGCCGCGCCTGCGCACTGCGGGCCCTGCCGCGACGGAGGCGCGGCCTCCTCATCCCCTCCAGGCGGGTGGTTTCGGGGCAGCGCCGCCTTGGCGCGGGTCGGTACTAACGGTGAGGGCGCGGTCCCGGGTCGGACGGCGCCGTAAGCAGAAGGGGAGCGGGCGGGAGCGAACGGCCCGCAGCTCTCCGCTCCCTCGGCGGGGCCCCGGGGCGCCCGCTGGCCTGTAGGCCCGCCTCAGCCAGGCCCCGCATACTGCGCATGCGCGGAGGGCAGCTGACCGCATGTGTGCGGCGCGGGAGCGCGGTACGGGCGGGGCGCATGCGCGCTCGGACGCCCCGGGTTCTTTTTCGCCCCGCGTTTTTTCTCGCACGGGAATCGGCGTGAGGTTCTGCACTGGCGCATGCGCACTGAGGGGGCCGGGCCAGCGGAGGGCGGCGGCCCGGGGTACGGCGGCCGGGTAGGGCCGGTCCTCTCAGCCCGCTGCTCTTTGTCAGGCGGGAGGAGCCCGTCAGGGAGCGGCGCTGCGGGCGGCGAGGGACGGAGGTGGGTCGTGAGGAGAAGCGAGGCCCGTTGTGCGCCCCGGAGCTCCCCCGGTACCTGCGCCCGCTTCCCGGGCCCTCTCCGGGGCAGGCCTCGCCGAAAGAGCGAGGGGCTGGGCCGGCCTGGGCGGCTGGGCCTGCTGAGGGGGGTGCGGGGATGAACCGGGCCCTGCTGTGGGAGGCAGGCCGAGGGGCTCCGGGCTGCCTTAGCCTTCGAGTGTGTGGGGTCTCGGGGCCGTGTGTGCCTGGGCAGGCTGCCCGCCGCGCCCCTCCGGCAGGCGAGAGCCGTGTCATGGTAACACCCATCCGCAGCAGAGCAGCAGCGGCTCCCCAGTCCAAATCCTGGGCCTCTGAAATTCCTCCTTTTTTCTTTTAATTGGTATATTTCTGCCCATTAAAAAAAAACAAAACAAAACACAAAACAAAACAAAAAACCTCCACCAACAACCATTCCTTTGACTATGTATTTTTGGTTTCCAGTTCTGTGCTTTTGTTTTGGAAAAGAGCAAGTCGCTTCCTTTGTTTCTGATTAACCTGAGAAGGTTTTGCACCAAAGCTAATTGTGCACTATCTTAATGACAGGACGAGGAAGCAGGTTATTCCGTTCGAGTAAAATGGGATCGAAACAGATTGCGCAGGAAACGTTTGATGATGCAGTGCAAGAAAACATTACAGAATTTGAAATGGATCCAGAAGAGGCTGTGAGAGAAGCTGTGCAGCAGTTTGAGTCCCAAGGTATTGTAAATGCATCTGTTTCTGCGGTTCAGCTTATTGCAGACTGAGGTTTTACATATCTCAAAATTTAAGAGAATGCAAAGACTGATTATCCAGTATTGAAAAGAAGCCTTTGTGCAGTGGAACACAGACACTATTAATGCTAACCTAGTTTCATGAAGTAATTATGACTGAAAAACTGCTTTAGGTGAAACTGCAGGGTGCAATTTGCTGAATGAAATTGAACTCCCCCCCCCCCAACTGACATTTAGCTAGAATGGATGCTTTGTTCCAAGATGTATTTGGCCGTTATAGTTAGCCAGAACTTTGGCAACCTTTCAGCACCTTTGTGCATTGATCCACGCTTTACAGTAAGTTTATCTTTGTCCACTCTGGTTAACTTGACAAATTTTACCCAAGCTCCTGGGTAATTAATATTAATCTTGTTTCTGTTTTTCCTTTTAGGTGTTGACCTAAGCAATATTGTGAAAGCTGTGCGGCAGCCTGCCTCTGAAAATGGTCAAAAGCAAAAGCATGAAATTTTGCTGGTAGGAGCACAAATTTATGTTGTCTTCTAAGGATTGGGGTTATGTAATAGTTTAAGTAATAGACTAAGAATAATGAGACATACCTTCTGCTTCTGTCCCATTTCTTTGTGAGCTCTTCATCAAGCAGTTAATCCCATCTGTTCTGCAAACTAGGGATAATATAAAAGTTCAAAGAGCTAGCTTGCACTTTTCGGTGGAAGTATCTATGTAAGTGCAAAATGCAGTATTTCCTGCCTAGGAAATGCAGAGACTGCCTTTCGTGACTTAGAAGCAGATTCTGCTGTTGTCAGGTAAACTCAAACCACAGAACTACTTTAATGAAATACAAGTAACCTAAGCGGTAGCTGGTATCTAACCCTTCTGAGGGTAGATGAAAAGATTGAATACAGTCCCTCACCAGTAAGGTATAAAAATACTTGTGCACACCACTGACCCCGGTGAAATGTGCTAGTTGGACCCAGTTCACCTGCTGCTGGTCAGAGTGGCATACAGCGATGGCGTGACGTTGATGGCAGAAGTACAGAGAAGCCCCCGTTCCTCCGAGGGTCCTGTGCGTGAAGATAAAATGCTGCTCTTTGAGACAGCCATTTCTTAGATACGTGAAACTAATTTTAAATTTAAAAGAAGACTATTATTATAAATAAACAAATTTGACTGACTATAAAGAACTGTTCTTGTTCCTTCACAGTTCGGATCGAAAAGTGACTCTTAATCTCTTCTTTAGACTTTAGATTCCCTTGGGAGAGCCGTTGCTGACTCTGATCTCGCTGAGATGGCTGAGCAGCTAGCGGTCTTCACTGATCAGTGCAAAGAACAGCTAGCTTTCCGCTACCTGGCTGGGCAGAATGGTGCCTATTCTGTGGTGTTCTCTGCCTGCCGGTTGGCTTCAGGAGACAGAAATTTAATGCTGAAAGCCTTTTATACTCTGTCTGCCATCTTGGATGGGCAGCCAGACCTGCTTGACTCCGCTGGCCAGGATCTACTGCTACAAACTCTGAAAGAATATCGGGAGGATGCGGAAATGACGCTGGCTGGGATCCGATGCATTCGGCATGCCTGTCTGAAACACGAGCAGAATCGCCAGGACTTTGTGAAAGGTGGGGTTCTCCCACTTCTGACTGGAGCTATAGTCCAGCACGGAGCCAGCGCCGATGTCGTCCGAACGGCCTCCTCAGCGCTCCGGATCATGACATTTGATGATGACATCCGCGTGCCCTTTGGTCACGCTCACGATCATGCCAAAATGATTGTGTTGGAAAATGATGGGTTAAGAGTCCTCATTGAAGCTGCAAAAGGTAAAATTAACCCCATGACTGGTGATCCTAATTTTGAATCGTTTGTGCTTTCTTATCTCAAAACTGTGCTTTGTCGTAACTTGAAGCTCCCCAGAGATGATTCAGAAATTGGCCACTAAAATGATGTTTAATTCTTTTGATGAAATGTGCCCTGAGAGAGAAAAATAATATGGCTGCTCCAGAGGCTATCAGCAGCACCAGGGTGACAGCTATCGGAGCTATTTGTCAGTCTCTCTAGGAAGTATTTTACAGCCCAGTGCAGGTTTACGGGCACGTTATCCCTGCTGAGGTGCTGCATTCTTGCCAAGGAAAGATATTCTGTCTCCGTCTAGATACAGGATGAACAGGATGTCATCTGTGCTGATATGTTTTAATATGTAAAGGGAAATTCACTGTATCCTGTTGCATTTTTTTTTTTTTAAATGAAGCAAAGTAAAACACCTCGATTCTGCAGCGCTCCTCCTTCCTCGTAGTTACTCCATTCATCATCTCTCCTCTGCAGCATTCACAGATAACTCCAGTGTTCTCAGTGAACTGTGTGCCACCCTTTCTCGCCTCTCTGTCAGGAATGAATTCTGTCAAGAAATTGTGGACCTTGGCGGCTTAAATTTTATGGTGGCTCTCCTGGCTGACTGCATCGACCATCCGGTGAGCGATAGAAAGTGTGCTTGGGAGCGGAGGTAGTGCAGCAGGGCGTGCTTTTCAGTTTAAAGTCCTGGCTGTGCATGGGCCTTAGACTATGCATTATTTTACGTGCAGTTAGGGTTGAAACCCAACCACTGATCTCTCTTTACCTCCCTATTTACTGCCTTACACAGAGAACTAGGTTACACGTGCTCTGTCGGATGAGAATGCAGTCATTCTGAGCCCCGTGCTCAGTTTGTTCCTCTGTCCCCCACAAGCAGAACTCTGCTTGCTCCCAGAAAAGCTGAGCTTCTGGTTTTCCACCATTCTAGCTAGAAGAGATTCAAGAGGATTTAGATGCTCAGGTCCCAGGGGGTTGATGTTTGATTCTTTAAGCTTCTTTGAAAACCACTGCCAAACTAACAAGGTTCCTTATTATTCTGTCTAGCAAGAAAGCATCTGAGATGTGACTGAGCATAGTGTTGCTGTTCATGCCTGGGAATTACAGCTGTTTGAATGGAGTTGCTGGGGCACGTTCGGGTTGGCTTTCAAAAGTCTGTATAGAACTCTCCCTGCGGCTTTCTAAGCTGTTTTTTTCTTGATGAACGCAGGACGTGGTGAAGCAGGTGCTGAGCGCCATCCGAGCGGTTGCGGGTAATGACGACGTGAAAGATGCCATCGTTAATGCGGGGGGAACGGACCTCATTGTGCTCGCTATAAGCCATCACCTCGCCAACCCTCAGGTATGCACCGAAGTGGTCAATGAAATCCCACCGGGGCTGGGAATGGAGATCAGGTTCGGGCTGCATACTGTAGCTGTGTTATCCCCTCTCGTGTAGGGGACACAGCGTGGCTCTGACTCGGGATAAACAGCTTATGCCGAGAGCAGATACGTTCTACGTACAGTTGTTAAATGATTGCAACCGAGCAATGTATTAAACCTCTTTAACATCCAGTTGCTGTAGAGTGGTGAAGTGCATGCTTTGGCAAATGTTGTGTAAATGCAAAGGTATGTCCGCCTTATTATATTAGGGTTTTTTCTTGTTCCTGAATCTGATGGACACTGGATACAGTGTTTTACACCTCTGGGGTGTAAAACTTGGTTTAGACACCAGAGAAGCAGAATGTTTCAGTGGAAGAAACTTATAAAAATACATTTTAAAAATCACCAAAAAAAGGAAGCAAACTCCAAACGCTTTTTTCCTTAAAGCAACATTTTCAGCCTGTGAGTGTCTCCTCCCCTTTGTCTTGCAGATCTGTGAGCAAGGCTGTGCAGCCTTGTGCATGTTGGCTTTGCGCAAACCTGAGAACTGTAATGTCATCATGGAAGGCGGAGGGGCGTTGGCAGCTCTTCAGGCTATGAAAGCGCACCCACGAGAAGTGGCTGTACAGGTATTTGCCTCAGAGCACTTGATTATTTATTCAGGATTGGTGTTGGCTGTGTTCACTGCTTCGCTGGGATTTTGTCCTTTTCTTGACAAATACCAAAAGGTTCTGAGGATGTTGGGAATGCAGTATCTAAATGCAGGACTCCTACGTCTGTCACCCTGATGTGATCAGAGCAAAATTTTAGTCTGGGTTTCAAATCCAGCTGAATTCAGGTTCAGGCGACTGCAGAATGCCATGCTTCTCTTCCAGGCGTTACTTTTCCTCCTCAAAAGAGCAGGATGAGGGAGGATAGGCTCTTTCAGACCCAGCCTGTGCTACGATGTTATCTGTCCTATAGGAGACATCTGTTCTCCACAGTCGAGTAAAACACCTACATGGCAAGAAGTTAGCCTCTGGTTTCTCATGCAAGTCTCGGTAGGTCCTGTGTCCGCTTTTGTGCTCTCCAGCATACTAAAATACCATAGAAAATATTTTCTGAAAGAGTAGTGTAAGCTAACTGCCAGGGGAGGTGCCTGGAACAGCATAAAAGGGGGTGGAAAAGCAGGTCTGCTGTAGCTGGAGAAGTCTGTCTTAGCATTATTTAAAGAAGTACTTGGTGTTGCCTGGCTGGTGTTTGAGATTTGCTGGTGTTCTGACAGAAGCAGGAGATTTTGGTGTGTAAACTTCAATGTGAAACAGCAGCCATACTTTGGTCCATGGATTTTATTCTTCCAGGAAATAGTTTGTTGTTCTCTACAGCATCTCACGTTTGGTTGCCCAAAAAAGGTTCTTTAGTTGGGGCCAGATCTGCTTTGTGTGTGCCAGCGTCCTACACGGATGGTGTTTCCCTGCAAGAGACGCTAATACCTCTCATTTCCCTCTCTCCTCAGAAACAGGCTTGCATGCTGATCCGCAACCTGGTCTCCCGGAGCCGGGACTTTTCTCAGCCCATCTTAGAGATGGGAGCTGAGAACCTAATAACGGAGGCTCGTGCAACACACAGGGACTGCGACGACGTGGCCAAAGCTGCGCTGAGGGATCTCGGCTGCAAAGTGGAGCTCCGAGAGCTGTGGACAGGTCAGAAGGGAAGCCTAGCTCAGTGAATCACCGCTCCACCGAGCAGTGGAGCTTCGAGACATCTGGGTACATCAAGTCTAAGGGGGGAAACAAAGTGGCATGGATTAATTTGCAGTTACATTGAACTGGAATATCTGAAGCAAATGCCTGGCTTGTGAGGCTGCGGTGAACTTTTTATTGGGAGCTACAGCTGAAATGGCTTTATGCATTCACAGGCTGCAAATCAACTCTGTGTAGTAATCATTCCCCGCATCATCTAATGCCTGAAGATGATCTGCTCCCCCCTGTTGTTGTGTGGTACTTGTGTACAGAACGGGGCCGTTCCCGCGTGCGCTGTTCTGTACAGTAAGAGCAAAAGTGGATCTTTTCTGGTAGGAGTTTGGTGCGTACCGTGGCAGCTGGTTCTGATTTGTTCCTCTGCTCTCTGCCGATGGCGGCTAGCAGCCTGATCTGTAATGGGATGGAGGAACCCCATCGTTTGTGAATGTGTTCTGTTGTACTCTTCTACTAACTGTTATTTTATTGCTCACCATATTCTGTGTTGCCTCTTTGTTTTGGATTTTCAGCCAACGTAACATTTTAAACAAAAGCAAAGTCAGGATTTTGGATAGTATGGCCCAAAGCAACGTACTTTGTGATGTTGCCCTTTGCATCCAGGAGGAAAGCTCACGTTGTCCTTCAGCGAGGTGAGCGAGGGAGCGGGAGCGAGGACGGTAGCTTCAGAGCAGGGACAAACGCAGCAGGAAGGCAGCGCTGGGGAGCCCGGCCTTTGGTTCTGTCTTAGCAGGGCGGCGCTTCCCTGAATCCAAGTGCCGTAATTGTAACGAAGAGGCCGTGCGCCTCGTGGACTGAAGGCGACTGCGGACTTAGGGGCAAAACGGGAGAGGTGAAACATCCAGAAAGGTTCTGAAGTCTCAGCTAAAGGCTTCTGTGTGCCCCCAGCCAAGCGGTTCCTGTTTCTTGCTGGGCTGTGTTGTTACCAGCTCTGCTCTGGGTGCTGACCCTTCCTCCTGCGCCGCTACTGATGTTGTACTTGCGTGGATGTTTCTGACGTGATACTCTCTGTAGCTGACCCTATAACACAGAAAAATGTAGAAGGGTGGTTGGCTCTTTATGGAGCCTTTTTGAGGCGGGAAAAGAACGGTGGTGGAAATTCCTTGCTGATGAGTTTGTAAGTGAGCCTCCTGCAGCCCTGCGCTATCTGCCAGCAGATAGCAAAGGTCATCGCGTTCTTCAAAGGCTTCTGACCCCGCGGGAGCGTTTGGAGGAGGAGAGGCTGCCCGGGTCTCCCCTCTTCCTGCTGCGTGAAAAGCGTGGAGCGTTTGCGCGCTGCTCTGGCCTCCTCGCTGAGATCCGCCGCTGAAGGTGCCCCGCACCCTTGTCAGAGCGGGCAAGAAGAGCCGACGAAGAAACCCCGAGGCCCCAAGTCCTGCGGGAGCCCCGCGCTGGAGAGAGAGCGTGATTGCTCTGGGCAGCGCGTCGGGCCCAGCCTGGCTCTCTGGGGCTTTACCAAACACACGGGGCTCCCCCACAGCGGCAGGAAAGCTTGGATTTCTTTCCCTTCCACTTTAAACAAGCGTTGGTGTAACGCTGAGCTGCTTCTAGCTGGGGTCGCTTGGTTTTAACCCGACTGGGGCACTGGGACCGGAGAGGGCTGGGGTGAAGGGGCTGGCGGGCAAAGCCCTGCTGGGACGCAGCGGCAGGCCGGGCACAGCACGCTGCCCTGCGGGACCCGCGACCCAGGCACGGGTGGGCTGCCCTCCAGGCCGCACCGGCCAGGCGCTGCCCTAGGGAGCACCAGGGCCGGGCACCGCCCGCCGCCGCGCAGGACACGGGGCCGGCACACGGCCATGCGGGACAGGCGTCAGGCTGGGGGCGGGAGGCGGGCGGGGCCGGGCCGGGCCCGCTGCAGGCGGCGGAGCCCCGGGGCCGAGCAGGGCCCTGCGCGGAATCTGCGCGCAATCTGCGCGCTCCGGCGCCGGGCGCGCCCCGCCCCCCCCCCCCGTACCGACCCGCCGCGCTCCGCCCCCGGCCGCGCAGCCCGCCCCTTCCCGGCACCGGTTGGCTGCCGTCACCGCCTGTCTGCGGCCGCGCAGCCACTCCCCGCGCACGGTACTGCCCCTGCCGCGGGGATTGGTCGCCCGTCAGGGCGGGCCCCGCCTCCCGCGGGCGCAGCGGAGGAGGCGGAGGCCTGGCGGCCGCGGGGAGACGGCGGCTGAGGCGGCGCGGAGCGGAGCGGAGCCGGTGAGTGCGGGGCGGCCCCGGGCCCCTCCGCCCCGCAGCGGCTGCTGGCGCGGCCCTGGCCGCCCATCGCCGTGGCCTCGCGTCTGAGCGCCGGGCGGCCCCGGGCCGTGTCGCGGCGTGCGGGGCCGGGTGACATTGCCGCGGCCTCCCGCGGGGTCACCGCCGCTTCGCCCCCCGGCTCCCTCCGTGCTGTCCCGGCGGCCCGGCCGGGCTCTGGCTTCTCCCGCCGGGCTTCGCCGCCGCCCCCTCCTGCCCGGGAGTTCGGGGGAGCGGCTGGAGCCGCGCCGGGAGCCGGCCCGCGCTGCAGGAGAGCGGCGCCGGCCTTTGCCGTGGTCACCGCCGGGCTGCGGCACCGCGCCGGAGGCCCAGCCCGCCCCCGGGTCGCGCTGCCCGGCTGCCTGCGGGCTGCCCGCCCCGCTGCCCGCCCCGCTGCCTTCCCGGCCCCTGCCTGCCCGCCTGCCTGCCCTGTTGGCCACCTTGCCTGCCTGCCCGCCCGCCTGCCCTGCCACCTTGCCTGCTTCTGCCCCCCTGCCTGCCCCCTGCCTGCTGCCTTGCCGGCCTGTCCCGCTTCTCGGGGGTGAGGTGTCTGTGTCAGGCTCCTCTTCCCCTCAAAGTCGTTTGATGAAAGCTGGGCTCAGATGAGCGCGCCTCTCCAGATGTGTGTTTAGATGCCAGATGTGATTTTTGTTTTGTTTTTTTTTTAAGTTGATGTGACCCTGAGAATAAGGCGAGCTTGTGTTTCGCTGCTGAGGGGTAGATCCCAGAGGGCGTGGAAGACATTAAATGCAGATCTCTCGATGTCTTCTGCTTCTGTCCTTCAGCATAACCAAAAAGTTGCAGAGCAGGGGAGACTTTCCCGCTTTACCTTCAAATGCGGCAATGGAAGCAGCGTCTCGGATTGGGTTTAAATTGTAACGTAAAAAGACACATAGAAAATGCTGGAAATGATCGTGCAGGGTTAATAAACACTGTTCCACCTCTCTGCTGCATGCAAACGTGTAACTCGCTGTACCGCAGGCGTAGCAGTTGGTGCTGCAGTTGCTTTGCTGACCTTAAACCGGCGCTCCCCTGGAGTTTGGAGGAGTTGAAGATGTGTTTGCGTTCGTTGACTGTGTTTTTCCTGTTGGCTGTTAATTTAGCAAACTGCGTAGAGTGGGTTTGGAGTCTGCTGTCGCTCGGCTCTTTTTTGCGTTAGGTTCCTATGCTTCGTGGTCACATTAACTGCAAAGCTTTTTCTGGAGGTTGCGTGCTCCTCCGATGTTTTTCTGTGGTTTGGTGAATTTAGGGTGTTTTGAAAACATTCTGGTTTTTAAATGACTCTAGTTTGGGAGAAGGGTGAGTGTGTAAAGGAACAGAAGAGATGTCTGTGGGTGTTGGAAAACAGCTGAGGGAAGAGAGACTGTAATAAGGGTACCAGAGGGTTGGTATAATCATACCAACAACCTGCAGGTGAATGTATTTAAAAATAATTGTGTGACTGGGTGTCTGAAACACCAGGGCTGGATTCTAGGTAACTCTGAGCATCTTTACATCCTTCTAGAGCTGTGGATACTCAACACCTATTTTTCTTTCCCCTAGCAAGTCAAAATCATTGTTTAGGACCTCTGAATGTTGGTCTTGAGGAGAGCTGCTGTGGAGGGGGGGACTGGGACTGTCCTTGACGTTGGATTTCAACAGGAACTCTCTGGCCCCAACAGTTGCTTCAGGGAGGGGAATTTTAGCTCATGATAGCACAGCGGTATGAGTCAGGAGCTGCAATAACTTCTTTTTGCTTGACCCGCAGCTGTAGCTAGCACGCTGACTTAGTCCCCGCTGCAAGTGCACATTTCAGGCATGTCTGGTGTGTTAAACTTTGCTTCGAGAGGTTGCATAAAACACAAGGTGAGCACCAGTGCAGCCTTGAGTGTGCGGTTACCTGGTGAAGCAGATGGGCTTGGTACAGGTCAGACAGGTTTGCTGCTAGAAAAAAGCTCAGGAACCAGGAATAATTTTCTTCTAGTAACTTTGCTGCTAATTGTAGGAAGATGCATTCAGGTTTGTACCTTCCTTATGTGAAACTGATACCAGTACTTCACACTGCAGTGCTGTTCCCCGATTTCCAGGTGATATATAGAGGTATTCCTGGTAGCTGGCTTACGAAGGGAGATTACCTTTTGTGTTGTATGGAGAAGTGAATGGAAATGCAAACAGCTTACTCCAGGTCCCAAAATAAATGAGTGTTGGAGGAGTTCTTTGCTCTCTGGTTGTGCTTTAAATCCTCTGCTCCTTGCTGTTGTGCAGTTAATGATGAAGGTGTGTCTGTGTCATGTGTTAGTGCTGCTAGGCCCGAGTTACCGTAAGGTAATGAAACTTAATTGAAATCTGCAATGCTTTGGCTGAGCAGAGTTGATGTATTAATTTTTGTACGATTTAGAGTGAGTACAACAGACAGCGGGGTGGGTAACTCGTGGTCTAGCACGACTGCATACAGTCAACGTGGAAAGCATTGCTGCTAGGAAATGACACCTGCTTGGCACACTTGTGGGTCGTTCTGCTTAATGCCGGAAGATTTTTAGTTCTTTATTTTCCTTTTTTTTTTTTTTTTTTTTAATAGGCAATTTAAACTGCCGGGGTTTTAGAGCAGAGATTGTAATTATCCGTTACTGTGTTGAAATAGTTCCTGGCAAAGCTTGCTCATGTATTGACTGGGGGTTGCTTGTATTCCAAATAATCTCAGTTTGAATTCAAAAATTTCATCTGTGCTGGGATCTGTCACTTTGGGACCTCGTGTGTGCCTGTGGTGGCATTCAGGTGGATGTGCCTGGGATCCACCGACGGGAGAGCCTGGGCGTGCAGGAGGCCTGCTGACCAGGGGGTCATACCTAATATTTTATTGTCATTTCTTTATGACATTACCTTTGAGAAGGAATTTTTGAGCGGAGTATTCAAGCTGGGAGGATGCTTGGGGTTTTGTGCGTGTGGTTGGTTGGTTGGTTTTCTGCCTTTGCTCCCGAAGGGAGGTGATTGCTATCTGACGGACGAGGGGGTTCAGCAGAGGGCCCCAGGATTCAGTCCCCTTGTTCAAGTGCTCCCTTGTCCCTCAGATAAAGCTGTTATCTGTCTTGCAGATAAGAACCAGTCTTCAGTTTTTGGCTGTGGAAAGCATAGTTGAGGTGTTCCCAGCAACAGTCTTCTTTTAGCAACTGAAGAATGAAGCACTGTTTTTTCTTGCCAAGATTTTCTCTGTTCCGTGGCTCATGCCTGCCTTCCAAGCTTAGTACAAAATGCGAGTCTCTTGGACCCCTCTGAATAATACAGCTGGCTTTGCTAGCAGAGGTTGAGATTTAACCATTTCGCAGCGTTCAGCAACTGGCTTAATTCAAGTCAGATAATCTAAAACCATGCAAAGAATTTGTATCTTTATCCTCAGTTTTATTGGCAGACTTGAGTTATATCTGGCTGAGGAGGGCAGGAGGAGCATTTGGTTTGTTCTTTGGAGCTAAGAAAGTCTGTAAAAAAAATTAAGCTCTTCCAGATATTGTAATTTAGTGAGTCTTTTAGTCAATGATTCTTTAAAATCATGCTAACTGTTTCTGTACAGGCCTTTAAAGGAAGAAATGCAATGGACTATTCATAGCTAATGTTTTGGGATCAGATTTGTATGCAACTGAAAGACGAATGTGACTGAAGAGAGTTGAGTCTGCAGGGCATATCTGGTTTTGATTTTTAATGGCTTAATCAAACTGGAAGGCAAAGATGGACCTCAAGGGGCCGTCTAGTTATAGTTCATCCCCCTCTTCTGAGTGTTCCAGCCCTTTTTTCTGTGATTTTCTGTGATGCTTTGCTCCAAGGGTGAATTTAAGGCTGCAGTAATCGCAGCTCTTACCACGTCTCTTTCTCTGTCAGGCTCAATTGCTCAGTTTAACAATAACAATTGAAGGAAACCTAATTGAGCAACTTCCCTGGATACTGTTTAACTGCAGCCTGCCTGGGAAAATGTGTGAAAATTTCTGCAGGAACTCTCTTCGGTTTCTTTTTTCCTAATTTAATTATATGCTTTCATTAGCGATGTTAACGACATAATAAAAAAAAAAAGGGAAGCATTAGGAACTGGATAGCTGTTGAGTAATGAGGGAAGCTGGCATGTCTGAATGGAGTTACACAAGTGACTTTACCTGAATGAAACTGAAATTCTGCCCCGGAGTTGAACTGTGACTTCATCCAAGTTTGTGGAACAGTAACGTCTGGAGCTGTAAGTACGGGAGGTGCTGTACCCAGCTCCCAATTATTGAATGAAAAAGTGTTCTAAGTTCCTGTATGCACCTTGTTTTGTCTCCTCAGAAGCAGTTACCCATCCTTGCTTTTGCTAACGATGAGAGAGAAGTGGATAGCAGGGCTAAGTTTCTTCTGCCTACCTTACTGATACCGTGCGTTTTGTGGGCATCAACTTAGAGCAGCTCTTGCCTGCTGGAACTATGTGGTTTTGCCAGTGCCTCTCTGTCAGGACACTCCCATGTCCAGGGCTCTAAGCTCCTTTTATAATTACTGCTGGGGTGGTTTGAGGAAGAAGCAAACATTTCTTAGCAAATACCTGCCATTGGATTCAGCTAGCTGATGGTGCTGACTGTTTGCTTTGCAGTATATCTGCTGTTCTTGCCGGGCAGATGACATTCTTTCAGAAATCTTAGTGGTTTGTGACAGGTCTAAATTCCACTGGAGAATATCAGACAAACTTGTTTTTCGGTAATGATGTGTTGCAAGCCAGTCTCTGGGCTGGATGCCCGGGCTTCTCCTGTTTTCTGGCTATGTAGTAATGTGAAAACTGTAATGACTGGTCTGCTTTTGTAGCTAAGGTATTTTTCTATTAACAGGTAGTTTCGGGTCTGCCCGGGTGTTGGCAGAACGGGAGTGGTCAGGATGTTGGTGAAGCTTGGAGAGGATGGGCAGTGTGATTTCTGCCTCCACCAGCTGTGAGTTCTGCCCAAAACCCAGTTCTTCTCCTTCCCACTGCTCCTGGAAGTTGGTGGCGTTGATCTGCCACAGGAACGCGTGGGCGTAGCTGGCAAAATACATAAAGGAGGAATATCAGGCAGGTCGTGCCATAATGATGTGAAGTCAAACTTTTAAATAAGGTTTAATTTTGAAATATGGAACTGTATAATAATCTGCAAGCCTTTACTTTAGCAATGTGATTTTAATTGCACACACCCTAACTGGAGAACTTGGGCTTATTTCTTAGTTGTGATGCTGTCTCTGAAACTCATTGGCTCTTCTCCTGAGGAACTAATTCTCTTAAGACTGTGTAATTTCAAATATGTGCAAATGAAATAGCTGAAACATAGCATCAGGATTGGATTCACAAGTGGCGTGGACAGCTAGAGCTCGTTTTTCTCTGAACCCCTACTCCCCTTTGGGCAATGAACTGGGTCCTGCCTGTAAGACATTCTTCCTAGTGGGTTGCTTTTATCATCTGAATAACTTGATTCTGTCTGGGCTGTCCTTTTAATCAAAATCACCACCAAGAAAAGCAGAATGTCTAACTTGTCAGAGAGTCAATTTGACAGCTTGATTGAACTTGCTCAGGTATTCATTAAGCGCTGCTAGAGCGAGCTGGGAGAATGGAAAGGAAAGACTAACAATGCTCTAGTTTGTAATGTGCAGGGCATATTCTGTGCATCTCCTGGTATGCAGGGAACGAAACTTGTTTTAACGCGGATGTTTCTGCAATTGCTGGAACACGGGCAGGATACCTCGAAAGAGTCCCAGGGCGCAGAGGACCATTACAAAGCAGACCGTTGCAGCGCCGTTCATCAGGTTGTCTGAGACGCCAGTGCCAGAAACGAAGGGCCTGAGCTTCCCTGTTTCACAACTTGGTAAATAGGCTTTAATCTGTGACCCTAAATTAGCGTGGCTAAGTCACAGGCACTGTTTTCTGATGGAGTTGAAACTGGATGCCGGAGTAAGTGCTTTGTACTTTCAATAAACCAGCATTAGTTTTGTTGTAAAAGCACAGTGTATGTTACTCATTAAACCTCTTTAACTTTTGAACTCGCCTTCGCCAGCAATTTTGCCTTCTGAGTATATATTCTCTTAGGGACATGGTTGGCTCTCCAGCGTGTCATACTGAGGAGTCTGGATCCAGATGTGTGACAAGGACCCGCGCAACTACGATATAAATAACACAGAAGTGCGTTATAAAAAAATAAACCTAATTCACAGCTATTTTTGCTTGTTTCCTGTGACTTTGTAAACATAAGCAATGACTGTGTACAGGGCTATACAAAATACAAGGATTTAAAAAAATATCCAGCTGCTCCGCGTTGGGTTTCAGTGGATTCCATAATGAGCGAGTCAGATTGCTATATGTGCAAAATAACGTCTGGCTCCTGATGGCCAGGCGCTACAAATTCACGCCGAAACTTTAAAGCAAAGCTTTCTTCCCTGTGGCTCCCGTACGCGTTATTGGTCATAACAGTGAGAATTCAGTTAAGAACTCGCCGACATCAGAATCCAGCTCAACTGCAAAATAAAATAAAGCTGCATTGCTTTGCGGAGAGCAAATGTGAATAAAAATAATAAATGCTATTTTTACATTTAAGCCTCTGCACGTTTAGGGCCTGTATTTATGTAGGGCATGTGGGCAGTTTTAATATGTAAAATTGAGCATATAGACAGGTGTTTGTAAGATCAGGGCATTGGGCACTAAAAATAAAAAAAGAACATCTCTGAATAGGATCAAAGAGAATATTCTTGAGTAAATGGATATCATCTTTATTCATGTGCATGTTCTAAAATAAGTCCAGGCTTAATAACATCAGTTTAGTGTTTAAAATTTCCTTATAGTCATCTTTTTCTCAATCATCTTTCAAAATCATGTTTTAAAATAAAGTAGCATATTGCATTTCTGAGCTCTTCAGCATGATTTCTATTTTTGTGGGCTTATTTTTGGTAGAGATAAATTTGATATTGTGACCTACATTTCTTTATTTGAGATAGCTAGGAATAATATCTCTAACTGTGATTTCTTTCATGCTTTTGCTGAAAGGCGTTGTTTTACAATACATTTTCCAGGCACGTGAGATAAGAAGGAAAGGAAGTAACTACAGAGAGTAATTAGAAATAATCGACAGCTTGTGTTCTTCAAAATAATTTAATGAAATGCTCTGCTCCGTAGTGTTATGAATCATCTTTGGTCTTGATCCTTACGGGAGTTTTTGTTCACGTGGTCTGATGTGACCAAGCTTCCGCGATAGAACTTTCCGAGTGCAAACGTCGATGCTATTTAGGTCGTGCTTTGGACCATCAGATGTTATCTTTCATTAAAATTTTGAGTTATTACTCTCTGAGCAACATCCTGCGATCTCCTCTTTCCAAAAACACCCTCAGGAGCTGTAACCACATTGCTATGTGTCTTCCCAAAGCTCTAGCAAGTGATGTCTGGCATTAAAGACACCCAGGTGTGTTTGTCCTCCCTTGGACTGAGCGCACGGGTCACGCATAGCTTCATCATCGCAAATTGGTCATGCACGAATACAGACAAAGCTGAGCTGTCTCTGGCTTTGCGTTAATATCTCTGCCGCAGCCGAGGGGTTTTGAAAGTGAAGTCTGGCACTAATTTATGAGAGCGATGTGGGGGGAAAAAATAGGTCAGCAAGTATGAAAGGTGCTGACAAGCATATAATATCTAGAGATTGTTAAAGAGGAAAAAAAAAAAAAGCTTTAAGACTGCCTTTCCAAGTAAGCAAGCTGTTGTGCCTGAGGTTTCCTAGGCATCAGAGCGGGGCAGAGGTGAAGTAACTTGCTGGAGGACATGTGAGAAGGCTGTGGCAGAACTGGGGAGCAATTCGGGAATTCAGATTTCCTAATACCACATTCCTTGAAAGGAGGCTAAGAAAATGGAAACGGGGCTGTTTGAGCAGGCTTGTCGCTTAGAAAACTGATCTGTGTAGTTACGTACCCCACTTGTGAACAGATGCAGAACTCGGAGAGGCCACCCTTCTGTGCTAACTCAAGTTGTTCAAACTGTAGCTCTTTCATTTCTGCATATTTAAGGATGAAAAAATTGCATCATAAAAAGCAGAAATATTAGAAAGTTGGATGCTAAAGCGATAGCTTCTATTTAAAGCATTATCTCTGCATTTATACTCCGCGGCTAAGGTTAAACTGACCTTGCCTTTCACGAGGCAAGGGAGAGCTTGTATCACAGCAAGAAACATCTGTGCAGACTGCACTGATTCACTGGCTACGAGCACGTGTGCGTTGCAACTGTGAAGAAAGGGAGTTCTGAAATCACTGACGTGCTGCTTTCAGTCAAATCGCTAGCGTCATCAAAATAGCCTTTATGGCACGTGTGAGGCATTGGATCTATCTCTTTCCTAAAATAACCTCCAATTGCTTATGGCAGGCTTTTGGGACTTACTGCCGTGACTATTTTTTCCATTTTCCAGGGCTGGGTTTTAAATTTCTGTATGCCTTCTCCAATATCGAGATGCTCAGCAGTCAGACTGAGCAGCAACCAGAATCCTCACTGTAAGCGATGGAAGAGGACAGAGCAGGATCTGATTCTTCTCTCTAGAAACCATGGATATTTTGATGTTGTAACTTGCAGCTGAGTTCCTTGTGGGCTGAAAAGAGTGAACATGATTGACGCAGTTTTTACATAGCACCAAAGTACCCCCCCACGCGCGTATACTTGCACCTTAAAGGAAGGAAATGGTGCTAGGATCCTGGAAAGGCTCCTCAGCTGGGAGCTTGGGATGGGGGGTTTCCTACTGAAAATGGCCCTGGGAGTAGGTCACTCTTCCTTCCCGTACAAGCTTTTTATTACCTGCATATTTCCTACTTTTGACGCTAACTCTTGCTTTGTTCTTGTCTTCAATTTAGGAGCCGTAGCTCTTCTGCCCACTTGTAAGTGCAACTGGTATGGGTAATGGTGTGAGAGAAGGTCAAGTGGATTTCAAACAGCAGGATGTGGAGCCAATTCCATCAACCCATCTTCCCTCAGAGGTAAGAGCAGGAGATTGTTGGGTCCATGCAGTGGGCTTGAGGGAAGAGCTGTGTGGCAGCTCTCCTAAGGAAGCATCTCAACGGGATATGAGCTGCAGAGTCCTGAAAGAGTTGCAGTGTGTGTGCAAGCCACGCAACGCGTGACTTTTGCTTTATCTGAAGCTAGCCAAGTGGTTCCAGCCCTCTGGGAAGAGGCTGGGCATCGCTCACAGCTGACAGGCAGGCAGGGCTGCGTTCCTTGTTCAAGGTTACGTCTTGTTATGTCTTTAGCGGCAGAGCTGGGAGGAGAGCCATAAGTCTTGGTTTCCCTGCTCTTGCTGCTGTTACTAGGCTCCTGCTAGAAACACTGGAAGAGACGCTGAACCTTGGTCTGATTTAGACCAAAACTCAGGCTGAAGTTCACACAGTGCTGCCTTTGCATGACTACCCTTGCGTTTAGCACCAGACAGACAAAGAATGGAATGGAAAATTGAACTGAACCATGTATTTTGGTAATAAACATTAACTTTTTAGCTGTGAAACACACTGAAAAAAGAAAAATGTTAACTCCTCTTCTCCATGAACACGCAAAGCATATCAAAAGTTAACATTCTTCAGCCTTGCCTTGACTTGTCTTTCAGTCTGTAACCTTCACGGTGTTAGATTTCAAGTCGTTTACTTGCTTTCTGCCCATGTGTTATGAGAAGATAGCTGCTTTATAAATATGAGCTGTGGCAGGAATGTCAATAACAAAAACACTTCCATTCCATTTATCATAGTAGGAAACCTGTCTTGTTTTATTCTTAGGATCTTGGGAACAATGTGGAGATAGGGCTTGTTTGTGTTACTGGAAGGGCAAGAAAGAAACTTACCTTCTACACATGGCTAAATCACGAGGAGGCAGCGGCTTAAGCTTTTAGAAATCTTAATAGAGAGAACAGTACATGTACGAGGTGGCAGACCTTGGAACTTTGCATCTTGGCGGACAAATCTAATCTTTGTTCTTCATGGTCTGATCAGGAATTTACCGTACTTGAAATTTTGAAGAGAATTTTGACCCAAGTCCTTGAGAGGGTGTAAATGCTGCAGCAAAGGTAAAATACTACAACTTTTGCTTAGGATTGACTGTGCCGTCCTGAACAATGCTTTGTTCCAGGATAACCAGGAGAAAAAGAAAGTACTCAACTCCCTGATGTCTGGCGCATTGGCTGGTGCTGTTGCTAAAACTGCAGTAGCTCCACTGGATAGAACAAAAATCATGTTTCAAGGTGAGTCCCGTTGGCTTTTGCAAAATGCTCTTACTTTACTGTTAGCAGAATCCAAAAGAGCTGCTGTGATCTGGTCAGCCAGCCTGTTCTCCAGCGCTTTGCCCTTCTGCAGCCTGCAGAGACCTGGCAGGATGCAGACAGAATAGGGACGTTCCCACAGTGAATTGAGTCTAAAACCCTATTGTTTGATCCTTGGTAGGATTATTGCAGGTGTCGATCAGCTGTGCATCTGGCCCGTACTATTGGATCCAAGTCTCACGGTAGTCAGCAAGAGCTTTGCTATTTCAGTGTCACACGGATGCACGCGTTGCTGGTTAGAGACAGATGCCCGTGGCTCATGAACGTTGGCTGGCCCCACGGCTCCGTGACACGAGGGAGAGTTTTGGAGTGCGGAGGAAATAGGCACTGTAGAGGCAGGTTTTGAGGGGACGACTGGTAACACTCTGGATTTCTGTGTCTGTTCAGTTTGGAAAAATAAGGCAGGGAGGGGACAGGAGCAATATAAGGAGGTGCGGTGACACCGGAGGGAGGTACTTGAGCTGTTTGAGTTTCTTGCTGAAGGCTGGATGCCAGGCTGTGCCTGCTCGAATGTATGCAGTCTTTTCTAGGAAGAGTTGCATTGTATTGCGGCTGAATTGTTTTGGTTAGAGTTGAAGTTAATGCTGAGAAGTACTGCGAGAGGCACTGAAGCTGGCATACCTAGCTTTGTATTACAAAGCCCTTTTTGGAACCCGTAAAGTGTGCAACTGAAAATGAAATTCATTGAATCGGAATAGAAAATTCTCATGCTTTTAGCGGGATTTGGGATTCAGCCCCATCACGGGCTCTGTTCAGTTCCCCTGTTTCAGTGCAGGAACTGTCAGCTGCACTAATTGTCCCAAAGGGAAGAGTGCAGACTGTTAATACAGTAGACATTTGGTGAGGCCAAGAATTTTAAATCTGGTTGACATCCCAGATTAAATGAATTGGGTAGGTTTAATCTAATCCCTGGATGAGATTAAATTTTGAATTGACTTTCATTTGACATGATTTTCATTCTCGGCATAGCAGGGGCCGAGGTCTGGAAGAGCAGGGATATAGATCAGGGAGTTCCAGCTGTAGGGAGCTAAAGCCCGGGCTGGCTGCGGGCTGGGATTGCATCTGTGACCAGATGCTCGTGCAGCGATGAGGACGTGCTGTGCTTTCTCACCAGAACAAACACTGTAGTTGATCTAAGGTTGGAAATGTCAGGATCAGAGGTGAGATGGAAACTGCAGAACTGGGGTGAGTCAACAGCTGTCTGTATAAATCACCTTTAATTTGTACAGGCCTCCGTTTATAAAAGGACCTGTTTGGTTTGGCCCATTAAACTCGCTGCAAAGGATATGATTAAAACTTGCCTGTTCCGACTGATTTCTTAGTATCTAATGTATTTCTTAGTCTCTTGCTCTCCTAAAGGTTTTTACTCTGGGGCCTCTTCCCTATCTGTGAAAAGGGAAAGCATCTTTGGGTCATATAAGTGTAGGAAGGTTGTCCCTTGGACCAGAGACGGAAGAATTTTCCTGTGGGAGAGCAAAAAGAGCTCTTTTCCATTGCAGAGCCAGCTGCAACTGGTTATTGAGGTGTTTTTATTTCTTAAAAAACAAAAAGTGTTGAATTGCATAAAGGAGCAGTGTGGTGCAAATGTATTTGCATGTGATTGTTTGATACACTTGAGAGGTTACAAGTCTCAAAGGAGTTTGAAAGAAACTGCAACAGACACTTAATTGGAACCATGTTTCATTAGCGTTGCTGTTCGGGTTTTAGCCTGGGTTTCCTTCCTGCTGTAGGAATGTTACAAAACAGAGCTGCTGTATGCCAAATAAATCTTGCTTCCAAATGCCTTGTGTATTACATAGTTAAAGAGATGCTGTCAGTTTGAATGGATGCAAGAAAAGAAACTGATTGTTCATTTGAGTTTTGCTAGGATGAAACCATTCTTGCGTGGAGCCTCACTAAACAGACCCGTTCTTTGCTGGATTCTGGCATTAAGCCGGAACCTGTGCATGGAAATGCACTACTAAAATAAGTGGTCAGTGCAGTTTTGATATTTTTTCAATTTTTTTATTTATTCATTTATTTTTAGTGCTGTAAAGTAAGAAGTGTGACGGAAACTGAGCGTTTTCGTAACAGTAGGTGGAAAAATGAACTTCTGTGCTAAAGAGAGTTTGGGAGCACATACCAGTGGAAAGTCTTTGTTATAAAGCATCTCTATTTTTTCTTGCATTAATTCTTTTGCTTCTACTTTTATCCCTTAGATAAAATGCCTGTATGGTTTATTTGATCCATCTAAATGTATTGCCAGACCTAACGCTCATTTTTTCTTTCTAGTGTCTTCAAAAAGATTTTCTGCCAAGGTGAGGTGATGTGTCTGTCTCCTGTTGACCTGAAATGTTTGATTAATGGTAGTAGTAGCCCTAACAGCATCTTTTGTTTGTATTTATTTAACTTTCTTGCTTGGGTTTTATTAGCAGCACTCATAGTGAAAGAGCATAGAGGGAAAGACTGGAAACAATATTGTTTATAATACTCCTTAGGACGGTGCTCGTTCATGTTTTTGTCCAGTGCCTAGCACAGAGGGGCCTCCGTCCTCGTTCATACTCCAGGTTCTACCTGTGACATGACAGTAAATGTGGCGTCGCTCAGGGCTTTGTTTTGTTGGATCGTCTCCTCTAGGGGTTGCTTTCTTTCCCCAGCCACCACTGGAGTTGTTTCAGAATATATAGGAAATTTGAATTTGGGACCTGATCGCTCTCATGGCTTGCTGAATGTTTTGTCGCGCGTGCATTACAGCTGTTCCATGTGTGCTGTGCTAATATGCGTAATCCAAATTTTTCAGTCTTATACTAAGAAGATTAATTTGGGTTGAGAAATGGTTTGTGCAGACAGCAGTCCAGCTCTGTGCCTTGCCCTTGGGGGGAAAATGAAGATGTCTTGAATGTAAAACTCTGTCTTCCTGACTCCGGTTCTTTTTCGCTCTAATGTATCTGATTCAGTCTCCCCAGAGAAGACGTTTTAGTTGTCTCATTCTGGAGTCAGGGTTGTGAGCGTAAACAGCTGATATCAGCTTAGTGTGGTTGGGGTGGGAAGGAGGATTTGGAGAGGTTAAGCTATAGGGTCACCTTTTCCCCCCCTCTATTGTTTGGACTCCCTCTTATCATGATGTCCCTGTCTGACCTTTGATCCGTTGCCTGCAGGAGGCCTACAGGCTGATTTATCGCACCTACCTCAATGAAGGCTTCTGGAGTCTCTGGCGGGGGAACTCAGCCACCATGGTCCGTGTGATCCCGTACGCTGCCATTCAGTTCTGTGCGCACGAAGAGTACAAGCAGCTCCTGGGGAGTTACTACGGCTTCCAGGGAAAGTAAGATGCAGCGTGGCTTTGATCCTTGCAGAGGAGGATGGAGCAGTTTGTGGGACCGTAGATCGTAGGGAGGGAGCACGTTTCTCTGCTTTGTGCAGGCCTGCTGGGGTGAAAGCTCTGTTGGCGCAGAGTTGTGCTGGCCCCGCTCATGACGGCTTCGCAGAACAGCGTGTGTGAGGGGGGCTAAGCACAGGGCTGGGCTTCTAGTCTTGCACAGGGGAGATCTTTGTGAGAAGAAGACCCTGTCTTCTAGAGGCATGAGCAAGAAGTGGCCTAGACACTGAGTGAGCACTTCCCTGTGCTGAGAGTGGGCAGGCAAAACAAAGAGCTTTTCTTTGCAGGAGAAGCAACAAGATCCAGCCTTGCGCTGTTATCTGAGCCATGCGCGTGGCCTGAGCCTCTTGCTCTTGGGCATGTAGTGTCTGAGACACCCCAAGTCAGGCTTGCTGTCCTCAACAGATATTTCTCTAAGCCTGTCTTGAATGGCTGTGGCAAACCACAGCTGCTTCAACCCCCACCCACCCGCCTCTCTCCAGTACACAGGCAGGGAAGGGATTCAGTAGCTGATAGAGTAGAGCCATCCTCAAAAGCCACATAGTATTTCCATCTCCAGGTGATCTGTTTGGTCTCTTCTCTCACCTTACTTTAGAGCGCTGACACCCTTTCCTCGATTCATTGCTGGCTCTCTGGCAGGCACAACGGCTGCCATGTTAACCTACCCCTTGGATATGGTCCGTGCTCGAATGGCTGTCACGCCGAAGGAGATGTAAGTGCCTAACGAAAGCAAGTACAAGCACCACGAACAAATGCAGAACTTTCTTTTAAGGTCAGATGACTTTATTCCCATTTTCTGGGTCACTTCTTGCTCGGAGCCTTTGGTGTAATAAACCTCTTACTGCTGGGGTCTGAGCACTGATTAAATGACCAGAGTCCTGGCTAGTCCAGGGGCTGGAAGGAGATCGATACTGAAAGACCTCACTAGTAAAACTTGTGCGTTGGTTCTTGAGGAGGCCAGCTGGCACAATGCCTCCAGAAGAGATGGAGCAGACAGGATAGCATGTTGTGGTAGGGCTACAGGAGAGCTGGTGCCTGGCTTCTCCATTTGTAGACAGGCTTCTGAAATCCCTTCTGAGCTGTTTGATGAGCTCAGAGCCGAATTAATTAATTGTTGATCCTTCAGAAAGTCCTGTTGGAAATATTACTGGCGTGGGCAGTCACTAACCAGCGCAGATTTGGTTTTCCTGTGTCCACATGCTAGGTACAGCAACATTGTTCACGTCTTCATCCGAATATCCCGAGAGGAAGGATTGAAGACATTGTATAGGGGATTTACACCAACCATCCTTGGAGTGATTCCGTATGCTGGGCTTAGCTTCTTCACCTACGAGACGCTCAAGAAACTACATGCAGGTAAAGGCAACTTGGTTTGCTTTCAAATGACGTGGTGTAGTCTTTTGGCCCATTTGAGATGCTTGAATTCAGTGGTGCAAGTCCTTTTCCTGGCCTTGAAGCCAATTGCACAGTTCTGTGCTGGTGGAGGATGCCTTGTGCCCTCGTCTCTCCAATTCCAGACTGTGATGAAGGCAAGAAAAGCAGTATCTCTGTCTTGCAAAGGACCAAGAAGGTGCAAGTCCTGGTCCAAGAGGACCTGGTTATATACCAGGTCAGCTAACAACAAAGTTGGGACCAAAATCTCAGGAGCTCTGGCACTCAGCACTCTCTTTGGCTCTCAGCCCACTTGACCTTAATCATGTGTTTGTTACAAGCAGCTTTCTACACTCTGCTACTTTCTCTTTCCCAGATCACAGTGGGAAATTGCAGCCATCCCCTCCGGAGCGGCTTTTGTTCGGTGCCTGCGCAGGCTTGATTGGCCAGTCAGCTTCGTACCCCCTGGACGTGGTTCGCCGACGAATGCAGACGGCGGGGGTTATGGGACACACGTACAGTTCCATCCTTCTCACCATGCAGGAGATTATAAGAGAAGAGGGACTAATCCGTGGCTTGTACAAAGGACTCAGCATGAACTGGGTCAAAGGTCCAATTGCAGTGGGAATAAGCTTCACAACCTTTGACCTGACGCAGATCCTTCTCCGTAAATTACAGCACAGCACTAATGTCGAAAGGTAGTAGCTTAATCCCCACAGCCCTTGCTGGGGAAAAGTACAACACGTGTAGAAAGAGCAATGCTAGCGTTCCCTCACTTCGTACATGCTCTCCTGCAGCTGAGAACTTAACCTTTCTTGTTTGTTTGTTTGGATTGTTTTTTCTGTTGTTGCTGGATTTTTTTCTTCTTAATGAGCCTCTGAGTTATTTGGAAACCTCGACCTGAAACTAACTCTTTCCTAAACAAAATTCTTCTTGCAATTCTGCAGAACTGAGTCCTCTAAAGTAGCTGCCTCACCCTTCTGTTTTACTCTTTGATACCAGGAGTGGAGCCTCTCAAACAAATATGTGCTGCTGCTGGCTCCTCACCTGGTCTCTGTGGACAGATGCAGCGGTGGATGATGAAAGAGAGGACTCGGGGCTGTTGGAATGAACCCCTGAATCTGGGAAGCGACTGCTGCTCCTGGTAGGCAGTTTTTAGTTACTGAACGTGTGTTAGCTGGAGGCAGTCTGCCAAGTGCAATATTCCAGTTAGTCTGCAGGGAATTCCAGATTCCTCTGACCTGTAAGCATCGGTCTCCGTAAAACAGGACACAGCAGGATTTAACAGGTCCGGGTCACTTCTTTTGTTCTGGAAGTTGAATGTGAGCTCCAGCTGGAAATGCTGCCCGTTTTCAATTGTTCTTCTCATTTCTGGGTTTTGTTGCATAAAATATGCCTTGCTTGCAGTGTCCCTCTGAGATTACCAAAGACTGTAGGCAGCAGGGGAGGGAAGTTCTGAGCGGTTTTGTAAATCAAATTCTCATGTTTGTTTTCAGTGTTGTTGAGTTGGGGCTGTGCCTGGATTCACAAACTGGATCGAGTCGAATTGCAGTAGTGCTTTCGGGCTACCCAAACCCTTCCGTTGTTGTCATAGTCTTAAAGGCAGCGTTTGCTGGGGGATTTGGCAGACTGTAGCGTTGATGCACTAGAAAAGGAAGTGTTACATACTTAAAATTTAAGCAGTTTTATCCTTCAGTATTATTGTTGCCGCTTTATGCACGATGCGAGCACAAATATCTCAAAGATGCACGTGTGATGCAGACTTAGCTATCCCGAAAGGCTGTTCACGTCTGGTGAATGCAGCCTCGCAGTGGACTCAAGCTGCTGGCCCTGCTTCTGAACAACCCTGTTGTCTTTTGGTGCCTGCTGTGTAGGTTGTTTCACCTCCGTTCGTTAGTCCACACCTAAGCCCACTTGGTTTTATTCCTGGAGTTTTCCTGGACCAACTGGGTCCGTGGGAGAATGGGCTCCACAGCCAGCATTGACCCTTCAGAAATGATATGTAGTGCCAATCATTTCCAGTTGCAATCTGAAAATGAATGGTAAAGTACCTTTCAGTGTTTCTATTTCAAATCAGTTTTCAGGGAAATGGAGATTTGGGGGTGGTTTTGTTTTATGTTCCATTCCTGTATTAAATTTGGAGGGCCAGAGAGGTCAGAGCAAACTTTAGACTTCTCTGAGAATCAGGTTACGTAAACCAAGATTAAAAATCCCTTTCCAGCCGATATAGTCCGTAATGTATAAAAGAAAAATAAGGCATAATTTAAAAGCTGTCCTTTTCTGGTGTGTGTGTTTTAGCCGTTGTAGTTTGAGCCTTGTGTTATGGCTTTATTAACGGGAATGGAGGTAATTGCACAATTGGTAGAAATAGCTTTCTCCTTTCTTTTGTCTTTGCACTTGTTCTTTGGAGCATAACTTGCTTCTAATGCCAAATATTTCCCTAGGAACTGAGCATCTACACTTCCATTTTGTGGTCATGGCAGCGAGCCAGCATACTGAAGTATTAGCATGCGTGTTGTTCCCAGAACACATGGGATCGATCATACTTTAATGGTTGTGGATGGGCGGGGTATTAACCTCAGTCATTTCTGCCTCCGAGCCCACAAATGATGATTTCCGTTGTGCAACTTGACTGCAGTCACTGATTTACCTTGTAATTAAAGAAGTGTTAGGTGTTGTTTTAAGAGTCTTAGAGATGATAGCCATGAATTCTGTATATTTTTTGCTCCCATTGCTAATGGAAGATGATCAGCTGTTCTCTTCGTTTGGGTAAAATTTTATTTAGTCCTTTGCAAGAGCTCTGATTTCTTTTCTCCAATGGAGAAGCCAATTACTTCTGCTCTTGTCTTTATCTTGTCTGGCCCAGTGAGGAAATACGAAGGGAGTTGCATCCTACCGCAGAAGTGAGGTACAGACCAGCAACTAGGTGTGTCAGCAGCTGGCTGTGCGTACGTGCGTGTATGTGTCTGTGCAATCCGCGCCAAGCTCGCTCTCAGCTTGGAGGCTGCCAGTTCAAAGCACAATCCTTTCTGCACGGCCGATGGGTACTGTATGAAGATGAGAGGAAGCTGAACTGCGGCATCCAAGTTCGAGCGGGCTCCTTTGCTCCACAGTACGGTAGGTCATCTCGGAGGCAAGCGCTGCAGACCTTGTCTTATGAGATGTTGAGCATCACTGAGCCCCTATGGCACCAGAGGTGGCTTAATTCCTCCTGGGTCCTGACTGAGAAAGGATTTACACTGGATGACTAGCCTCTTGTTTGGGACTGAGCAGGAGGGCAGCTCTGCGCAGGGTACCTCCTGCCACGTCAGGAGTGCAGCTCGTGTATTAAATGAAGGGGAAGCCTGTGGAGGAGGCAGCTTCTGGCTGGCCGACGCTGGCGTTGCCCACCTCGCGGCTGAAACGCGGTGCAGGCGGCTCGTCGAGAGCCCGGGGACTCTGAGCTGAGAAACAAGACCTGAAGCACAGCCAGACTTGGAAGCATTGGGCTCAGATAAGTTGTTCCTTAATTAGCAGCTGCACCTGATTTTAATTCGATGGAATTTTAGCCAAACACATTTTTTCCAAGTTTTGCAGGCTGAGTGTTTGTTCAGAGACAGATCTTTGAATTCAGTCTGTAATGGTTTTGGTGCTTTTGTTTCTTGGGCAAAAGTGTCCAGAGCAACTGTGTGTTATTGCTTTGGGTTGTTTTAAATAGCTTTTTTTTTCTTCTTCCTTCTCTGATTTGAATGTAGAAAAGGAGAAACGGAGTGTTCTCTTCCCTTCTTTTCATCCTTGCATGAATTGAGACATGTTCCAGATCTCTGCTGCCTGGAATGAGTGCCTGAGGAGTCTTGGGCATGCTGATTTGGAAAGGGAGGGTGCCTGTGTGCTGGCCAAGAAGGTCCATTGCCTTTAGCTCTGAGAAAGGTGACAAGTCTAACAGGAATATTCTCTAGTCCTTCTTTTCTTTAGAACTTCTTCACTACCCAAATTCCCCATTTTTTTCATTTTATTCTTCTCAAATTCCTTGCTTTTATTTTCAAGTGATTTTTCTCACTTCTCCTTAAGGCATTACTGCCAAACATTAATTTGTGCTTTTTTTTCCTCATCTACTCTCCCTCCCTCCCTGCTTCTGCACCTTTAGTCCCGCACTAGCACTTCGAGAAAATCAGGTCCAATGAAATGCATCCAAAATGACAATATTGCAGCTTTGATAGCGATGCCCAGACAGCCCAACGCGGCTTCCCGCTCACAGGCAGGGATGCTCGTGTGTGGGGGCAAGAAATTAAAGGCACTAGATGCTGGGGCAGAAGGTTTTCTCGAAAGGTTCTTGAACTACTTGTCCAGTCTAGCGCCTTTCCTTCTCCTAGCACCTTTCCTTCACAAGCTGTGAAATGCTGCTGCTTCGTATCGTCTCCTCTTTCGGTACCTCCACGTGATGCTCGCTGTGCTCTGTGAAAGTGGCTGCTTGCTGGGTAAGGGGCTCGGGGAGAGCTGGTCGCTCTGGGAGCCTCGGAGGGTCAGTTAGGGAACTTGAATATGTGAGAGGTGGGATCTGAGCTGGCTTCTTGCAAACCCCTTTGCCCTGCACGCCCCGTGCAGACCTCTGCCAGTTCCCTGGGGAGACAGAGCCGCCGAAGAGCTGGCTGGTTGGCAGGACGGTGGCGGAAGGATCAGGAGAGGAGTTGTGGCCTCCTGAGGCATGAAGTCACTCGAAGCCATGGGGTGGGTAGCGTGGTGTAGCATTGGTACTCCGTGGAAGCTCTCCCGAAGCAGTTTCGTAGCTTCTATGGAAAAGTAGTGGTACTTCTGTTAACTTCTTACCGCCTTCTGCCTAGAAGGACTCAAGCACTATCATCTTTACCCTCTGGTGTCTTTAACACAGAAGCAGATGAGGCATGAAAGGAAACTTTGAGCAGAAGCACTGTGGCAACCCCGAGCGAGTCTGGTGCCAGTCCTGGGCGGGCAGGAGGAGGAGGAAATGCAGCGGGATAATTCCCATGCCATTTCCCCAGTGCCTGACTGGGCACCTGGGCTCCGCAGGGAGCCAGGGCGCGCGTTACGGACCCTCCCCACCTGGACCGGGCCAGAGGAGGAGGTGGCCTTCCTACAAAGCAGCCTTTTTTTTTTTTTTTTTTTAATTGTAGGGGCTGATTCCTCCCGCTACCCCCCTCTCCCCCTTAAATGCCATGTGATGCAAGGTTTCCCAGCACTGTTCACTGCCTGTGTGGTCTATGCATATATTAGCACAAACACTGTTAAATGCCTTTTGTCAAGACGTGTCCTCACCATCAGTGTGTGCGTGTATGCGTGTGTGTCAATTTTGACTGCTTTTCTTGGATCTGGAGTTCTATTTTATTGCAGTGAAGACACTTTGTTATATAATGTTTATATATTTTAAGATTTGTGCCAAGAGAGGATGTATATTTAATAAAAAACATAATTGACTTTGCAGGCTCTCTGAGGGCGTCTCCTATTATACGTTGCTCATAAGAGAGAGGGGCCCAGCACGTCTGGGTGGATTTATCGAGGGACTAAGCACGGGGGTGGCCGGGGGGGCCGTGGCTGGGGGTACCTCCTGTGGGGCTGCCTGTGCCCCCAGCCACCCAGGGCTCCTGTGCACGGAGCTCCTTCCAAAGTCCCTCCCGTGGAAGCCGGGATGAAGGAAGGAAAGCCGCTCTGGAGCTGGCTCAAAGCCCGTGGTTCCTCCGGAGGAGGCCTGTGCTGTCCCGGTCCCCAGCGCCGCAGTGCGGGACGGGGACGGGGACGGGTGTGCAATGGCAGCAGGTGGCACTGTCGGCTTAGGCATGGCCCAGCGGCTTCCCCGAAGTTGGGGGTCCCCCGGCTGCTGCTCAGCCCTGCTCGGCTCTTGGGGCTTTCAGCGCTTCCAGCTGCGTTTCAGGTCTGGTGTGGATGTGCCGTTGGGACGCTTTGCCATCTCGCTCCTTCCAAGGTGGGGAAGTCTCAGCAGTGAGGGCAGATCCAGCCCTCTCGGGGTGACCTCCCTGGAGCCCGCTGCCGCTCCCTGCGCGGCAGGGCAGAGCCGATGTCCTGGTTGTACCCCAAGGGCAACTGAGCCCCCGAGGCTGAGACTTGGCACTAAACCTTGCAGGAAGCCTGGGCAGAGCTGGGGAAGGGTCCCTGAGCAGCTCTCCGGACCCTGCCGGTTGAGGTGGCATCCCTGCCTGTGGCCTTCTGGCTCCCTGTGCGCAGGGGAGCATCCGCCCGGCTTGGTTTGGGCTGCCAGCCACGGAGAGAGCTGCGATAAGAAATTTCCCTCTGCTGCAAGCAGGAACAGCTCTGCGGGATGCAGGCAGGGAGGAGGGCAAGGGGATCTCATTTTGGATGGGAGTGGGGTGGGAAGGCAGGGCTCGCTGCCTCCCTCCCTGCCAGGGCATGGAGGAAGACCTCCAGGAGCTGCCGCCATCCCAGCGCTCTCCCCAGGCCGAGGGTGGCTCGGGGGGAGCCGGAGCTGGGTGTGCACCGGGGGAGCAGGGGCGATGCTGGGCCAGAGCTGGGTCACGGCAGGGCCTCCTGCTGCCAGCCTGAATCCTGGTGCCAGCGGAGCCTCTGCAGCAACAAAACCTCTCGGTCCCAGCTGCTCCCATCTGCCGAGAGCCTGAGCGTGGCCCTTGGCAAAGCTCAGCCCGTACCCTATGCTAAATAAAGCAAAGATACAAAGAGTAGAAATAATTCTGGGGAGAGGAAGATGGGGGGGCCTTTTCATTTTATTTGATGTGGCCCAATTTCAGTGCCTGTGGATCTGTCTCCTGCTCTTGGCTAGTCTATCAGTCATTGTCCCCGCCTGAGAGGGTCACGTCTGGGCAGATCTCAGGGGAGGAACTGTCTGCATGTCTGAATGCAGCACAACCCCAGGCCCTAGCAACCGTCCTCCCGCTGCGAAGGCTTCCCTGCCAGCTCAGCCCCCGGCTGCTTCCTCCACATGCTTAAGGAAAATTAGATAAATGAGCCATCAAGGCAGTCGGACTAGCTTTTAATGGGACGGCGCAGGCTGGAACAAGTCCCTCCGCATCCTGGCCCTGGGGGAATCGCTTCTTCCTTGCACCTTTCCACCCACGTCTTGGCGACAGGGCTGCTGGAGCCCAGTTCCTCCTGGCCCCGTGCTGGTTAATGGTGCTGCCCTGGGCTCTGGTTTCCCCAGCTGTTTGCTAAAGGGGAATTTCCCCATAGTTTTTTTGCAAAAGGGCTTTTACTGCGCCTGCAGCTTGGGTACTCGGGACTCAGGCAGAGGAGGGCTGTCCGGATTAGCCCTGTTAACACCGGGCAAAGGGCTGCCTTCTCATCTCGGCCCTTAGCAAGAGGGAATTAAGACCATTACAAGGCTATCAAATAGGATCAGAGCCCCTCTCCCTTTCTCTGAGCAGCCCAGACCTGCTAATCCTTTTTCATGCAGCTGGACCAGCACCCACCATGCGGTGGGGAAGAGCTTGGCCGAGATGGACAAGGGGCTGCGGACCCTCTCCTCCCCTGCAGCCGCTGTTGGGCTGAGCAGCGCTTCATCAGCCCGGGTGCGATCCCAGCGCCGAGGGGAGGAAGGGCCAGGAGCCGGCACCGCGTCGGGCTGCGATGGGGTGAACGCGAGGTCTCCTCCTTGAGTGCGACAGGGCCGGGCTGCGGGGTTTGTTCAAGTGCTCAGCCTCTTCCCATGGCTGCAGTAACGCCTACGGGGCTTTTCGCTGCTCTTTGCTGCTCGCCCGCCTGCCCAAAGGCAGCTGCCCTCGCGCCGTGGGACCCCGTGCCCAGCTCGAGGGCCTTCAGGGCCACAAAGTGCAAACAAAGCAGCAGCTTTCAGCGTGGCAAACGCACTCTGGGTTAACTTATTTATTTCTAGAACAGCCAACAGCCGAGGCTGCTGGGCCTGAGGATTTCACACGAAGCAGAGGGATAACCCCAAGGACCTCCAACCCAGCTGGCAACCCTACAAAAATACACTCGCCCTCAGCCGGTGGAGGCAAACGCTAGGCAGAGCGAACCCCAAAGCCTGTGCTGGCCAGCCGCGCTGGCGCTCCAGCCCGGCTGCGAGGTCTCCACCATGCAAGGGCGATCCCCGCCGAGTCCTCTGCCCGGCACGCACTGCCCGGGGCTGGCAGGAGCCCCTGCTCTCGAGAAAAACACAGCAGCAGAGCCTTGGGCAGCCGCGACGCGTCAGAGCAGGCAGCAGCAAACCCGGCTGCGGGGCTTCAGCTCCTCCATCACCTCGCGGGGCCGGGAAGGGGAAGAGGGGCTGGAGGGACGCAGCCCGGAGTGGCGGCAGGGCGAGAGCAGGCACGGTGGTGATCGGCGGCAGGAGCAGGCGATGCCCACGCCGGCCCGGATGCATAAAACCCGTCATGACAAGAGCTGGTGGCAGAAATGTCCCCACGAGTGTGTCCACATGTGCCACAGGCACGTGCAAAGGGGGGAACCAGCCAAGGCAGGAGCAAGGGGACCAGCAGCCGGGCGCTGACTGCGCCCTGAGGCAGGTCCCAGCTCCCCCCAGTCAGGAGGCTGCCAGGTACTGGTGGAAGTAGAGGCCGAAGAGGCTGGTGACGACCTGGCAGGCGGCCACCCACCAGGTGAGGAAGGCAAAGAGTCCGCGGAAGAAAAGGGGGGTGAAGATGCCACCCAAGATGCCTGTGATCTGCTCCACCGCGGCACGCACGTCCTCCCCATCCTTGCCGCCGGGACGCGGCGGTGCTGTGGTCGCTGCCGGAGGGAGGGGAGGGGGCTCCGGGTACAGCCCCCACGAGTGGTGCCCTGCGTGACAGAGGGGACAGGTCCACGGGGTCGGGCCCCGTGCCGCAGCCCCATCCCCATGCTACAGAAGCGCTGGTGGCCGAGTCCCAGCACGCTCGCTGCATGCATTAGGTTCATGCCAACTGCAAACCATGCCTTGAGAGCCTGGGGACGCCTTGGATGCTGACAGCTTAACGATGACTTGCAGGTCTCATCCTGCCCCTCCCGAGCCCCCGTGTCCCCCCGCCACCTCCTTACCCAGCGTCTTGAGGAGCAGCGTGCAGTGGAGGGTGAGGATGACGGGTCCCAGGTACTGCAGGCTGACCACGGAGACGTAGCAGTAAATCCTCGTGATCTGTGGGCAGTGGGGATCAGCAGGAGGCCGGCGGCCGTGCCCGGACCCCTGCTCCCACCCCAGCTCCCGCGTCCGGACCTTGCGCTGGATCTCCAGGACGGCGATGCGCCCGGCTTCCTTCCTCATCTGCTCCACCCAGCGCTCGGCCAGGCCCAGGTACGCCTGGAGGTGGTGGCGGGTGACGGCCAGGCGCAACAGGCAGAGGCCAACGATGGTCCAGAGGCGCGCGGTGTTGTAGGCGGAGTCCGACATGCTGGGGCAAAAGGGGGGGGCTGTCAGGGAGATCTCAGGGTCCAGAACCGCCCTGTGCCCCATGGAGGGTGTCTGATGGGAGAGGTGGTGGCGGTGGGGAGGGTGGGGGTCTACTGGTGTTGGAGGAGATGGACTGGTGCACCCGTGCCTCAGTTTCCCCTCGGAGCAAGGATGCCAGGGCATAGAGTCGGACCCGCTGCTGGTGCTCCGCTTACATCTGCACCGTCTGCTTGCCCATGGGCGCGTGGAGCAGGAAATCCCGTGAGATGGGCTTGATCCACATCACCACCACGAGGACGGGCGCCAGGAAACTCACGTGGAGCAGGACCCTGCGGCGGAGCCACCGTCAGAGACCCCCATGCAGCCTGGTGCCCCCCGCTCCCTCCCTCCATCCCTCCGTGGGCAGGGACCGGTCCTCACCCACACCCCCTGCACCCTCTCCCATCACCAAACCTCCTCGCCACCCTGCGGCCACAGAGCCTGGGGGGGTCCCGGCCCCCCAGACGCCAGCACCGACCCCCTCGCCTCCTTCCCCGCCCGCAGGTTTCACCCAACTGGGTCAGGGGCTTGTCGGCCGCCAGCCGGAGAGCGTCGAGGTGCGTCTGGGCCAGGCGCAGCCCCGGGAAGGTCAGGCAGGCGCCCAGGAAGGAGCACAGGGCCACCAGCCCCAGCTTGAAGGCCAGCTTGGTGAGGGGCAGCCTGCGGAGAGAGAAGGCAGCGGGGGGGGGACAGGTCGGCCCCGGTGAGCCCCGGAGGGGTCCCCACCCCAGACTTCCAAAAAACCTCCCCAAACCCTGTTTCCCTCCCCGCCCTACCACCAACTCACGTCCACTCCCAGCCCCGCTGCTTCAGGATGCTCTCCAGGTTGCTGCTGACGCCGGCCAGCCCTGTGGGGAGCGACCCCCATGAGTGGGGTGCCCGCAGCCCCCAGGGACCACCTGGCCCTCTCCCTGTCCCCCCTCACCCACCGGGCTCGAGGCCGAACTCCAGGTAGTCCTCACGGATGACCAGGGCCACCATGGCGAGGAGGAGGAAGAAGAAGGCGAAGGTGAGGCAGACGGAGCGCTCGCCCCCCTCCTCCGAGCGAAAGTAATGGCGCATCACCATAAAGAAGACCTTGCTGCGGGCGAGGGGCGGCTGTCAAGGAAACCGGGGGCTTCGGGACCCCCCCTAATGCCAGCGGGAGCCCCCTGCTCATTATCACGTTGTAAACCATCCGCGTCGTTAGGCCACCGCCACCTTCTCCTCCGCGGAGAAGGCTCTCATTAGGCACCTTTACAGCTCATCAGTGAGCAGTTTATAAATCCATAAATTTAAATTTTCCACCTCAACTGGCTTTTAATGGGGAAAAACCAAGGACAGCGGGTTCCCTCTCCTGCCCAGCGGCAGCCCGGACCTGGCGGGTGGCAGCAATCGCACCCCAAAAGCCGGCAGAAGGATACACGGAGAAGATGACCGTCAGCAGGCACCAGAGCACCCCGATGTTCGTCTCCTTCTGGGGGTCCGCCAGGCAGTAGTAGCCCTCGGTGAAGACGTACACGGCGGTGGAGTAGACGGCAAAATCCACAAACCACTGGTACTCCAGGAAATAACGCAGCACTGGTGTGACAGAGCGACACGTCACCGCGCTGCGGGGACCCGCGGGGGGTCCCGGGCACAGCCGAGGGTCCCGGGCAATGCGGGGTCCTGGGTGCAGAGGGAGCGGTGGGTGCGCGGGCGTTACCGAGAGCATCCACGGCGGTGATGGGGCTGGTGTCCAGGCGGAGGTCGATGTCCCGGGGCACGGAGAGGGGCTTGTCATCCGTCACGCCGTTCATCCTCCTGCAAGGGAAGCCCGCGCTCAGGATGGCAGGCAAAGAGCTGGCTCGTCCCTTGCATGGGACACTGGGGGACCGGCTTGGGGCTCCTCGTCACCAGCACCGGCCCCAAGCCCGTCTGCGGCCGAGGCTGTCAGTGCCGCACGTCCCCAGGGGAGTCCCGCCGCCCACCGGGATGACTTCCACTAGCACCAAACCAAAGTATTTATCGTTTTAATTCCCTCCTGCCCACAGGCGCGAGCTGAGCTGACCTGTCCCGCTTGGCCTTGGGGCGCTGCTTGCCTGCCAGGGCGCAGAGCTCCTCGTCCGAGGGGTGCTTGTAGCGGCGCAGGCTGGAAGGGAGCAGTCGGGTGTCAGCGGCGTTGGGTGTCCCCGAGGCCCCAGGGGGACGAGCGGGGAGGGACGGGCCGCGTACCTGCCGTTGCAGAGCAGCCAGCGAGCGAAGGAGCAGTGCGGGGCCATCTTCTGCATGATGCTGGCTGCCAGCAGGCTCACCACCACCTGCACCCCCATCACCGCCTGCGCCGGGGGCACCCTCAGGGGTCGACCCCGGCACCCGGCTTCCCGGAGCCGGGGGGAGCTGGGGACCCCCCCCAGCCCGCAGAGCCGGGGCTGTCCGCTTCCCCCAGCCCCCAGCCCTGCTATGGGACACCCCGGGCGCGCACCCCCCGCCCCGGGCAGGCGCCCTCCGGACGTGCGACCCCCCAGGACAGCCTGGGCATGCACCCCTGGGTGTGCGCACCCCTGGGACACCCCGGGGATGCACGCTGGGTCATGCACCCCCCGGGCCACCCTGAGCATGCACCCTCCGTGCATGCAACCCCCCCGGGCGTGCACCCCCGGGCGTGCACCCTCCCCGACAGCCTGGGCATGCACCCCTGGGTGTGCGCACCCCTGGGACACCCCGGGGATGCACGCTGGGTCACGCACCCTCCTAGGCATGCACCCCCCGGGCATGCACCCCCCGGGCATGCACCCCCCGGGACACCCTGAGCATGCACCCCCCCTGCATGCAATCCCCCCGGGCGTGCACCCCCGGGCATGCACCCTCCCGGACAGCCTGGGCGTGCAACCCCGGGCAGCTCCCCCCCCCCGGGCGGCCCCCCCCGGGCGGCCCCCCGCCCCGCTCACCATGCCGGGGTCAGCGCAAAGGCGGCCGCAGGAAGCCTGCCCGCCGCCCTCCCGTTGATTGGCAGCTCCTCGACCAATGGAGAGGCGGGACTGAGCGGGGGCGGGCCCTCCGCGGAGCCCGGTTCCGCGGCCGCTGCCTCCTGGGAGCTGTGGTCCCCGCGCGGCCCCGGGGGTCGCGGGTTCGAGCCCCGGCTGCGCCGTGCGGGACAGCGGCACAGCCCCAGCAGCGGCTGCGTGTGTGTATGTAAATTAAATCATACACACGTCTATGCCGCCACCCCCATGTAGCTATGCGCACGCATGTGGGTGTGTATTTGCACCCGAAGAGCCCCTTCCAGCCGCGGCTCTGTGGTACCCATCTCTGCACGCAGCCCCCGGGCACTGGATTTCGGGGGTGCAGGGGTTTGGGCAGCAGCGGCTCGATCCCCGCCTTCCTCCACCCTGGGCCCGGGGCTGGCTGCGCCCCTTCCCCTCCCTGGTGCCCTCCATGGAGCACTGATGCCACGGGGCAGGCTGTAACCGTCTTGCCTGCCACGTCCCTTTGCCCACGTCTTCCTCGCAAGATGAACGGGCTCCTCTCCTGCATTTATCCCCCCCTTGCCCCCGGCTGCGTCTCCCTGTGAGCACTGGAGGAGCCGAAGGTGGACGGGGCCAGGGCAGAGCCCGCTGGGTGCAGCTCATCCAGGCTGACGCTGGGCGAGGGGCATCAGGGCCCACCGCGATGCCAGCGCCTGCGTCGCGGCGGGGGTCTGCAGGCATTTCAGCTGAGCTGGGGGTTATTTAGGGCTGTGGCAGCCCCTGCCCCGCAAGGAGCAGCTGCTCACCCTGGAGGGGGGCTCCGCGGGTGCTGGTGGGTGCCCCTGGTCCAGGCAGGGTGCTGGTGGCCCCGAGGGGTTGCCATGGATATCGGTCTCCAGGCGAAGGGATGCGCTTCCCGCTAGATGTCGCTTCCGCCCGCGCCCCGAGCATCCCCCGCGGGTTGGGGTACCCAGGCTTGGGGGGGCCACATCCCCCCCCCCCAGGGCACCCCCAGGGCACCCCCAAGGCCTGGGCATGCAGCCCCCAGCGTGCCCCCCGTGCCAGCTTTGGCCAGGAGCTGAGCAGCCCCTCCGCCGCCGGCGGGGACAACTCACGGCTGCGATGCCAAAAAAAACCCCCAGCTTGCCCCAGGTGGCCTGATCCTGGCTGCTAGGTGCCCCCGGCTGCGAGCCGAGCCAGGGTCGGGGGAAGCAGCCTGCTCCATCACCTCTGCCTGCATCCTGGCCCCCCCAGAACCCCCAGATCCCCCCAGCCCTCGCACCGGGGCGCAGCACCGGCCGCGGGGTCTGCACAAACCGGTGGCTGCGCATCTCTGGAACGAATGCAGGGCCCCAGGACGCTCGCAGCCCCCACGGCGTCGGCTTTCAGCTCTGCCGCGACACAAAAAAAGGAGGGAAAGGTGGAAGATGGATGCTTGGAGCACCCCCAGCCCAGCCGCCCTCCCCCAGGACACAAAAGCCCCTTTGAGGACTGATTTTACACCGCTCCTGCAGAGATGCCCGAATTAGCATCAGCAAAGGGAGCTGCTGCGACGGGCGTCATCGGTGCTGCTGTAAAGTCATTGAATTAACGGGGCACCCCGGCCCTGCGCCCAGTGAGGGGGTGCCAGGCCCAGCACAGCACCCACTGAGCCAGAGCCGATCCCTGGAGAACCCAGCTCCCACCGGTCCCGCAGCCGGGGGACCCCATGGGTGCCGTGGCCGGGGACCAGCTCGGGGCCTTTCCACCTCGGGCCGCTGCGGGGGGCAGCTGCGGGCCGGGAGCCGGTCTGTGCCCGTTCCCCCCGCAAGAAGTTTCCCATTTTGCACAAAGCCGGCGGCGGGCGGCGATGGGCATTGTCCGGGCTGCATCGCATTACCCAGGGCTCCCGGAGAAATCACTTGTATTTCACGCTCCATTGAGCAGCTGCCTGTATATATTTTCTGTGTTGCACTTTTAGCATGACAAAAGGAGAGGGCCTGTGAACTCCTTGCTCTTCAGACCTCTCCGACACGTCCCCTGAGCGGAGCCCCCCTCGGTTAGCATAACAAACTGCCACGCTCCCTCCGACGTGCTCCGGCTCCCTCCCGGCCCTTTTCCCGGGGTAATTTAATGTATAGCTCAATATTTGGGCGTCTGGGTCGCTGGCGGCGGCAGGCGTGTGGGCGAGCGCGTGCTGGGGGGCTTCGGAGGCAGGGATTCCGGCGAGGATGTCCTTCTGACGCATCCGTAGGGGAGCCAGCCCAGCCCCACGTCACCCGTGCTGTGTTTAACTGGTCACCAGAAACACTGGTGGGACCCCGCAGCCCTCCCTGGGGAGGGGACTGAGCCACGGCAGCCCTGGCTGGACCCCGCACCGGCTCCGGCACCTTGATGCCGAGCGAGCAACCGGAGTCACCAACGCCTGCAGTGACACTGTGCATCGTCCCCTCTCTGCTCCTGAGGTCTCCAGGCTCTGGTTTTGCCTTGAAATTTGACTTAAAAGAGAGAAAAATGGAGGCTGCAGGGCTGGAGTGAGTCTCAGGACCAGTGGCACCAGCTGGGGCTGGAGGAACCAGTCAGCGCACTGGGAGCTGGTGGTGCTGGCTGGGTGTTTGTCCCTCCCAGGTCCCATTTGCGCAACCTGTCCCACCGGTCCCCCATCAGGGCCAGCCCCGGGAGCCCTGTGGACCGGCAAAGCGGGGCCAGATCCAGTTCCCCGGACTGGGGTGGAAACGAGGAGAGGGAGAGGGAGCGCAGGTGAGGTGAGCCGTGCCCGTCCCCGCGCCGGCCAAAGCCAGGCTGCTCTTGGCTCCCCCAGCCCCAAAGGGACGGGACATGGTCCCCTCCCGGGCTGGGACCCCCTCGGGGCACCCTCACCTCCTGCTGTGGGGAAGGAGAGGGCCGGCAAGATAAAACCTCAACTTACTCGGAAGGAAACACCCTGGACACCGGGTCCTGCAGGGATTTGGGGGGTCCTGCAAGAAAAAGGGGCAAAATCCCGCTCGAACAGCAGCGGCGCGAGGGAGACCAGGCTGCGACACGGCTGCGGGCTTCGAACACCTTTAATGCACGAGAGTTTTTTTGCGTTTCTCCTCGTCAAGCTGCAGACCTCATCCTCCCGACGCCTCGGGCTCGGTGGCAGCGGCTCTGTGTCCCTCCAGCTCTCCGGGATGTCATCTCATGGTCCGTGCACCCTGTCTGGCACTGGGGGGGGGGGGGCACCCCGGTGGGACCCCCCGGGCACGTCTGGCTTCAGCCGTGGGGCTGCTTACGTGGGGAGGGAGGCAGCAAGCCCTTGCCCTGGGCCGGGCAGGGCATCTGCCCGGGTCCTGCCCACGCTTCAAGCCGAGCCTTGGCTTTCCTCCAGCTTTTCTTGGTCACCTGGACCCCACGGCGTCTGCTCATGTCAACTGTTAATGGGAGAAACTGGTGTGAGCCCAGTCCCAGCCCGGGGAGAACTGGGGCCGAGTCCCCGCGGGACGGCCGGGAGGTGACCCTGTCACCGCCGCGCCAACTCCCTCCCCGAATAATTTCTGCCGTCCCTACAACCGCAGTCCCCCTCCCGCCATGCACTTGGGGACATTTCTAATGGGGTCTGGCAGTGGGGACAGGCAGGAGCTTGGGGTCAGCGTGGATTGAAGTGGCTGGTGACCCCCTGGGACATCTTGAACGAGGGCAGGTGACAGCGGGAGCAGGAAAAACCATGTCGCTGCTGGTGTCTAATGGGGAGAAGAGGTCCCACCCGGGCAGGAGAGGGGGTTGTGTCCTGCAAAACGCATGCAAGACCTTTAAGGTGATGTTCCCAAAGCGTCGAGAGCTCTGGGGGGACCTGAGCACTGCCGTGGGGTTCACGGGGTCCCCACCTCCCGCTCCGTTCCCGCGGGCTGCTCCAAAAAATCCTCACCGAGAGCCGCGCTTTGTGCCAGGTCTCTCGCGAGCAGCCTGACCCTCACGCCGTCCCGATGGCACCTCTTCACTCACGTCCTTGCCGCTGCCGGTCGCTTGCAGGGGGTCCCAATGTCCCGATTGTGGGGTGCAGCCAGCAAAGCCCCCGGTGCGCTGCCGGGCAGCTGCCTGTGGATGAACGTACATGGCGTTAGCTGCTGCCTGCACCGGAGCTGCCACGCCACGTCGCGGTGCACGCACCCCTCCCCTAATTCCAGCTTCCTCCTGCGCTTTCCCCCTCCTCCCCACGGCTGCGTCCCCCCCAGCCTTTCTCTTACGCAGCCTTGCAGGGCCTGAGCCCGAATTCGCTCATTAATTGGCCAGTCGGGGCATCCTTGTGCTCTCCCTTCACGTTCAGCCTTCGGCGTTGCTTTATGGGGTGCTAAAGCTGCGCTGACAAGTGCTGCATGGCATAAATCCCCGAGAAGTGCCTGCTCTTGCTGGCTCAGCCAGCCCTGATCCCCCACCAGGGCCCTGCCAGCTCTGGGGTTCGGGTCCATCTCGCTCCGTGGTCTGCGTGGGTGGGGAATCGGTGCAGGGTGATCGGAGGGGCTCCTTCCCCCGAGCCCCGCGGGACCCGTGCACACCGGTGCCCTCAGGGATGCACGCGGGGCCGTGCATCCCCACCCGTGCGCACGGATGCCCACGCAGGGCTGGGGAACATGTGTTTGCATGTGCTGAGATCGTCCGATGCTTCAGCGTGAATATTGGGCTCAGGAAAAGCTCCTTCTCGATGCTTTTATGCTTGGGCTTTGCCCGAGCCCGGCTGGGTTCTCCCTCCGGGATGCTGCAAAGCCGCCGGGGTGCAGGGAGGGTGCTCGCTGCCGGAGGGGTCCCCTGCAAAGCCAGGCTCCCTGCAAACCCAGCCTTTCCCACCACAATCCCACGTCAAACCCTCTTCCCGGCTCTCCCTCACCCCTTGCCTACGCTGACAACACCCCGTCTGTGCCCCATCCCAACGGAGCCGTGTCCGGGGGATGCAGACGCCCTGGATCCCCCTCGCCGGGGGCGGCTGCGTTGCTTCCCGGGAGCCTGGGGTTCTCAGTGGCGCCTGCTCTCCTCCCTGTGCCCCGGGGGGTCCCTCTCTGCCCCCCACCCCCCGGCTCGTGGGGTGAGGCCACTCGAGCCGAGGATCCATGCGGCGGCTGGCGCAGGGACGGCCGGGGCCGGGATGAGGATCTCAGCAGCTCTTCCAGTGCGACAGGGACGGGAAGGGCTCGATCTCGCTGCCGCACACAGTGTGAAATTAATTCAGTAACTGAGGTGTGTTTTGGGCAGGAAAACCCGTATTTGTTATTTATTGAAATGCTCGGCTAATTTCTTTCTTCCCCAATGAACTGACCAAGCCCAGCTCCTCGCACAAAGCGACCTGTTCGGATGTTCCCCCCGACCTTCACCAAGGCGCAGCGAGAGCCACAGCATCTTCTCCCTGCTCCGACCTGGGGGCACCACACAAGTGACCCCCCCAGAGCCCCGGGACAATTTGTTGGCCTGATCCTGCGTTTGTGGCACGGCTCAGCACCGCTAGGGCAACCGCCTGGGGGGGAATAACCCCGTGAGATGGGGCTGTACGGTGGGAATTGGGGTGCCCGGGGGGTCCGCACTCCCTCCTTCCCTGGCTGCCCTGCCCTCACCAGGCTGGGAACAGCTTGAGTGTCCAGGCAAGGAATTCATTTAAATAAATTTCCATAGGGATTAATTTTGCCCCTCTGTGTGTGTGTGTGCATGAGACAAGCCGAGCCTGTTTTGGGGGAGCCGGAGAGACGAGGCGGATGGGGGGCACCATCCTCTCCCCGCAGCTCCATCCGCCCTCGCTGCCCTCCATCCCTTCGTTTCCAGCTTTGGGGAAGTTTTGAGCCCGTCCTCGCCCAGCGCGAGCCCGGCCCAGCGGGCGCTCGCTGCCAGAGACGCGGGTCCCAAGCAGGGGGGATCATCCAGTGCCAACTGCCCAGTGCCCCAAAATTTCAAAACTTTCCAAACAGAGCTACAGTGAGCCAAGAGTCGGCGGCGGGTGGCTCAAAATACCATCAGGGAGAGAGATTTGGGCTGTGCAAGCCAGTGGGAAGAAAATCCCCGGGATTTGCTACAATCGAAAGCCCTCGGATGCCCCCGCTACCAGGAGCCTTGTCCTGGCCTCGTCCCGGCGTGGGCTTTGCCCTGCGGATGCCTGACCTGGGTCCTTCTGCACCAAAAAGCTGCATTTTGCTTTTCGGTGCTCCCCGAGCAGCGCGCCGGGACCCCGGACACAAAACCACGGCAGGGCTGGGACGAGGAGGGACACGGCGAGGGCGTCCCCATCCGCACCGACGGGCCCTGGCATGGGGGGCACCGGCGCGGGGCGAGGGGGACGGGGATGGCACCAGCAATTCTCGCCGCTCAACGCTCCCGCGCCGCTGAGTAACTCAGCCCACGGGTCCCCGCGAGCTCTGCTCACCGGCGGCCTCCCCCACCGCCAACGGCGGTGTCGAGGGCTGGGAAAAGTACTCCTGGAGCGGCCGCACGGTCCGGATGCTTGGAAATCCCAGGAGCTGATAACGCCATGATGTTTTGGGCTTTTGCAGCCCTCCCCAGGACCCCCGGCGCAGGGGACGCCCTTTCGGCAAGGAGAACTGATAATCCCCCCGTTAAACGAGTGCAAGAGCACCTAAATGACAGATGCAGGTTTTTTTCCATTCTGCTTAGGATTTGAGATTCAAAGCGCACGACGGATTCAAATAACCGGGGTAAATAAATCAGGGCTAGCGAACATTTGGAAACAAGCAGAGCGATAGCTATTTTTGGCTGTCAAATTTGGGAGGTTTTAAGGCTCCTTTGGGGCACAAACTGCTGGAAGAATTCGTTACCACTGCAGCAAAATAAGAGCATGGTGAGGCAGGAGAGTTTCCCTTTTCCTCCTGGGGAGATGGAGACGGGCAAACCCAGCAGCGCCAGGTCTGCCAGGGGTCTTGCACCCACAGAAATACGATTTTGGGCTCTGAGGTGGAAAAGGGGGACCCTGGGTGATTCCTGGAGGGAATGTCCCCATGGAGGGTCTGTCCCAGGAACCTGCCACCGCTCCCAAGTGGAGCTTTTTTTTCCCCTGAGGATGGATATATCAGAATTAAACCCATTTGTTTGAAAACGCCACGCAGAGCACCGAACATCGCTGGGATTTTTTAAAAACTCAAAAAATGCCCTTTCCATTTGGATTTGTTGCAGGAATCCCAGCTTTTAAGTGACCCACGTGCCCCTGGGGAAAAGCGAGCTGCTGGAAGGGCAGGTCCCACCGTGCGGTGCCAGCCCCCGAGAGCACCCGCCCCCCGTTCGGTTTGGTGCTGCAGCACCCGCTGGCACCCAGCACCGCCCCAGTGTCCTGCGCCTCGTTTGCTTGAGTTCGTTAAGGCTTGGAGACGCGGGAAAGCAGGGATGGAAGGAAATCCCACAGCCCCGCTGGCGGCTGGGCTCTTGAGAGCAATTTCGGAAGCCTGGGCTGCCCCGCAGCTGGGCACGGCTCTGCCTTGAAACTCCAGATCTGGGCTTGCAGGGGATGGCGACCAGCTTTTTTGGGGTGCACAGTGTGCCCTGAGCCCGCCTTCTGTGCAAGAAGAGGCTCTGCGTGCTGCACACCTCCTGTCCCCAGGTGATCCACCCTCGCTTTGCGTCCCCAGCCCGAGCCGGAGCCCAGAACGGGAACCCATGGTCCGACCCAGGGTGGGCAGCCCCCATGGGTGCTGGGGACCTGGCCCACGGGACAGGGGCCAAGTAAAATGAGCTGAATTACAGTTTAAGGCAAAGCTCAGCATCAGCATGGAGGTTCTCTGCTCTTTGCCATGGAAACAAGCGTTGCTAAGGGATTGCTTAATAGGAGTAAAATATTCTAAAAATCTAAGTATATGTGGCAGCAGGATTGAACCCCCCGGTCCTGGGGGCTAGAAGGGGCTGGTGGGGGCTGCCCTCGCAGCAGCTCCCATGTGCAGCCGAAAGCTCCACTTCTCCATCCATATGGAGAAACCCCTGGCACAGGGAGAACCGGGCACAGGGTGCTAGGTGACACAGGGTTGGCATGGGCCGGGGGTGCTCCAGCAGGAGCTGGGGATGTCACGCCTGCTGCCCTTTAAAACAAGCGTATATGGCATTAAAGAGACTCCCAAAAGGGATAAGGACACCGGCGCTGCCCCGTCGGAGCGGGTGCAACGCTGGGCTCTTGCACGGTGCCTCGGTTTCCCCTCCTGCACAACCAAGGCGGCTGCTGCCATCAGCACCCGCTTCTCCCGCCACCCTCCGTGGGCGCGCTGAGCCGGCGATACCCCCTTAACTTCACTAATTTTATGGGCATGAGGAAAGGGGCTGGGGGGGGGGAATAATACGGGCAGGGGCCACCTCTGACCTTGACCCCCGTCCTGGCTCCCCGCGGCAGCTGGGCCGTCGCGCCTCCGCCGACAGCTCAATGGGCGCTTTGTCTGCGCTCGCCGGCCCCGCGCAGCCCCGTCGCCCCCAATAATATTTATGGAGTCGGCGGTCACCTTCTCCCCTGCTCCCTGCATCTCAATAACAGCCGGGCTGGTGAGATCCAGGGAATCTGGGAATTTATAGTCCGGAGAGTTGCTGCTCTTTAGCCCCGTGGGGTGCGGAGCGGCGGATCCTGCCCCTCGGGTAGCTCCTGTGCATGAATAACGCACCCCGGCTTGGTTTCGGGTCCTGTTCACAGCCCTCGAGTCTTTTTTTTTTTTCTTAAAAAATGCCTGTTTAAAAGCAAACAGGTGGGGGAATTTTCTTGCTTTTCCCAAGCCTTGCAAAGCCGCTCTGCTCCCAAACCAGCCTTGCGGGGTGGAAAAGGCGATGAAAACACCCTGCTGGTTTATTTTACTGTGTTTCTGCTCACTGCCCGATTCCTCCATCAATTAAAACAATCAAAAGCTCCTTTCCAAAGCTCCAGCAAAGAACACTTTAAGATCCTTCTGCCGGAGATGCTGCGGATGGGTGCAGCCCCGGTACCCCCGGCTGTGGGGGGATTCGGGTCTGCCCCGAGCCCATCGGCGTCCCCGGGAAGCTCCCTCGGCATCCCGGGCTCCAAAGCAGATGATTTAAGCAAAGGTGCTTGTTCAGGAAGGGATCGACCAGGGAAACCTTAACATTTGGGGAAGGAAGAGGAGGATCGGCGAAGGCGCAGCGCACAGCGCTGGGTTTGCTGGGATTTGGAAAATCCTGCTAAAGGGTAACTTCTCCCTGGTGGGTGATTTGGGGCAAGAAGGGACCGGGCGTGAATCCAAGATCCTGCAGAGTTATTTCAAACGCTACCGAAAACGGGGCTGAAGCAGGGGATCTCTGTGGGGGGCAAAGGGGGCCAGTGTGGGCTGGTTTGGTTGTTCCCAGATGCTCCAGCTGCACAGAAATTGGTCAACTGAGTCGGATGCTACCGCTGCTATTCCCACATGGATAAGAGTGAGAGCCTCTCGCCGTGGATCAGATGCTGAGTGATGGGGAATTGCCAAGGCTCACGTCCTTCCCCGCTTCTTGGGGGAAAAACCAGCCCAGAAAGGATCCAGCAAATCCCCCGAACGACTCACCGGACACCCAGGGACTGACACCGACGGCTCTTCCAACAGCCGGGCTGGATCTTCGGGGACCCTAAATACCCCCCCGATGTCGAGTCGCTCCCACACGCCATCCCCAAAGGCGTGTGCTGCCCTGTCCCGCAGAAACTGGATTTTGAGGCTGTTTCACTGGACTGTGGGAGATATTCCGGGAGCAATTTTGTGCTGGCCACGGGATAAAGCCGGTCCTTGCCCAGATTTGCCGTCATCTTCTGATAAATCCTCCACTTTGGAGCAACCCAGCCCCCTGGCTGATCCCGGTGCTGAGCAAAGCAATCCTCCCGTGCCGACGGGCGTTTCTGGGCTGGTTTGGTGCTTCCTTCTGTTAAGTGAGCTGGGAGGTAACGGGCAGCAAGGTGCCGGGATGCTGGGTGTGTCCACAAACCTCCCTACGTGGAAAATCCTCCTTTTGGGCTGTT